>NC_080539.1:135318534-136518534 GCF_028640845.1 Ahaetulla prasina
CCCATGAAATATAGCACACGAGGCCCTCCTGTCCTCCACTGTCTTCCAGGGTTTGCCCAAATTCATGTTCATTATGTCAATTACGCTATCTAGCCATCTCATCCTCTGCTGTCCCCTTCTCCTTTTTCCTTCAATCTTTCCCACCATCAAGGTTCAATGAGTCCTCTCTTCTCATTAGGTGGCCAAAATATTTGACCTTCAGTTTCATTATCTGTCCTTTCAAAGAACAGATAGGTTTGATTTCCTTTCAGATAGATTGATTTGATTTTCTTGTAATCCAAGGGACTCTCAAGAGTCTTCTCCAATACCACAGTTCAAAAGCATTAGGTGATATTAACATTTTTCAGTATCTGCCATAACATTCAATGTTTGCATCAAGATGGTATGTGTGCTTTCCTGAATTCAATTTCTTTTCCATTTATGTCTGCTGTTTTTCAATAGTAAAATGTTTACATATCGGCAATCTGAAGCTCCACATGATTTCAGTATGTGCAGTTTCTATATTGAAGGGGAAAATACTCTGTTGTTCTTGTTCCTCTACAAATGTGTATTAGGTAGTTTTTAACCCATGAAAGTCAAGCTATAGCTTCTCTTTTAAACCATTAAGTTTGTGAGATGTGTCTAGTTTGGCTCTTTGGGAAGGAGGGGGAGGAGATGCCAAAGGGAATCAAAACGTTTCCTTCTGGAATCAAGAATGCTCTGGGAGAGTTGGGCTTTATTCTTGGAGAGCTGTGCTTGGGACCATGAGGGCAGCTCTGTTTTGTTTTTTTGTTTTCACCATGAAGCCAGCCAGCTCTAATACTCCAGGTCTACCCGGGAGCATGGGAAAAGGGGCATTTTAAGATGCCGCTGCTGAGCAGCTGCCTTTAGCATTTTTCTTCATCTTTGTAAAGGGCCAGGCTGGGTGGCCTTGTGGAAGGTACAAAATGATGAAGATCAGCAGGTGTGGTAGAGTGCAGGGCAGCAAGGGCAACTGGGATGGAGGTTGCTTGCCAGGCATTCAGTACTTTATGGGGTGGGGGTGCTTTGTGCTGTGGTGGACTCTTGGATCTCCCAGGAATTTGGAACTTCCTGTGGGGCAGCTCCTTTGTACTCTGCTGTGAAGGCTTCCCAGATATCCAGCTCTTTGTGTGAGAAGGTGCAGCTGCTTTGTGTTGTGGTATTGAAACTTCTACTTCATTTAAGGGCATAGATGTGGGGGGGGTGTTACATAAGCAGGTGGGGGCCAGTCATAACTGCAGGTGGAACTGCCAAGTTCCCAAACTTTGATGACATGACTGCAGCAGGGCTGAGAATCATAACTTCAGGCACAATTTAAAAGTCCCTTTGTATAGTACCATCATAATTTTCAATGTTCACTAAACATATCTTCCCAGATATGACTGGTTTATCATAGGTATCGTTGCATCACAAATATATACTCCAAGCAGTCTAATAAACATTGTGGTGGTGGTCATGTGGTGGCGCTTTCTGTTAAGCCAAAGCAACCATTGGATTAATTTAATAATTGATTCTTGGAGGGGTTTGGGGACAGAAGGATTTTTTTTTATAAGAAGAGTCCTTTTCATTAACAAGGACCTATTAAATGGATCTAGAAAAGTTTCTCATTTTTCATCAGTACATGTACTAACATCTCTGCTTGATTTCGTCTAGGGTATTGCAAGCTTCATTTCAGCTGTGTCTAAATGAATCTGAACGGAGATAATGCGATTTGAAAGTTCAGTGCAATGAAAGTTTCGCATACTTGGAGTTCAGATAAAATAAATGCTCTTTCATGTGGTTTCCACTAAAACTGCAATTGTTCCATTACTTCTCTAAATCGGTTTCCATGTTCATTTTACTTACAGTAATTTTAAATGGGGAGAGGTGGGGGGAGGATTCATGGAAATGGCCACGCAAAATGAAGAATGCTTCAAATAACATCCTGGCTCAACCCTGAAATCCCTGAAAGCTAATTAGGCTTGAAACTACTAACATGTGTATTAAATAATGCACATGCAACAATAGAAAGGAGGATATAAGCTATTTTAAAATATTTTGCCAAAATGTATTATTACTTGGTGTTGCCTCACTTCTGTGCACCTGTTTGCTATTGTTCGCCTACACAAGACTCTCTGAAAAGGCAAAAAATTATGTAGAATTAAATTATATCTTCTTAGTATATTCCACATTCTTAGGCAAGGACTGTTACTCTGGCTGGGGATGTAAGAACACTGTGGTTATAAAACTGGTTTAATTATATATGACCAAGGATAAAACATCTACCTCATGCCAAGGCCTAGCATAAGGCTGTGGGGAAATTGGAGAGCCATTTAACTGGGACTTTACTCTTAAGTATGCTAATTTATTTTACTTAAAAATACTCAAGTTGCATCTTTACTTTCATATGTCATAATTTTTAAATTTTTTATTATGACTAGGGGCCTCCAAAGTCTGGATCATTCTACCTTTTCAAATGTAATATTTAAACATATGCCCACTCTTCAAGTAAAAAGCTAATACTAAAATTGTAAACAGTAAGACAGTGTTATTTCTTCTTCCCTTCAGAAGTTTTAATTAGAAGTTGCAGTATTATTTGAACAGAATCTAATCTCCTTAGAATCTGGTGCAGAATAGAAGATGATTACTTTCTTTAACACTATTTTTTTCTTTTCCAAAGTGATAATAATAGTGAAACTAACTTTGATAAATTCAATTCCCAGGGAAATATTGCTGTAATATTCATATATGCAAAATAGTAAGAACAGCAAGCTGAATACTTTTTCCAATCAAATCAAAGACTAAGCATTTAAATGCCTCCTAAGAAAAAGTTCCTTATTTTAAGTTTCTTGCTAAACTGTAACACATTGATAGGAAGAACATTTCAGAAAATAATGTTTGCCTGACTATTTTTCCTGTTGGCACTGCATTGACCTTTACATTTGTTTTCATTAAAAATAAATCTTCCCCTTAGCTAGAAACATCAAATTATGTAAACTTTAAACAATGCTTCAGGTGTTTCACATGACAATTATAATATATTTAATAGGTTCAATCTAAACATATTTTTCATGTTACCAGTTTCATATGTTTCAGTTACCAGCAATTATTGCATACTTTTGCAATATTTTCCTTGGCCACTTTAGCATTACATAATTTGAACAGCTACTTGCTGATTTATGTTTTTTAAAAGAATGCTGAGAGAAGTCAATGGGTTGTTCATGCATTGAAAGTTACCTGGAAGAAATGCTTTGGGCCCAGTGTAAGTCTGAGGAAAAAGGTAAGTGATAAGTGGATTCATTAAAGTAACTTCATCCCTTTTTCAGTCTTGCCCAGAAGCCTCAACCATATTGAGCCACTTTAAAGAAGAGGGGGTCAACCTATTCTCCAAACTCCTGAAGGCAGGACAAGAAGCAATGGTTGGAAACTAATCAAGGAGAGAAGCAACCCAGAACTAAGGAGAATTTTCCTGACAGTTAGAACAATTAATCAGTGGAACGGCTTGCCTTGCAGTTGTGGGTGCTCCGTTACTGGAAGTTTTTAAGAAGAGATTGGACAACCATTTGTCTGAAATGGTATAGGGTCTCTTACTTGAGTATGGGCTTGAACTAGAAGGTCCTTTCAACTTTGTTATTTTGTTATTCTGCAGTGTGCTGTTACATGTGTTTGTGTTTGAGGTCCAAAGGTTTTTCTAATAAACCAGTTTTGAAGCACAGACAGCATGATAAATTAGTATCTGCCAGTTGCTGCCATATTTACTTACCCGCTGACCTTCTTTTCCAGGTGGGCCTTGAGGACCTTCTATTCCTGGCATACTCTGTAAATATAGAAAGTTTTCAAATGTTACTGCCCTCATTAATATAGCTTAAAGTAGCTGCTCATATTCCTAAAACAGTAAGCAAACTTTCATAATTAAAGTTTAATTTCAAGCAGTATTCATACAGGTTCTTATGGCTCTGGCTAGCAGATGTTAAAGAACATAGAAAGATCACACTTTAATTTGAAAGGTAGTTTCAACTCTGGATTTGAGCAGTTCTTGCTTGATATTTTTTAAATAAATGCTACAGGCTAAGTTTTGAACTGGATAGACTTGATGAAAGAATATGTGTCTGCTTTATGGTAACCTCAATATTGGAGGGTTATTTTGTATATTAATTTTTGCACATGGACATTTCTATATGGTCTCCACTATGCTGAACGATGAGAGGGCAGTCTTGACTATCCAGATGTCTCAACATGATTGCAACTTTCATCATCTTCAGTCAGCATGACCACTGATCCAGAAACTAGCATGCTTGCTGAGATACACAAAAGCAGAGCACACATAAAAATGATGAAGAAATTGTCTGGAAAGCAGGTTACCTTTCCACTTGGGAAAGTATTTGAAAAGATTTCAGGCTTTGTTAACAGACATTTCAAATCTAAAAAGGAAACTGCAGTCACAGAAAAAGGAGGAATGGGAAGGAATGCTATAACAAACCAAATTCAAATTCCGATTTATTTATTGCAACCCCGGGGCCATATACAAACAAGATATTGAATAAAACATTGAATAAAATAGATATTGAATAAAATGAAATATTCACACACACACATACATAAATGTATGTTAAGAGACATAGGTGGGTAAAAGGAAATCAGTAACTATAATAATGGAATCTAAAAATAATGAATATAACTACTAAAATAAAATCAAATAAAATACTATTTTAAGAAGTTCCAATCCTAAGTAATGGCACAGCATATCATAGAAATGATAGCACAGAACTGAGTAATTTAAGAGTTTATTTTCGAGTCATTGTCTCAGGGTAGTAGCATTAAATAGAAATCACACTCCCCATTTAAAAATTTCTTCAAGACAGGATATATATATAAACAGAAGAATGGGGATCTGTAAAGCAGGGTGAATTCCCTCCAAATTTCTGGGATAAAATAAAGCTTAGGACAACTCTATATAATAGGGAAATGCAGAAGAGATATTAAATCAAAAACTATAATTATAAGAAATCAAGACTTCTATAGACAAGGACACAAGAGCTATAGAAACCTATATTCTTAATTAGTAGAGCCAAAGGAACATTGTGCACCTATCTGCTTGTGTAGAAATAAATGTGTGTAACTTAGAAATGATCTTTGTGAAGTGGTTCATTAATAGTTTGGCTTCAGTCATTTTCAGTTTTTACCTTGCAATATTTATGAGATAATTATGATCTTTGGGATGAATATTTAACACCACAGACAATACATCTATCATTCAAAAAGACCTTGATCATCTAACCGCTTGATCTAAAACTTGGCAACTCCAAATCTCAACCAGCAAATGCTCTGTCTTACACACTGGGAAAAAAATCAGAACATTAAATACAAGCTTGATGGACATTACCTTACAGATGACCCCCACCCTGTTAAAGACCTTGGAGTTTTCATATCCAATGATCTAAGTGCCAAAGCCCACTGCAACTACATCGCAAAAAAGGCTTTAAGAGTTGTAAACCTAATTTTGCGTAGCTTCTTTTCCAAAAACACCACACTACTAACCAGAGCATATAAAACATTTGCTAGACCAATTCTAGAACACAGCTCGCCTGTTTGGAACCCTCACCACATCTCTGACATCAGTACAATTGAACGTGTCCAGAAATATTTTACAAGAAGAGTTCTCCATTCCTCTGAAAACAACAAAATACCTTATCCCACCAAACTTGAAATCCTAGGCTTAGAAAACTTGGAACTCCATCGCCTTCGACAAGACCTAAGTTTAACTCATAGGATCATCTATTGTAATGTCCTTCCTGTTAAAGACTACTTCAGCTTTAATTGCAATAATACAAGAGCAACCAATAGATTTAAACTTAATGTAAACCACTTTAATCTAGATTGCAGAAAATATGACTTCTGTAACAGAGTCATCAGTGCTTGGAATACTTTACCTGACTCTGTTGTCTCTTCCCATAATCCTAAAAGCTTTAACCAAAAACTTTCTACTATTGACCTCACCCCATTCCTAAGAGGACCATAAGGGGCGTGCATAAGCGCACAAACGTGCCTACCATTCCTGTCCTATTGTTTTTCTTTTCTTCTTCCTATATATATATATATATATATATATATATATATATATATATATATATATATATATATATATATATATATATATATATATATATAGGTCTTTGGTTGTTCGGGTTTCTCCCGTAAAATTGGAAGTGTCTTGGCGACGTTCGGACGAAGTCTCATTCGTCATCTTCAGGCTTCAGCTTCGTGCTTCTGGGAGCAATGTGTGATCGCAGCTGTTTCTTCCTTTTAACTGCTAGTGGGGGTTTGAACTGATTGGGTGGGAGCTTGGCTGTGCTCTGATTGGATGGGGTTTTTCTGTGCTCTGATTGGCTGGGGTGTGTCCTGTGTTGGTGGGGGCTTGGTTGTGCTCAGTCTAATCTGTGCTGCAGGGGATTTGAGCTGGTGAGCTGCACTGCTGCTGTTTGGCTTCGTGTTCGTGGTCGTATACATCTTCATAGTGGGTGTCAGTCTGCTGCATGTATGGATTGGAGGGTTTGAAGTGGCTAATGTTGCAGCTGCGGTCTGGCTTCTGGTCCTGGTCGTGCTTCCTGATCAGTGTGGGTTTGGGTCTGCTTTCTGGGTGGATGTGTGGTGGTGACATCCTGTGTGGACCTCGTGAGTGTGGGTCTGGTGTCATTCCTCGTGTTAGGGACACGTTTGTCAATAAGGGCAGGTTTCAAATGGCTGGTAGGCGGAGGTATCATCTCGTTTGTTCATGCTGTGTGGGCGTTTTCTATCCCAATGGCTTCTCTGATTATTCTGTTGTTAAAGTGTTCAGTTTTGGCGATAGTTCTGGTCTTTTTAAAGTCAATATCATGTCCTGTGACTTTAAAGTGTTGGACCAGGGAAGAAGTTGGTTCCTCTTTTTTGAATGAGTTCTTGTGTTCTTCAATGCGTGCACTTATTTTTCTGTTGGTTTGTCCAATGTATGTGGTGGGGCAGGCGGTGCATGGGATTTCATATACTCCTTGATTTTCTAACTCAATTTTGTCTTTGGGGTTTCTTAGGATGGTGGATATTTTTTGGTTTGTGCAGAATGCTGTCTTGATGTTATGTTTGTGGAGGATCTTGCTGATTCTGTCTGTGGTGCCTGTGGTGCCAGTTCAAACCCCCACTAGCAGTTAAAAGGAAGAAACAGCTGCGATCACACATTGCTCCCAGAAGCACGAAGCTGAAGCCTGAAGATGACGAATGAGACTGAAACGCGTCGCCACGACACTTCCTATTTTACACGGGAGAAAACCCGAACAACCAAAGACCTATATACAAACACCCGTGAAAACCTCAGAAAACATATATATATATATATATATATATATATATATATATATATATATATATGCTTATACCTCCTAATATTTACTCATATATATGTTTGTATACAATATAATCTTTTTGTATGATACTTACATATATTGTTAGGACAAAATAAATAAAAATAAATAAAAATAAGGAGGTATCTTGGTCTCATAGCGCTACATGTTGTCCTGAGTAATCTCAAACCAGTAACTTGAGAAATCTCTAGCTGATTTTAATTAAAGTCTATTACTTTGGATGACATGGCTTTGGGTTCATGTCTTCATTTGACTTTGTTTTCAAACTTTAGATCAATACACAAGATGCATAACCCATTTTTTCCTCTTTTAAATCAACTTAGTAAGCTATGTGACATATATTTATGAAGCCAACAAAAACGTTGAGAAGGGAATCTTTTTATTCATAACTACAGAGCTGTTTTCTGTCTTATTCATAGATACATAATCAAACCATTTTTTTTAAAAAAAAATTCTCTATAGCCAAATAAGTTTTGCATATTTTAAAGTAAAAAAAATGGTGGTCAACTTTAGATGATTTATCACTCCTACCAAACAAGACCAGTTCCTTTATCCCTGGAACAACATTTCTCTTTTATCCAAAAGAGAGGTATAAATTAGTCCCTGAAAAAGCAGATTCTGGTGGAGAATGGAGCATTTAAATAAAATGCATAGGTCATACATGATAACTTTCTTACATTAGTATATCTCAAATTCTTCCCAGCTTGACTAACTTGATCTCTTAATTTCAGACTTGATTTCAAACTGTACTCATACACCCAATAATGAAATTGATATAAAATTGAAATGAGCTTAAAAGATGCTTAAATAAAACTGCCAGATGATCTGTCTTAGCTGTATAGTACAGCTGGATTCAATTAATATTGTAAATATTTTAATAAAGATTATTTATTTCATAGAGTTCCTTATCTCAATTTTATATTTTTCCCTCCCTGACTTACATGCTTAAGAACATTCTTCATGCTTAGTCCATTAACCATAAGCTACCTGAGTCCTTCGGGAGATAGGGCGGTATAAAAATTTGATTAAATAAATAAATAAATAAATAAATAAATAAATAAATAAATACCTACATTATGAAGACATGTAATATGAAATCACAGAATTTAAAGTCTCCTCTGGGGTCACACACTTCCTACCTTCCTATTTCAAATTTGGCTAAGGGGAAACTGACAGTCTCTGCTTCTTTTTTACATCACTAGAAGTTTAGCGTATTGCCCAAAATTTATGACACAAAAACTGCAATTCACAATGTCCCTTTTCTTTCCATGTGCTGTTTCTCTAGCTATTGTCTACTTAGCTGCTCACTTACCATCTCTTTCGCTCCTTCTACACATTCCACCATCTCTCCTTCTGGCAAATTTCCAGATTTCCACATTCATCCCTGCTGAGGAATTGGCTTCAAAGGGGTGAGGGAATTGAATATTTACCAGATTACAACACCCTTCTGAAGATTTGCAAAGCAATTTCCATCTGAGTAATTTCCATCTGAGATAGCAGTGAATTTGTTATCTGTAATGGTATATGGGAATGAGCTTGAGAGACAGGAGGAAGACATTTATCTAGACAATAGTCCAATAAATGATTGAGTGTGAAGGAAGAGAGGTGGAGAAAGCATCTCAGAAGGGACCCTCCCTAGTTTTCAGCAGAGCAAAAGTAGCGGGTGAGAAGTACTTTCAAATTTGCCAGATTCTCTTAATCTAACCATACAAATAGGATAGCATTAGTACTCATGGTTGTGCTTCTTGTCTGGAGTATCACAAAGGGGTAAGTATTTTATTTAATAAAATAATTAGGTTATAATTTGGTAATGAAAGCAACAGACAAACTTTTCTGGACTTCGGTAAATCAATTACTTCATCTTTTAAGCCATGTTCTACTCTTAAAACTCACATCTGTATTAGCGGTGCTTTCCTTTATTTACAACATTTCATAGTCTATCCAGGTGATGTATATCTTAGCAAACAGGAACATGTTATCTTGGCTTGAAATTAAGCAGGGTCAGGTCTAGTTAGTACTTGAATGGCAGACCTCAAGGGAATACCATTGGCTAGACTTGTGGTAAAAGAACAGTCTGGGAAAGGTACTACCAAACCAGTTACTGCTAGCAAGAAAATTCCATGAATCAGTCCATAAAGTCACCAGTAACTGAGCTTGATTAGATTAAGAATTTATCTGTATATAATCCATTTTCCTTTGCTTCTTTGTTCTTTTGCTTCTTTCCAAAAAATCCTTTCAGAAAGGAAAGTCAAGATAACTGCATAATATGTTTTAATTACTAAATTAGGAAGCACTTGTCTGGAAACACACTACTTTATGTATAATGTGAAGTAATTCTATTTTTGAAAAAATATTTGTAAATATACTTAAGAAAAAGGAGGAAGGAAGGGTGGGTGGAAATTAGAAAAGTTTTATAAAACAGAAAAAATGGGGAAAGTCTATTATTATATTAAATTATAAATTAGAAGAAGGTATAATCATAAATTAAATAACCACATATCTCTATGACCCTTTAAAAACTATTAATAGAATTAAGTCAGAGATTACAAAAAACAGGAATAAGAATTATTAGTCAAAATATTGAAGAAATAACAAGAATGTCTAACTCCTGGTAATCTGAAAAAAATTCCGTCATTTTAAGTTTTTGAAAACCAGACAGAATCTGGTGTTTTAAGACCTTATTATAAGAGAAAGGCAAACCTGAGATGTGGTAAAAGTCTATGTACAGAATTACAGTCCATAATCCGATATAACACCTTGTTAAAAATGTAAGAAGATTTATGGCCTACTTTTAAATCTTTAACAAGATTTGATGTAAAGCATTACTTGAATTAACTAAAGCCATTTCATCTGTGAAATTAAATTAATATCCAAATAAATGTGATCATATCATAACAGTTTTTGAAGCATGATAAGTAAATCAACCATTCAGACTTTTTTCTTAGAGAAAAAATGTTTAAATCTATATATAGTCAATTTATGTTCAACTGTAGAAAGTACAAACTCATGCAAAGGATAAACAGAGAACATAATGAAGAATATTACTTCAATAACATCTAGAGAATTATAAATCCCTTTCTCTAGATTAGACTTTGATTCTTTTCAATCTTTCTAAGCTTTTGGTGCACTGCTTTGCATTAGATCCAATCCTTACTTTTGGGATGCATCTAGAAATGATGCTAGGAAATTACTGTCCAACCCTACTTTGTTAAACTATGGTGTTCCATGGGACGTTATCTTGTTTCTATGTTGGTTTACATTTACAAAGCTGACCTTTGGGACTGAAGAAAAACCTATTTGCCATGTGTTTGTGTTCCTTCATATAGACCAGATTTCTTGATCCATAGTGGTTACTGAATTCACAGATGATAGCTGTGGCAAAGAGTGTCTTTGTACAACTATGTCTAGTGAGACAATTGGACCCTTTATGAGCAGGTGAGATTTTCAATTGTTATCTATCGCTTGATCATATTCCATCTAAACCATCGTAAATGCTTTACATGTGTCTGACTCTTAAAAAATGTCTAGAAATTGCAGTTGGTGCAAAATGAAGAGTTTAAATTGCTGATGGATTATATGATGCCTGTAGTGAAAGACCTCTACTAATTGCCAGTTGTCTACCAGACATAATTTAAGACAAGGTATGGCCTTTCATTCTATGAACCTGCCCAGTTACTCAGATCAGTAGAAGAAGCACTTTAGAAGAGGCCCTTTTTGCCAGAAACTCATCTATCTGGACCTACTTCTTTGTGAACTCAACCTAGGATATGGAATGAATTCCAAACAATGTTAATTTGGCCCCTATTTTCCCAGTATGTGGAAAAGAACAATAGTAAAAATCTTTTTCGTCAGACATTTAACTATTAGTTGAATTAAGTTTTTATTTTAATGATACTGATTTTAACTTTACCTTGATTTTAATTGCCTTGATTTTGTATTCATACATTTTATAATTTTTATTAATTGTGGTAGATTATTTCTGAACAGAGATAGAAATAGTGGAAAGTTGTGCTGGAAGAAAAAGAAAAAGAATTCATTGATTTTATTTCTCTCTGATGATATCCATGGTACCATTTAC
This sequence comes from Ahaetulla prasina, assembly GCF_028640845.1. Lineage (NCBI taxonomy): Eukaryota > Metazoa > Chordata > Lepidosauria > Squamata > Colubridae > Ahaetulla > Ahaetulla prasina. The sequence goes on from NC_080539.1 coordinate 135,329,983, forward strand.
ACAATTACAGAGGGGTTTCAAAATTCTTTAGAGCAAATCTTTTGAGATGGAGAATCTGGAAAAAAAATGGCATCTATGTCTTCCAGACACAAGAGTGGAATTCTGCTGAAAAAGCACCTTTCTTTGAGGGTGCAAGGCAGAGGGTAAAGCACAATGTCTGCTTTTTCTGTAATTATACAGTACCAGCTTGATCAATAAAATGAGGAGGCTATCTCTGATTCCAGCTATGGAATATAAAAGATCAACAAATTGCCATTGATCCATGTTATTATACTATCAATGATAGGAAGAGGTGTTTGTGATATTCTAGGGTCACATGTGTTAAAATAATTACGATGCATTTAGATAATCTGCACTTGGCTAGAAGGGTAGGAGAGTATCATATACTGCTTGACTTCAGGCAACAAAAGTATCTTGGGCTAGTTCTGTCTTGAAACTCCATAATGCCACTTGTTAATTGTATTTATATGTAGCAGTAACCACAGAACATGTCTCGGTCTGAATGACTAACTTCTTCGTTCTGTTTGCTTTATACCAAATGTGTTATCTGATGCTTCATTTAACCAGGTCTCAAGGAATATAGAACCAGTATTTCAAGTATCTGTTTAGTAAGCACATTTAGGTACTTTTGCTTGTGACAGACTTAACCCTTGGCTTCTGCTTAAGAATTTGGTGCCATCTGGATGAGTATTTTATAACTCCCCAAAGGGATAGGCCTACAGGAACGTAAAAATGGATGCTCATTTTCCTGGAGAACTAAAAGCTGTGGATCAAATGTCAAGAGGAATAGTTTTCATATACTTTATGAGAGAGATCACCATACCACCTTCCTTCACCTGTCACTCTTGTGACATGACATCCAAAGGCTTAAGCTCTGGATACCAGAAAGGAGAGAGAAGCTTAGCCAACTGTATCATTTCAGAGAAAAGCCCCTTACTCCTTCTGCCAATTCAGCACCTTGACAAAACTGTGAAGATAAAGCTGTCATCCCTGAAGTTCAGTCATTGCATTGCTCTTGCAGGATGTGAGAACAACATCAACCATTTTAGTCCATTATGTTATTTTATTAGTATTATGTTATTTTAACATTAGAGAAACAATCTGCATTATGTGGAAAATTAATGTTTAAAGTCAAGATGTTATGCATATTAAGTAAGGAATTACCCTATCTTACAGCCATGTTCATGTGTCTCTATGATTTTTTTAGGGCAATTCCAAATACTTTTCTTAGAAAATAATGTCCATTGAAACCTTTTTCAATATTTCTCCATGCCCAAATAAAGAATGGACAAAGCCAACTCTTATCACATTCCCAGGACCATTAGTTAAAGTTTAATTGACTTATTAGGATTGTAAAGTGACAATAAAAACAAAGTTTTCTCCATAAGTGCCCAAATGAAATAGTCACTTCTTATTGGGCCTCAGTTTTCAAAAATATGACTTTATGGAGGCAGGTTTCAAGCCCAGTGTTTAAGAAGCAATTCGGGAGTGAATGTAGGTTCCGATAAATAAAATGAATCTTAAATCAGGATATTGCCAGACATCCGATAGCTCTTTGCAATTAGTCTACGATTGAGCAAGGATTGCTAGACTCCAATGTCAGTTTCCCATCTCATATTACATCTGTCATACCTATAGTGACCAGACGTCCCGCTTTTGGTGGGACAGTCCCGCTTTTTAATAATTTGTCCTGCATCCCACTGCATTTCAAAAAAGTCCTGATTTTTTTAAAAAAAAAAAATTTAATTTTTTTTTAAAAAAAAGTCCCACCTTCAGACGCAGACTCCATTCACTCCTATTCTGAAAATGGGAGGCAGCAATGCAAGAGGAGGAGGAGGAGCTGGAGAAGGGGGAGTGGTGGAGAAGGGGGCGCGAGATTGCCCTCTGGAGGCTGCCTGGAAGAGCCGAGAGGAGAGCTGAGGAGAGCCGAGCCTGCCTGGAAGAGCCGAGAAGCAGAAGCCACTCCTCCTCCTTCAGCCAGGTGGCGACACTCAGCGCGCATGCGCAGGTCCCCCCCGGTCAATGGTGTCCCGCTTTGCCATTGTTGAAATCTGGTCACTTTAGTCATACCCCCAATAAGCGCTGAGAGATACATTTGGCTGCTTAGGGGAAATGCAGCATAGGGGATTGATTTTCTAGATCTTTTCAGGTGTGTCCATTCTCCATATGACTAATTTTAATGCCACAAGGGAAAATGATCATCTACTTCTGCTAAGAAAAAGGCACTTCAGTGTCCTTTTGAACACATTACTGCACATGAAAAATGATAAACAGAGTGACATATTCTTTTTACCTTGTTTTGCAAGTGTTTGCATGACCTTATGTCACACAATGATATAGCCAGAATACTTTTGAAGAGAATGAAAGTAGACTGTGTTCAGCTGAAAAAAAAATCTAATATTCCTTTCACAAATTGTATAGGTTGCTAAATGTACATTTTGTGCAACTGAGGAAGTATGCATTTCATTTAGATAGGTAAATTATCAATGGAAAAAATCACCATCATATATACAAGCCAATATTTGGAAGAATCCTTCATTGTTTTCAAATACTTACTGCAAGGGCAGCAGGTCCTGGAGGTCCCACATCACCCTATAATATTAGAAGGGAAGCAAAAAAATAACAATTTTGTATTAGTGCAATTTTTCAAAATGCCACTTCACTTAAAATACTTAACTTGACAACTATGGTCCACTTAGCTTCATTTGAAATACTTAATTCAATATATATAATCTCTATTCAATTTACTTTAGAGAAATATGATGATATAGTGAAAATTAAACTGCTGAACAACTCAAGGTCAGCAACCATCATCTGAGGGAGATTCAGGCTTAGAATGGGTAGCTCAGTTTTCATGATATTTTGGTTAAAAATTCAAGGGTTGGCTTATCTGCAAATAGGCTTATACATGAATATATGTGATAAGTCTGTTCAGTTCCTTTTCTGCATTAATTTCTGTAACAGTTTCTAAAACGTCTGTCATGAAACTTGGTTTGCATTTCTTCTACAATATTTTTGTACTCTTTTTCATCACATCCTTCTATATGAAGGTTTCCCCCCCTAATTTGTACATTTTTTGGCAAGTAAATTTCATAATGCTTTATTGAACCCACTTGGTAAGCTGTATGTTTTGTACATTGTGTGTGTGTTTGTGTCAGACTACATTTGTAAATTCAGAGAATTGAGTCTGTCATCAAGGAACGATGCCTCTGCTCATGTATACTGCTGGGATACCCCCCCAAAAAAGTGAACAAACAAACAAAAACTCTGGATGGAGATGAGGGGAGGGGAAAAAGTAGTTGCAGAAAAGCAAAAGAGACAGTTATCCTGCTTAGGTAAAACTCAGCAAATAACATTTTCCAAGCAGTTGTAATATTCAGACTCATATTCAATGGCATCTACACTAGAGCACTGGATGCAGCCCCTTAGTAGTTCTTCTTCGTTCTTTTATTGTCAGCAATTTCTCCTCTTCTTTTCATTACTCAGGTTTTTAATTTTCAGCTATCAATTCAATATAAGTGTTCACATGTGGACACATGTGCATACCTTTTCTCCCTTTGCACCAGTTATTCCACAATCACCAACATCACCTTTTAAGCCCTATGGAAGAAGGAAAAAAAGATAAGGAACCATGTTTAATATGTATTAAATTCTGTAAGTAAAAAATATAGTGGTTAAGCTCCCAGACTACAAATTGGGAGACCATGAGTTCTAGTTCTGCCTTAGGCATAAAGTCAACTAGGTTATCTTGGGACAATCCCTCTCAACCCAAAGGAGAAGCAAGGACATGCCACTTCCAAAAATTTTAGTCCAGGCAGTTGCCAGGAGTCAACAGTGACTTGAAGGTGCATGTGCTTGTCTGTGTGCATGCATATGTGTGCGCGCACACACAGAGACAGCCTTTTTCAAATCAATCTCAACTCTTTTTGGTATCATGGATATGTTTTCTTGGCAACAAAGAGTGGTTTGCCGTTGTGTTCTATGTGTTTTCTTCAAGTTCCAATCTTATCTATAGGCCTGCCATTTTATGTATATTTCTCATCCACATAGTAACCAGGTCTGAATCTCGCCCCTGGTTCAGATACAACAAGCACTAAGATATCATTTAATAAACCTGTACACTATTACGAACATCATCAAAATAAAGCCTTGGAAATTCATATATAAATTCTATCAAAGTAGAACTGAATAAATTACCTGACATAAAATAATTATACTTATGGAAATATTATGACATTTAGGAGGAAATTCATCTCAGATTATTTTTACACAATTTTCTGTTATAACGTTTATTTTTGTAATGTTTTCTTTATTTCATTTTTAAAAAATAAATGGAATTAAAGTCACTCTGGAGACAACTCATAACTGTGGTTTGTATCCAGCTTGTTCATTCCCAGTTTTTGAAACTGGGAATTTGACATTTTTGAAATGTCATTTGTTTTTATATAAATAAAAATTCACAAATGAAAATACCTCTATATCTGCTGAAACAAACATGCAATTCTTAAAAGTAGACTCATTAAATTTGCCATCCATCTAAAGGTTTCCCTAAAATTACTACTTGGTTTTCGTGACAAATTTAATTGAGAAAAAATTGATGTTAAAATGATAAGCAACATCTCTCCCACTTCAGGCCAGAAACTTTGACAGAAAGTATTCAAAATACTTATAATTGGACAAATTCACTTTTTACAAAAATTACATTAATTCAACATTTAGAAGAAATAGTTACAGCACATTAGCATTTAAGTAGCCATTTCAAATTAAATGATGGATTTTAATAAACTTGATTTCACATTAATGCCTAAAAGCAATCAAAGAGTTAAATCTAAAGCAATATTTGTTCTGTCTGAAGAAGACAGACCAGGCAAAGAGAAATGATTAGGAAAAAAAATCTGCCTTAATGCTCATGCTTGAATAGCGTAAATACAAATTATCCTATTCAGTTTTCTGAATGGATTCAGATTTCCAACTGATTTTTTGTGGACTATAAACAAAAATGGTTATGAGATTTCAGAAAGCAAATGGAATATTTATATAAACATACATATTTATCATGTTATTCCCTTTCAGGGTGTGCAGTGTTATGCAGTGGGCATGAAAGAAGTAAAGAAATAAAAGAAAGTAGTTGAAACTACTTAATACCAGCACTATTTATATATCTTTCTATCCTTGCAAAACATCCTTGCTTTCTCCACATCCTTATGCTTCTTTGTACCTCACATAGATCATTTCTCTCATTCTGAGGTTCACATTAATTTCATTCCATCACTGTATTCTTGGACTGCTTCTTTCTCTCAACCCATTCATATTTTCTGCATAGATTTGTTAAGCAATTCATTTGGTATGATTAATTCAATGTTTGTACCCAATGCACATTTACTCCAAACCCATTCCTTCTTGACCTGATTTCTTCTTCTTTTACTATACTGCTTTAAAAATATTCCCACCCTATTCATTTTATTTGTTTCTTTTGTGTTTCTTCTTACATAAAATCGACTCATGTCTATATACACAGGTAGACAAAAGTATGCTACTACGCACAGCCAGTTTTAGTTCTCTGAACATTTCCCTTCTTTGCAAGAAACTATCTACTACCTTTCTACCTACATTTCCTCATCTCAAAATTTTTCCATTCATTCAGAGTATATGACAAATAGTGCTAAATAATCATGGGGATCAGTCTGCATTGCTTTTGAAGTGCATTGTATTGTATTGTATTGTATTGTATTGTATTGTATTGTATTGTATTGTATTGTATTGTATTGTATTGTATTGTATTGTATTGTATTGTATTGTATTGTATTTTTTACTTTACGTATGTATTTGTATCCTGCCTTTATAACTTTTACAAATAACTCAAGGCAGTGATCATATCTGATAATCTTCCTCCTATTTTTACCACAATAAGAACCTTGTGAGTTGAGTTGAGAGAGTGTGACTAGCCCAAGATTATCCAACTGACTTTCATGGCTAAAGTGGGATTATAATTCACAATCTGCCGCTTTCTAGCCTGGTGCTTTAAGCACTAGACCAAACATTTTATGTAGTTTTTTTCTGGGATTACATTTTTTTGGTCTGTGGACATAACAACTTAAGGAAAGTTCTTTATCTTTAGAACTAGAAAGCAGGATTTTTTTTTAAGTTTTCCATCAATCTCTTTACATAAATAAATTATCTGAAAATAACCTTTTCTCTCATTCTGACAATGGATGATTCCACTGGATTAAGCAGCCTTGTTGCAGGAGACTAGAATGACCTGTTTCTTACAACTAAAAACACTTAGGCTAATTGGTGAGTTATCACATTTTACTAAAAAAATGAAAGAAAGAAAGAAAGAAAGAAAGAAAGAAAGAAAGAAAGAAAGAAAGGGAAAAGAAAACTACAAAGGATAGGAGAAATAGATTTTCCCATTTCTTTTTTTAGGTGATTGCTTAACCAAATGGTCCAACTGTATAAATTTATTAAGCTGTTATTTCTTCATTAGGATTTAATGTACAATCACTCTTTACCTTGTGATTATCCACAAAGAAATTAAATAAAACATACATATCAACTTACATCCCTTCCAGATATGCCATCTATTCCTTTTTCTCCTTTTTCACCCTAAGAGGAAATCAAGCAAACACCAATTAACATATGTGCGTAGAGAAATTATCTTCTTGACTTCCGGTATGGCTCCGCTTCGTGGAGAAGCAGCTATAATTAGGCTGCTAACTCCCTAGTCTGTAGAGCTGTCAGGACATCGTAAATCTTGGTCCGACAGCTTGGAATTCTCTCCCTCGGGCAAAGAGGGAGAGATGAGCATTCAGGCTGAAGTTGAGACACCCAAATATAGCCACAGAAGCTTCTGAGGCTGACGGGGAGTTCTCCTTCCATAGCCTGATAAGCTCCTGGCTGGGGAAGGCATCTGCCTTTATGGCAGACAAACGAAGCGTCCAATTTCCACAGCAGGAATTGATTTATGATGGATTGTAACGTGGACGGAGCAGAAACTGGAGTTCTAGCATTTGTTTGTAAGAAGATTGCAAGCCCATGAGGATATATTTGTTGCGAAGATAGGAGAGAAGAAAGCAAATGGCGGTTTTGTGGAATGTGTGTACTGAAAACGAAAGTTAAAGAAATGCTTACTAACAGCTAGTGTCGAAATAGAAGATATATAGGAAGGTATTGAATGGAAGAAATGAGAATTTTATGATTTATATTTCTTCTTCTTCTTTGGGATTATAGTGATTTAGAAGAAAAGTTTTTTGAATTTTTCTTTTCTAATTTTTCTTTTTTTTCTTTTTCTTGGTCCGTTATTAAGTTATATTTTTTTAAAAAATGGCTTTTAAGCAAATAGTGCCAAAAGTCATTAAAAACTTTGAAATTTCTTCAGTTCAGATTCAAAAATTAAAAGAAGAAATCAAAAAGGAATTAAGAAATTCTTTACAGGAGTTTTTGGAGAGTCATTTTTTAGAAATAGATCAAAAATTTGATGAAATAGAGAAAGAGATGTTGGATTTTAAGGAAGTGGTGGAAGAGCAGAAGAGGGAAATGAAAATGGTAAAGGATGCAATTGCGCAAATATTAAGCTCTTGTATTCAGATGGAGGATGATCTTGCAGAAATTAATAAAACTAATTTAGAGTTGCAAAGGAAAATAGAGGAAATTCCAAAAAATCAAAACAATTGGAACTTAGATAATAAGATGGAAGATATACAGGCAAAGGTAGATAGGGCAGATGAAGAAAGAGTAATATTACAATATAGATTAATGGAATATGCTATAAGGGTGAGGGGTTTGAAGCAAAATAGGAAGGAAAATTTAAAAGAGCTTTTTACGCAAAATAAAAGATAAAGGGTGTGGAGCCGGAAGATTTTGAGATTAATATTGAAAGAATTTATCGTGTTAATTCTTGGTGGGCAAGACAAAATAGAGTACCGAGGGATGTGGTTATTTATTTTACAACTAAAAAGGCTAGGTATGAAATTTTGCAAGCCTTTTATAAAAATAAATTTCAAATATTGGGACAAGATATAAAAATGATGAAGGAAATTCCTCCTAAAATGTTAAGAAAGAGAAGAGAATTTGTTTTTTTAGTGGATGAGTTTAAGAAACATCAGATATATTTTAGATGGGAAGTTCCAATGGGTTTGTCAGTGAATTTCAGAGGCAGAAAGTATTTTCTTAATTCAGTTATGAAAGCAAGACATTTTTATATTAATGTTTTAAAGAGTGGGAATCCTTTGTTGTTAGATACTAAGTTAATTGGTTTGGAAATGATGGAAAATAGAATGGGAGAGGGGAGGAATGTTTAAGATGTGAATATGATGATTATGGTTAATTTTTGGAATTGATTTGTTTAGGATATAAATTATAGGATTTTTATTATTATTTGTATGGTATATTTTATTATATACCATATTATTTGTATGGTATAAATCTATGGGATGATATTATTTAATTGTGACGGATGGAAAGTGAAATTTATGAATTTAGATAATGTGGATGTAATGATATTAACTGTTTACTGTTATATTATGGATGTAGTTTAAATGATTATTTGTTTTAATTGAGTAGTATTGGAAGATTGGATATTAAATGTTATGACAATTGAGGAAATATATAAGTGATGAAAATTTGAATTTGAGAAGCTGGATTGTAATTTAAGAAATGGACTTATGAAATTTGAAGGAATATACAAGTGGGCGAAAAAAAAATTGAATTTTAGAAGATGGACTAATTTTTAAAATGGACTGTAAGAAGAAATAATATGTGAAGTTGGTATTGCTTCTTTTCTTTTTTTCTTTTTATTATTCTTTTCTATCTCTTTATTTTTATTGTGAGGGGATCTAAAGTTTTAAATTTTTAAAGGTGGGAGGTTATGTATATTTTGTATACTTTAGCTTGTGATTGTTGGTCATAATACCCGGTATTTGCTCTGGGAAGTCTGGGGGGGGAGGAAGGGGGAGGAGGGGGGAAAGGGGGGGAAAATGATACATGGATTGATTATTAATGTACAGTAATTTTTGAAGATATGAAAATAAAATTTAAAATGATATTGGGGATGCTCGACTGCCATTTCAGAAAGAAAAGGAGAGAGAAGTAGAAGGAGGGAAGAAAGTAGGTAGGAAAGAGTAGAGAAGGAGGAGGGGAATAAGAAGGTTAGATAGGGTAAGAAGGGAGGAGTGGAGAAGGAGGAGAGGAAGTAGTAAAGCGAAGGAGAAGAAGGATGTAAAAGTAGTAGAGGGTAGAGAGGGAGGTTGTGAAGAAAGGAAGTGACAATCGGGCAGGCCTGAATCAGTAATAAATGAAAATTAATGATTAATGATGGATAATAGTTTGCACATAAATATGATGTTGGAAAATGGAAATAAAAATTATTTATATAAAAAAGAGAAATTATCTTCTTGGAGACCATTATAGAAATTGAAACTTCAGCATAATTTGTACTCATCACCTACAATACTATGTTTTTAATTTTCATCAATTTAATTCTGCATATTTTTCTCATGGAATTAAAGTCAAGGAGTTAACAAAATGATTAAACAAAAGTGCAGCTAAATTTGTTAATGATGTTTTCATAGATTGTAAAACATTTGTTTCCATCTTCCATGGCATCATTCTCACTTCTGAAAAATAAGACTCTAGTCCAGGGGTAGTCAACCTTTTTATACCTACCGCCCACTTTTGTATCTCTGTTAGTAGTAAAATTTTCTAACCGCCCATCAGTTCCACAGTAATGCGCCATGTATCGTCATCTGCGCATGCCGCTCGCGCATCGTGGATTGGGTTTGGGGGGCGCCGGCTACCAGCTCTGCTTGTCTGTTACAGCTGGGTGGTGTGGGGGAAGATGTGCAAGCTATTCTGGGATGAGGCTCTTTTGTTTGCGGTTGAACTATAGCACCATTAAGTTTCACTTACGTAACGTGAACTAAACTTATGTGCGGGCGATACAAATAATATATTTTCAGAATTTTATGAAAACCTAATGAAAATGTTTTTAAATAATGCTATGAAAATTTTTAAAAAAGTCAATTAAATTTAAAAAAAGGAAAGTGCTTCAGTGTCAGACTGAAGCAGACAGTATCAGACAAAACCCCCACCATGAAAGCTGGAACGCCCACTAGTGGCAGTAGGGACCAGGTTGACTACCACTGCTCTAGACCATACAAATATATGACACCAAAAGATTCAGTGATTTTATTATTCCAATAGCACCTGATAATATTTCATTAATTCAACTGAGATGTATTCTGTATAATCAAAAGAACCTTGAACTGCAGAAATGGTAGCAGACTATGGAGCCGTGTCTTATTCAAATGATCTTTCTTTTATGTACATTTCAGCCTTTATTAGACAGTTCATTTAATTCTTACTCAAAGACAATAAATCAAAACACATGTATCAATGCCTTAAGAGGAGGATATAATGTTCTTCTGTGATAGTCTTGCCACATAATCCAAGTCACCACTAAAACAAAAAAAATCAAAGCAGATATCTAGGGAGAGAATGTACAGCATTTGAATAATAAATTAAATGAAACAAAGTAATATAATCTTGAATGGCTTTAATAACAATCCTCTTATTTCCCCCTTTTCACCCTTCTTGTAAAGGTTAAGTCCTTGGCACCCATAGGCAAGTATATACACCCGAAGTATGTGGGTACACCCAAATGTATTCACTAGCCCAATATATGAAATGCCACTTCCCAAGATACAAGGGTGTGGAAAGTTGATATCTAGAACGGTTTGCTTATTTGAAAATTCAGTGGATGACATTGTATCTTAATAGTAAATCAGTGAGACTTATTGAAAATTAAGTGTACCTAGTACCATAGCCTAAGAGTTCTTCAGCATGTATTGGGGTGATCCAATGAAAAGGCCATAGTTAAGAACTGCATGAAACAGCATCATGTGGAAAAAAAATCCAAAATCTTAGCTGCTAGCTCTCTGAAGTAAGATTCATATTTTGTAGGTCAATAGAGTGAGCCTGGACACCCAGATAATCAAGAAAGGTTGTTTGGGTTGAATAAATACCATGCTGCTCAGAGAGAAGATGATCCCAAATTTAAGATGACACTCATAGAAGGAAGAGTAGACAGATAAAAAATAGAGACAAAAATCCTGTGTAATTCCAGCTTCCTCCCTTTGTCAACATTTTATACAACCCACTAAATACCAGGTTTATGAAAAGGGCAAATTTATAAAACACCAATAGTAGTGATTTCTAACTATTTCAGACTGATGCACCACAAATGTGGAATCCTAGCTTTCATTTTGAACCATCCAATAACTTGTATGAGAGAAAAATCAAAGGAAAATGAGAACAATATGCTAGGGAAAGAAAGAGAATAATTGGGGGGGGGGGGGAACCAGAGAACAATGAAAGAAGAACTGTTAGAAGCTCTATGTGTCCAATAAATATTGTGCATTTTCCTTCCTTTGTTTCATTAATTCTTCAAACAAATCCAGCCTCTCCTTTCCTTTTTCTATACATAATTCATAGTTTAAAGATCAAAGTGAAACATCTTTCCATAATTTATTATTGAATTCCTGTATTGTTGTGTAGTAAGAAATAACATAAACAATACAGCTTTCTCACAAAAGATTTTTTCCCTTCCTATTTCCTATGCTGTACAAGTCACCCCATTTATTAATCACACCAAGAATATGTATTTTTACATTCAATTCTCATAGTTCATATCTCATATCACTTGTAATGCTGGTCTAAGCCATTGAGTCTTCCCAAAGTCTACAAACAGGGACAAAGAACACCTGCCCACAACCTGATTATGACAAACAGATGGACTACTTGTCATTTTAGGTCACTTCCAGGACTAAATTCTATTATAAAATTGGCATTTTCAATATTATCAATTTACAGCACTGAATTAATTGGAACCACATTACTGTAATACTCAGTATTCCCCTCCAGATGTTCAAATTTAGCAAATTGGATTACTGAGCCGAAGATATAGGCCTTTCAGCTTTTGTTCTGGTTTACAGACAGAACTCCAATATGTAGACATTCAAGCTTGGAAGAATCTTTGGATGGTATTCATGCAATTTGGAAACATGTTCTCTCATTAATAAAATTGAAGTAAAACTTGAAAGTAAAATATTAAGATGGACAATGTTTCTTTTCCCTTTATATTAGCAAAATACCAGGGAATGGGCAGATATACAGGTCTTTGAAAGTCGATGATATAATCAGTCTCCTAGAGAAAACAAGTTGAAGTGGTTCTTATAGGTTCACACCATAGGGTCAATATTTAATCTTATCTATAGTTTGATTTTTTATTTGATTTTTCTCTAGCTGGAAAAGATTGAGATGGAAGAGAACTAGCTCATTCCCTTTTCTTTTTATAGCTAGTGAAGAGCCAATTTTTTTTTCTGTCAGCAGATGACAAATGGAATTACCTTCGTAGAATGCATTTTTAAGACATCTATACTTTCTGGGGCCTTAGTACAGCGATATTTTTTTTTAAAGAGGCCAGCATGTACCATGCAATCAGGGATTACAACCATGTCAACTAGGCAGTAGACTGGGAAGTTGTATTCAGTTCATTCTGACTTCATAACTTCAATTTCATTTCATAACAGATTTGCTACTACTCTGCCTCTCAGTTCATATTCTTCACTTGAGTATTTTTACATTTTTATCTCAAACTTGGTCAGGGTGGGGTTGGGGAGCAGTTTTCTCCCAGTGGGAGAACAGCACATCTTCAGGAATATGTGGGTGTGTTCTTAGATGTGTAACAACATCTAAGTCCAGCGGTTAGAGATATAATAAAATATTTTGTCTCTAGTACACTGAGGAAGTGGCCTTATAAACAGGTAAATAGTGTTATTTCAAACATTTGTTGAAAGTGTATAAAGACTGCTGTAAGCATAATCTATTCATCTTTTATTGTCATTTTCCCCAGTGGTGAGATTCAAGTAATTTAACAGCTGGTTCTCTGCCCTAATGATTTCTTTCAACAACCAGTTTGCCAAACTGCTCAGAAAGTTAACAACCGGCTTTCCCGAAGTGGTGCGAACTGGCTGATTCCCACCACTGATTTTCCCCCAAAGAAGTAAATTCTTGCAGTTATTTAGCTAATATACTGGACTTTTTAAACATTGAAGTCCTAGGTTGACACAACTAATAACATTAGGGTTTGTTTCCAAATAAATATGAAACAGGCTTAGCCTATGCTTTTCTTTTTAATCATTCCTTTTGATTTAAACCGAAACCCCCATAGGCATTTCTGAGAGCAAAAGAGTTTACTGTATGCTACTTTTCTTTCTCTATTTTATTTCAATTTTTATTTTCTCAAAATGTTATGGATTCCATTATTCAGGAGTGGAAAATCAATATTCTGCTTTAAGAGTATTGTGCAAGAAGTCATGTTCTTTGCTAGAAGTACAATCTTGGATTTTATATAGATTGAATTATTTCTCCAGAATATTTAAACCTGGATGTTCACTTTTCCTTTTTCATCCATTTTCAGTTCCACAACATCTTTTTCCATATCACTTTATAATCTAACATTTTAAAAACTCCAAATCCACAATCAGTTCAGTCTCAGTGTGTATTTTATCCAATAAAATCTATCATTCTTCTATATCCTTTGCTATTGTATCACATGAACTTGTAAGTAACTTCTGAGTAAATTGTTCCCAAGCAGCCTTAATTTCTTATATAGTTAAATAGTGTTGCTCCATTGTATTAATGGGTCTGCTCTCCTTTAAGAATAATCCTTTGTTCTCTCTGGTTCCCTGTAACCAGACTTCAACATCTCCTCTTATCATCTGTTTATTTTCCAATCAAAAAGGCTTTCCCACAGGAGGATTTTTTTCAGTATCAAATATTTTATATATTGTTTTAGAAATTTTAAAACCCCCATAGGAAATATTTTTTTCAAATCCATCCATCCCTTAATTTTCCAAAATCAACATTCCAGATCCCATTTTGCTGTTTTCCAAACTTTAATGTTTTTCTTGTTAAACTTACTTAGAGATTCTAAGGATAGAAGAAAACTCTCCCAGTGTAATAAGTAACTTCCTAAAGTAACTAACTGTCAGAATAGGTTTCAGGCAGTTTGGGAACTTAGCTATGAAGGTGATTCAGTCCACAACCAGACATTATTCTTCTACATAACTAACATGGTAGGCATTTTCTGAAAGTGAAATGGGGTGGGTATAGAGCAGTGGTAGTCAACCTGGTCCCTACTGCCCACTAGTGGGCATTCCAGCTTTCATGGTGGGCGATAGGGGTTTTGTCTGATACTGAAGCACTTTCCTTTTTTTAAATTTAATTGACTTTTAAAAAAAATTTCATAGCATTATTTAAAAACATTTTCATTAGGTTTTCATAAAATTCTGAAAATATGTTATTTGTATCGCCTGCACATAAGTTTAGTTCACGTTACGTAAGTGAAACTTAATGGTGCTATAGTTTGACCGCAAACAAAAGAGCCTTATCCCAGAATAGCTTGCGCATCTTCCCGCACACCACCCAGCTGTAACAGACAAGCAGAGCTGATAGCTGGCGCCCCCCCAAACCCAATCCACGATGCACAAAAGGCATGCGCAGATGACAATACATGGCGCATTACTGTGGAACCGGTGGGCGGTTAGAAAATTTTACTACTAACAGAGATACAAAAGTGGGCGGTAGGTATAAAAGGTTGACTACCCCTGGTATAGAGCAAGGACAGATATAACATGAGACAGAGAAAAATGTTAAAATTGTTTTCCAGGGATAGTCTCAAAATAAAGTTAAGAATTGGGTCTCAAAACCCTGGAGCAATGTTTCTCAACTCAGCAACTTGAAAAGTGTGGACTTCAACCCCCAGAATTCCTCAGTCAACATGAGGCATCATCTGTATGCATGAGAATATACAATGAACAAGAGAATTAAGCATAAGAACAAATAAATGGAATGGAAGAAAAAGCAGACAAAAACCTAAATAAATAATTTGTATACAAAATAACAAGAGATGGATATCAAATAAAGTTGAAAATTATTACACAACATCAAGCAAAATCAATTTGCAAAAGTCAATATAATTTACCTTTTCTCCCATTTCACCTTTGTTCCCTTTCAAGCCATGTTCACCCTACATTTGAAAGAAATATAAAAGTCATTATTGTTTTTAAGTTGCTATATAGTATTTAAGTGAAAATTCTGCTTAAAGATTGTTTTTAAACAATGACCAAATATACTTTTAATTCACATTAAAAGAGATAGACTTCTTTCCATCTCTTTTTTTATCATCTTCATCTGGAAAAATGCTAAGGTTATACACTTTTTGCATTATTAAAACAGAATGTTTCAAAACATAATCACTTTGAACAGAAAACAAATCAATTTCACAGAAAATTTCCACTATATTTTGATAACAGAAAGTTTTCCCTGAGTAGATTGAAATTTTTCAACATGCCAGAAATATACCCTCTAATTGAAAGAGCTTCCATACTACAGTCCAGTAGCATTTCACTATTTTCTTTCTCAGTAATTTTTTTAGCAGAAAAAGAGAGAAAAGGAGTTATGGAAAAACACACAAGGATTCTCAATGGAAGATGGCAGAACTGTGTCCTCTGTAAAATTCTGTGAGGGAGGCAGAGAGATTTTACAATAAAAATCTCATCTAGAAGGCTATACTGTTTTACTGAAGTTATCACAACAAATAGAAACCTTTCTTTCTCTGGGATTTTAAGATGGACATTTTAACTTGAATGTATACAACTTCTACAAATAATAGAATGAAAAGTTATCTCTTGTTGACGTTTGGACTACTGTAACTTGTTCATTAATATAAATAATTGCACAATAACTATAAATGTAGTGAAGGAAATGGAAGAAATAAGAATGGAATCTCTAAAGGCGATAAATTGTCTCCACAGGAAAAGTACCCTTCCTGATAGCTACATCAATGAGTAATATTAACATAGCTTGCTCCTATATTATAGCAAATGATGCTATTTAAACATTTTTTTCCAAATCTTTTTAATAAAACTGTGATATTGAAGATGGTAAAGATTTTGTTCATTGTAGATAAATCAGGTATTACTTGGTTTATTAAACTTTAATGCTATAATTCGGCCAGTAATCCTGGCATGAAATTACAAATTATTGATCCTGTAAAAACTACTTTCATATAGGCAGTGCCAGGCTTGGATAAGATTAGATTACCAAAAGTCATCTGAGATATACATTCACATAAACTAGAATTGGCAGAGGTGTCTGAAGTTAGATGAGGCTTTCAGTTTGATGCCATGCAAATTGCTATAGAACATTTTGGCCAAATATGGATTTCCTCCTTTTTTAATTGGATTAGAATGTGATATTCTAATTGAATTAGAATTTGATATTCTAAACTTTCAGCCAAAGTTATTAGAAATTAAATGATTGGAACTCATCCAGGATACCATTTATTTTATGCTATATTTAATTTGAATTTGGACCTTTGGTTTATCTTAGCAGGCAATCAGAATAGATTTTGAGCAAAAAATAGTGGGAATTGAATCACACTTTTTATTACATAGTAACAATGTTATACCATCAAAAATCTGTCTCTCTTTTACATCAAAATAAATCAAGTGATGAGAGTAGATTGTGCACCATCACTTGCATGTTTATTGGAGAGAAACCTTGTTCAGAATATTGATTTCAAAAAGCATTTATGGAACAGGTCACCAATAAATTTTATTCTCTGTTCATAGATAAATTTGAAGCAGTTGAATCTGGCTAGCTACATTTCTGGCATATAACCAGCAAAAATATAACTATAAAAATCTTCCTGCTATCTGCTTGAAATACACCCCACATTTATGCGCTTGAGACCTATTTTATACCCCATTGCTGGATATAGATTTCAGTGCTCTCCCCAAAATCTAGCATCACAGGAAAATTGAGGACAAAAACTGCTGTTTTGCCCTGGAGCCTAAAGTGAAAGAAGGGAAGTTCTGGATATTAGAGAACATTTGTTATGTTAAATGTTTGTTCTTCCTAAAGTCCTGTCGTTCTGCCTCATTGCAGTGGAGTTAGGAGGTGTAACACTGAGCGTAGCAACTCAGCACAATGAAGATCATCCCAGTTACTCAGTTAAACCAAGTATGCACCTATATCAGAGAGCAGTGATGGTGAATGAGGATGATCACTTTCGTGACCAAAAAAAATAAAATAAAAAATGATGCCAAAGCATTATTTCATAATGCACAGGAGAAGAGATTAGTAAATCACCCCTGAATTTAACCAAGAAAAGCACATGGGTGGATAGGTATTGGTTCATGATATAGTACTGAATGATGGGCCCTCTAGCTACAGAGTTTGGAATCATGCAGGCAGAGGGTTTTTCTATGATATTTTATGGAAACAAAATCTGGATTTGGCAGAATGGAATGGAAGTGATGAGGCTTTTGAACTTTGATATTGGAAAATATTCCTGAGACTATGATAAACAACCAAGAAAAGAAATAAATCAATTTACAGTTCTCACTTGAGGCACAAATGTTTTTCCTCAGCAAGCTTGATTTTCCTTTTTTAAATAATTGTGACATTGTTTTAATTACTGATTGTATGCTGCCCAGAGGCACATTCAATGAAATGGGTGGCTACATAAGTTTGTTGAATATTCATTGATGAATGAGCTCAGATTATCGTATTTTGGACACATTATGTGAAGAACTCTTCAGCATCGATAATGCTGGGGAAAATAGATGGAAAGCAAAAAAAGAGAACAACCAAAAGAAAGGTGGATGGACTTGATTATGTGGTGATGGAAGCACTGTTGGACGATCTAAAGGGCCAAGTCAGGAATAGATCATTCTAAAGAAGGTTTATCTGTGGAGTTACTATGAGTTGATATCAACCTGGTGATACATAATTATAAAAATCATGAATGTATTTGTATTTTCTTCTTAGTTTACTTGGTATTTGATAATGTTAAATAAATAGAATATATTTCCTATATAAAAACTTGTGGTAAAAAGGGAAGATGTCTGCTATTCTCACAGCCAAATGCAAACCATGGACGCAAAGGTTATATATGTACCTTTTCACCAGAAGTACCAGGAACACCAGGAACACCAATTAGACCATCTTCTCCCTAAAACAAATTGTAAATGGCATCAACTCTTATTCATTGGTCATTAAAAGAAGTATTGCATTATGAATAAATAAAAATAATTGTCACAATAACAAAATGTTACAATTTCTTATTATTATGGACTATTAATATTTTTAACTAAGAAAACTGTCACGCTAAGTAAGGTTAATGATCTTCATGTTTGCCAAATAGATAAAATATTTTACCTATTTATGACAGAATTTGGCCTGTTTTTCAAGACAAGCAATTCTAAATAAGAATTTGATAACTAATACATAATGTAGCATCTGTAACATTCAGTATTTGTATTACTCAGCTTGCATTTCAGGACATTTAACAATGTTTGTCCACTAAGTGAATCACATGTGGAGATGTTGAAAATACAGTGCAGGGCTCGTTATGTGACTTTACAGGTGTCCTGATGAGGATGCCTTCTATTTTAATTCTCTGGTGTTTTTCCACTGCTTATACTGTCATTTTTCTTACTACAGTAAATCTATTGTGGAAGATAAAACAGAATACTTCACAATAACTAGTACTAGCTGCTATTCATAACCCCTCCTATCTTAACAACTGAGATTTCTTTCTTTCTTTACTCTTCTTTAGGAAACAAAGCCATATAGTGAGGATTAGGAGTTAAAGTTCTTCCTGTAGCCTTCCCTGTCCTTTGCTTTCCAGCAGAATATCAAAGACACAGCAAGGTACATGGTATCTCCAGGACAGAGAAGAAACATGACCTTCTATTGCTATTGGAAGCTTGGAGAATAGTGCAAACATCATAAACCAAATATCATAAATATTGAAACGTCAGATAAAGGACTTAAATCTTTTGCACACTGTGATGTTTAGTGTTTAGAACCACTATCTGTCTAACTTGGGAATAATTTCATACAAAAGAATAATTTACTTCTTGAAGAATTCTCACTGAATTCTAAACAACTTTCATAGGATTCCATTATTAGGCCAGCTGACATCTCATCTAGGATGAAAAAAATCCTCAATTCTGTAGCAATGCATAGAGCAGACTTTTGTAACTAGATATTCTCCAGTTGTGTGGACTTCAGCTCCTAGATTTTTTAACTCCAGCTGCTTGGAGAGTTCTAGGAACTGATGTCTACATATCAGACAGTTGGAAAGGCTGATATGAATTGCTAATATTGATTCTGAAAGGGAAAATGTTTATCAATTTAAAGTTAAAACGGTGATTAGGTCTAACAGAAATCATAAATGAATTGATTTTTCTATCCATAATATTTTTATTCATTGCACCATTACTGGGTTTTTTTAACATGAAATTATAGAAATGACTAGAATGCAATTTTGCAATATAACTAACACATTTATATGAAATTTTTTAGAACTGGCTTGTAGCATTGTGGTGACTGCAGTTACTGTTCACACATGAATGTGCTTGTTTGCTCCTGATCGTACTTGGAAGATTTAAAACTGCCAACTTAAAAATAACTCCAAAACTCTTTCTACTAGACATTTTTCCTGATACCATCAGACCTTTCTAAAAGTAGTGAGGAAAAAAAAGGAGACATCTGGCTGGAGAGTGTGTTGCTTGTTATTGATTGATTTAGATTTGTAGGCCATTTAATCAGAAAATTCTAGGCAGCATACATAAATATTTTTCAAAAACATATAAAACATACAGAGAAGTGCAGAATATTGGGTGGGGGTAGGGGATAGGTAATACACTCAAATACCAATCATCCAGTCAGGATCACAAATCTGGTCTGGTCTGCTTAAAAAGCCAGTTTTTAAGAAATTTTCTAAAGGATGGCAAGGTTTGAGCCCAACAAACTTTTGAGAGGATAGTATTCCAAAAGGCAGGAGCAATAACAGAGTGGTAATAACTCTGCATTCTTCAAGACAGCAGTAATTAATTAATGGGAAGTGGAAAATATCCATTCTGTCAGATTTGATTGGATGGGCAGATCATGCCATAAACAACCTGCTCTGAGCCCTATAGACATAATAGCTGACAATCACCAGTTTGAATTGCAGCAGGACATCCACTGACAATCAGTGCAACACAGAGAACAAGAGGTCTTAGATCAAAATATCAAGATGCACCATAACCGCTTCTGAAGCCAAGTTCTGGGGTAGTTTCTGAGTGGTCTTCAAGGGCATTGCATAACAAGAATCCAGATAAAAGGTGACTATGAATGGGATTTTCCAGCCCCACAAAATTATTTTCCAATAATGGAAATATTATGTAATTGATACTATTCAAATATTAAATATCAGCAACATTAAAATCTGCCCTGCATTCCCTGTCCAGCCTATTTTTAAAAATGTTCAGAACTGTAGAGCCTGGTTGTTTACAGATTGATTGTTTCAAAACTGTATAAATATTCCTTTCATTTAAATAAAATCTAAGTAGCTGTAATTTATGTTCATTGCTTTTGGTCCTATTGGTTCTGAAAATGGTCTAAGAGCTCCTTTAAGATAGGAATCCTACCTTTGTTCCAGGTAAACCAGGAATGCCATTTTCCCCTTTAGCTCCTTCTTCACCCTATATAAATTAAATGTATTTAGGTAAGTCCCATTGCTCCAGTTGTAAAATATTTAATAAATCCAAATATTTAATAAATCCAGAAAATCCAATGCTGATAAAATCTTAGAAACAAGATTAATAACTATTGAACAAAACTTAGATAAAAGATTACTAGCTAACAAAACCTAGAAAAAAGAATACAAAATATTGAACAAAACTTAGAGAAATGTTTTTTAACAGTTATTGAACAAAGTTTCACAAACTTGATAAAACAAATTTCAACACTAAAAAATGAAAACCCAAATGATCTAAATCTCTTCCCAACTCATCTATCATCACATAATACACAACCTAATACACAACCTACAACTCAACCTAGACAACTAACTAATACAACACAACCTAAACAACAAATAACTACCAACCAACTAATCAGAGATGCAATGGAGAGAGGACAAAAAATAAATAATGCAATATTATTTGGACTAGAAAACACTAACGAACCAGATATCAATAAGATTCACAACATAATTGGAAATTATAACTCATCAACCATCTTCCCAAATGAAATAATTGCTGTCTCCAGAGATGGACCAGAATATAAAAACAGTGATGGGTCAACAGCACCAAGATTTTGTAGAGTCACATGTATAAATGAGGACAGCAAATGTAAAATCATTTATACCATAAACTAAAACCCGTTTAAAATTAATAAAATTTCCCATTAAAAATCCAATTTTAGCCCCAGCGAATAAAGAGATGTGTCTTTAGTTCATGACGGAATATCCGAAGGTCAGGTATTTGACGTAGACCTGGGGAAGCTCGTTCCAGAGTGTGGAGCCCCACAGAAGGCCCTTCCTGGGGCCGCCAGCCGACATTGTTTGGCGGACGGCACCCTGAGAAGTCCCTCTCTATGGGGCGTGCAGGTGATGGGAGGCATGTGGTAACAGCAGGCGGTCCCGTAAGTACCCAGGTCCTAAGCCATGGGCGCTTTAAAGGTCGTAACCAACACCTTAAAGTGCACTCGGAGGCCACAGGCAGCCAGTGCAGTCTGCGCAGGCGGTGTTACATGGGAGCTCCAGTAGCTCCCTCTATCACCCCAGCTGCATTCTGGACTAACTGGAGCCTCGAGTGCACTTCAAGAGCCCCATGTAGAGAGCATTACAGTAATCCAGCGAGAGGTAACAGGCGCGCGAGTGACTGTGCATAAGGCATCTCGATCAAGGAAGGCGCAACTGCGAACCAGGCGAACCTGGTGGAAGGCCCTCCTGGAGCGGCCGTCAGATGATCTTCAAGCGACAGCCGATCATCCAGGAGGACACCTAAGTTGCGCACCCTATCCTTTGGGGCCAATAATTCGCCTCCAACAGCCAGCTGCGGCTGCAGCTGACTGAATCGGGATACCCGGCATCCACAGCCACTCCGTCTTGGAGGATTAAGCTTGAGCCTGTTTCTCCCCATCCAGACCCGTCGGCTTCCAAACACCGGGACAGCACTTCAACAACTTCATTGGGGTGGCCGGGGTGGAAAAAATACAGCTGGGTATCATCAGCGTACTGCTGGTATCTCACCCGAAACCACTGATGATCTCACCCAGCGGCTTCATGTAGATGTTGAACAGCAGGCGAGAGAATCGGCCCTGAGGGACCCCAAGTGAGGCCCCTCGCGGTGACCTCTGCCCCCTGTCAACACCGTCTGCGACCGGTCGGAGAGATAGGAGGAGAACCACCGATATACGGTGCCTCCACTCCCAATCCCCAACCGGTGCAGCAGGATACCATGGTCGATGGTATCGAGCCGCTGAGAGGTCTAATAGGACCAGGGCAGAGGAATAACCCTGTCCCTAGCCCTCCAGAGATCATCCACCAATGCGACCAAAGCTGTCTCCGTGCTGTATCCGGGTCGAAGCCGGACTGGAGCAGGTCTAGATAGAGGCGTCTTCATCCAGGTATTGGGGTAGCTGTCGCGCCACGGCCTCTCTACAACCTTCGCAACAAAGCGAAGGTTGGAGACTGACGATAATTACCTAAAATAGCTGGGTCCAGGAGGGCTTCTTAAGGAGGGTCTCACCACCGCCTCTTTCAAGGCGGCAGGAAAACCCTTCCAACAAAGAAGCGTTGATAATCCTCTGGAGCCAGCCTCGTGTCACCGCCTGAGTGGCCAGTACCAGCCAGGAAGGACACGGGTCCAAGTAAACATGTCGTGCGTGCAGCCTCCCCAACAACCTGTCGACGTCCTCGGGAGCCACAGGGTCAAACTCATCCCAAATGGGCTCAACAAGGCGTGCCTCCTCTCTCGCTTGGATCATCCCAAATTCGGTCCAGACCGTCCCTCAGCTGAGCGATTTTATCGTATAGATAACCACTAAACTCCTCGGCTCGTCCCTGCAGCAGGTCATCCCGCACCTCCTGATGTAGGAAGGCGGGTCACCCAAACAGGGCGGCGGGCGGTTATCTGCCGACGCAATGAGGGTGGAGGCATAGGAACGCCTCGCTTCCCTCATTGCCACTAGGTAGGTCCTAGAGTAGGATCTAACTAGTGTCCGATCAACCGGAGCGACTGGACCTCCAGGTGCTCTCCAGGCGTCTTCTCCGGCGTTTCATCTCCCTCAGCCCCTCGGAGAACCAAGGGGCCGGACGAGACCTCGCGGGTCAGAGGCCGCAAAGCGCGACACGGTCCAAGGCCCGGCGCGGCCTGTTCCCAGGCCACGACCAGTTCCTCAGCCATGCCGTGGGCCAGTTCCTCAGGAATGGCCCAAGCTCCGTCAGGAACCTCTCGGGGTCCATCAGGCGCCTGGGGACGGAACCACCGTGTAGGTTCCGTCTCCTCTTGATGGTGAATGGCGGTTGAAGGTCTAGGCGAGAGAAAATGATCCGACCATGACATTGGTTCCGTTACTAAATCATCTAACACCAGATCATTTAACCACTGTCCAGAGATATAAATCAGATCCAGTGTGCCTCCCTGCAATGCGTAGGGGCCATCATTTACTCGAATCAGGTCCAAGGCCGTATGGAAGCCAAGAACTCCCGAGCTGCCGTCGATGACAAGCAACTGATGGCAGGTTAAAGTCCCCATGACTATAAGTCTGGGGTCTCAACCGCCACAGCAGTGAGTACCTCCAACAGCTCGGGCAGGGCTGTGGTCACGCAGCAAGGAGCCAGGTACGCGATCACCAAGCCCAACTGATTCCTATAGCCCCACCGCACATAGAGGATTCACAGCCGGCAATCTGAGGAACAGTGGTCTCCTCGCCTAGATCCTCCCTGATAACAACTGCCACCCCACCCCTACCTTGGGCCTCGGCTGATGAAATGCTCGAAACCTGGAGGCACATCTCAACAAGGGGACCCCCCTCTGGGCCCAACCAGGTTTTGTAATGCCCATAAGGTCGCGGACTCCCCTGAATAAGATCGCAGATCAGGGAGCCTTATTAACCACGGACCGGGCATTACATAACATCAGCCAAGATCCAAGCTCTGAGGATCATGGCCACCGAGGAACGGGTAGGGACTGAGGCCGGAGCACGCGATCGCTCTCAAACATCGGCGGCTCCCTCAACTCAACACGGCCCCTCCCCCGCCATATCTGCCTCTCCCACTTACCGTATAGATCGAGCAACCCTCTAAACCTGGAACGCCCTCCCCTGCCTTCAGACAAGATGGAATAGTGTCGCGAACTAGCACAGGGCTGGATCCCCCCGACGGGTTCTCACCCCCACCGTCAAATCCCCCTTAAAAACCCTTGTTTAAAAACTATTTAAAACCCACAACTTCTTCTTGGCGATACCACCTCTCTGGGTCCCAAGACCTTTAAGGTAAGCCCTCGATAATTTGAGGCCATTCCCGAGGCGGGGAACCTCGAGTCGTAATAGTTCGCAAACGAGTATCTCATGGAAATAGTCAGATTTTACCGCTGGGAACGCGCTGCTGTTGTGGTGACCAGGCCCGCCACCCTCTCGCCAATGGAAAAGCAACCGGAAGATGTAAGCCGTTGGTGAAATAACGGCATTTTTGGCAGGCCTTGGCAAAAAGTCAGCAGTGGGGGGAAGAACGATGTTCCGGGCCATGAAGGGAGGAAGGAAGGAAAGGGGAGGGGCAATAATCATGCCCGTACAGGCCCCACTCCAACCACCGGTGTTACCTGCGGTCCAACACCAGAACACAGCATACCGCCGTCGATCGATGTCCTCCATCCTTCATCGATGTTTGGTACTCCCCAGCCGTTGATGACATCCGGCCGAAACCGACCAAACAGCTGGGTCAGGCGGGCATCTCATCGCGCCCCAGCATGGCCGCCGCCATCCGCCGCTGTTCAAGGACTTCGGCTCCGCACTCAGCAGCCGAGAGCTCAATGAGGTCCAAAGACCTCGCTCTCGGCTGCCGGGAGAATCACACAACCGGAGCCGGGACCATGTGGCGCTTCCATACCCGGCCATCCTCTATCTCTACTAGATATGATTTTGGTCCTGTTATCTCTAGGATTTTTCCTGCTAACCAGGTCGGGCCCTCGCTGTAGTTGTGTGCCCACACTAGGTCGCCTACTGCCATCCTCTTGTTTTACCGTGCCCCTTTGTAACCGCCTGGTGTGTAGTTTGGGTTTAAACGGTCTAGTGGCCTAAGCTTCCGACCCATTAATAGCTCTGCCGGGCTGCGCCAGTTGTTACACAGGGGTTCTGTGTTGGACTGCTAGGAATGTATCGATTTTTGTTTGCCAATCGCCTGGCCTGATTCTGGACAATGCTTCTTTGCGCTCCGAACGAAACGCTCTGCAAGGCCGTCGTCGCGGGGTGGAAAGGCGCCGAGAGGACATGCCGGATGCCCTCCTCTGCCAAGTACCCCTCAAACTGGGTTGCCGTGAATTGCGGGCGTTATCGGAGACTAAAGTGTCGGGCAACCCGTGGGTTACAAATAGGTGCCGAGGACTGAAATCACGGCCT
This sequence comes from Ahaetulla prasina, assembly GCF_028640845.1. NCBI lineage: Eukaryota > Metazoa > Chordata > Lepidosauria > Squamata > Colubridae > Ahaetulla > Ahaetulla prasina. The sequence continues at coordinate 135,355,504 of NC_080539.1, forward strand.
CGGCTGTCATGGATCTCATGAGAATGATTTCCAGCCATTTGGAGTAGGCATCGACTACTACCAGAAAGGTTTGGCCGTGGAAGGGGACGGCAAAATCGATATGGATCCTAGACCAAGGGCCCTGGGGTCTCCCATTCGAATCGGGGCCGTTGGGGTAGCGGTCTGGACTCCTGGCAGGCCTGGCATTTCCCTACCCTTTCAGCAATTTCCGTGTCCATTAAGGGCCACCACACATAGCTTCTTGCTAGACCCTTCATTCTCACGATCCCTGGGTGGCCCTCGTGAAGGAGCTCCAATACCTTTTCCCTCAATTTCTCCGGGATCACCACTCGATCCCCCATAGCAGGCACCCCTTGAGCTGAGAGTTCCCACGTTTTTACAAATTCTTTAAACTCGCCGCGAGATGGGCCAACCTCTTTGTACCCAACCAATTACAGTCCTTATTGTAATGTCCTTATACTGAAGCCGAGCCACCTCTTTGGATGTGACTGGGCCAGAGTCCAAAGAGTCAATTAGCAGAACTGGTGTCCCGGAGTGGGGTCTTGATAGTCTCTGGTAACGGGCATCTGCTCAGGGCGTCTGCATGCCTAATTCCTTCCCTGGCCGGTGTAGTAGTTTGTAAGAATACGCTGCCAGGAAGATAGTCCATCTGGTCAGTCTGGCGAAAGTGCCACGGGCGTTGGGCGATCGCCTGCCAACAGGCCTAGCAAGGTCTATGGTCCGTGATGATTTCAAATCACGACCAAATACATATTCATGGAATTTCTTTACTCCGGAGACTATAGCCAAGGCTTCCTATCAAGCTGGCTATAATTCCTTTCAGCTGATGACATTGTTCGGGAGTAATATGCAATAGGGGCTTCTGTGCCATTTGGCAACCTGTGGCTGAGCACAGCCCCACCCCATAGGGAGATGCAAGCTTAACACTAATGGCAGCGTGCCATTGTATTGGATAAGGAGGCTATCACCGATAGGAGATTCTTTACCCTTGAATGCCCTAGCTTCCGCCTTTCCCAAGACCATGCAGCCGTCTTTGCTAGTAATTTATGCAGCGGCTCGGCTACTGTTGCCTTATTTCTTAAAAATACCGCAGAAATTGACCAGACCTAAGAATGCCTGCAACTCCGTTTTGTTCTTTGGAACCGGGGCCTTCCTGATGGCCCGTACCTTGCTCTCAGTGGGTGAATCCTTCCCTGTCTATCCGGTAGCCCAGGAATTCCACAGATTCAACCCCGATCTGGCATTTGTTCAGTTTAACTTTGAGACCGGCAGACCGGAAAATGCCCAAAACTTTTCTAGCCTTACCCTAATTCCTCTAGATTCTCAGCGGATACCAGTACATCGTCAAAGTATGGTACCACCCTGGTAGTCCCTGCAATAGCCGCTCCATTAGGTTCTGAAATAACCCTGGAGCCACACTAACCCCAAACTGTAACCGGGTACACTTAAAAGCCCCTCTGTGAGTCACAATTGTCTGCGCCGCTGTGCTGCTATCTACAGGCAGCTGTTGATAGGCTTGGGCCAAGTCTAGCTTGGCAAAACTGCCCTTGCCCCATTGAGTGCAGTAAGTGCTGTACCACCGACGGGTAAGCACTCTTTTGCAACGCTTTGTTAAGCGTTGCCTTATAGTCAGCGCAACCGGACCGACCCGTCCGGTTTGACTGGGGTGACTATAGGGGTCTCCCACTTAGCATGGTCAACTGGCACTAGAATTCCCTGGTTTACTAGCTTGTCCAGTTCCCGGTCAATCCTGGGCTTTAGGGCGAACGGGACCCTCCTAGCCTTTAAGCGAATAGGGCAACTTGTGGGTCTAAGTTAAAGAAATAGGGGTCCCGTGTACTTGCCCAGGCAGTCTCTGAAAACGCCCCAAATTCCTTCATGAGTGCGTCTTTGAGGTTGACTTCGTTTCTGAAGATTCCAGTCACTCCCATGCCCAATGCTCGGAACCAGTCCAGTCCCAACAAGCTTGGCAGGGTCCCATCGACTATGGTGATGGGCAGAGTTTTCTTGTATTGTCCAAACTCGACGTGGACGGACGTACCCTCGAACAGGGATGCGATTCCCTTGGTAGTCTTGTACCTTTAATTTCTGTGGTTTCAGCTTGCGCTGCGATGGCGGGTAAGGCTTTCACGAGTGTCCCAGGACATGATCGTGATCGCTGAGCCGGTGCCCACCTCCAATCGGCACGGCACCCCCTCAATCTTTGTTTTTGTAAAGATTTTTTTCTCTAGGCGTGTTGCTGCGTGACCCACTCTCACGACAGTCTGATTCAACTTCGCGCCTTTTTTGAATTGACCAATCACGGGCCGCTGCGTTCAGCTCTGATTGGTCAGTTTGAATTTTTGGCGGGAAGGTTGGGGTGCTCGACAGACCTGTGCTATGTGCCCCTTCCTTTCGCACCGCCGACAAGTCGCATCCTTAAATTTGCATTGTTGTCGTTGGTGTTGCCCTCCACAACTCGCGCAGTCACCCCGGTCTTCTTTCTCCGGCCTCCGGTGTGGAAGACTCTTCCTCCTCCTCACCGTCCGACTCGGCCTGGACCTCTTCATTGTGGACGGGGTTGATTTCGCACCAGCCGTTGATGCGACCTGCTTTTGTAGGGTTTCCGCCGCTTGGGTAGACATCTCATGAGCCCTGGCTTCATCCAAGGCGTTTGCCAGCGTCAAGTTGCTTTTGGACAGCAGCCGCCGTCGCAAACGGATGTCCCTGACCCCACGAATGAGTTGCTCCAGCAATGCCTCTTCCAAGTCTCGGAACTCGCAATGGTTCGTGGCTTTCCTCAGGGCTGCCATGTATCGCTGATGGACTCGCCTCTTGCTGCCTACGCCCCTGAATTCGTACCATTGCACATACTTGGACGGCGTTGGTGCATAATGGGCTTTCAATACGGTCTGTAGAGTCTGCCACGGCACCGATTGTACCGGTGTTGGCTCCAAGATTCTGCGGTGTCGAAAACCTCTGGACCGCAGTGGCTCAGGAAATCGCTCGCTTCCTGTTGTCTGAGACTCCTTGAAGTTCGTTAGCCTCGAGGAAACACTCGAAGCAGCCATGTATGACCCCCATTTTTCCTTAGCTGGGTTGAATGGCGCTGGCGGTGTGTAGCTGGACATCGCTGCTTTCCGCCCCTTGTTTGCTGGGTTCGCGTCTTCCTGGTGAATTCAGCTTTTTCCCTGGCGCTCCTAGCCTCGAGATCCCATCCTCGTCGCCAGTGTTAAATTCGGGCAATAACGAGGCAGGAGACCAGGATAGTGACAACAGCTCTTTACTATATGGTGAACCCAGCGGCTCAGGCTGGGAAAACCCTCTCTTTATATACAGTTTAGCCAGAGGCTTCATCCAATCAGCAACGTGCTTTTTCCCGCTCAGTTTTCCCTCCAAAACTCTTAAAGATACATTACACCTATAGACATAATAGCTGACAATCACCAGTTTGAATTGCAGCAGGACATCCACTGACAATCAGTGCAACACAGAGAACAAGAGGTCTTAGATCAAAATATCAAGATGCACCATAACCGCTTCTGAAGCCAAGTTCTGGGGTAGTTTCTGAGTGGTCTTCAAGGGCATTGCATAACAAGAATCCAGATAAAAGGTGACTATGTATGGGATTTTCCAGCCCCACAAAATTATTTTCCAATAATGGAAATATTATGTAATTGATACTATTCAAATATTAAATATCAGCAACATTAACATCTGCCCTGCATTCCCTGTCCAGGCTATTTTTAAAAATGTTCAGAACTGTAGAGCCTGGTTGTTTACAGATTGATTGTTCCAAAACTGTATAAATATTCCTTTCATTTAAATAAAATCTAAGTAGCTGTAATTTATGTTCATTGTTTTTGGTCCTATTGGTTCTGAAAATGGTCTAAGAGCTCCTTTAAGATAGGAATCCTACCTTTGTTCCAGATAAACCAGGAATGCCATTTTCCCCTTTAGCTCCTTCTTTACCCTATATAAATTAAATGTATTTAGGTAAGTCCTATTGCTCCAGTTGTAAAATATTTAATAAACATTTTAACCCTCCAAATGTGGTTCTTCTCCTTGATCCTGGATTGTTATTGATAATAATATTACAAGGACAAGAACACAATGAATAATCTGTAATTTTATAGTGACTTGAAAAGTGTTATAACTCTGAGAATGTAGATATGCCTTTTCTACTAAATGATATTTTCTAAAGTTATATTTTGTGGAATGTTTTGCAAATTCATAAAACTTAGATTCTGTTGATTGCAGGCAGAGGTTGACCTCCTGATTAATCTTATTCCTTACAATGTACCTTACTTACCTTGCACTTAGAAATACACAACCTTCTCTCAAATAAACAGTTTGGCTTCAGGAAAAAATTATCATGCAATTTACAACTTCTCCACTGTAAAAACCTATGGACTACAAATCTTGATCTAGGTAAACCAATAGATGCAATATACATAGACTTCTGTAAAGCTTTTGACTCAGTAGTACATGATAAACTTCTCCTAAAATTAAAATCCTATGGCATTTCAGGACCCTTACACAACTGGATATCTGCTTTTCTGTCAAACAGACAACAAATAGTTAAAATTGGTAATGCTCTATCAAATCCTGTTCCTGTCAAGAGTGGTGTTCCTCAAGGTAGCGTTCTTGGACCTACTCTCTTTATAATATACATAAATGATCTTTGTAATCATATCTCAAGTAACTGTGTTCTCTTTGCTGATGATGTCAAACTTTTCAACACCACTGACAATACATCCACAATTCAAAAGGACCTTGATCATCTAACTGCTTGGTCTAAAATTTGGCAACTACAAATCTCAACCAGTAAATGCTCAGTCTTGCATATTGGAAGAAAGAACCCAATCACAAAGTACATGCTTGATGGACATTGCCTCTGAGATGACCCCCACCCTGTCAAAGACCTTGGAGTTTTACATCTAACGATTTAAGTGCCAAAGCCCACTGCAACTATATAGCTAAGAAGGCTCTAAGAGTTGTTAACTTAATTTTCGTAGCTTCTTTTCAAAAAACACCACGCTACTGACCAGAGCATATAAAACATTTGTTAGGCCAATTCTTGATTACTGCTCTCCTGTCTGGAACCCATACCATATATCTGACATCAACACAGTTGAGCGTGTCCAAAGGTATTTTACGAGAAGAATTCTCCACTCCTCCGAAACCAATAAAATACCTTATTCCACCAGACTTGATATCCTGGGTCTAGAAAACTTGGAACTTAAAGCCTTCGACAGGATCTGGGTTTAGCATATAAAATCATCCGTTGTAATGTCCTTCCTGTCAATGACTTTTTTAGTTTCAATAACAATATCACAAGAGCTACCAACAGATTTAAACTCAATGTCAACCGCTCCAGTTTAGATTGCAGAAAACACGATTTCTGTAACAGAATTGTATATGCTTGGAATGCATTACCTGACTCTGTGGTTTCTTCTCATAACCCCAAAGGCTTTACTCAAAAACTGTCCACGGTTGACCTCACCACTTTCCTAAGAGGACTCTAAGGGGCGTGCATAAGAGCACAAACGTGCCTACCGTTCCTGTCCTATTGTTTCTTCCCCTATGTATATATATGTTTATAGTACCTCGTTTCTCCTCATATATACGTTCATATATTATATAACCCTTTATGCAATGCTTGTATATATTGTTACGACAAAATAAATAAATAAAAAATAAATAAAATAAATGTCCAGTGACCTCCAATAGAGAAGTCAGAACTGCCTCCAGAGTAAGAAATCCGGAGAATTGATAATCCAATAAGGATGTGTTTTTCTCTTGACTGTCAACTAGCAACCAAGAAATAAAGGTGAAATATTAAGAAGGGCAAGTCTTCAGATTTTTCCAGGAGTCTTCAGTCTGCCCTGACTGGTCGTTTAATTTTCCATGAAAAGTAGGGTTCATCAGATGTCTTCAGCTGAGATCTTTTGGACCAGAAGAGCCTCAAAGTCAAAGACTATGCTATGTACTATGTTATACTCTTCTTTCTATACTATATCCATATTTTTCTAACTATGATTTACCTCTTTTCAAAATTTCAAAATTCTGGTTTCAATTCCAATTGGGTCAAACTGCAACTTCTTTTTAAAAAATTGTGGCAAAAATGGAAAAGAACAGGAAATGTGGGCCAGTTGTTTATCTTGGTACAGTAATCAAGATGACTGTATGATCATCCAAGTCTGCATTTGATTTGCTGTGTAGTAAATTACCAGATAAGTACCTGTTGTTTGTGCTGGACATGGCTCAACATTTTATACAAATACATTAACTAATTTGTTTCCATTAACAATATGATTAATTGCAGTTTATCCAGATTCGACAAACCGAGCAAGTGCTGTTAATCATAAATGAAAACAAACATTTTCCCCCTCAATACTGAAATGGAGGAAAAAAAGAAGGTCATAGGCACAATAGTAGGGATGGTCTGTTTTTTTTTATCATGCTAAACTTTAATTTAGGTTTACATCCAAACCAGTGAAATGATTCAAACATTTCCACAAGAACTTCAGAAAAGACACTTTTCCTTAATAAATACATCTTTCCATAAATGCATTTAAAAGGTAAAGGTTCCCCTGCACATGCATGGTAGTTGTTTCCGGCTCTGGGGCAGTGGTCATCTCCATTTCTAAGCCGAAGAGCCAGTACTGTCTAAAGATGTCTCCATGGTCATGACTAAACACCAAAGGTGAACAGGGCGCTGTTACCTTCCCACCAAAGTGGTCCCTATTTTTCTACTTGCATTTTTTACATGCTTTCGAACTGCTAGGTTGGCAGAACCTGGGACAAGTAATGAAAAATCACTCCATTATAGGGCGCTAGGGATTTGAACCGCTGAACTGCCGACCGACCTTCTGATTGACAAGCTCAGCATCTTAACCACTGATCCACCGTGTCCTCTGTACATTTAGGGAATTATTACATTTAGGCCAAATCTAATCTTAACATTTTATAATTCATTGGAAACCAATGTAGTACTAACGTTTCACTTAATATTTCTTATTCAGCCATGTGCTTCTGTAAGAAAAGTTATTCTTTTAGCATCTGCACTACTAAAGGGATATTTAAAACATTAGCTATAATACTTTTTTTACCAGCATAGCAGTAACAAATTAAATGAGCAAAATCCACAGTCCATCATGAAAATAAAGACAGAATCTGCAACAAAATCTGAGATAAGCATTTTATTTTATTTTATTGCAAATTTGGCAATTGGGGCATATTTCCAATCCTTATTATTCCTAAAAGTATGTGCAGGCTATAATTGGTAGAAAGCAATTAGCCAAGGGACAAAAGTTCATATTATTTTTTAAAAGGCATTTCTGCAAGTCACTATGTTTTTTATGTACAGTAAATTGCTTCCATAGACAACATCCTGCAGCTTTTATACCTGCCGTCTTAAATCACACTTTTCATTCACAGAAATTCAAAGACTTGCACCTGTAAAATCCAGCTGGCAGCCCTTATTTGTTGGCATGTGAGCAGGGGGTTGAGCAAATCAAGTCACACATGCTGCACTCGCTCCAGAAATTCAAATCCAGTGAATCAAAGTAATGATGTTTAGTGCTTTCCATTGAATGGTTTAAATGTAAGCATGTTCAGTTGACTCACTCTCATCAGCAGGAAAACATTTAAATGACTGTATGCTATTAGCAAGCTCTACAGTATTTATAAAAAAGAGTAACATGGGCAGAAATGACTTGTGTCAGCTTTTTTGCTACCCACAGAATCCGTTTTACATCATGTTCTACTTCCTGTATTGTTTCCAGATATTTTAGCCAGGCTACAAGCCTGTTTGATATCAGTATTGGTACATCCTGGCCAGAGATGGGATTCAAATCCCAGCACTACTAGTTCGCTATTGGTAGCACATGGGTGTGCTCGCTCGCTTTGGTAGTGCGCGGCACTTCTCTGCATGCGCAGAGCGTTTTTGATGACGTCTGGGCAGTTGGGCGGAGCCTCCCACCACCGCCACTACCAGTTCTCCCGAACTGGAGCGAACCGGTAGAAACCCACCCTTGATCCTGGCATCGTCTGAATTTATGCACAACTCTGATACTCATATTTAAAAAATAAGGTTGATTATCGTAATAACCAAAATGATACTAAATATGCACTCAGTTGTTTCATAACTATAACAAATAAATAAACTTTGGTTATTAAATGGCTAGTAAAGGAAAAACCAAAAATGAAGTAATTCATTCTATCTTGCAACTGTGATACTTAAAAGATCAAATTTAACCAGGCATTCAGTTCACCAGTACCTGATCTACGATAGGATACTAACTTTGCCAAAATGTAGTTTTGTGCCATATTGGTCATCCTTTTTTGACAGTTATTATTATTGTAGCTTTCATAAATCACAATACAAAGTACAGTAATTTCCTAAACTTTAAAAATGGTAAAGTACAGCTCTGAATAAAGTGATAGGCTTTATGCTATACAGTATACCAGCATAGCCTGCAGCTCATTCAGATTTCAAATTAAAAAGTACAAAGTATTTAGAAATGATAAAGCTTGAGTAATGTAATAAAATATGTGCTATTTTTTTTCTTTTGAAAACAAGATTATTGGCATTTTTCAGTCTGCTAATGAATGAAGCTATCAAATTATTTTAAATGAACCAAAGTTAAAAGGGAATATTAAAGTAAAAAGGGCATCTTAATTGAGTGAAATGTATGCAAGAGAAAAGTGAGCCCATTGGGTTATGGGATACACAAATATCATTTCATGTATATGTTGATTCAATCTGAGTGGGCCGTAACAGGAATATTGAGCTAGGTAACTTAATGAAAGACTGAAATGATATGCAAACGTTATGAAAAAGGCAAATGGTGCATTCAAGGTCAATAAACTGTCTTTAAACAAATCTGCCTACTACACTTGGAATGTTATTTATTTATTTCAACGTATATGACTGTCCATCTCAAATTCATAACGCTGGGCAGTTAATATTAGTTAAAGGTAGCAACTTTAATATGGTTAATATAAAAGCCCGTAACAGTAAAAAATATATATAATTGACAATCAAGATAAAATCTCAACCAACAAATCAACATAAACATCATATGGATTCTGCCATGCAACTGTAATGTGCAATTCTGCTCTCTAATACCTGGAAAAAATATTAAAGGATGGAAAACATGGGGGGGAAATGACAAAAATAACAAAAAGCCTGAAAAATCATTAAAATTTGATTTTTTAAGCTTTCAAGACAAAAAAGGCAAATAATTTGGATTTTTTGTTGTTGTACTGCCTCTCTAAGATTGAAAAAAATTCAGAACTATAGCTACTGGATGAGTTTCCCTTCAATCAATTTAAAAGAAAGAAAACCTATTCCCAACTTTATAAGATCTATTTTTTTTCAATTTTTTATTTTTTAAAAAACGTATCAATGCATGAATAGTGTGGCAGCTGGGTGTCATACATTCTAATACAAATAAAACTAGTAGAATTAATCATAGTTATTACATTCAATCAACTTATATATTACTATTAATAATGCACATTTATATTAAGTTGCAGTCTGTCATTATCCAATTATTCCTTGTTTTCTCATTATTCCTTTTATTTTATTATATAAAAGTATATACACTAATATTCCCTCTTCTCTTATTTCTCTCTTATTCTAACTTTTAATCCTGTCACCCTTTATTAAAAAACATTTTCTTTCTATTCTATCTAACTTCTAGTCATGTCACCTACCTAAATAAAGAAAAGACAGAGAGAGAAAAAGAAAAGCAAATCTGAACAACAAAAAAGGAGAATTATCTATCCATTGTCTCTTGCCTGCTTCAGTACTTTAATTGCTATGCTTTTTTTTGACTTGCCTCCCATATTCCTCTCTTGGATTTTTATCTTTATCTGCATCTACTTCTTCAATCTAGATATTTTTCCCATCTCTATCCTCTTCCACTGCCTAGCTTTCAAAATTTCTACCCAGGCGCCTATCTCCCTTTCAAGAGTATCATCCTGTATCTCCAATTCTCTTTTCAACTCTTTTAATATGTTTTCCCCCTCATTTAATTCATCAGTCACTGTTATTTTTATTGTTATCTCCTTCTTGTCTTCTTCTTTTATTCTCTGGTTCTTCGGCTCAATTTTTTCCTCCATTTCTTCTGTTGGCTCCTCCCTTTCCTGGGCATCTTGGTCTTTACTCATCATCCCTTGTATAGTGTTTTCTATTTTTTCCGTAATCTCTTTAAATCCTTTCTCCATTATGTCCTTTTTGTTTTGAAAAAATAATGCCATCTCCTTCAAAGTTCCACTCATTTCTTCTTTGTAAAGCATCTTATATTGTTTTAAACAATTCAACTTTTGTCCAGCAGTCCAAGAACTATTTATTGAGTCCTAAGTTGCCCTTCAAGGAGTGCAATAATCACAGCTCTTTATATCCCATAGGTATACAATCAGTTCCATTTAAATAGTCCCTGAGTTTATCAAAAGCTTCTTTGCATCACCTTTACAGGTTCAATCTTCTAGCATAACATTCAGGGGTCCCTTTAATTAAATAGCTTCCTTATTTTTGTATTTGAGTCTCCAGTAATCATGGGGTAGTTAGGAATAATCCAGTAAATATTTTCACTGGCACTTCATATAGGTATTCCCAGACTTGTAATTTTTCCTTTCGTCAGCAGGTGGCACTCTCGACTTAAATTTCAGCATTGCCAATAGTCAATTCTCATTTAAGTTATAAATCTATTATAAAAGCATTATAAAATTTTTGGAAGTAAATGATTCCAGCATTTTAAAATGCCTTCCCAATACCACGTCTTTCCAGTTTAAGAGTCCAATTTTCAAAATTATTTCAAAATTTATTATTTTTTTCTCTTGTGTCTTTCACTTCCGGTCTGATATTTTCTCAGAATGCTTAATCACCGCTTAACAAATAATTCTGAGCAAATAGTTCTAAATTATTCCTTGGGGTTATGTTTAAGGCAAAAAGGAATCCTCTCCCCCACTTTCAGTCACTGTTCATCTACTTCGCTCCAGCACCAGTCTTAGTTGTTCCTCAGTTGTCCCAGCTTTGTGACAGCCATCTTTAGGCTGCCTATTCTCCTCTCCCTGGCTGAGAGGAAAAGAAACCCCAGGTCAGACAGGAGAGCTGAGACTCTCCACAACCTCATAGGGTGCCCTTCTTTGCTTCACCGCCCCTACAAGGCAGCTTTGGCTCCTCTTGGAGCCCACAAACAAGGAGATTTCAGCAAAGGGAATTTGGAGATCTGTTCCCTGTGTCTGATATTGCTGCGACGTCAACCGGAAGTTTATAAGATCTATTTTTGTAACTTTTTTGCAACATATAGCAAAGAGGTGACTTTAGAGTTGTTTCTAAACAGTTTAAATGTTATGCTTATGTGAAACTGATTTAAATAAACCTTTTTAAACCATTTAGAAAGATCCTCTTTTATAGAAAAAAACCCTGTTTTGTTTATATTTCAATGCAAAATAAGATTTTGAAGGTTGATAGCACTTGATTGCTACTTTAAAGGAAAGCTTTGATCTCTGGGCTTGTGAAATTATTAGACATTTTTATATTGGAAAAAAATTGTCACCAAAAATGAATACACTCCTTTGAAGACCCACAAAACAGACTGTAATGTGGACTTGAATGATTATTTAAAAATAAAAAAGATATACAAATAATGTACCAAAAGAGCAATGTGGTCTATACTTTTAAACTATAATATGGGAGATTTATTGGAGTTCCTTATGGAAAATACAAATGCACCTGGGTAAAACTGATATGAATGTCAAGAGAAGAAGCAAGGAGACTAGGAGAAAACAGGAAAGAGAATTTTAACCATGGTATTTAAGGATGCCTGGGAGATAGAAAGGGGAAAAAGGTATGGCATTGATTTATTTGACCATGGTTAAATGAGTTGCTTAATTCATTATATAAACTCACCTTGAAATGTAAAAGATTATGAAAGTTAAATTTAGTCCTTGACATTTAACAGAATTATTACTAAACATTTTTTTAAAAAATCCTTTATAGAGTTCCTTTCTAGCTTTCCTTTTCCAGATCGGTGATTGTGATTTCCATAGCTTTGTTCTCTGTAGAGCAGATGGGAAAAATATAGAACCTTAAACTCATTTTTAGTTTTTCTTCCCATGCAGTTCTAGACACAAACAAGTTTTTCTTGCTGAATTCCAGACAGCCTCAAATTAGGGATTAAATATGTTGCATGGATCATTGGGCACAGCTTATTATTCTTGATCAGTCAAAGGTCATTTTAGGCAGTGTGATCCCCAGTGGCATAATTGAAAAAGGAGAAAGGAAGGTGTTAGTGAAATTTGACACATAGAAAATGCTGATGATATTGGGGTATTTTAACAGTATTTTAAATACCTACTAAAGCACCCTTTATTTCGATTTATATTTAGCACAATCAAGACAGAGTTGTTTTGAATATATTTCTCACAATTTCTACCTTCCCTAGAAGGTTACCTTTGCAACAAAAATTGGATTTAAATTGGCCACAGCAATACTAATGGAATGTTGACAAGAGAAATATCTTGGGTTTTTATGGTATCTTACTATAAGCCTACAAAATTTGAGCTGAAAGTGAGAATAGAATAGAATAACAGAGTTGGAAGGGACTTTAGAGGTCTTCTAGTCCAACCCTCTGCTTAGGCAGAAAACACTACACCATTTCAGACAAATGGTTATCTAATATCTTCTTTAAAACTTCCAGTATTGGAGCGTTTACAACTTCTGAAGGCAAGTTGTTCCACTGATTAATTGTTCTAACTGTCAGGAAATTTTCCTTAGTTCTAAGTTGCTTCTCTCCTTGATTAATTTCCACCCATTGCTTCTTGTCCTGCTCTCAGGTACTTTGGGGAATAGTTTGACTCCCTCGTCTTTGTGGCAACCCCTGAGATATTGCTATCATGTCTCCCCTAGTCCTTCTTTTCATAAGACTAGACATACCCAGTTCCAGCAACCATTCTTTATATGTTTTATCCTCAAGTCCTCTAATCATCTTTGTTGCTCTTCTCTGCACTGATTCTAGAGTCTCCACATCTTTTTTATATGATGGTGACCAAAACTGAATGCAGTATTCCAAGTGTGGCTTTACCAAGGCATTATAAAGTGGTATTAACACTTCACGTGATCTTGATTCTATCCCTCTGTTTATGCAGCCCAGAACTGTGTTGGCTTTTTTGACAGCTGCTGCACACTGCTGGCTCATATCTAAATGGTTGTCCACTAGGACTCCAAGATCCCTCTCATAGTCACCACTATTGAGCAAGGTACCATATACACTGTACCTGTGCATTTTGTTTTCTTGCTAAATGTAAAACATTAAATTTCATTTTGTTAGATAGCACCCAATGTTCAAGTCTGTCAAGATCCTTCTGTATCTTAAGCCTACAGGTAGATGCAGTTCCATTGAAGAATACATGTTGAGTGCGGTTGGTCAGCCAGTTATGAATCCATCTGGTGGTGATGCTGTCTAACCCACATTTTTCTACTTTATCTAGTAGTAGGTTATGGTCTACTTTAACAAATGCCTTACTGAAGTCCAAGTAAATTATATCGACAGTATTCCTCTGGTCCACTAGTTTTGACACTTTATCAAAGAATGCAATAAGATTAGTCTGGCATGATCTGTTTTTGACAAACCCATGTTGGCTTTGTGAGAGAGTGAGAGAGAGAGAGAGAGAGAGAGAGAGAGGGAGAGAGGGAGCGAGCTATAGTAGTAGACTATGCCAATATATGTAGTCTTTATGCAAATATATTAAAAAAAATATTTTTGCAGGGTGGGGGATATATTGTATAGGTAATTATCTCAGATTAATGTATCTGAGCTCAATTGGCACTACATGCAAATAACATAATTCTATTCAACTGATTTTTTAAAATTGTGGTTTTAGAATCAGTGATTGTTTTGTTTTTATCCGAATAGTACTTAGCAATTTTTAAAAACTTTATAAAGCATGAACCTAACAATTATTTAGAATTAAATTCAAACATGAGATAACAGATTCTGAATTATGATGGCATAGTCAAAAATGGAACAATATAAAGTCAAAGTCAACTAGAAGTAGCCCTTACAACAGTTTGTTTAATGACCATTTGAAGTTACAACACTTATGACTTAGTGTTCACTTATCACATGATCAAAATTCTGACGCTTGACAACTGACTCCTATTTATAACAGTTGCAGTTTCCCAGAATCATGTTTTTGCAACTTGCTGACAAGGAAAACCAATGGAGAAGCCAGATACATTTAACAACCATGTTACTAACTTAACAACTGTAATGATTCACTTAACAACTGTGGAAAGAAAAGTCGCAAAATGAGGCAAAATTAACTTAACAACAAAAATTTGGGCTCAGTTTGTTTTGTTTGTTTGTTTGTTTTGTTTACATTTATACCCCGCCCTTCTCCGAAGACTCAGGGCGGCTTACAGTGTGTAAGGCAATAGTCTCATTCTATTTGTATATTTTTTACAAAGTCAACTTATTGCCCCCCCAACAATCTGGGTCCTCATTTTACCTACCTTATAAAGGATGGAAGGCTGAGTCAACCTTGGGCCGGGCTTGAACCTGCAGTAATTGCAGGCTTTGTGTTCTTAATAACAGGCTTCGTAACAGCCTGAGCTATTCCGGCCCCGTTGTGGTCATATTTAGAGGGCTACCTGTATTAGCATTCTCAGAAAAATATCACAAAGATATTTAAAATATATTCAGGGAGTGAAAATAAATATATTCCAGACAGCTCGTATGGTTTAGTAGTTAAAGTGTTGCATAAGTTCTAGTCCTCCCTTTGGCATGAAAGTCAGCTGGCTGACTTTAGGTAATCATTTCTTTTCATCCTTTAATTAACAAACTCTGAAACAAACCAACTGAAATATCTATTAAAAATTACAGGTGATCCTTATTCAGCGACTGTTTGAAGTTACAGCAGCATTGAACCAGGGTTCCTGTAGCTATAGCTGTTGCAGCATCCCACATGACTGTCATTTGCTATATCACTGCTGGCTTCCTACAAGCAAAGTCAATGGTGAAACCCAGTGGTGGGATTCAAGTAATTTAACAACCGGTTCTCTGCCCTATTTATTTCTTTCAATAACCAGTTTGCCAAACTGCTCAGAAAGTTAACAACCGGTTTTCCCGAAGTCGTGCGAACTGGTTGAATCCCACCACTGGTGAAACCATCAGGAACTAACAAATGACGATCACATGCCCAATGATCATATGAGATAACAACAGCAACTGGAATCACTTGAACTGCTGTCATATGTGGTCATGTGACATTTTACAACCATATAGTTTAGCAACAGAGTTTCCAGTCCCACTGACCACTATTAAATGAAGGCTATCGGTTAATATCATTTATTGATCACTTTAATTCAAGAACTGTAATAACAAGAATCCAAAAGAATCAATCTGTAACAAATTATAGGAACATCATATACGAAGGGTGGGAAATGAACACTTGAAAGAAAGCTGAGTGGGCACAGAGAATTTTGAATTTTGGAATAGAGAAAATGGAAAAAAATATGAAGGTCTGATTGAATAGAGAGGATTTGGCAGGAAAAGTTGCTGCTGAAAAATTCTACCTTCTTTTGTTGTTTTAGTTGCTATTATTTATTTCCCAATTGTTAACAACAAAAATTTGGGCTCAGTTTGTTTTGTTTGTTTGTTTGTTTTGTTTACATTTATATCCCGCCCTTCTCCGAAGACTCAGGGCGGCTTACAGTGTATAAGGCAATAGTCTCATTCTATTTGTATATTTTTTACAAAGTCAACTTATTGCCCCCCCCAACAATCTGGGTCCTCATTTTACCTACCTTATAAAGGATGGAAGGCTGAGTCAACCTTGGGCCGGGCTCGAACCTGCAGTAATTGCAGGCTACTGTGTTCTAAATAACAGGCTTCGTAACAGCCTGAGCTATTCCGGCCCCGTTGTGGTCATATTTAGAGGGCTACCTGTATTAGCATTCTCAGAAAAATATCACAAAGATATTTAAAATATATTCAGGGAGTGAAAATAAATATATTCCAGACAGCTCGTATGGTTTAGTAGTTAAAGTGTTGCATTAGGAACCTAAGTTCTAGTCCTCCCTTTGGCATGAAAGTCAGCTGGCTGACTTTAGGTAATCATTTCTTTTCATCCTTTAATTAACAAACTCTGAAACAAACCAACTGAAATATCTATTAAAAATTACAGGTGATCCTTATTCAGCGACTGTTTGAAGTTACAGCAGCATTGAACCAGGGTTCTTGTAGCTATAGCTGTTGCAGCACCCCACATGACTGTCATTTGCTATATCACTGCTGGCTTCCTACAAGCAAAGTCAATGGTGAAACCCAGTGGTGGGATTCAAGTAATTTAACAACCGGTTCTCTGCCCTAATTATTTCTTTCAACAACCAGTTTGCCAAACTGCTCAGAAAGTTAACAACCGGTTTTCCCGAAGTCGTGCGAACTGGCTGAATCCCACCACTGGTGAAACCATCAGGAACTAACAAATGACGATCACATGCCCAATGATCATATGAGATAACAACAGCAACTGGAATCACTTGAACTGCTGTCATATGTGGTCATGTGACATTTTACAACCATATAGTTTAGCAACAGAGTTTCCAGTCCCACTGACCACTATTAAATGAAGGCTATCGGTTAATATCATTTATTGATCACTTTAATTCAAGAACTGTAATAACAAGAATCCAAAAGAATCAATCTGTAACAAATTATAGGAACATCATATACGAAGGGTGGGAAATGAACACTTGAAAGAAAGCTGAGTGGGCACAGAGAATTTTGAATTTTGGAATAGAGAAAATGGAAAAAAATATGAAGGTCTGATTGAATAGAGAGGATTTGGCAGGAAAAGTTGCTGCTGAAAAATTCTACCTTCTTTTGTTGTTTTAGTTGCTATTATTTATTTCCCAATTGTTAACAACAAATTAAAATATGCCTAAGATTCTAACAGAATGGACATCTGCCTACTACAAACTGAAAAATTACACTTGCCAGTCAGTTAAATAACACTGCATTGAAAGTTAAATTAGAATGTTTTTATTTAAATATACATACATACTACATTCCTATATATCTCATTTTTAAGGCATTAAAAAAAACTCAAAGCCAGAAACCATGTGGTTAAAAAAGAAAAAAAATCACACCCAGCTTCAAACCAAACAACATCCCTAGAGAATTCTTGCCCTGAAAACTGAAGGTGCTAAAAACAAAGACAAACAAACAGCCCAATTTAAACAAAACTCTTTTTGCTTAAAAAGAGTTACTTAAATGATATTATTATTATTATTATTATTTATTGGATTTATAAACCGCCCTTCTCCCGAAGGACTCAGGGCGGCTTACAGTGTATAAGGCAATAGTCTCATTCTATTTGTATATTTTTTACAAAGTCAACTTATTGCCCCCCCCAACAATCTGGGTCCTCATTTTACCTACCTTATAAAGGATGGAAGGCTGAGTCAACCTTGGGCCGGGCTCGAACCTGCAGTAATTGCAGGCTACTGTGTTCTAAATAACAGGCTTCGTAACAGCCTGAGCTATTCCGGCCCCGTTGTGGTCATATTTAGAGGGCTACCTGTATTAGCATTCTCAGAAAAATATCACAAAGATATTTAAAATATATTCAGGGAGTGAAAATAAATATATTCCAGACAGCTCGTATGGTTTAGTAGTTAAAGTGTTGCATTAGGAACCTAAGTTCTAGTCCTCCCTTTGGCATGAAAGTCAGCTGGCTGACTTTAGGTAATCATTTCTTTTCATCCTTTAATTAACAAACTCTGAAACAAACCAACTGAAATATCTATTAAAAATTACAGGTGATCCTTATTCAGCGACTGTTTGAAGTTACAGCAGCATTGAACCAGGGTTCTTGTAGCTATAGCTGTTGCAGCACCCCACATGACTGTCATTTGCTATATCACTGCTGGCTTCCTACAAGCAAAGTCAATGGTGAAACCCAGTGGTGGGATTCAAGTAATTTAACAACCGGTTCTCTGCCCTAATTATTTCTTTCAACAACCAGTTTGCCAAACTGCTCAGAAAGTTAACAACCGGTTTTCCCGAAGTCGTGCGAACTGGCTGAATCCCACCACTGGTGAAACCATCAGGAACTAACAAATGACGATCACATGCCCAATGATCATATGAGATAACAACAGCAACTGGAATCACTTGAACTGCTGTCATATGTGGTCATGTGACATTTTACAACCATATAGTTTAGCAACAGAGTTTCCAGTCCCACTGACCACTATTAAATGAAGGCTATCGGTTAATATCATTTATTGATCACTTTAATTCAAGAACTGTAATAACCAGAATCCAAAAGAATCAATCTGTAACAAATTATAGGAACATCATATACGAAGGGTGGGAAATGAACACTTGAAAGAAAGCTGAGTGAGCACAGAGAATTTTGAATTTTGGAATAGAGAAAATGGAAAAAAATATGAAGGTCTGATTGAATAGAGAGGATTTGGCAGGAAAAGTTGCTGCTGAAAAATTCTACCTTCTTTTGTTGTTTTAGTTGCTATTATTTATTTCCCAATTGTTAATAACAAATTAAAATATACCTAAGATTCTAACAGAATGGACATCTGCCTACTACAAACTGAAAAATTACACTTGCCAGTCAGTTAAATAACACTGCATTGAAAGTTAAATTAGAATGTTTTTATTTAAATATACATACATACTACATTCCTATATATCTCATTTTTAAGGCATTAAAAAAAATCAAAGCCAGAAACCATGTGGTTAAAAAAGAAAAAAATCACACCCAGCTTCAAACCAAACAACATCCCTAGAGAATTCTTGCCCTGAAAACTGAAGGTGCTAAAAACAAAGACAAACAAACAGCCCAATTTAAACAAAACTCTTTTTGCTTAAAAAGAGTTACTTAAATGATATTAAGGTCAGTGGCAAGCAAATCTGTCTGGAGAGAACTTATCTCCATTAGGACATTATACCAAAGAAAGTTCTCTTCTTAACAAATATGGACATGTAATTTTTATTTTATTTATTTATTTTTATTTGTAAACAACAGTATATATAAGCGTAAGCATGAAATAACTATACGATATATAAGCATAAATATAATCATAAGTATGTAATAGCTATATGAAATTGTATACAATCAAAGGGAACATTAGGACAGGAACGGTAGGCACGTTGGTGCTCTTATGCACGCCCTTTACAGACCTCTTAGGAATGGGGTGAGGTCAATAGTAGACAGTTTTTGGTTAAAGCTTTGGGGATTTGGGGAAGAGACCACAGAGTCTGGTAGTGAATTCCAGGCATTACATATTTTCTGCAATCAAGATTGGAGTGGTTCACATTAAGCTTAAATCTATTGTGTGCTCATGTATTGTTGTGATTGAAGCTGAAGTAATCTTCAACAGGAAGGACATTGTAATAGATGATTTTATGAGTTAAACTCAGATCATGTCGAAGGCAACAGGAAGCCAGTGCAGTCTGCGCGGGAGAGGTGTCACATGTGAGCTACGTGACTCTCTATCACCCGCAGCTGCATTCTGGACCAACTGAAGCCTCCGAGTGCATCTCAAGGGGAGCCCCATGTAGAGAGCATTGCAATAATCCAGGCGGGAGGTAACCAGGCGTGAGTGACTGTGCATAGGGCATCCCGATCAAGGAAGGCGCAACTGGCGCACCAGGCGAACCTGGTGGAAGGCTCTCCTGGAGACGGCCGCCAAATGATCTTCAAGCGACAGCCGTGCATCCAGGAGAACACCCAAGCTGCGCACTCCTCCTTTGGGGCCAATAACTCGCCCCAACAGTCAGCTGCGGCTGCAGCTGACTGTATCGGGTGCCGGCATCCACAGCCACTCCGTCTTGGAGGATTGAGCTTGAGCCTGTTCCTCCCCATCCAGACCCGCACGGCCTCCAAACACGGGACAGCACTTCGACAGCTTCGCTGGGGTGGCCCGGGTGAAAAGTACAGCTGAGTATCATCAGCGTACAGTTGATATCTCACCCCAAAGCCACTGATGATCTCACCCAGCGGCTTCATATAGATGTTGAACAGGAGGGTGAGAGAATCGACCTCGCGGCACCCCACAAGTGAGGTGTCTCGCGGTCGACCTCTGCCCCCTGTCAACACCGTCTGCGACGGTCGGAGAGATAGGAGGAGAACCACCGATAAACGGTGCCTCCCACTTACCGTACAGATGGAACGATTCTCCACTCCTGGAGCAGACCCATCCCCTCTGCCTTCGGACCAGATGGTAAAATGCCGCGAACAAGCACAGGGGCTAAATCCCTCCCCGACGGGTTATTCCCCCCACCCGTCGTATCCCTCCCTCCCCTTAAAAGACCCCTTAAAAGACTTATTAAGGTCAGTGGCAAGCAAATCTGTCTGGAGAGAACTTATCTCCATTGGGACATTATACCAAAGAAAGTTCTCTTCTTAACAAATATGGACATGTAATTTTTATTTTATTTTAAAATTAAAATTGCCAGGCTAATAGATATATATCTGACATAAGAATACTTTAATGAGACAAAAGAATGAAAATAAGATATATTCTAGTGCAAAATATCTACTGTAACTTGATGTCTTCTATATTTGTGAAAATTATATGCAAATATCATTATTTTAATTGACAATGCTTTATGAAAATTGCCTGGATCAAGGGCTTAAATGATATTAAGGTCAGTGGCAAGCAAATCTGTCTGGAGAGAACTTATCTCCATTAGGACATTATACCAAAGAAAGTTCTCTTCTTAACAAATATGGACATGTAATTTTTATTTTATTTGTAAACAACAGTATATATAAGCGTAAGCATGAATTATACGATATATAAGCATAAAGTGTAATTTAATGGGGTTTTAGTTTTATATATTTTAAAGTTTTTTAGGCCAATTATAAAATAAGTTTTTTAATTTGTATTTTAAATTGTATATTGTATTGTTTGTTTTTATTTTTGGCTGTACACCGCCCTGAGTCCTTCGGGAGAAGGGCGGTATAAAAAATCGAATAAATAAATAAATAAAATAATTGTGTAATATGCCAGAGCTCTGTCTAATGGTAGTATTACTGATAGAAAAGGGAAGTACTTTGGGTGATACCTACAACTGCTACCACAAACCCTACGATGATTTTGCACTTGTTGCTCAAGAGGTCTAAGCTTATGTTTCTGATTGGAATAATATTGGATGATATTAGAAAAACCATTTTCTCTAATGCAGGGAGAAACAGTCTTATACCTTTATCTCCTTAGAGTCAGGAATAAGTGGCTTTGCAAAAGCTGCTGAATTACAACCTGCGCTATCCTTCATTTAAAGCTACAATTGTATGGACTGATAGAGGTTATAATTCAGCAAATGGAGCTGATTATTATCAGCCTTGGTGCACACAACCATACACATGTACAAATATACCCAATGTTATGTATTCAACTTTTCCACTTTATTTTATTTTAAAATTAAAATTGCCAGGCTAATAGATATATATCTGACATAAGAATACTTTAATGAGACAAAAAGAATGAAAATAAGATATATTCTAGTGCAAAATATCTACTGTAACTTGATGTCTTCTATATTTGTGAAAATTATATGCAAATATCATTATTTTAATTGACAATGCTTTATGAAAATTGCCTGGATCAAGGGCTTAAATGATACCCTTCTAGTAAGGACAGATGCGATTTCTGTGCAATGCATTTGTTATTGATTCGCAAGTGACTGCTGTCACACTGATATACAGACCTGTTTTTGCTCCCTGCTTCTAATGTACTTAAAATGTTTATGGGAAATGCTGCTGTCCAATGTCCTCATATTGTTTTGTTCATTGTTTTAAAGTAGAGGTTGCAACAATTGACCTGGGCTATTAAATGACCCAAATTCTTCCATGTTGGTCAAGATACTTAGCCACTAGCTCAAGTTACGGATGACCCTGCTAATGTTTTGAAGAATGGGTTCATAAATTAACATTTCTATAAACAATCACTCATACTGTTTGGATATTTCATCATTGCAACATAACCTGCAGAAATATTTTTCCAATCAATTTGGAATGATGATATCATACTTTATTACAGTAGATTTGTAAGCTGTTAACTTCCTAGTTAGTGTCATTCTTGTTAAAGGTAACCATCTATGAGTTTTTGTAATAAAAAAAATCACATAAAATACAGACTTTGGATAACCTTGTACTATTTTAACTCACACCGTCATTCCCTTTGCAATGCAACATTATGCCTCTATAATAGAATAACAGAGTTGGAAGGGGTCTTGGAGGTCTTCAAGACAAACCCTCTGTTCAAGCAGGAGACCCTATATCATTTTGGACAAATGGCTGTCCAATTTCTTCTTAAATTGTTGTTGGAGCACCCACAACTTCTGAAGGCAAGCCATTCCACTGATGAATGGTTCTCCGTGCCAGGAAATTTCTTCTTAATTCTAAGTTGGTTCTCTCTTTGATAGGTTTTTATCTGTTGCTTCTTGTCCTGCCCTCAGGTACTTTGGAGAATAGGTTGACCCCCTCTTCTTTGTGACAGCCCCTCAAGATTGCTATCATATCACCCCTCGTTCTCCTCTTGCCTCTCATATGCATAAATCAATTTCTAGAAAAGCTTTTTCCTAACCATATCAAATTATAATTATAATTTCTAGACAACATGGCCATTGATCATGAAGACTTCAGATTATGAGAATTGTGGGCTGACACATCTACTGTAGATGATATAAGGCTATAATAAAACAACATACTGTGCAGCTTTCTTTAATGTTCAATAGCGTATAAAAAAGAACAACAGTACAAAAGTCCAAATAAAAGGTTAAATCTGCTCAAAGAACTATACATTTAATAGATCATATGTGAAAGAGTATAATAAAAGAGGATTATACCTTGTTCTGAGAGCAAAAACATTTTTCTTCAGGATTTTTTTCCATTATTGGAAGAGCTTGTATTTTACCAATGTGACCAATTGATGGTGATGCTGCAGTAGTTTTCAAGCTTTTCTCCAAAGGATGCTGAAATTATGAATACATATTAACTGGACGGAAGTCTAATTCATTAAGATCAAATTATATTATCTATAGCACCTTCTGCATCTTCAGAGACTAAATTTCCATGGTGTATTTTTTAAAAAAATAACTTGTGTTGACAAGTTCAGCAAACTCAATTGAAAATCTGGCAATAACAATGTAATGGAATTACAGTAAATGCTGCTATTATTTTAAATAGGTGTTAGTTTATATTTACTTAATTCATAGGTTTAAGTAAACCACTATGCTACAAGCAAAATGCTTAGAACATATTCTCTACTGATAAAGCCTCTGAAACAGCAGCTCCAGTGCAGATCCCCTTCCTGTGATACTGATGTTCTTCTGTTACAGTGATTTGAACCTGTTATTCTTATTATTTGAATGGTAGATAAATTTCAAGATTTTTTTACGAGTTTAGGAAGAAGTGCCATCATTATTCTTCCAGATTTTTAAAATACACTTCTTTTTGCTTGTATTTTTATGTCTATTGTATTTATTTTTAAAATAGATGTTTCACTGTCCACAAGTTCCCAGAACATTAAAGGTCTGGGTAGAACATAGATTTTTTTAAATGAATAAAGATTGCATCATCAAAATAAGGAAAAAAAATCTTTCAAATAATATTTTCCCCCTCTTTTGTTCAATCATCCCCGTTTTTCAGAAACTACCCTGAGAAGTCCATGCAGTTTTTTTGGCAACACTTTTCAAAAGTGGTTTGCTGTTGCTCCTTCCTAGGGCTGAGAAAAAGTAACTAAGCCAAGGTCACTAGCTGTTTTGGGCCTAAGACGGGATTAGGTTTTCCAGTTTCTAGCATGATGCCTTAAGTACACCAAACTTGCTTTCTTCAAAGGATAGGCCATACTAATAATGCCATGCAATTTTGTTACATTTTGTTACAAAAAAATAATACATTTTTATTTTCCAAACTTACCACATGCTCAGATAATTCACAACAGTTCTCCTGAGAAGCAAGGCTTGGATCGCAGTGTAAGATCATGCGGCCAAGTTCAATCTATTTAATAAACATGATGATGCTTATCAGTTGAGACGTAACAACACTGAAGCCTCTGTAGCCGAAATCCATCACACCATTAAATAATTTGACCCCACTGAAATGATGCATGTAAATATCTCTAACAGAGTTTGGGATTTTGGCCATGAACTTTGAAAAAACAAAGACATTTTAAAATACTCCATTTGCATTTATTATGTTAGTTATCTGAGCAACACACAGATTCTAATCCAATCATACCAACTCTAATTTGAACCCAACATAGCACTCTGTATATCTTTCTATAAAAGGAGCTGGATTTATGACAATAGTTACTGCCATTTGATGCATTCTTCTGGCCATTTGAAGGATTTATTTTTACTGATGGAAGTTACCTCTCTCCAAACTACTCTACTTAAAGTCAATAAAACTAGAGTTTTATACAAATTCTACTAGCTATGTTATTAATTTATCACTATAAATAAGCCTAGGAATAATAAATTAAAACTTGGGTCATAACCTTGCTTTTGTTGGTTGAGGCAGTGTCACTGAAGCCAAATAGTGTGGCCTCATGAGATAGCACTATTGCTTATTGCTTTGTTGTTGTGAATAGTTGTTGTGAACAGTGAATAGGAAATACAGCAACTGGTCTTGCAGCTTTTGATAGAAGACCAGTTGAAATCATTGAGCTGCAACTATAGAAGCACTGCAGGAAGCAGGACAATAGCAAGGGACAATATTCTTGGAACTTTCGTAAAACTTTATTTGTTAAAACGGGGACTTAGACAAATCTCAGGCCCTTTCTCCCTCTCTCTTTCCATATCATCCCCAGAATTAACTGAATAGTCCCACAGAGTTACAAGTTTATTTTAAAATATCTATTTTCTTTGGAAACCTAAAAAATCTTTGAAAAAAACCCTCTCCGTTAAGCTCTCTTTACACCCCTTCTTCCAATTGGTTTTGTTTGTAATTTAGCAATGCAGTCTGGTTTACTATATAGATTTGTAGTATCCTCCCATTCACTCCATGACTCTGGTTGGCTGAATTGATTTAATTTTCCTTTCACTGATACCATCTCATAGACCACTACAATGGGCTATATAGCACTGTTATGAAAAGGAGCAACATGAATTGACAGGGGTCTTATGTTGTCCAACGCTTTGCTTACTAACATACTTTAAAACTATCCCCAACAGATAGCTGCCTAGCCTGTTGGAAGATCTCCTGCAAGCAAAGTGCACTATTATTCTAACTAGACTGTTCATCTGGTCTTACCATAAGGAAATTTCTCTTTATATTTAGACTGATATTCCTCCTTTAATTTCATCTATCTGGTCCTTGTTCTGCCTTTAGTTTCAATATTTAAATAAGGCTGCTTTCTTTTGTATGTGTCAGCCCTTTGGATAAATGTAAATTGGTGTTACATCTTTACCCTTAGTCCTCTCTTTTGAAAGCAAACATACTCATCTCTTTCAATGTACCTTTCAAAGACACTTTATTATTGTTGTGGTTCTCTTCTATTTGTCTATGGGGATTCTCAGTCATCCAGGTCGTAGTTGTCCCAAAGGTGCTTTCTCAAGTGGCAACTGGACTTTCTTGTTTTTCTATGAAGACATTTTCCTTCTCATCCAAGAGCTGAAGAAGTGGCTTGGATGAGAAGTGAAACATCTTCAAAGACAAATAAGAAAATCCAGTTGCCTCTTGAAAAAGCACCTTTGGGTTCTCCTCTATTTCTCTTTTGGCATCTCCATATCCCTTTCAAAATGCAGCAACCAGTACTGGACACAATATTCTAGGTGTGGTTGAGCCACCACAGAGCACAATGAAATCCTGTGATCTAGATGTACAGTCTTGTTTTTGCTAAAGAAGCCTAAGATTTTTTAGCTACTTGCCTTTGTTCATCTACTAATCCACTAGTCTCCTAGATTTTTTTTACATGTCACTAAACCAGGCTGCTCTATTTGTCTTTTCCTACCTACAGTTTTTAATCTGTCCATCCGTCCATCCATCCACCCATCTATCCATCCATTTAATAGAAGCAATGTTTTAAACCTGAACACTGAAAAAAGAAAATACCTAACATGCTCTTAATAATATATTAATTTGAATATATTTTAGTCTAGGCCTGTGATGGTGAACCTATGGCGTGTGCCAGAGGTGGCATGCAGCCCTCTCTCTGATGGCATGCAAGCTGTTGCCCCAGTTCAGTTCTGCTGCGCATGCGCACACACCTCCTGCCATCCAGCTGGCCTTCAGGTCTCTGCCGTGCATACGCAGGGAGATGGGGTATGTGGGAGGTGTGCATGCATGGCAGGGCGGTGGGGCACATGCAAGGGGTCATGTGCACATGCGCAGGGCTGTGGGTGTGCGTGCAGGGGGGTTGTGTGTGTATGCGAAGGGGCGGGGCATGCACAGGGGGGCACATATTGCATTTTGGGTGTGCACACGTGTGTGTGTATGCACTTTGGGCACTCGATCCAGAAAAGGTTAGCCATCACTGGTCTAGGCTTTATATAGAACCATCTGTACAATACAAGAAAGCTTGAACTTTCTATACCTATAACTGACCTAGGGGGATGGGGGGAAAAGATAATATTTTTAAATTGCCTTCCTTCTAAGAAATAAAGCATTTTTTCCAAGAGAGGATTTTTTCATACATAGTATACTCTATATACTATGTATATGCTGCAGCAGACTCTTTATATGCTAACTATTCTGTGAGACATTTATTTAATCTCTGGAAAAAGAAACCAGATGGAAGAGTCTATGATGACCTTTGAAAAAAAAGAAAAGGATTAAGAAATGAAGGAAATGTGACAAAAACCAGAGGCAATTGGCAAGAAGGGTACAATGATAAAAAATGAGGAAAGGATAAATAAATAGGAACATGCTATTTTTTTTTCCTCTGTACTCCTACTGTGAAAATTAACTGAATGAACAATATTGGAAAGGTTCATATAAGTTGGTTACCAAGTTATTAAACAAAAGTATTAAATCATCCATCATATATGAAACAATTGAAGTGCTGTAGCTATTTGCTCACACCTATTTTCCTGTGAAGAAAACACAATTTCCTTAAACATAACTAACAATTTACAGTATATGGAAAGCACTTTTATCTATCTCACAATCACTATGCATGTTAAAAACTTCAGACTACATCAATTAAATCTTTCAGCTTTCCTCTAAACATTTTTCTTTATATGTCATATATGTTATGATGTAAAACTATCAGTAGAATTATTTCACCTTTATTTTGGGCAGTTTTTGTTTGATAACATTGCTTTATAAATTAATTCTTTTGGAGTAATCACAGATTGGAAGAAGGCACAGCTGTTTGGTCAGATTGCAGCAGACGATCCATCTGGAAAAATGCTGAGTAGAAAACCATGGCTTTTAGAATGACCTTGGAAAAAACAAAGTCTCAGAAGAATGCCATATGGTCCAGATAAAAAACAAGAACATGATGGATAACCAATAAAAGCAGAGATATTTCAATGCAGCTGAGGAATTAGGACAAAAAGTAAGAAATATTATATCCTAATACAAGTGAAAAGTAAAAAAAAAAAAACTTAGGAAGGATCATAAAAACATTTTGTCTCTAAAAAATGATGGATAGTCTTTGCATAAAACACACAGCCTGATTAATTGAAGTCATGGCCACTAAAAGCTACTTTTTAAGATAAAAAAAGGTAAGTAGGGGAATAGCCATAGGTCCAAAGGGTTTTGACCTTAATTCAGGGAGAATACAGTAGAGGATCTCCCTTATTGTAGAAATGGAAGGGAAGCTGGAAGACAGAGATATGTAAGTTCTTTCTTTATCAGTAGGCCGGAAAAAAGAGAAACATCTTTCCTAAAAGAAAAATAAAGTAGAGTTGGCAATATAATAATCTCTTTTAAATAGAGAAGACAGACAAAATGTCATAAATATTACTTTAAAGGATTGAACTGCTACCTATGAGGGAAGTCCAGAAAATATCTTTTATTTGATTGCATTGGAAGCCCTAATGAAAAATTAGGAGCTAATGACAAGTTTATAATTCAATCTACTTCATTCCAGAGAAATTGCAAAACTAAACTAAACTCTCCAAGTTAGAAAGCAGAGGGAATCGGGCTTTATGTGGAAATCTGACCCTGATAAATGGAGAGTGGATTGAGGCAGTTCCAAAGGTGGAGATTCTCATGATGGGTGAGGCAAGCCACAATTGTCAAGGTTATGGAAGTGTAACAAAAAAGCAGTTGGTCAAGTTATTTTTGATCTTTTCTAAAACATAAGATGTAACATAAAAATAGGGTCTCTAAGTAAAAAAGAAGAAGAAGATCTCACAAAAGATTGGGATTGTAGCTATTTCATCCTGCTATGAATAATCCCTGTTATTATTCCATGCAAACAAAAATCCCTTGGGTTATTCTAGAGGATGATAAGGTCCATCTCTGATGGATATAGTATCCATTTGTGTTCTAGAATGGCTAGTTTGAATGTAATGATGCTAGTTGAATGTGATGCTTTATACCTGGATCAGACATCTCAGCTGCAGAGGTCTTCAAAGTAAGTACCCATCCAGATATGGATAAATAAAGAATAAGGATATTATTAGAAATACTTCTCTGAATGGAAATCCATTGGTGATATTGTCTGTATCCAGCCATCAGTGCAATAATTCTTCAATGCAGTTTAGAACTGGGAAGACAAATTGCCCTAAAATTGTATCAGGAAAAGCAAAACAGCCTCTAGAGAATGCACCTGAAAATCAGGTGAAGTGAATGACTGAAATAGCAGCTATCATACATATAAACTAGAGACCACAGGTTCAATAGCAAAGGTTCTAAAAACTAGTTTACAAAATAATTTCTGAGGATTTCTGGGGAAGGTATATCAAACTGAAGATGGTTCTGTGAAGGCGAAGCAGATAACTGCAAGGAAGAACCAAAGAATCTGTGAGTAGACTTGTTTCTTAGAGCCTCTTTGGATAAGGAGAGGATGAGAAAGTACCCACATATGCACTGGACAGCTGTTCCCCATGAGAAAAAATGCAGGATGGTGGTTTTCCATACATTGGAGTGCCTTTAGACAATGGGATTAGCCATTTTGCTCAATTGTAAACACTTTTAAAAGGATACTGTTTGCCCACTAGCCATATTAAACCTATCAGGGACCTCTAGAATACAAGTTTGAAAAGTCTTCATTGGGTGAGTTTATTCTCAAACCTGAATAAAATTAAAAATTAGTTACAAGTTAAAGATTTTAGATAGTCATTAAAAAGCTAAATAAGATTTTGATCCAAGGAAATTATAAACAAATTAAGAGTCCAGAAAAAATAGAATATTGACATTTATTTTGGAATTAACTATAAAAAAATAAACAGCTTCTAATGGGAAACAGACTTATTTTGGCTCTCCTGCTATTACAAATTGTAACAAAGATAAACAATGATTTTAGAAACTGGACACTAGAGGAGACTAAAGAATTTCAGCAGAAGAAAAAAAAATAGAAACCTGTTCTTTATGTCAGTTAATATGGGACTTTACAAAATAACACAAAACATTGTAACATAGGAAATATTAAAAGAGATTTTTGGTGAATAGAGCCAGAAATTAATAACTATAATATCAATATTGTTAGTAATGTGACATTACTAGCATTCTTCTGCTTTTAGGGATAAGCTATGACTACAAGATGCTAATGAAAGAATAAAAGATGTGGAATAATTTTATCTGAGAAAACAGAAAAAGTACAGAATGTGGATTTGAATGACAGGTCAAGAGAATGATTTGGAAAAGGACACTTTACTGGATATACAAAAGAAACTGGCTGATGTTTTAAAAATTAAAAGGGAGATACAAATGATAAGTCAGGAGAATGACCTGAAAAATGTTTTCTTATTGGATCTATATAAGAAGACTTGTTAAAGTCTTGAGGAAATCTGTTAGAAAGGATAAAGAAGAATTGAAGAGAAATGAAATCCTATTATAATATTTGATTGAATTAAAAGGAAGGGATATAAAACTGGTTTATCTGATCAAGGTCAAAATAAGACTTTAAAAAAAATGTTCTGGAAAAAATTTAGTGGTTTTCTGCTGACACCAAAATTGAAAAATTAATGTTTTATGTATTTGCTTATAAATCTGTTTAACCTTATGGGAGTGGTGGTGAAAATTTATTAAATGTGTTTATACTTGTGATGAAGGTTGAAAGTCACTTCTTTATATATTTCCTTTTCCTTTTTTCCTGTGTTTTTTATTCTTCCTTGCCATTTACTTCTCTTTCTCAAAGTTTAGATTGCATTAATTTTTACCGTTGTAAATAAAATTCTTAATAAAATTATATTAAAAAGAAAATTTCTAAAATTATTTTACTGTATCCTCTTTATGGTAACTTAATTTCTACTACATAAGTGTAGAATACCTTAAGTTAAACCTGAGGTTGTATTTATATCTGCAGCACAGAAGAGATAACACTCTAAAAATATTAGTTGCTTTTAGGATTCAGACTTCATTTCTAAGGATCTCAGGGCATCAAAATTGCAAAATGTCTGCTTTCTAAACATATATAAAATAAATATGTCTGGATTCAGATATGATATTCTATAGATGCAAGGCTCCTTTCATTCAATGAAGTACTGGTAATTATTTTTTCTGAAGAAGCTTCTACTTGAAGAAGAGATGAGGGAATTTTGGTTTATTCCCACTTCTCTCCTTCAGTTCTAATGTTTCCAATTATTTTTGAAGGGTTCCAAGCTTTCAGAATAATGTTTTAGGGAGAAGGAAATTATAGGAAGAGGAAAAAATAAGAGATAATTATTTTCCCTTCCTTTTCCAGCAATGTGTCTCATCAACAAAATGATCTAATACATAAAAAAAGAAATAATTCAAGTTTTTCCAGCTTACCAATTGGATGTCATTCATTCATTGTCTATCTATCTATCTATCTATCTATCTATCTATCTATCTATCTATCTATCTATCTATCTATCTATCTATCATACTACCGTCTTAAAAATTCAGAACAATAAACAAAAATAACATAACAATAAAACCCACAACTTCATTTTCCATAAAAGCAGCATAAAACCACTTAATTCATTAAAACGTAGACATGAACACTTACATCTACAGGTTTACCGTCTAAATAATGAGTAGCAATGAGAATTTTTCCTTGAGTGTCAGGGCTAGCTTTTTCTTCAGTCATCCTTTGTTCAATTAAACTGCAGTCCACATAAAGAGAAATCTTCCTTGATTCTACACTGATGCCAAGCTTATGCCATTGACGGTCAAAGATAGGATAAATTTTGCGGCTTTTAAAGACATAGTGCAGGGAGTTCCGCTGGGTGGATTGAATGACATACTCTATAGCTTTTTTTAAACCATCAACTGAGATGTAAGCCTAAACAAAAATATATACACACACAAATTTCAGTGCTTTCAAAATGAAATAAACTTCAAGAAGAGAATAAAATCATAGAAGTCAGTGCATACTTGTACTTTTTGAAATCACAGGTCAAGTTCTCTCAGATAGTGAAGCTTTCTCACCTCCTCCTCCTTCCTGATACAGCCGCTCAGCCCTCCAAAAGCTCCCCAGAAGAGCAGGGGACTCTATAGTACCAATAGTGCTCTGTGTGATTTACAGTATCAGTATATTTTCCCCAACAATCTGGATCCTCATTTTACCAACCTCAGAAGAATGGAAGACTGAGTCAATTTTGAGCCCCATCAGGATTGAACTCCAGGCTGTGGGCAGAGTTTGCCTACAATACTGCATTCTAACCATTGCACCACCAGGGTTTCAGTAAGAAATGGGGTGGGATGGGATGTATTAAACTATTAAAAATTAAACAATTTTTCAATTGATGGAAGTCCAAACTTTTCCAGACACATCTGGATGCATCTTTTACTTGTTCAAGTTTTCTGAATCTGTCTTTTGCATATTTATTCATGCAACCTTATCACTGAGCATCAAACTCAAACCTTTCACTTTTATTGTTTTTTTATTTGTTATATTCTACAGGTTTCAATCTTCTTCAAACCAAAAGACAAAATGTTAACAGAACAGAACAGAATAGAATAACAGAGTTGGAAGGGATCTTTCAACAAATGGTTGTCTAATCTCTTCTTAAAAGCCTTCAGTGTTGGAGCATCCACAACTTCTGGAGGCAAGTTGTTCCACTTCCCAACACACATCATCCTACGACTCCATTACTGATATGTAAATCATCCTCTTATTGCTATTTGAAAAATGACTAATATTGTATCCGAGCCTCATCAATAGATGCATAATCTGGAGGGGACTATCTAGCAATTCACAAAACTGTAGGTATCATTTTATTGGGGATGGGAATAGGAAACAAGTGAACAAATACAAATAAAGAAGTAATAATACCAAATAACTGAATTTGTTCTAACCTGTGGCAAATTATGGTGATCTAAAATCTGCAGTAAATACCAGCGTTCTCGTTTGCTGTTTCTTCTGACACGGAATGTGGCTGTTAAGGAGTATTCCTCTGGGAACCCATTTGGAAACAATTGCCTAAAAGTTGAGGTGGAGGTGGAAAAAATTGTCTTATTAGACCAATTATGATAATTTTTATAAAACATGGCAGCAAACAGATGTTGAAGTATACAGAAACTAATTTGGGGTTCATAGGTACTTAAGTAACTCTATTGAATTCAAAAGACTGTTCCATCTCTTGAGGTTACTATAGTCATAATTGTTCAGGTCTAATGCTACCCACAAAACCACACCCTGCTGGAAATCTATTTTTCATCATCTTTATTACATTTCATACATATGTTGCTTTTAAAATTACAATTAAAAATGAACTCATTCCCATCTTTTTGCCAGAAAAAACTTCCATCATGAAAGTCAACCTTTTCTTAATCAGGAAAACCACTGTCACAGTAAAAAGTAATCATTCTAAAGCTAATTGAAAATTTATTGCACACTACGTACTAGACACATCCCCTATTTGCACTGTGGCTATAGAATCCTATAGAAAGTATGTGGAAAAAAACCCCACTATATTTCAGGCTTCATTATTTAAGTTTTAAATCAGACAACATGTTTTAAGCTACATTTTGCTCAACCATGACTTGTTGGCTAACCCAAAACTGGATAGTTTCACAGAACTCACTAAATCTCAAACAAACTGATCATATTTTGGTCTAGTGTTCAATGGTTAATACTGAAACAAAACATTTCATTTCATATAGCACACAAATTTATTTTTTTACAAACAAATTATTTATAAAACATGCTATTGTATTTCTCACCAATGAAAGGTGACCTGGCAGTGGCACAAATTCAGATCAAGCTTTTATATTTTAAACCTTTACATAGAATAGAATAGAGTTGAAAGGGACCTTCGAGGTCTTCTAGTCCAACCCCCCGCCCAGGCAGGAAACCCTACACCACTTCAGACAAATGGTTATCCAGCATCTTAAAAATTTCCACTGTTGGAGCATTCACAACTTCTGGAGACAAGTTGTTCCAGTGATTAATTGTTCTAACTGTCAGGAAATTCCTCCTTAGTTCTAGGGTTGCTTCTCTCCTTGATTAGTTTCCACCCATTGCTTCTTGTTCTACCTTCAGGTGCTTTGGAGAATAGTTTGACTCCCTCTTCTTTGTGGCAACCCCTGAGATATTGGAACACTGCTATCATCTCTCCCCTAGTCCTTCTTTTCATTAAACCAGACATACCCAGTTCCTGCAACCGTTCTTCATATGTTTTAGCCTCCAGTCCCCTAATCATCTTTGTTGCTCTTCTCTGCACTCTTTCTAGATCTTTTTTACATCATGGTGACCAAAACTGAATGCAGTATTCCAAGTGTGGCCTTACCAAGGCATTATAAAGTGGTATTAACACTTCACGTGATCTTGATTCTATCCCCGTGTTTATGCAGCCAAGAACTGTGCTGGCTTTTTTGGTAGCTGCTGCACACTGATGGCTCATATTTTAATGGTTGTCCACTACGACTCCAAGATCCCTCTCACAGTCACCACTATTGAGCGAGTATACACTGTACCTGTGCATTTTGTTT
The DNA here is from genome assembly GCF_028640845.1 of Ahaetulla prasina. NCBI lineage: Eukaryota > Metazoa > Chordata > Lepidosauria > Squamata > Colubridae > Ahaetulla > Ahaetulla prasina. The sequence goes on from NC_080539.1 coordinate 135,389,545, forward strand.
TCTTGCCTAAATGAAGAATCTTACTTTTTTCACCATTGAATTTCATTTTGTTAGATAGCACCCAACGTTCAAGTCTGTCAAGATCCTTCTGTATTTTAAGTCTATCTTCCAGAGTGTTGGCTATTCCTTCCAGTCTGGTGTCATCTGCAAATTTTATAAGTTCCCAATCTATCCCCTCGTCCAAGTCATTGATGAAGATGTGGAAGAGGATTGTGCCTAAAACAAGACCTGGGGTACTCCACTGCATTCCTCCCTCCATGTAGATGCAGTTCCATTGAGGACTACATGTTGAGTGCGGTTGATCAGCCAGTTACGAATCCATCTGGTGGTGATGCTGTCTAACCCACATTTTTTTACTTTATCTGGTAGTAGGTTATGGTCTACTTTATGAAATGCCTTACTGAAGTCCAAGTAAATTATATCGACAGTATTCCTCAGGTCCACTAATTTTGTCATTTTGTCAAAGAATGCAATAAAATTAGTCTGGCATGATCTGTTTTTGACAAACCCATGTTGGCTTTTGGTTATTACTTCGTTTGCTTTTAGGTACTCACTGATTCATTGCTTGATTATCTTTTCCAGAATCTTTCCTGGTATTGAGGTCAGGCTGATATGTCTGTAGTTTCCTGGATCTATTTTTTTTTCCTTTTTTGAAGATGGAACTACATCAGCTCTTTTTCAGTCCTCTGGCAGTTTTCTTATTTATTTATGTATTTATTTTTGTCACAACATTATATACAAGCACATATAATGAAAGAAAACAATAGGACAGGAACGGTAGGCACTTTTGTGCACTTATGCATGCCCCTTATAGTCCTCTTAGGAATGGGGTGAGGTCAATGGTAGATAGTTTTTGGTTAAAGCTTTTGGGAGTTTGAGAAGAGACCACAGAGTCAGGTAGTGTGTTCCAAGCATTAACAACTCTGTTACAAAAGTCATATTTTCTGCAATCAAGATTGAAGCGGTTAACATTAACACCAGTTCCCTGGTGCTCCAGGATCTTTGAAAGATATAATTCAATGGTTCTGAGATCTCATCTGCCAGTTTCTTCAGAACCTTGTGGTGTAATCCATCCGGTCCTGGCAATTTGAACTTGTCTAGGATAAACAGATGTTCACTTACCATTTTGTTCCCTATTTTAACTTGTGTTCCTAATCTGTTTTTTGTGGTGCTGTTTTTGATAGTTTGGACTGTTTTTTCCCATTGTGTAAAGACAGATGCAAAAAAACTATTTAAGTAGTTCTGCTTTCTCCCTATTGTTTGTCACCTTCTTGCCAGTTTCTCCCAGCAATGGACAATTGTTTCCTTGACTTTTTTCTTGTTTTTAACATATTGGAAGAAGCTTTTTTTTGTTGTTGTTATTTTTTACTTTTGTCACAAGCCTTTGTTCGTTGTGAGCCTTAGCTTTCCTCACTTCATCTTTGCAGGTGTGGGCTGTTTGCTGATATTCTGCCTTAGTTATGTGTCCCTCTTTTCACTTTTTATACTTATCCTTTTTGACATTCAATTTGTCAAGAGTTCTTTATGCAGCCATGCTGGTTTCTTTTCAGAGCTGTTATTTTTCTTTTTCACTGGTATTGTGCTAGACTGGACTTTTATAATCTCACTTTTCAAAATTTCCCAAGTTTCTTGAATTGTTTTCCCCTTGAGGATTCTCATCCATGGAATCCTTTCCAAGCTCTCTAAGTTTATTGAAATTAGCTCTTTTAAAGTCCAAGACTCTAGTTTAACTTTGTTCTACTACTTGTGCTTGTGTAATGTTGAATTCCAATATTGCATGATCACTTGTCCCCAAGGTTCCTGTAGTTTCAACACCGTCTATCATTTCCTGCTGATCCTATTCAGACATACATTTGGGTACAAGACATGAACTTCCTTCCATATAATCAGGAATTTTAGATGTCCAGAGAGATTACAGGTAGATCCCTATACGTTTAGGCACTGATCTATAAATACTGATCTTATACCTATAAACTGATTTGAAGATGGAGAAATGGAGAATCATGTGTAGGGCCAAATTGCTAGTGTTTGAGTAGGCATATATATGTTTATTGGGAAAATGGGAAAACACCACCAGATAAAAGGTAGATAAATTCTTCGATATCTGTAATTTTATGAAAGTTCTGCGTAAGTGGACACTCATTTTATGACTCTTCCATTAGGATTTTCAATGTACTGTTTGAATTAAGATGGCTGGTCCAGAAGTGCTGAAATTATGCCTGATCTCTGTGTTTAAAGGATACCACATTTCTGACATCAATACAATTGAACGTGTCCAGAAATATTTTACAAGAAGAGTACTCCACTCTTCCGAATACAACAAAATACCTTATACCACCAGACTTGAAATCCTGGGTTTAGAAAATTTAGAACACGCCTTCGACATGACCTGAGTTTAACTCATAGAATCATCTATTACAATATCCTTCCTGTTAAAGACTACTTTAGCTTCAGTTGCAACAATACACGAGCACACAAGAGATTTAAGCTTAATGTTAACCGCTCCAATCTTGATTGCAGAAAATATGACTTCAGTAACAGAGTTGTTAATGTTTAGAATACAATACCTGACTCTGTGGTCTCTTCCCAAAATCCCAAAAGCTTCAACCAAAAACTATCTACCATTGACCTCACCCCATTCCTAAGAGGTCTGTAAGGGGCGTGCATAAGAGCACAAACGTGCCTACCGTTCCTGTCTTATTGTTTTCCTTTGTTATATCCAATTAATATAGTTATTACAAACTCATACTTATATATATGCTTATATATTGTATAATTATTTAATGCTTATGCTTATATATACTGTGTGACAAAAATAAATAAATAAATAAATAAAATGGTTACTGAAAGCCAAAAACAGGAAGCTCAAATACTCAGTCATCTTTGCTGGCAGCAGTTCCTGTCTGTTGCTTCTTCACCACACCCTACACTGAGGGGTTCTTATCTTTCATGGGATAAATAATTGGGCAAGGTGCCCATTCATACAGCACATTTTCCAGAAGATATTCCTGATTAGCCTGGTGCCTGGGCACAAGACTTAGATATGACTCTCAAGTGCAATCTGATAGGCAGTTTTTCACTGGCTTTCTGCCTAAACACGAATTTCACCCCAGGTGATCTCTGAATACAGACCAAAAAGTCTGTTATAGCCTCTAATTCAAATTAAGAAATACGCTAGCGGCTAGTCAGGTCAATAAGTTACACATACAAGTTAATCATAATTTCTGAGAAAGGCCACACTTTTTCTGTCATGACACCTAATTACTATTTAGAAATAAATGCAGATGAACAGAGGGGAACAACATTACTAGACAACTCTTTAAACACTTCCTTCTCATACTGCTCAAATATGTATCGCCATATTTGTGTTCATATAAAGAACAACAACAAAAGTTAGTATCTGAAGGAATAAATTCACGTTGATCATGTGAACAAACCAACTGGACAAACAGAGCTGGATTCAAATATGTTAACATAATAACAAAATAACAGAATAATAGAGTTGGAAGGAAACTTTGAGGTCTTCTAGTCCAACCCCCTTGCTCAAGAAGGAGACCCTATACAATTTGAGACAAGTGGCTGTCCAGTCTCTTCTTAAAAGCCTCCGGTGATGGCATACCCACAACTTCTGAATGCAAGCTGGTCCACTAGTCAATTGTTCATTGTTAGGAAATGAACAACCTAGTTCTAGGTTGCTCCTCTCCTTGATTAGTTTCCACCCACTGTTTTCTGCCCTGCCCTCAGGTACTTTGGAAAATAGGTTGACCCTTTCTTCTTTGTGGCAGACCCTCATATATTGGAACATTGCTATAATGTCATCCCTTATCCTTCTTTTCACTAGATTAGACAAACTCAATTCCTTCAACCATTCTTCATAGGTTTTAGCCTCCAGCCCCTAATCATTTTTATTGCTCCTTTCTGCACTCTTTCCAGAGTTTCAACATCTTTTTTATAATATGGTGACCAAATCTGGATACAGTATACTAAATGCGGCTTTGCTAAGGCCTTATAAAGCAGTACTACTTCATGTGAATATGCCTCCCCCAACTCAAAGAGTTTCTTCAGTCCACAAAAAGGTCACGAATCTGGTAGAGATACCGCTAGAAAAACAAGAGGTTATCCCCACAGATCCTTCTTTACTTGCAGCAACCAGAATGCCTTCATGGATGTTCTGGAGAACTTCTTAACCTTCAGAAGGAGAATGTGAAGGGACGTAGAAGAAAGATGTGTGACAATTTTCCGTCCCCATCAGTTCTGCCAATGTGAATGTCCTGGAGCAGAATTCTACACAAGAAAAATCCAATGTGCCCTTTGTAATCCTTGACAGGGCATTCGGATTTCAATGTAATTTTAATGAACAGTTTAAAATCAATTTGATTTTAATAGAGCGAACCTAATTTTAGCCAATATAATTGTAAAGACAAAATACAGTTATCGTATGCCTGCAAAAATCGGGGGGGAAACAAAGCTTATCAAGATAAGGGGCTGAGAAAAACTGGCCTAACACTTAATGATGATGAACTTGTATTAAATGCTATGAGTGAATAGTTTGTTGCGTTTATTTTAGTTACCGGGGAATAAAACATTTCAAAAAGTTCAAAACAAAAATTTGAAGTGCTTTTACATTTCCTCATTTTAATTTTCTGGCAGTAGAAATAATTATACCCCATCTTTTACCCAAGGCAGGGTACCTAATGTTCCTGTCTTCTATTTTCCCCACAACAGCCTTGTGAGGCGGATTGAGCCAAGTGTCTGGGCCAGAGTCACCCTGCTAGTTTTCCTGACTAAGGGAGGACTCAAATCCTCAGTCAGTTGATTTCTAATCCAGTGCCTTCATCACCACGCAAAATTGGCTCTTTTTATATTCTGGAACTTTCCTCAAGAAGTTTAAGCTTCTGTGGTGGCCATGAAGCTGAAGGAGGGCAGTGTATTTATACCCTATTCAATTGTCACTCCCTGGAACACTGAGGTAAGTCTGAACCCTCTGTACTAGTCTGGCAGGGAGGCCTTAAGTCCTTAGAAGCTTGGTCAGAGAGAACATATATTCTCTTAATTTTAAAAAAATATTCCTATTTACCTCAGCTGCAGGAAACTCTTTTTACCTCCTGCAAATACTTACACAATCTCCCTACTCAGAATGCTCATTGCTTTAGTAATGTTTTTATTAGGTTTTTTAAAAATAATTTTTGTTTTGCGTTTGGCAAGCTTTTATCAAATATTGACAGAATGATCTTCAGGGCCATATCACTGGAATTAGCCTGACCACTTTATTTATGTATGTATGTATGTATGTATGTATGTATGTATGTATGTATGTATGTATGTATTTATTTAGTTGCGTACATATTAAATAATATACATAAGTATAAGCATGAATTGAATACATAAAATGAATACAATTAAAGGGAACATTAGGACAGGGACAGTAGGCACACTGGTGCTCTTATGCACGCCACTTTGCTTGATTTATCCTTCCTTCCTTCTTTCCTTCTTTCCTCCCTCCCTCCCTTCCCCATCCATCACCCCTACAAGGTGACTCTGGGCAGCTTGCCAGGAGAAGCAGTTAGCTGGGTCCCATTTTGGGGAGGTGGCAAAGCCAAGGCCTGAAGATATATTTCTGTCAGTGGCCTGAGCCTCTAAAATGGCTGCCTGCATTTGGCCCCAGTGCCGATCGCCTGCCAGAAACTTCTTAAAATCCAGCTTTTCCAGACGGTGTTGGGGGCCGACACCAGATGCCTCTCGGAGTTTAGGTTTGTCTATTTTTTATGTTTTACATTTTCACTGCTAGTGTTGTTTTTCTTTTACGTTATGTGACACTGAGAGAATCTATGTACAATGGTAATGGGGCCTAAATGTGTCAGCCCTTCAAAGTAGACCAGAGGAAAAATAGAACGTTTTACTTCACATTTCTGAACCACCCATCTCCCTCAAAAAGGGACTTTACAGATAGTCCTTGCCTTACAACAGTTCATTTAGTGACCATTCATAGTTACATCACTGAAAAAAGTGACTTATGACCATTTTCACACTTATGACCATTGCAGCATCTCCATAGTCACATGATTAAAAAAATCAGACAATTGGCAACTGACTCACATTTATGATGATTACAGTGTCCTGGGATCATGTGATCCCCTTTTATGACTTTCTGACAAGCAAAGCCAAGTCAATGAGTAAACCAGATTCACTTAACAACCGAGTGACTAGCTTAATAACTGCAAGGATTCACTTAACAACTGTGTCAAGAAAAGTCATTAAATGGGGCAAAACTCACTTAACAAATGTCTCGCTTAGCAACATACATTTTGGGTTCAGTTGTGGTCATAAGTCAAGGACTACCTGTATTTTCTATTCATTACTTTCTAGATAGGCTGCAGTGACAGATTGCAAGACTCTGCCTTTTATACCCCAGAGAGTTGGAATATCTGAATCTCTCTGGTCTCACTAGAATTAACGCCTGATCTTTCTTCCCCTTGTAAAAGTTGTAAATCATACAGAAATTTCAACAAGGAATGCTCCAAAGCCCTTTTCCCTGCTAGCAGGGGCGGTCTTCCATTTTAGGACTGTAACCTTGCTAAATGTACATATTTATGGCCATAACCCTCAGAGCAAAGGAAAAGCTACAGTCAGAATATATCCTAATAGCACAAATCTCTGCCTGTTTCAATCTCAAGTATGCAGGATAATACCTGAAGAGTTCCACAAACCAGAAGCCTAAAGAAACCTTCCATCTTTGAATGACTTAGTAATGTACATTACAATTGTTATGAGGGCCACTGCTAGCAAACGGGCAAATTAAGCAAGGCCTACATTTAAACTTGGTATCATTACAGAGTTTGTCACAGTCACATGGTACAAGAACGGAATGCAGGACATGAGAAAAAAAATTAGCAAAACACATTCTTAGTGGCTCCACATCCTGTACTAGAAAAGCTTATAAGCCTTGGGTTGAATATGGAAGAAACGGAACAGAGAAGCTGTTAGTAAAAAAGTGTTCTGGGGTGGTTTCTAACTACTCTATGTCTGTTATATATTTTATTTTTCATGCTCAGTTTAGAACCTAGCTGAACAAGGATGTTCCTTCACAGCTGATTTTGGGTTTCCCAGTTGTTGTTTTTTCTACCTACTTATTAGCAATGCATGTTGCTGACAGTACATAACAAATGTTAATTTGGAATTTGTTAATCACCTGCTTTTACGTAACAAAACTTATTTTCTGGAAGACTGCAGATTTTTTTACTTGCCTTTAAACTGTTCTTAAGAGCAATTGAAGCAATTCACAACAATAATAGAAAATCACGCTGCAGTTCTGTCTTGAGGATGCTTTGATATACCTTGCTTTGGTTATTCTGACATAACCCTAGAAAATAAAGGTTTTCTATGACCAATAATCCTTTTTATGCAGTAATTTTCTCTGAGCTGGTCATGGTAAAAATGCCAGTTTTGCAATTAATTATTCCCTACCTGCTGCAGTTAAACATTCACTTTTTGTCTTAGAAGATCAAATATGAAGCATGTCCTCTGAAACAATCGTAAATGACTTATGTAACTTGACACCAATTAATTGGCTGGAAACTTACTTTTCCTTTGACATAAGCACCACAATGTCATTGGTACTTAAAAAAGTAGATTCCACGTTGTTTTAAAGACCTGTTTTAATTTTGTCTCAAATTTTATTGATTTCTTAAAATAGATTTATAAGTCCTCACAGATTACTTATGGATATACTTTTTGTACTAGTCTAAAATTGTAATAAGCTGATTGTGACTGAATCCAGTATATTTCTCTTAGGTGTAGTATCAGATTTGTCAACTGTGTACAGGTACCAATAAGAGACAGCACATTCTTTGCTTTAAGCTGAAGCAATTTCAGTTTTCATTATTGAAACTGCCTGGGATAGCCTCAGAGCTGGTGGGATTCATATTATCACATAGAGATAAATTATGCTAATTGTATTGTTTAAATGCAAAGTTGTAGACTTTGGTTTTAATGCCACCAGAGAAACAATTCTTTAGAATTAAAATTGGTGGCCTAAGTCCATGGACATTAAAACAGTGCACTGAATGTTTTTATGTTTCATTTTTATAAGTTTAATATGTTTTGTACGTTGTTTTAACTTCTGATTGAAGCCACCTAGAGTTGGTTATAAGATAGATAGTTATAGAGATGTTTTAAATAAATAGATAATAAACAGAGAATATAGCTGGAAGAGGGAAGAACTAGTAGCTCAATGAAGACATGTTCACAGAAATATGGCAAACAGCAGATTACTCTGGCCAGCTTCTGTATTGGGGATACAGAAAGCACTACACTTTATAGCTGAAGTTACTTGAGTTAACAGGTAAGTGAAGTAAGTCCCACGTGAAGGCATGGTACAAATTAAAACAGGCTACCAATGCTAATTATCTTCCTTTTAGCTTTCCTTAAGTGTTCCAGGCTTTCATACCTGACTCTCAATCAACCCAGCAGAGTCATAATTGAAATATAGGCAGACTGAGTGGCAGGACTATTTTTGAGAAGTGGTAGGAAGAGGTACCCCTATCAAATTAAGTAAGGCAATCTTTATTTACCTTTCAGATTTTGCTTTAAAAAGCACTGGTGGAAAAAAGCTGCTATTTTTAAATGTTATGAACACTAATTCACCCATGCTGAATGAGACCAAATTAGAGGTTGTGATTAACTTCCGTATTTACATGTATCAATGGGGCCTCTAGGTTGCTGAATGTCTTCCAGGAAAAGAAAGCTGATCCAAGTTACATTTCCTGAGAGTGAAGTGAGAGATGTTTGGCGTTAATGGAAAGACATTTTGTCTTCCAGCTGACACCTACTGTCACCTGTCATCTTGCAAATAATTTAACGATCAGTAATTATGAAGCTGCTAGTGTGAAAAACCTTTGTTCTAAGATGTGAGATGCTGCATTTAATGCCACCTTAAATCAGAATTTCAGTGGGTTTTGCTTGTTGTATAATCTCTAGCCTCCGACCAAGAATTACTCAGGAATGCCAGAGCTCTAAAGTCTCCCAATAATCATCCTTTTGCTAATTTTGTCAGTAGCTTTTATAATAGAAATTTGGAATAAAAATTTGCAAACAAATTGTAAAGTTTAAGGGTTTAAAAAAACACTTAAAAGTTGTTTTTTTTTTAAAAAGAGCAGTGAGCAATTAGCAAGCTGCAGCTGCAACTCTTTATCACCATAGAACACTTCAGTGCTTATTCAGTAAAAATCAGGATTAGCTGTTACTCAGAATAAAATTAGAATCTGGAGAAATCATCAAGCAGCTGGTTTAAACACCACTTGATTCATTTTTCTATATTTTAATATTATAATTAACAACTTGATGATCCTTTTACATTGTGTTGTATCAGAGTCATCAAGCCACATAATGATTGCACATTTAATAGGAAGCTGTTGGACAGAATTAGGACAATCATGATATTTCTCCAGATTCAAATTGGTAACAAATAAAAAAAAATATTGGAAATTAACTTATAAGGAGTCACATTATACTATATATAAAAGAAAAGTACTGCTATCCAGTATTGTTCAAAATTTTTATAATGATTTTATATTTCTGTGATTGTGTTCTGATTTTGTAATAGTGATTTCAAACTCTAGCAGCTATACTGGATGTTTTAAAGTTCAGTGAAGCTCAAGTACTGTTTTCTGATTATTTTCAACATTCCATCTTGCTGGTCAAAAAGGCTTTTTTCAATCCTAAGTACTAACATACTAAAAATTTAAATAAGATATGAACTACACTAGTTTAGCCTTTTGAATCTGAAATCTGCTTTTCACGTTTCTCTAGTATCTAGAAGCTTCAGTCCATAGTTTCAGTCCATAGAATTTCAGTCCAGTTATAGATCCTTCTGCAATGGTTCTAATGGATATAACTTGCAAGCATAAATCCAGATTTAAACAATTTTAAGAGTTCAAATGTGTGAAATTTTAAAAATTTTAAGAGTTCAAATGTGTGAAATTGTGTTCTCTTCGCTGACGATGTCAAAATATTTAACAGTACCAACAATACAGCTACCCTTCAAAAAGATCTTGACTTTGTGTCAGAATGGTCAAAAACTTGGCAACTCCAAATCTCAACCAGCAAATGCTCTGTCTTACACATTGGAAAAAAGAATCTAAACACTAAATACAAACTCGATGGATATTACCTTACAGATGACCCCCACTCTGTTAAAGACCTTGGAGTTTTCATATCCAATGATCTAAGTGCCAAAGCCCACTGCAACTACATCACAAAAAAGGCTTTAAGAGTTGTAAACCTAATCTTATGTAGCTTCTTCTCCAGAAACACTACACTGCTAACCAGAGCTTATAAAACATTGGCTAGACCAATTCTTGAATACAGCTCTCCTGTCTGGAACCCATACCACATTTCAGACATCAATACAATTGAACGTGTCCAGACATATTTTACAAGAAGAGTTCTCCCCTCATCTGAATATAACAAAATACCTTATGCCACCAGACTTGAAATCTTGAATTTAGAAAACTTAGAACTCCGCTGCCTTCGACAGGACATGTGTTTAACTCATAGAATCATCTATTGCAATGTCCTTCCTGTTGAAGACAACTTCAGCTTCAATCATAACAATACAAGAGCAAACAATAGATTTAAACTCAATGTTAACTGTTTCAATCTTGATTGCAGAAAATATGACTTCTGTAACAGAGTTATTAGTGCTTGGAACACACTACCTGACTCTGTGGTCTCTTCTCAAAATCCCCAAAGCTTTAACCAAAAACTCTCTACTATTGACCTCACCCCATTCCTAAGAGGTCTATAAGGGGCGTGCATAAGAGCACAAACATGCCTACCGTTCCTGTCCTATTGTTTCCTTTCATTATATCCAATTAATATAGTTATTACATACTTATGCTCATATATATGCTTATATATTATATAGTTATTTTCATGCTTATGCTTATATATACTGTTGTGACAAATAAATAAATAAAATAAAACAGTGAGGGAATCAGATTCCATGCATGCTACTATCCTCCAGAGAGAATGAATTAAATACTTCCTGTCTGATCTAAGAAGCTGATTTGGAAGCCTTTGCACCCACATCTAAACCTAGGTAACATAAGACAAGGCAAATGAGGAGCAAAAAGGAGCAAAAATACTATTGCTGCTTCCAGTTGCTAGTGTCAAATTTCTTGGAACTAATCTGACACCGTAAAATAAGTCAATTGTATTCAGATAGGAAGCATGCCAATACATTAAACATCCACTATCTTTTAGTGTTGGAAATAAGATTGAATGTAACATTTTAATGAAAAGAAAATTATATTTAAATTAACAGATTAATTTGTGAGTAAAGTGAAATCTCATTGTAAAAGATTAATTGGGAAGAGGGAATGACCATTATACATGAATACCAATATATATGGACATACATGATTGCAGTGATTTACATCATTTATGTTGTAAATTATATTTATTTGTGTGAAAATCTGTAAAGTTACCTGTAAAGGATTATATCTGAAACGGTATGTGGGAGTGACCTTGAGAGACAGGGCAAAGAAATGCAACCAAGGAAACATCAGATAAAAGGCAGCTCAGCCCACAGCAGAGATGTGGATGGGGGAATGATAAGTATTAGTTTTGTGCTGAAAATATTGCAAATTCATAAAGACTTTAAATACAAGGTGAGTATTTATCATGGCTACAGTAGTTACTAATGTAATATGTTACATTAAACAAAAGGGCTGAATCCACCTCCAATTAGTACAGTCTGAGAATGGAAAATAAAAAGCAAGCAGGATGGTATTTGTATTTCATGAATATTATTTTACAATCATTGCTCTAATTTCAAGAGATCCAAGAATTAAAACTGTAATTTTGTATATATTAAAATTGTTAAAAATAATACATTTTATTAATAAATAAACATTTATTTATTTATTAACATTAATTATATGCTTTATATATAATTAATCATGACCTTACAAACCTCAGACTGTATGATAAACAGCTAAATGCAAATGTTGCCAATGAGAATGATTTCCAAACCCTTACAAAAAGCTTTGAATGATGTTTGAGTATGGGAAGCCAAAAGGTAACATGCACAAAGGATCCATTTTCTCTCTGTATAACTAGTTAGTAGAACTGTTAAAGAAGACATAGTGTTTACTTGCTGTCCAATAATTAGCATATAAATCCTGATTTGACTTAGGACAGCTGTTTCTTTGCTTAATATGATTCAGATAGAAAAATCATGTTGGAAACATGAATAATGTGTAAATGGCTATTAATAGGCTTTTAGTTGAATCAGTGTTTTTAATTTTGGTTTATTTTTCAAATATGTAAAGTTATATTGAGTCATGACTTATTTTCTCAAAAATTAACAGCCTGAATCACAAGATATTTTTGTTAACTGCTCATAATCAGACTGCATAATACCAGTTAAAGAATAAAAAAAATCATTTATAGGGGATCCATTTAGTAAGATAATAATTTAGTCCAGTTATCAAAAACACTTTGTTGAATTAGATTTGTAGTATGTCATGATAGATGAGATTGAGAACCATGTTGAGCTGATTTAGTTGAATTTTAGTGAACAAGGCAACTGAGGTGGCTGTATTCCTAACAGAGTGAGCCCTGGTAACTCCCAAGGTAGTTGTAGAATGGAATGGGAGAATTCGCCAAGCCCAGATCGTCATGGCTAACTTGCTATGGGCAATTCACCACAGCCAATTCAGATAACTCACTGCAGAACAACTGGCCAACAGGCCAATTTAATAATTCAATTTAATTATTTAAAATAATTTAAAAATATTTTAACTTTTTTCATTCATATTTTATTTTGTCCCTCTTTTGGCATCCTTTCTTTAATTTATTCCACCATTTCTTTGATATTACTGTAACGGTTGTCCTTTGGCAAATTGTCCCATAGTGAGTTGGCCATGGCAAGTTGTCCTGCAGCGAGTTGGCTGTAATGAATTGTTCTAGTCCTGCAGTAGAACAGGTTTTGTAGCAGTGGGCCATGTAAGACACCATGATCTAGAAAAGACTTCCTGGAAAGAGGCAAAAATTATCCCAGTCTTGTTGGTTGTCTTCAAGTAAAGTTTCATGTTTGGGGGGGATAGTCACTTTGTGATATCTCATAAATTGAGAGGGAACTGCATGTAGATAAAATGTTGTTAGACCTAGAGTTTGTGCATTTGAGAATTAATTTTGGATATGAATGTAGAGCCCGTAGCTTAAATCATAGTTTGAGAAGATCACATAATTTCTTTCTGGCCAATATGACTGCCAATTTTGACCCCATATCTGGATGTTAATATAGCAACAAAAATCCCAGAGGTGCTTTTTCAAGAGGCAACTGGACTTTCTGAGCTGGTCCAGCTGCCTCTTGAAAAAGTACCTTTGGAACAACCATGACCTGAATGACTGAGAATCTCCATAAACATATAGCAACAGTTCTTCCTAGATAAAAAGTGTGATGTCTGCTTAAATGTCTTTGGGATCAACAGAGGTCCCAAAAGGGAATTCTATGAATAGGCGATGGCTTCAAGAAAGTAATTTCAAGCAGAAATTAGCATTTGTTTGGAGTACCAGGGCTTTGGGGCCAGTTGGAAACCATCTTCAAGTGTCTGATCAGGAAATTCCTACAACAGTCCAAACAGAAATCCAAACCTTGTCCTTTATGAAGTGATCTCTGCTGTTTTATAGGCAGTTATTGAAGACAGTCCTTAGGGGAAATGATATGGAAAACTGCTTGGGCAGCCCTCATGTTTCCTGCTAAGGCCATTCCTTAGAATTGTGTCCAAGAGTAGTGTTTGAAAACTCTCTTATATGGCCAAGGAGAGTGAAGGACTTGAACCATCTGAGGCCATAGTAGTTCACCAGAGGAAAAATGGTACAAGAAAGCAGAAAAAATAGAGAAGAACAGAGAAACAAAAGTAATGGATAAGGTTTAGCTTAGTAGTCCTATAGTCAGATGCTCTCTAGAGTGAGCAGAGCTGAAGCAGTTGCTGTGAGGATGTAATCTTGAGATTATAGCAGGACATTGTTCAGTCCTGATTGCTAGAGTTATGGAAGGAACTACCAAACCAAGGATACAGAAAAAAATCTTACTCAGAGTTCCATGTAGGGATCCTAGTCCATGTTGCTTGATGAACAGTTTACATATGTTGAATAGAAAAACAGATTTAATCCTGTCTTTTAGGGCGACAAAACACTTAAAACATATACATATAAAGACCATATGAGAGAGTAACCAGGCTGAGTATTAAAAAAAATAATCACATGTCTGTCATTTAGTTGAAAAAAATAGTAATAAGGGAATTTGCTTTCCTTTAAAGTACAGTAAATGTAAGAGGCAGAATTAGACTTGGGGGAATTGCTGCTTGAGGTAAGAAGGTAATATCACAGTGGGAGACAGCACTTGATTCCCTGCAAGCCAACTTAATCTTTTGAAAATATAGAGAGCTTATGTTTTCTAGTCAACCTTCATCGATATTGAATCATTTGCCTCATAGCAAATATGTGAAATGCTGGCTAATAGTAACAACTCAATTACACAATGTAGAATGCAGAAGATTACCAACCAACTAATCTTTTCAGCATCATGTATATACCATCAATTTGTTTAGTTATATTTGGAAGTTTAATATTAGAGGTACGAATCAATTAAACTACTACAGTAGCTAAGCAGGCTTGGAGCTGTCTCAGTCACATCATCCCTTGAGGTTGGATGATCATCTGGATCATCTAGTACAAAATGCTAGATTGTTGAATGTGATAATTTACTCCCAACATATTATATCTGTTCTGAGGGCACTGAATTTGCTACCAGTTTGCAACCAAGTGAAATTCAAGATAACCCAAAGACCTTTGTGATTTAGGATCTTGATTTCTTAATCTATGACATTTGTTTGTGTATACTGTTGTGACAAAAATAAATTAATTAAAAAAAAAAGCTTTGGGCTATCAGCTAAACAACAGCTACGCCCTCTTGAAAGTGCCACATCTGCCAAGGTTCATTAACAGTTAATCTGAGAAAAGTATCCTTCATACAAGTGAGCCATCTGTGCAGTTCCCTCCTTACTTATGGTTGTTGCCAAAATTTTTAATATTTGGCATCAATGTAAAACAAATCTTCTCCCACAAGCCTTTTATTAAGCTACTATGTGCCTTTCTAGTCATGGTAGCTACTGTTCTTTTTAATTGTTCTTAACTTAATGTAAATTGTCATTTGAAGATCAAGCTTTTCTTTGACAATATGTGATAAAATGTATAAATATATTTCAATTGCCGACTCTCTCATTTCCTTTTTCTTCATTGCTTTCAGTCTTCCCTTTTTAAAACTTAGAGGCAAAACATTGAACACTGTTCAGAATTGAATCTACAATAGCAGAATCTATTTATTTTTGTTCTATTTCTTAAATGTAACATTTTAAAAACATTTCTATTGTTTTTTGAATTCTAAAAAAAAAGATATTGCCATTATTTAAGCAAGAGCAGATTAAACTTTCATCCAACATTATACCAATGGAGGCAGAGATACTATTCTTTCTTGGTATTAAGAAATATATGCTAAATGTCATTGCCTATAGACTAAGAAAACACGGTTTTCTATGGTCAGAAATTTGACCTTTGAATGGCACGCCAAGGGCTACTCCAAAAAGGAAACAAACAAGCCACAACCCCCCTTAATTCATATTTAAATTTAATGATTGAATATCCCACATTTTGAAAGGTCAGGAGTTCCCAAATTCTGTACCTGCAATCTGGATGTTAGGGTGAGAAAACACCAACCTTTCTGCTTAGTATGGCCTAAATTTATTAAGCTAGCAATAGTCTGTCTGCTATTGTAGCTACTGAAGCAAGCAAATTTGTTTGTGATAACTCAGTTTCTGTTGCCTGTATGTGCACATGTGAAAAATAATTTAATTTGCAAGTTTGCACAGAGATCCATGATGTAATTTAATTGACATATACACTCACCAGACTAAAGATGCATTATGTGCAGATTTAATTTGTTATGGAAAACTGAGGAAGAAAATTGAAATCTGAAAAATAGGAAGCAATCCATATAAGTACTTAAAACCATTTTGAAATGTCTTTCCTAAAAGCAAAATGAAAGCAAAAATTTTGCATAGACAGATAGGTTGCAAAGTATTTGTAATTCCTTAATGTTGGTGTTATGAAATATGCCTAGGTATCAAGATTTTTAATAAACTGCATCAGATTGTGCAACGAGTACTTTAAAAACCTAATCATATGAGACTGTAAGATTCCGAGTCCATAAAAGATTCAAGATGTATTTAAGAGTGCAACATATGACTAATAGGTATAAAACCAGAAACTCTCACCAATTGCACAGCATTCTAAGTTTGCTTATTAGAATACTTCATTGCTTCCAATTATTTATTTTAAAAGTTAACAAACAGTAATATTTTTAAATGCTGGGTCTGATAGCAAATTTAGTGTTTAATTTAATTAAAATAAACAAGATGGCACAAATATTTCCATACATATTCACAACTCATTGCTCTTCTAGCCTTAGGCCTTAATCTATTCATGACATTAGCAATGTGATTAGCAATCAAATTATTTTAAAATAAAGTAGCTAAGAACATTGGGGAAAGAATTTAAGCCTTTGTTCCCAGCAAAATCACTGCCACATCTGAGATTAGCTGTAGGGATTTTTTCACTAAATGCTAAGTTTCACAAAATAGGGGGTTTTCTTTCAGCTTGCTGATAGGAAAGGAAGCCCCAAAATCTCTTTTGCTAATTAATTGCTAATCACATCACTATATTAATATTATGTATAATTTAACTGTAAATCTTCACTTGGGAGAGTAGATCAGACATTCTTAATTTAACTGCGGAAGAAAGATGGGAACTTTATTTTATTTATTTATTTATTTATTTGATTTCTATACCGCCCTTCTCCCGAAGGACTCAGGGCGGTGTACAGGCAAAAATAAAACAAACAGTGCAATATATAATTTAAAATGCAATTAAAAAACTTATTTTAAAATTGGCCTGAAAATTAAAATATACAGTGAGCTAAAAACCCCATTTAAAATTAATTAATTAGAATTTTAAAAAATTTGATAAAATTCAATTTAAGACAGCCCAACTTAACTTTCAAGTGTGACAAACGATGACAGAATGAAAACAATTGCAAGCAGCAAATCACAGGCCAAAAGCTTTACTAAATGGCCAGATTTTAATGAATAATTTAAATGTAGTGTATTTTTGCTAATACAAATTCCATGATGATGTTGATGTTGTCCACATTTCTGTCAACTCTTAGCAACTACATAGATACTTTAGAAAAGAATAACAGAGTTGGAAGGGACCTTGAAGGTCCTCTAGTCCAGGGGTCACCAACCTTTTGGAACTCAGGGACCACTACATTCATAATTTTAAATCCCGCGGACCACTAATATGATCTGCCTAATGACTGGCTGGATAAGCATGGCTAGGTGGCCATGTGACTGGGTGGGCATGGCCAACTCAATGTCACTCATATTGAGGGGTGCCTCATCGGCCTCTACTTGCCTCTCCCCTGCCAGCCACTCCTCGCCTCCCTGCCCAGGCTCCTTAGGGCCCCAACAGGAAGCAGTTGTTGGTGCTAAGCAGCCACCATGAGAAAGAGTTGGCAAAATAGAGTTGGCTCAGTTCAAATTGGATCTGACTGAGAAGGAAGCTTAGCAGAAACACTTCACTGAGGACTATGAGCATAGGCTTTCCAAGCAGAGGGAAGACCTGCAGGAATGCAAGGCCAGGTGCCAGCGCCTGGAAGCTCAGCGGGCTGATATAGTCAGCCACTTCCAGGTCATGATGCAGTCCCATTGGAACAAGACCCTCCAGCTCTTCGCCATCAGCGGCACTTCCCTCCAGCCTTCGCCCAAAGCCCTGCACCAGGAGGCTGAAGCAGACCCCAAGTCAGAATTTCTGCCCCCCTCCAACCCATACAAAAAAACCCCAAATGGGAGACTGCAGCAACACAAATATTCATTGCTGGTATCTAGCCCAGGGGCCGTAGTTTGAGGACTCCTGATTTAGTGCAATATAAAAAATGCCAATAATTTTTCTGTGGACCACCAACATTTTCTCATGGACCACCAGTGGTCCATGGACCACCAGTTGGTGACCGCTGTTCTATTACAACCCCCTGCTCAGGCAAGAAACCCTATGCCATTTCATAAAAATGGTTGTCCAATCTCTTCTTAAAAGATTCCAGTGTTTGAGAATTCACAACTTCTGGAGGCAAGCTGTTCCACTGATTAATTGTTCTAACTGTCAGGAAATTTCTTCTTCATTCTAGGTTGCTTCTCTCCTTAATTAGTTTCCACCCATTGCTTCTTATCCTGCCCTCAGGTGCTTTGGGGAATAGTTTGACTCCCTCTTCTTTGTGGCAACTCCTGAGATATTGGAACACTGCTATCATGTCACCCCTAGTCCTTATTTTCATTAAATTAGACATACCCAATTCCAGCAACCATTCTTTATAAGTTTTAGCCTCCAGTGACAGTCCCCTAATCATCTTTGTTGCTTTTCTCTGCACTCTTTCTAAAGGAGGGCTGTCAAACTTGCATTGTCACAGCACCATCACGTGATGTATCAGAACTTGTTTCCCCTTTGCTAAACCAGACAGGGATGGTATTGATGGTATTAACACTTCACATGATCTTTTACCCCAGGATGATCTATCCTCAAACACAGTGGTGTATTTATAGCCACTATAATCACTACAGCTGGTTGTCTTCCTTTTTCTTCCACATTTGCCAATATTATAGTTTTTTTTAAGAGAGTAAGTCATTTACATAAGGCTTCCAAAATATGATGAGTCTGATCATTCTGCCTTGAGAACTCTTGTTTAATTTGCTCCATGATCCATTATTTTTGGTTTTTTGCCTATGCATGATATTGTCAGAAGTGTTCTCCAATGCACATATTCAAAACTATCAATTCTCTTTCATCCTGCTTCTTCAAAGTCCAACTTTTAATCCCATAGAGTGCCAAAAGGAAAACCATGGCCTGCATAATTCTGATTTTTGTACATATAAACATGTATATTAGTGATGGCTAACCCTTTTGTCATCACGTGCCAAAAGTGGGGGAAGTGCGGGGATTGCACACACATGCCCACACCCATAATTTTATATGCCCTGCCCCCTGCACATGCACGCGTGACCCCCCAACGCTCCCCCTGCTTTTGGCACGTGATGGCACGGTGGACTCAGTAGGCCCGTTTTTCGCCCTCTCCAGGCTCCAGAGGCTTTCTAGGAGCCTGGGGCGAGTGAAAACAACCTTCCCCCTCCGGAGGCCCTCTGGAAGCAAACTGCCCATTTCCAGCCTCTGGAGGGCCTCCAGGAGGGTGGGGAAGGGCTGTTTTTGCCATCCTCAGGCTCCTAGAAAGGCTCTGGAGCCTGGGAAGAACAAAAAACTGGCCTTCCCCACCCCCCTGAGGCCCTCCAGAGGCAGGAAACAGCCTGTTTCCCTATTTCCGGTGGACCCAGAAGGCCCGAAAATCAACTGAGCTCGTGTGCCCACCGATATGGCTCCACATGCCACCTATGGCACGCATGCCATAGGTTAGCCATCATGGTTGTATATCATAAAACTATGTATCTTTCCTAACCCTTTACTGCTATTTTACCAAATGCTAGACTGTAGCAGATTTCTTGACTGCTAGTTTCTTTATTGTTGATAGTAAAACCTAAAAGGTAGACACTATCTACTGCTTCAATATCTTCACTGTAAATTTTTTAAAATTTACAGAAAAATCTAATTTTTCCCATTTAAATTGGTGATACTATGCTTCATATTCTAGAAGGCTAAATAAATCCCATCAATAAAAAGGTACTTTTTTTTTGCCAATACCACAACTAGAGTTGAAAAGACACTGCAGAGCTAGAGCTGGGACTCAAGACGGGTCCCTTTGAAATGGACTAATTAATTAAATTAATTTACTCTGGTTATGAGGTCATTCAGATTGTCTTGTATTGCTAAGTCAATGGAAACATAATGCAGGGACCAAGGAAATGCAGAATAGTGGTTTAAGTTCCCAATTATATGTGATAGGATTCAGGAAAAGTCCTTCGACTCAATTCAGGAAAAGTCCTTCGACTCAATTCTGAAGTGATTTCTCCTTCCCCTCAGTTTTTCCAATAATAGTCTATTGTAAGTAGTATAGTAGCCTGCCTACTTAGTACAGTCTTCTATTGTTTGTGTAGAATTAGGAGTCGGTTTATAGGGGCATCATCCTCTATTTCTATCAACTGCATTATACATCTGAATCCATTGTATTGTTTAAGGAAGAGGTTTTACATATCTGTATGTATTTTAGTTTCCAGGTAGAAATAAATCCCAATGGGCCTCATAAATGAGTTTAAAACTAAAGCCATACATAAATTCCTATTGAATTCACTTACAGAACAATATACAATTGTTCTGTTAAAATTCAACCGTTATTTGCATTTTTAGTATTTCAAAAGAAAATGATATGCATAAAAATGTATGTCCTCTTTTTTATTCATACTTACTGGTTTTATGCAGAGAAACTGCAAATTGAAGACCACTTATGGATTTTAATTTTAGTGCGATGAACATAGTTTAAATTGCTATTAATCTGTACAACGTGGGAATGGGAAATCATAGTGCTGACAGAAGAAATGGTGAAAATTCTTTCTCAACACCACTTGACAGAAAGCATCCAAACTATTATATAAATGTAAACGTTAACATTAAGGAGAGTCGAGTCTGTTAGAATATGTGTTAAAACTCTTCTATGCAAATGATCCTCTTCTTGAAAAATATGTACTTTCAGAAATATTTTAAATGGATAATTAAATTTAAATAATAAAATAATACATTAACACAATATTTTAGGTTTTGGCTTAGTGCGTTCCACGTACCCAACAAACTATAATTTATTCAAAAGCCATGGTTAAACAAGACAATGTGCAAACATGACAGTATGAGACACTTCTACTCATTGAGAAGGAAAACAAATTTCTACTATTTATATCATGCTGCAGTTTCATTTTCTGTGTCATTCTGGAGAAATTGCAGAAGTCTTGGGAGAAGAGACCAATGTGCCTAACAGGATAAAAACTGATGAAGTCCAATACACACTGTCTGTACCTAGACATACAAAAAGAGACTCTCCTTACAAAAAAAATAAAAAAAGAACCAACTGGAAAAACACTGAACTGTTTCATTCTAGCTCAGAAATTTTTCTGATAATCTCATTATTGTATCAGAAATAGTTTAAATCGTTGGAAGGCACATCAAAAGCTACAAATCACGGCATTACTTATGCAACTTCCAGTTCCCTCAGTCAGCTGCAGGCTCTGATTCTTCATCTTACATTAGTACAGAGGGACTGTCAGCCTTCAGAAAAAAAATGGGAGGAGCTATAATTCACCTTGTTTGACTGTAAGCTACCTAGAGTCGCCTTGGCGAGATGGGCGGCATAGTAGTTTAATAATAAATAAAAATTAAAAAAACTAATTTGAAGGTGGAGACATCTTTAAGCCATCATACAAGTGGAGTTCTACTTAGAGTTCTCTAGAACTATTCTTTGCTTATGCCATCAGTCACATAACACACAATGAATGTATCAGAAATAGCATTGCTTTTGTTTCCATATAAATTATAGATATGTTTAAAAAAATCCACAGTCCATCACTTCCTGCCTTATTGTGGGAAAGAACAACTTTTTACAGAAACACCAATAGTTGTAAGTCCCCACTGAAAAATAAAATGGCATCACGCAACAGAATAAGCCTAGCATAGTTTACAGTCACTCGTACTATAGCTGAATGAGTGAAATGTAAGGGGATATTTGCCAAGCTACTTGACCCTTTCAAGTCAGCTTAATCAGATACCCTTTCATTTCCTGTAGTAGAGAGACCAGTATTATGCTACTCACTATATACCAGAATCTATTTACATATTCTAAGAGAAGAGATAAACTCTCAAGGTGTGTCATTCGGTTGCACTTCTGTGTCTTTTAAAATCAAATAATCTGTGTAGGAAAAGGAGCAGCCCAGTGGTGGGTTTCAAATTTTTTTACTACCAGTTCTGTCTGTGGCTGTGGCTTTGTGGGTGTGGCATGGCTTGGTGGGCGTGGCTTGGTGGGCGTGGCAGGGGAAGGATACTGCAAAATCTCCATTCCCACCCCACTCCAGGGGAAGGTTACTGCAAAATCCCCATTTCCTCCTGATCAGCTGGGACTTAGGAGGCAGAGAATAAATGGGGTGGGGCCAGTCAAAATTTTTACTACCGGTTCTCCGAACTACTCAGAATTTTTGCTACTGGTTCTCCAGAACTGGTCAGAACCTGCTGAAACCCACCTCTGGAGCAGCCCCCAAAAGCAATATACTATAATTCAGCAAGCAAGATAATATTCTAATTGCAGAACTATAAGTTCCTAAGCATTTCTTTATAAGCTCATCTTATTAACTGTGTGGTAGAAGTTTAAAAGTGTACAGAAACATACAGATTTGAGGCTTTCTTCTTCAATAGCACTGTACACAGATGATGGATTCAAAAATGATTTAGGTATATAAATTAATGCACTGTGTGCAGACTGATGTCAGTTTCCTTTTAAATTGTCCTTTTATCAAAAGCCACAAATCATATTTTTTGTTTAGGATCACTTATAGAGTAATCAGATCTTTGAGGAGGAAAGATAACAAATAAACAACAAAATCTGCAGAGCAGTTGGCATTGGGTATGCACACATATGTTAAACTGTTGGCTTTATTATGTTCATTTATTCATTTGTGAAGCTGTTCATAAAGAATGGAGAAAAATCAGGCAGCTTTATACATTTTTTCTTTTCGTAAATGTTCTTTTTTCCAATTTATATTGAGTGAGTGTTGGGGAACAATATATACAAACTACAATTTCACTAGCAGCAGAGGAGAAAAGTTAAAATAAGCTGATAGCCACCATGGAAAGTTCTATTCATATGAAATAATAATCTGTTCAGCTACACTTAATGTCAACTGCTTTAATCTAGATTGCAGAAAATATGATTTCTGTAACAGAATCATCAGTGCTTGGAATACTTTACCTGACTCTGTGGTCTCTTCTCATAATCCTAAAAACTTTAACCAAAAACTTTCTATTATTGACCTCACCCCATTCCTAAGAGGACCATAAGGGGCGTGCATAAGCGCACAAACGTGCCTACCGTTCCTGTCCTATTGTTTTTCTTTTCTTCTTCATATATATATATATATATATATATATATATATATATATATATATATATATATATATATATATATGCTTATACCTTTATATACTATATAACCTTTCTGTATGATACTTACATATATTGTTGTGACAAAATAAATAAATAAATAAATAAATAAATAAATAAATACATGATCTTCTCTCTCTATTCTCTCTTCTCTCTACAAAACATATTGAAGTTTTCCAAGACCTATATTAAAATTGAAATTGAATTAGACTATTTCACACATAAAAGCTTTTTATTTCATTATTTGTAAACAAAACTGAGAGAACTGTACATGACTGTCCACAGTTTACAAACAAATAGCTATTTTGGAATTTGCCTGGCTGAAATTCCAACTAAAAATTGCAGAAAAAGCAATTAATCATTGCAGGAGAACGGAAATTCAAGTTGCAGAAAGCATGGAATAAAGAAACTCAAGGAAAAGTAACAATGAATTTGAAAAAGAGAATTATGGAAGAATATAAAAGAACATTTCAAGATCATAGTTATCAATGGCATACCGAGAATGTTTGAAGCAGATCATATTTTAATACCCCTCCACCCTTTCCGTTGCTTCTGTGCCATGCCACCCACAGCCAAACAGCTGATTGAAATGGTGGCAGCAATGATCTTGCTTTTTCTGCAATTTTTAGTTGGAATTTCAGCCAGGCAAATTCCAAAATAACTCTCCAGATACCTCCTCATTATCCACATCACCAGGCACTGCACTCCCTTATTGTCAGCACCTATGGCGGACGGTTCCTACTAACCCATACTTTATTTATATACTTTATTTATTTAAAACATTCATACAGCTGCCTATCTTTTAACCAACTCTGGACAGCTTTCAATCACCCTGCTTTCAATTGCCACTGGTAGTTATCCAAGAATAGGGTATTTGATTACTTACTGAGAATCTTTGATAAGAGGTGCATTCCCCAGTTTAAAACATGGTTTTTCAACTCCACATGAAGTCTGCCTCAAAGAGAAGCTTTCTGCTAAATCAAAACCTGAAAGATGTAATCAAGCTGTATCATCAACTGCCCACTTAGTATAATTTATCAAAAAAGAGAAAATGGTTGATATAGACCACAATAATATCCAAATCTCAGTTTTCATTGTTAATAGTATACTCATAGGAAATTCTCCTAGTAGTTGACTTGGCAACCTCTGGGGAATGTACTTGTCATTTCCTTTTGCATATGAATGAGCTTGAAATGCTGCTTTCATTCTTTCATAGTAATTAAAGCAAGATGAATTAAAATAAGAAAGTTGATTCTAAACTTATTTGCAACACTCCAAATAAAATGTTCTCCTTTCATTAAACCAAAGATTAAAGGCAAAATTTATTATTAAAATCAAGGTATATAATGTTGGATAATATCTTATTTAATATAAAGAAAACTCACCTGAAACTCTTAAGTTTTCTTTGCATAGATGGGTGAAGTGATGTCCTTCTGCTTTCAATATTGGACATTCAGTAGCTAAAAAAAAAAGAATATAAAATATTCTAAACTTTAAGAAAAAACTGAAACAGTAGATTCCACTGTCTGCTACAATATGTCTAACTTTCATATAAGAAATAATCAGTGGTGTGCAAACTGAAGATACTTGAACTTCCAACCAGCTTCTCCAACAATCCTTGTAATTTCTTTGTAGTTGGTATGGTGTATAGAAAATTTTCAAAATAAGCATTAAATATCCAGCTAAATAGCAGCATCGAGCCAATTGTGACTGATCTTGAAAAAGCTGAATCAGATCTGCAAGTAGTCCTCAGCTACAACCACAATGGAACCTAGATTTTTGGTCATAAATCATTGTAGTTTTAAGTTGAGGCACCAAGTGACCAGACTCAATTTTGCAACCATTTTTATGATGGTGATTAAGTCAATTACCACAGTCATTAAGCTAACCACATGGTCATTAAATGAATTCAGCATATACAATGGGCACTTTTTTCCGCTTTCTGCCAGAAAATGGCAAAAAAGTCACAAATTGTGGATACATGCCTATGGGTTTCTCCAACCAATTGTAATTCCGATCTGGTTCCCAAGCACCCAAAATATAATCACATGTCCCCAGATGTATGTGTTTGTGTCTGAGGCAACATTTCTGTCCATCTAAATCTGTAATCTATACTCACTGCAGTCCACTAAAACAAAAATAAATGAAGCCCTGATTGCCCATTCCAGAACATTATTAAAGTGCAAGCTTGCTATTTTTTTTTAAATACTAGTAATATCAACATAGAATATGTGGCCCTTTACACTGCCCTGAAGTGTGTATTCTACAGCATTTGAAACTGAAGAGCAAGATGATGAAAGAAGTAAATGAGATTCAATTTATATAATTCACTTTAATATACACTTGAAAAAAGCCTGACTTAGGGGAAAGATGGGAAGGGATTTGAAGGAAGAATGATGGTATCCTTATTCTTAAACAGAAGTCAGTAGCTAAAGGGTAGAAGAAAGAAAAGCTAAAATTCTTTTAAGAGGAAAAAAAATGAAGAGATGTGGGTAGTTAAACTGGAGATCTTAGGTAGGACTTGATAAAAACTGACAACAGCAGGATATAAAGAGAAAGGGAACATTAGAACAGGAACGGTAGGCACGTTGGTGCTCTTATGCACGCCCCTTACAGACCTCTTAGGAATGGGGTGAGGTCAATAGTAGATAGTTTTTGGTTAAAGCTTTGGGGATTTTGTAATATTGTAATCAATATTACAAGTTGAATATTACTTTAAATATTGATTACAATCCACTCCAAATTAAGTAGGTTTTAGTTCTTATGATTTCAACATAGAAGTTATACTTTTACTAAAATAAGATAAACTACATATTTTTTAAAAACGATACATGCTACATTTATGTAAGATAAATAAATCTTATAATTGCATTATCAAGGCTAGGACCAATTATTATTTATGAGGAAGAGTATAAGGTTTGTCATAATGCTGAATTAATACTACAATGGTATTTTGGAATTCAACTGCTTTAAAACTCATTGAATTTGGTACTCAATACATTTTGACACAGTACATTTTGTTTCGGAATTCATCATTTGTTTGGTACTCAACATGCAAGTTAGAACTTGTGAGTCTTGGTTGCCTTGTGATTCACTAAATTATTCCTTATGGGAAAAATTTGTTTGGTGCTCATTGCACCTCCTAGAACTGATTAATGATAGGTATTGAGGTACCATTGTATTGTGCTTATTGACTAGTGTTAAGCAATGGCACCAAACACAGTTTTACTATTATAAGGATTGATGTAAACATAATTCCAATATAATAAACACTTGGAATGTTCAAACACAATTTGTTTAATAATTAAGTGCAATATAATATACAACTTGATTTCCAAAATCATACTGTAATAAAAATGTCATTGCCCATGGTCCAATATTATTAACAACCATGCGCTCCAAACTTAGGCAACGGCACCTGGACAACTGTCCTAATTTTTTAAAGACTCAGATTTTAATCTTACACTTATTTAAGAGAAGCAAGTACCATTAAACATTCTGATTTGTTCAAATATGCACAAATATATTCAATCTTTTACTTTCAATTTCCCTGTTAAACTTCATGACACAGTTCATCACTAAACCGAATTTCTCTATCCCAGCCTCTCTCATCTGGGGATCCATAAGAGACCATGATTGAAAAAAAACCTTTATTGTTTAATTTTACCTGCCACACACTGGCTGCTATCCTGTCAGATTCCAACCTGACTTTCCCTAACTTATTAATTTCGCAGAGTTTTTTCTCTATGATAATATTTTTAAACACTGAGATGTAATTACATGTGTGGGGGCTCAAGTCAATTTAAAGCAAGAGCCAAAATGTCACTGTTTGTCACTGTCATACCTATATACGTACAGTATTTTAAAAATAAAAGAATTGCTAAATAAATATAGCACTTTCACATCAAATGGTTTACAGAAATTTGTACAGAGGGATGTTGCAGAAAAAATAAGAAATTAGCTAGTATACTATTTGCCATTTCTATTCTTGTGTGCACAGAAGGGTTAAGGATGCAATAACCAAAAGCCATTCTCTCTGCAACTATTTATGTTCATTACTCACCAAACAGTTTCCAATGGCTCTGTAAAGTCCTGCCCTTTTTGATACAGAGCTATAATTAAATTTGTGTCTGTTTATATCCTTTGCTGCCTGCTTTTGCCTGCCTTGCATTCAATTTTGTCAGTTAACGGTTTTTAATATTTGATGTTTAATAAATCAACAAAACAATGTTTTTACCAGCTATTCTGAGTAACATGTGTGCTTGCTCTGATCTGGGCACAGGGACTGATGAGAACAAAACTGGAATAACTAAACTAAACTGATAGTTTTCCAACACAAATGACATAGACCAGAAATGTTCTACTATTACTGCAATACTACTTAAAGCAGTGACCATGTGTTAATTATTAGAGTTCAGCTCCAGTCTTCTCATGTAGTGGTGACTAAATCTGTGCTGAATTTAAAATAGGAAGTTTCTAACAGCAAGGGATTTCCAAACAAGCATGGGATTAAAAAGAAAAAACAAACTAGTAGTGTGGGAATGCTTTTAAGAAATACAAAATACTCAGAATTAAAAATTGCATGGACTATTTGCATAGCTGATTTTAAATGCTCCAGTTCATTATTTATTGTTGCATTTATATGAACCGACTGTTTTCTCTCTGTAGTGCAGGTAATTCTATTCACTTTATTTAAATATATACAAGAGCAGCTTATAACAATAATATCACACTAGATCTGAAATCTACATTGGTGAGGACAGGAGATCTCTAGGCGGCACCTTACTTCATTCTCCTCTAATAATATTGCCTAGCAGCGTTCTTCCCATTTAGGATCTAACCATATTAGCCACAGATACCATCTTGCCTGCAGCAGGAGACAAAACAAAGCACACCTGAATTCATCTGTCTCACCCAGAGAGAACAAGAAGTGGCATATGAGATTGTTGGCATTCCATTCATTAAGTTCAGTCTTACAAGCAAATTATTTAAACTTAGAATATGACAGGCTATACAGTTATATTTATGTAGGCAGTCAATACTGACTATGAACCATAAATAGGGTATGAGTTGCAACTGAAAGTCCTGAGAGCATTAACTTTTCATCGACATTCACTGTGCAGTATAAGTCAATGTCTTCCCAAACCTCCTGAGTAATTCCAAATGTAAATGGTAGCACAGTCATGAATAATCCTAATGAATTAACTGAGGAATGATTCATTGGTGCTATTTTAAGAATGCCAATAGTTTTCAATAATTCAGGGAAATTAAAACAATATAGCACTGTGCCATTTTTCTATATATTGCAAAAAAATATTACAATGCATCAAAATATTACAGTATGGGATATTTTTAAATAAGTTATTTTAATTATAAGCAGTGATTAAAGCAATTATTTTGAAGTAACATTCCTTTTTGCCTGTTGTCTAAATTAACAGTCCATTTATTTCTTCATTTCTGTCATTTTTTTTTTGTCCAGGATGGTCAGGTTTTAAATTTCGCATGTAGGAGAGGGAGTTTTGACAGTTGCAGCTTGCCATTTAAAGTAAGTAGCTGTATCTGCTATACTTCTATCATTTTATTTTTATCTTGCAAACTTCTATGCTGTTTCAAATAAAAATAGAACCATAAAACTCTAAAACACAGAAGCAATAATCAAAATTAAAAAAGTATACAATAAGTAGACAGAACCAGTGATGCATCTTCAGGGCAAGAGATCAAAATCTACAGAATCTAAAGATTTGTGGATTTTTTTACAAATCATGCAGATTTTGAACCCACTGAGAACTCCAATGCAGAATTAGTAGAACATAGCAGTAGAGCCTCCAGCTCCACCATAAATTACCCAAAAGCCCAGTGAAAGGATTATTTTCACTTTCCATCCAGAATGTTAGCAGGAAGGAAGCCATCAGTACTTTGGAAAGCACACTAGCTATCAAGTGAAAAGTGTGTTTTCTGGTCCCTGCTCTTTTAGTTTCATGGAAACTGGATTGGAAATACTCAGCATGCATTCACAAACAACAGGGTCTACAAGCTATAGAACATGTAGCTCCAAAGGCAATCAGGGCTCCCACAAAATACTTTATAGATAATAATCAATATTCTGAACAGCAGGAATCTACAAGTGAACAGGACAGTAACATCAAAAGAAGTATTACTCTGCTGAAACAACTAATAGATTTCACACATAAGCTGCTACATTTTATAATAAACAGGTTTTGGAATAGCTTTCCAAAGCAGCCCATGTTGCAGTCCTAACATGAATTGATAGAGGTCATTTGTGAATGTTGTTTTTTTTCTTTCTGCTTTTCTCTCTCTAATACACTTTCTCCTCCTCTTTAAACAATACTAAAACAATGGATGCAATGAAAGAAAGAAAATGGGAAGGTATTACTTGGATATTTATTTTGGATCAGCACATGACCCACTTAGAAAATCAATGAATTAAAGACCTTCTTGTAAAACTCAAGTGGGATTTGCATTAAAATTCACACCTATACAACTTCCATCTACATCTCATATATTACTTATATGAGCAATACCATGTAGCGGAAACACAGGACATACTTCCTTCGATAGTACCAACTTTTAATTTGTACAGCCTGAATCAAATTAGTCATTGCAGAATGAAATGTATTGATGTGAGAAAAATTGTTGAATCAATCAATATATTGATTCAGAGAAAGTGTATCATAGAGAAAATAATATGCAATGTTTGAATGAATGTAGAGACATTTAAAAGTCAAAAAAAGGCTCTGACGATTGCATGGCTCAGCTGTGATCGTCAGAGCCATTTTTTTACCTTTTAAAAGCATTTTTTTACAATCTATTCGGCCACATAGGTTGGAAAAAATGCTTTTAAAAGTAAAAAAAAGGCTTTGACGATCGTGTGGCTCAGCTGTGATTGTAGAGCCTTTTTTTACCTTTTAAAAGCATTTTTACAACCTATTCCTACCATTCAGGTAGGAAAAACGAGTGAGCTGGAAAAAAGCAGCAAGCGGGCAACTGGGCGATTGGGTGGGCCTGGGCAGAGGGGGGGAGCACGGATTTTTGCTATCGGTTCTCTGAACCACTCGCCACCATCATTACCAGATTAGCCGATCCAGTCTGAACCGGGAGCATTTCACCCCTGAAACAAGGTGCACCCAAATATAACCCAGGTTATATTTTCCTTTGCTGACTCTGTAAACCGCTTAGAGAGGACTGTAAAGCACTGTGAAGCCATATATAAGTCTAAGTGCTATTGCTATTGCTATTGCGCCTTTAATTTCTTTCTTTCATTGTTTATTTTTTTACTTCTTTTCTGCAGTTTGTGTAAGGTGATTTACTCTGAAAGGAAATAATATGTATCTTTATATGCATGTAACCAATTATAGTTAACTAAGGCTAATAACACCATTTGCAAATGGTTATTTAGATGTAGTCCTGCTATCTTCAGTGACAATTACTCCTGTGTGAATATGCATTTGACTCTTTGTATATGTGCCATAATAAGTACTAAGTTTGATTTATGATAAAGTTTTGATGGCATATATAAACCAATTTTCTTAAGTCTTAGACTTTTAATATGACTTATGATAATTACTAAGCAACTATGCAATCTTTTTAACAAGCTACTAGGTAACCTCCAATCCATTGGGTCATCATTTGAGACAAACTGTACTTCCTTACCTAAACAGGTAGGTTAAGAATGAGAAGGACAGGCAAAAAGGCAATGGGACAGAAGTGACATCTGACTTCCTGTCAACTTCCCCACTGACTCTCCTAGTAGAAAACTGGCAGCCTGGTGGCACTAAATGGGTCACAACTTTGCCAAATTTCAATCCCGCAGGAGTCATAGATCCCAAATTTTGATCATATTCCATAAGTTAGCACATTTGAAGTACTTCAGTTCAAAAATTGTTGCCCTATGAGGCACTATCCAACTGAAGATTACAAACAGTCAAACATGGCAGTGTCAATAGTATATAGATTGTATGAAAGTTGGGATATATGATAATCTTTGTGAATTCAAAATAAATGATTAAATCTAAATGTTTAAACACAGGGATTAAAATAATTGCAAGAAGCACGTAAATTGTTGATAACATGAACCTCAATATGGTAGGTCAATCCTTTCTTTTAGTTTTGTTATACTTTATTTTTAGCAGTAATCACTTTCTCCAAGTAAGTAGTTGCTATACCAGTGGTTCTGCATCAGTGAAAATAAAGGGAAAATTGCTGTGAGCCAAAAAGCTATTAGCATACCCTAAAAGAAGCTACTGCAAGTCTCATCTGCTATTCCACAATAGCTTCCTTTTTTCCTGTCATGCCGTTTCCTTAATTAATACAATATTAGCTAATTAAATGAAACCATTGCCCAGACTCATCCAGGATACTAAATAGGAGAGGAACTTTCCTCTTTTATTCATAATAGTACACACATGTTATCTCTCATTCTTTTACACAAGTAAGTGCCACCATATTCAAATTCCATTTTAATAATCAAGGTTAATTGGGAACTGCCTCTGAAGCTCCATGTGTTCTTAGAGTCATTTCAACATGCTTTAGCCACTGTAAGCAATTTGTAAGGATCTCAATCCAAACCAATCTTAGACCTCTAAAATACAAAACTTTGTAAAACAGATCATCTAAGCTTGGAGGAAGCAGTGGGGAAGGGTTAACAGTAGTAAGAAGAAGGAAAAAAAATCCAAGGCTGAGCATGGCTTAGAAAGTTGAGGCATAAAACTTGGTTAGAAATTTCACCGTCCTTTGATATGCACACCTCAGCCTTTCTTTTTATATTCATGACTTTGACTTTGCTCACTGTTTTATGCTGAACTAAGGAAAATGCTTTTCCATGCGGCATCCCTTGATGTCTGTCTCTAAAATGTTCAGAAGTAAGACATATGTTACAAAAAATTGTAGAAACTCAAGGATGTCAGATTTATTTTAATTGTAAGACTTTTTTTCCTGGTAAATGGTGACTTTTACCAATGGCAAAATCTCATTTTCTAACACATGTTTTTGGGGTGGTATTTTCAATTGTATATTTAGCTATTCAATTAAAGATAAATTTTGTAATCTCACAGCCTCAGCAGGCAAGGAAAGGATAAGGGATATCCAATAGTTTACCTTTCCTTTTTTCAGGAACTGGCATCAGCAAGTCTTAGGAAGTCTTTGCTGTTTTAATAGTTTGAGAAAGAATCTGAACTGCAAGATTTGCTAATCCACAGTTCTTACTGTGCTTCAGCACATTATCGATCATTTAATACTGATTGATATGCCACAACTCCCCGATGAACAATCCTCAGGTTTGGACACTTGGTGATCTTTAATTAGTATTTTGATATTTTAGATTTCTATTTTGAATAGGTATAAAGTCAGTAGCGTTTAATTTCTATTCTCAAAAACTCATAATAAGTAAATGCATGACAACCTTTCCATTGAATTAAACCAAACCAAACAAAATTGTATAATCTGTTATAGTAATAGCAATAGCACTTAGACTTATATACCACTCCACACTGCTTTTACAACACTCTATGGGCAGTTTATAATGTCAGCATATTGTGCCCAACAATCTGGGTCCTCCTCATTTTACTGTCTTTGGAAGGATAGAAGGCTGAGTCAACTTTAAGCCGGTCACGATCAAACTGCTGGCAATGAGCAGAGTTAGCCTGCAATACTGTGGTAGCACAATGGTTATTGTGCTACCACACATAAGTGATATTCCACAGCATATTTCACCTTATATTATAATGATCACTAGAAACTCTAAAGGTTTTTTTTTAAAAGGCCGATACCTTTATTTACATAGTTTATTTCTTTAGTGGTACTTTTAGGCAAACCAGTAACAGAACCTGTGGTCAGAAGAATGGTAAATGGCTCAAAATACTGTATGGAGGAGGAGAGATGAAGGAGAGATGTATAAAGGCAGCCCTTTTAGAATAAAGAGATGTTAACATGTCAAGTCTTTATTACCATCATAGATCAGTATAAGGAGGGTGAGATACAATTTTTTTTAAAAAGCATAAAATTATATTGAAGTCTAATTTTTAAAAAGCTAAAGTATTGAAAGCATATATAAAAACAAAAGACAAAAAAGAACATAAAGGGAGGGTAGAAATATTAAATGGCTATAGGTTAGTTAGTTAGAAAGTTAGTACAGTACATGGCAAACTAAATTTATCACAGTACAGAGCACTTTCAAATAATGAACTATAAGTTAAAAGGGAATAAAAGAAAAAGAAATAGCTAAGTGTGGAATGAATTCTACTTGACTTGCATTTTTAAACATTCAAATATTTTCTTTTTCATTTTAGATAGCTTATAATTTCCAGGGCATTATTTATCCCAGTTGTCAGACACATAGGAGCATTCTGCTTCTGGGGAAAATTTTAAGAACTGCACAGTTGCTTCTTTCAAGGTCAGCCTTCACTTCAGCTGAATTTACTTTCATGTAAGTGAATTATCACAGCTAAAAGACATAACTTGAAAACAAGTCCTATTAAAACCAATTGCATTGATATTCTGTAATAAATGCTGTTCTGATTGTGGCACAGAGCATGTACAACTAATGGAACAAGACTGCACTTATGAGTCTGCTCGGTTTCCAAGCCCAGGATTGGGTTCTTTTTGGAATTGTAATTTAAGAAAATGAGGAAGTATCAATAACAGCACAACATAACTGTAAATGAGGGCATGCACGTTCTAAATGTAGGCTCCTCTGAGTGATTAGGAAATGGAAATATTGCTGGTGGATATCTTAGGTGAAAATATATTTCAGTGTAATTATATATTCCCTAGATCAGAAATACTGTTTAGCTCTCAAAATTCCACCTAACTTTTAAAAATATTTGTCACAGTTTAAGTAAACTATGGTTCTCCACATAGTATAGCTACATTAGAACCTGAGGGTTTACATAAACATAAGCTGTATTTTCCATGTAATTGTAACTATCCAACAGGATAAATATCCCAACAAACTTTCTGAATCCTATTAGAAGGAAAATAAGGAAATACCTGGCTTGTCAGTGACTATGGTAGAATGAGACATAGGAAGGAGGAGAACTGCAAACCAAAGCCATCCTATGCAAGATCCAATAGCCTTCATCTCCTCTTGGACACATGTGAACAAATGACCAGAAATCTGAAAAGAAAAACAAACATGATTACAGACTCTCTAACCATGCATATCTGGACATCTGTTACAGATGCATAGCTGAATCATATATAACATCAACAGTATAATTATGAATAGCCAAAGGGTTAGGAGTTTCCCTACTTTTTGAGTTATTATCTCATAGCTACTGGTTTTTAGGAAGAGAGGAGAGATGATTGGGCTAAAATAGGGAACAAATAAGGAAAAGTGTGGATTTTACATCTATCTTTTCTGCTGCATGGCCTGCCCAAATGAAATTAATGAGGCAGGCAGTGCTGACCATGATTTCAGCTTGATAGTCTATTATTAAATGGAGCATGGTAAAAAGAATAGCTTACTTTGTAACATCCATTTAACCAAACAAGTAAAATTAGTGTCGAATATTTCCTTCTTTCTTTTCTTTTTTCTTTTTATAAATTAGGTGTTATTTTTTCTAAAGCTATAAAAAAACCATCTCAGTCAAGGAACTTCTTCCTGTACCCACCCATCCTCATAATTTAAGCTATACTGTAGTGAGTGATATAAAACCAGAATAATTATGAACAATGGGAATAAGCTTTTCACACGCACATTTATACAGGCTTTACTCATAAACGCATCCAGCAACATATCCTAGAGAACGAAAAAGGTGTGTGTGAGCAATTACAAGCTAGAATTCCCTGCTATGTATTAATTATCATAAAGATCTAAAAATGGAGATGAAATGTTTGTATATTAGCCAAGAACATCTTGATGATCAAAAATGTATCTTTTTTCTTAATTGCTAGAGCTAATCCTCAATCATTTTTCTGTGTGTGAAGGAATGGACAATCTCCAGTTTTTGAGAAATGTGTTTTTAACTGTAACAGCTGTTCAGAAATCATTTGTTCTCAGCCTTGTAATTATATTATTTAGATAGTTTTTGTTCATGAGGCTACTTTATTTTATTTTCTGGGAGATTTTTTTTTATTTAGGTATGGAATTATCAAATAAATATTATCAATGTTTTACATTTTTGTTACAATTGATCTACTATAATTATAGAGTATTTTATTAATGTTGCTTATTGAAATAACTCATGTCTGACAGCAGTAGAGCTGAAATTAGCTTGCACTTTTTTATAGCATTATAAAATATTGTTAAGTGGAAACAAAGAAGAATCTATTTTAAACTATCTCTATCATCAGGGTGACAGTAACACTATAGAAATATAGTATAGTATAGTCATTGAATTTTACAGAGGGAATGATGTTTCTCAATTACTTTTAAAAGACTGATGAGTAATAAGTTTCAGACAGCTGCACAAAGATTATATATATTTGGTCAATAAACCATTAAATAAAATTTGGTCAATAAGCCATTAAATAAAAATAAATAAATAAAATTATTAGTAACAGCAGATTTACATTTTTATTTTAGAGTTTTTGCCTTTGTTATTTAAATTTAAACAGAATGCACTCACTATAGTAAAATGCTGAGCTAATCATCATATTAGACTGGAATGTAGCTCTCCTATATTTAGATTTAAAGGGGTAAAAAGAGTAGCACAAACTTTTCTTTTTCAAATTCAACAAAAGTTAAGATTTGAAAGTATTTTACAAATCACATTTGTTCTCTAAACATAGTTGTGACTTTTGAGAGTGTTATAATGAATAAAAAAACAACCCTGGTAATATATATTTTATACATAATATATAATATATATTATATATATTAGGGTATATATACTGTATGTATGTATGTGTGTATGTATATACACACACACACACACACACATATATATACCCTAACTCTATGAATATGAAAATTATGGTACTAGAAAAATTTCCAGTCTTGGAGCATTCACAACTTCTGCAGGCAAGTCATTCCACTTATTAATTGTTCTAACTGTCAGGAAATTTCTCCTTAGTTCTAAGTTGCTTCTCTCCTTAATTAGTTTCCATCCATTGCTTCTTGTTCTACCCTCAGGTGCTTTGGAGAATAGTTTGACTCCCTCTTCTTTGTGGCAACCCCTGAGATATTGGAACATTGCTATCATGTCTCCCCTAGTCCTTCTTTTCATTAAACCAGACATACCCAGTTCCTGCAACCGTTCTTCATATGTTTTAGCCTCCAGTCCCCTAATCATCTTTGTTGCTCTTCTCTGCACTCTTGCTAGAATCTCAACATCTTTTTTACATCGTGGCAACCAAAACTGAATGCAATAATCCAATGTGGCCTTACCAAGGCATTATAAAGTGGTACTAACACTTCACGTGATCTTGATTCTATCCCTCTGTTTATGCAGCCAGAACTGTGTTGGCTTTTTTGACAGCTGCTGCACACTGCTGGCTCATATCTAAATGGTTGTCCACTAGGACTGCAAGATCCCTCTCACAGTTACTATTATTGAGCAAGGTACCACATATATGGTGCTTGTGCATTTTGAATTCAGAACAGAATACATTTGTCTTTAATTTTGGAAACCATATAAACAAAAATTAAAAGCAGTGAAATCCAGAAAAATATCTTTTGTTTAATTTCCAGAGGAATAAACAGAGTTCTAGCTATCATTTTCAATTTATGGGCGCACAACTCGCAACAAAATCAGACTCACCTATGTTTGAGAGGCTTCACACCCCTTAATTTAAGGTGGCCCAGGCCTTGTTTTACAATCTTTTACTTGAATGGCTGCCAAAAGATGGTCTAGACTAGTGCTGATAATATTACTTAGTTTGGAATGAAATGTCTGTAACAAAACAACCAAGGTTAGGGAGCACCAAGGACTCTTCATTTCAACCTTAAACTACAAATATTCTCCTTTATTGTCTTTTGTGTTGGGTGTCCTCTTTTGGAAGTGACAAACCATTTTCTTCCTCTCTGGCAATGAAACACATTCATACCTGCCCAGACATCTGTGTATATCATATGCAGACTGATGTTTCTACTAATCTGAAACTGACTCTCTCTCTTCATTCCTACCACAACTCCTCTGTTACAGGATTTGCACAGGAAATCATCTGAAGGAAGCTAGCAACATTATTCTTCCCCAAACTCCTGAAGGTTGATTGGAAGTTGATTGGAAGTTCTCATCCTCCAAAAAATACTATCCTTCTCCATGCCACAGCACAGTTAATTTATTCTTTACATTCTGGTTCTTTATGCCCCAGTAAACTTCATTGCTTCTTTGAGTTTGTGTAAACTTCTGCTTATGTTATTAGTAAAAATATCTAGATGCCCAGTGTTTTGTCAGCCTCTTTTTCCATTGCCTTCAATTTTTCTATGGAACAGGATCTTTCCCAATGATTCTTATTATTGTATTATGAGTCCAAAGTATTTTAGCTTTTGCTTCATTATTTGAGTAGGTATTCAGTTCTATTTCATCTAATACTGAATTATATGTTGTTCTTGGAACCCACAGCATTATCAATATTTTTTTTCCAACACCACATGTCAAAAGAATCAGTGTTTCTTCAACTTTCTGATGGTCCATCTATGGGAAAAACCATAGTGATCAGGGCTGTCAAACTCCTGGCCCATGGGTCAGATGCATCATGTGCTGGCCATGCTCACGCCCGGTTTAGCGAAGGGAAAAAAAGTTCCAATATGCCATGTGAGGCTGCCATGACGACCTGAATTTGCACCCCTGATAATGATGGTGGCAATCTCTTGCTTAACAAACAGATTTAGAAGCTTAATACATATCTATGAGATCCAGCCTTCCTTCGCAGGTAAATCTTGGTTGTTTTAAATTTAGGGGAAGAATTCATACAGAACCTGTGAAAGAAAGTTAGAAAAGGAAAAGACTCATTCTTCCATTCCAAATGAAACAGAAACTCTGCTTCCAGGGGAAAAAAATATTACTTCTGTAGAAATAGATAAATATGTTCTAGCTAACATTTGCCTTAGACTCTTTCTTTCTGCCAAGTCTCATAGTCCAATGTGTTTATTTATCTATGAAAATTATGAAAATGAACCTCAGCCTTTTATTCATACTCCACACTCCACACTACATGGATATAGTAACATTTTTAGAATCTTCTTGGAGTTTGTATATTAACCTGGAATACCTTCCTGGAGTTTACTACATAAATTCTTGTGTGTAGCAAACCACTACCTTCTTGTAGTCTGCCCTGAGCATTTATGTTTTTTTTAAGCAAGTAGCATTTATTTCTTCCAAGACTGAATGTTTATTATTTTGGAAATTTAAAACATTTTTTTCAAAGTTTATATTTTCTTTTCTTTTTTAAAAAAATACAGTTTGATTTTGTTTATTTCCTATGGGATCAGCTAATCTTCCACAGGTAAAATGAAAGGCAGTAATTTCTAGCCATGCATAACCAGGATTTTACACTGCTGATATTATTTCAATTTCTTTGCAGTTTTTAGAGTTAATAATTAGAAAGTGGGCAGTGATTGTGAAAATTCTCTCTCTTTTGCATATGTGTTTTATGGGAAGTGCACCATGTAAAGTTCCCTGTGAAAAATAATTGTTGGCAATGGAAAAAAATAATTTTTTAAATAGATTATCCAATTGTTGCTAATTGAAATATGGTGGGGTGATCTAGCCTCATCTTTCATTCCTGATCAAAATTCTCTTTGGAATTTTTCCCTGGAAAGGCAAACAGCAGTTGAGAATAGAACATTACCGAGAGTGCTAATGCTGATGAATGCAGCATTACTACCATAAGACCCATTTTTATTTTTTAAAAAAACTGCTGGAAATTAATGGTTCATGCTTAATATAGCAAGTCTTGAAAATCAGTGCCACCTATATGAATCTCCAGATTTTAGTTTCCTGTACTATTTTACATTATATCCACCACTTTAGGTGTGAGACAAGTTGTTTTAAGTCTTCCCTGAATCTGGATCAATGCATGATAATATTATTATTTATTAATTAGGTGTATGTATGTTGTATTTCCTCTAGAAGTTCAAGATGATGTTCATGGCATGTCTTCCTTCAATTTTCTTCTATATAATCTTGTGAGGTAGGCTGGACTAAGAGTGGTCGATTGGCCCAAAGCCATCCAAGGAGTGCCCATGACTAACGGAAGTTTTTTTGGTTTACTGATACTGGCAGGTCTGAAAAGAACGTTAAATCCATTGAGAAGGCAGAGTTCTGTACAAACACCTGCCCTTAGATGTTCCAATGTTCTTTGCAGAACTGAAGGAGAAGAAAACAAGAGGTTTTTTCCACTTAATTCATAAGAAGCATCTCAACCACAATTATGATAAATGTCTCATAGTTTTCTGGAAAAATTGCCTGCCAAGTGGTTCTTGTTTTAACTGTTTAAAAACAATGAGAATCGTGTTTAATACATTTTGGTTACACTTCTTTCCTTGTGCTCCACTTTATTATTTTTTCTAGCCCAAAACACTTTTACATGTGAAATTGAATGTTGCAAGGATAACTGAGTGGGAAAAAGTGTGGGCTTAAATTCTTCACTGACCCTAGGGCAAAGA
Organism: Ahaetulla prasina; assembly: GCF_028640845.1. NCBI lineage: Eukaryota > Metazoa > Chordata > Lepidosauria > Squamata > Colubridae > Ahaetulla > Ahaetulla prasina. Next base: position 135,429,372 of record NC_080539.1, read on the forward strand.
ATCTTGTACAGAATTCTACAAATCTATTAGCCTATGGCCATTTTGATACTTAATCTTCTAAGTGAAAGACATTAGATGAGTCAATACAGGTAATCCTCATTGTATGAGGACCACCCAGAATTTCTGTTGCTAAGTGAGACATTTGTTAAGTGAATTTTGCCCCTTTTTATGAACTTTCTTGCCACAGTTGTTAAGTGAATCACTGCAGTTGTTAAGTTAATAACATAGTTAGTAAATGAATCTCTCATTGACTTTGCTCAGTGGTGAAATCTGAACTGGTTTACTACTGGTTCGCTGGCCGCGCATGCGCGGTCCGTGCACGCATGCACAGTGCACATCATGCACCAAATGCGAGTTGTGTCCGCGCAATGCACACCAAAAGAAGGCATGGGTAAGTAGAACAGTGCGTGGGGGGGTGATAGCTGTGGCACGCAATCTTTTTTACTTTTAAAAGCATTTTTTTACAACCTATTTGGCCGAATAGGTTGTAAAAAAATGCTTTTAAAAGTAAAAAAAGGCTCTGACGATCGCGTGGCTCAGCTGTGATTGTCAGAGCCTTTTTTTACCTTTTAAAAGCATTTTTTAAAAGAACTGGCAAGTGGGCAAGCGGCCGACTAGGCATTTGGGTAGGCATAGGTTGGGGGGGGGCAGGGATTTTTGTTACCGGTTCTCTGAACCACCTGCCGCCATCACTATCGGATCAGCTGATCCGGTCCGAACTGGGAGCCTTTCACCCCTGACTTTGCTTGACTGAAGGTCACAAAAAGCGATCATGTGACTCCAGGACACAGCAACTGTCATAAATATGAGTCAGTTGCCAAGTGTCTGAGTTTTGATCACATGACCATGGGGATGCTGCAATGATTGTTAAGAGTGAAAAATGGCCATGTCACTTTTTTCAGTACTGTTGTAACTTTGAATGGAGTGTTGAAACACTAAATGAAGTGTTGCAACTCGAGGACTACCTTTTGATGGAGAGGCTAGAACAGGTATCACTTAATCTGTGCAGGTGCAAAATGTATTTGATGGTGACTCTCAAATGAGAGGAAAGCAACCCGATGTAGGCGAAGAGATCTCCTTTAGCAGAGTTGACACAATCATTTTTAAGCATAATAACTGCATATTTAGCAACAACAAAAAAAGGTAGCAAAGCAATCACCATGTCTGTAAGCAGGGAGAATACTCTCCTGTTGAATTTCTACTTTAGGAGGCATTGATCTGTTAAAAACAGGGAAACTTTCACAGAGGAAAAAAGAGTTGGCAATCTTAGTTAGTCAATATAACTACTTGCCATGTGTCAGGGTAAAGATCAAGCACAAAAGACAGAATCTAGTGCTATCTGCATTAATTCCTATTTTACATTTGTTCCCTTACCTGAGCAAGAATGTTCCGGTACATTCCTTGACATGGGAATATGTTCCCTTTCCCTTGACATGGATCCCCTTACCAAGCTCCAGTAGTCAAGCTAGAGTTTCCTCTTCTGCCTTTTGCCTTCCTAAGGCACCCATGACCAAAGTTGGATTGGAAAAATGGTCTATCGCCCAGCCTCTTGCTCTAGGATTGCAGCTGTGTAGAGTGGGGAGGGCGCTGCCCATGTGCCTGACTACTTCCCCAAAGTCCCCAGGGAGGCCATACTCAGATAAGGATAATAAGGAGATATAAGCAAGCTAGCAGCAACCAATCCCAGATTGAATCATTTTAGATTGCTAGTGCAAGTGCTTATTTCCCTCGCGCCCTCAACTCATTGCTTGCAATTTCGTTGATCTGTGGAGTTTGGCTGGTCCATCTTCCCATTTAGGCCTGGCTGATACAGGTAGCAGATTAATATAGTAAGGAGGTTGTAGAGTATTTGGGGGTGGGGGGAAACGGGACATAGATGCTATATGGCTCTGATTCAAATGGCATGGGAAAAGTCATGCATTTTAAAGGTCTTCCACAATTAAACTATTTATTTACAAAGAATCAAGAGGATTCCAAAAAGGCAAGTTTCAACATGCACGTATCACCTTACCACAGCTTTTATATCTCATTTAATCAGAGGTATTTTGATCAGGCCTTAAACCTTAAAGTAACTCAGTAAAAGTCTTCCACTGATGTTTTAGTAGCTGGTGCAGTTATCATGCCTTCTTATCCTTATCTTTTTAAAAGCAGGCAACGACTAGCGCGTATGTGCGAGGGAAATCTTTACCTTTACCTTTATAGAAACTTTTTGGGGAGGGATTGATACCAGTGGTCATCAAGACAGGAATGTTTTTACCTCTTTAATAAGTACAATATATCTTGTCTTTAGTATTTTTAACGTCACAAAGTAGAGCCGCTAAAAAGAAGCCAGTGTGTCTTCTTGTGACTACTTCCTTACTACCAAAGTGTACAAAGACCTTGATGTTTCTATTTTAAGCCATTCACATCCTGATTAACACCACCCAACACCTTTTCTATTGGGAAATCACATGATTTCATCACAGTTCTCGTAAATCCACAATGTGAACATGTGGCCCAAACTGAGGACAATTTCAGTTATGCTCATATGTCAGAAAAGTGTGAACCCTGGGCTAATTTCAGCCACAGGCTAAGACAGTGGAGCAATTTTACAAGGAATCGAGACAAAGATGTAGGATAATTCACAGGTTTATTTTTAGGCATCTTGGGAAGCAGACAGAGCACAGCTTCAGATCTTTATAAACATATGCCATTCTTAGGTAAAACTCAGAAGAACTCATCCTTGAGAGAATTTTTTAACATTGAGACAAAAAGCAAAGTGAAAAAAGGACTCACACTTGCTATAGCTTCTGCCTCAGGAGGCCCTCTCCAAAACTATGATTAAAATAAGGGCAACTCTATGGCTACAGAAAGGAGCTAGGAGAAAAGAGAAAACTACTTTCATGGACTTTATACATTTTTAAAAATAGGTTTGTCCTCTATGAGTGGTAAACCAAGCACATCGTGGAATAGCTGAAGTAGGGCTCTTATACCTGACCAAGAGGTGATACGAATCAGACCTACAATTATTGTGGTGTGAGGTATAGGATGGGAATGGCTGGGTATCTTTTCAGCATAGCAAAGTGAAGTGAACTGTGGAAGTATAGAAAGGTTGTACTCTGAAATCTGCAAACATCTTTACATTTTGTTTTTTACTAATAACAAAGAGAAAAGAAGCACAATCCAAATAAATGGTAGCCTATTCAGAGTTTCAGATTAGAATATGTCATTTTAAATTCTTCCCCTTCATAGGAATGGTATTCTCTAACCTTTGCTGAAAGCAATGCCCTAGATACATTTGTGATTATGCATAACAGCAACACAACACAGCAGAATAGTAAAGTCTTCAGAAATAGCATCAGTAGGGAAAGATACCATTTCTACTCAGAATAAAATCACAAGAGAAATGGAATGACTCCTTTAACTGAATACTAGAAATTCATTTACAAATAATGATGCACTTTACCCTGTTTGCTTCGCCTCAGAGAGATCGCTATTCATGATCCCAAATCTTCAAAATAGCATAGGAGACCGAGAGAGTTTGACCCAGTAACAATGCAGAAACACTGTAGTTTCTCATGGGAAACACAACCCGTTAAAATTCCAGCATTCCTTTAAGCTATACCTTTATTCCACTAAGTGTCCTACCTACACAATACACATTTCAGTGTTGTGGTCCAGCTATGAAAAAGAGCAACAGCCAGCTCAAAACACATATAAACACTTAAGAACTGTTTACTTTAACGTTCTAGAAAGTGAACGAAAACTCTCCATAGAATCCATTCTCACTCTACCAGTTTGTATACATTAAGCCTTAGTTTTCAACTGTGTCCTATTCTCTCAGAAGAGGCAACACATTTTCAATCAAGGTTCTTGCGCAAACAAACGCTTGTTCTGGTATCACAAAACTCAGCAAGCTGCATGACATAATCAGCATCAAAGAAGCAATCTATTTATCAGCAGGCAATCTATCACAAAATTCACCGAAAGCTGCATTAAATGCTGACAAAACTCAACAGCAGAGCAGACATTACTTGTGGGCTAGGCTTGGCATAAATCAGCTGGTCATAAAGAAGAGGCTCTTACCTTCAATTTTTATTTATTAGGTTTCCCCCAGAAGCAGAGTCAAGGCCAGTACAGAACTGCTGAGGAGTTGCTGGAGTCTCTAAAGAAAGGGAGAAGGGGGATGCATCTCTGTCCTTATTAGTCTCACACAGTGTGACCCTCCCACTCAGCGGAGACTGAGAATCTAACTGTATGACAGGGCAGCCCTGAACTCCGGCACCGGTTTCTACAAAAGCCTATGCTAATAGCTTGCAAATCTGGTAATAATATTAAAAGAGTTAGGTTTATGTCACAGAGAGCCCTGTCTGGGTATGACTGCTGCCTGAAAGAAAGGGTGTCTGGTTTCACCACGCTGCCTCTGAAGTCCCACACTTGATCTGGGCACAACAGCAGGGGAGTCTTCTCCCTCACATTAAATGTAGCCATATCTCATCAGTTTGTCAGACTTGGTCATACCTTGCACATCAACTGACCAGAGGCAAGCTGCCCTTACTTACGGCACTGATGCTGCAGAGAAGCAGGGATGGCTGCTATCTGGTTTGCTTTGGGGAAGCTCATCATCGCAAGGCAGAGGGTTCGTATCCTGCAACATCGCTGACAGGAAGAAAACGGTGTGCTCCCTGTTAATTCTCCCTGTTAAAGAGTGCTTCCAGAGAATTCTCCTGACAATTTCTATAATTGCCTTTTCCCATTTAACTAAAAAGATAAAAGGAGAGTGAGAAAAATGAATTGATTGTAACACATATCTAAGGAGAAGAACAGGGTCTCAGCAGATATAATATATACCCCTATATGGAATATTTCCCTTAAAAATTCTGCACTTCACTTTTACAATCTTGCCTATTTTATTTCCTGCTCTCCACAAACGTCAGTTATCCTGAGTTTCTGATTGTGTGTGTGTGTGTCTTTCATTCAGGGCAGGATTACATAATGTAAGTTGCACTACATGCACACCTGTGTAATTCAGAACAATTATTTTCTGTTTTCCCAATATTTATTTGCTTTTCAGTGCTCAGAGACTTTTGCCTACATTAGTTTGTATTCCTTACAATGGCCCCTAAGGCAATGAGGCTGAGAGAGAGGGACTTAGGGACTCGTAGCTGAAGGAGTACTTCACAGCTCAGTTGCTTAACCATGACACTCTCTGAATTCTTATGGGCATAATATCTTACTCACAGCTAAAAGAAGGAATAAGACCAAACTAGACACGCTGCGAGAACACCGTGTGCAAAGAGTTTATATACAGGTAGTCCTCGACTTATGACCACAACTGAGACCAAAGACAGTTCTTAACTGAGTTTTGCCCCATTTTATGACCTTGTTAATTGAATCACTGCAATTTTTAAGTTAATAACATGGTTGTTAAAGGAATCTGACTTCCCCATTGACTTTGCTTGTCAGAAGGTTTTTTTTTAAAAAAATCACGACCCCGAGAAATTGCAACCATCATAAATATGAGTCAGTTGCCAAGAATCTGAATTTTGATCACATGACCATGGGGATGTGGCAATGGTCATTAAGTGTGAAAAAGTCTTAAGTCACTTTTTTCAGTGCTATTGTAACTTTGAACAGTCACTAAACGAATCATTGTAAGTCAAAGACTACCTGTACTTCTGTGTATGCGTATGTACTCCTGATATATATGAAATGGTCTGACTAGGAAGAGGATTCTATTTACATAAACTGTAAATAGAATGCACAGAAAAGAATCATCTAAGTAGAATGGGAGAACTTCACCTGGAATAGGACCTGAGGATGTGATGGCCCTTTATTCTTTTTATTTATTTATTTATTTGCATTTATATCTTGCCCTTCTCCGAAGACTCAGGGCGGCTTACAGTATGTCAAGCAATAGTCTTCATCCATTTGTATATTATATACAAAGTCAACTTTTATTGCCCCCAACAATCTGGGTCCTCATTTTACCTACCTTATAAAGGATGGAAGGCTGAGTCAACCTTGGGCCTGGTGGGACTTGAACCTGCAGTAATTGCAAGCAGCTGCTGTTAATAACAGACTGTCTTACCAGTCTAAGCCACCAGAGGCCCTTGATTCTTGATATCTCTGGTTTCTTTCTTTTGTTTTGTTTTCAAGAACTGGCTAGCAGAGTATACAAAAATACCCTTTTTTGCTTGAGATTCTAGCTTTCTCAACCTGATCTTACTTGCTAATGTAAAATACAGACTAACTTGGTGGAACATTGATAAAATCAAAATTAAGCTGAGTTCATTAGGACTGTGATCACAACAGAAGTGGTCTGCCCCAAGCACTTCCTAAGATGTTTTTACATTTTCCCAGTGTAATTTACAAATGGAATTCTTGAATGTCTTCCCACCCATATTAACCAGGGTCAATCTGGTTTAGTTTCTGAGAACCACTCATATGGACTATATGTTGCCACATGAAGAGGTTTTAGAATTTATGACCTTCTTATCATTGTTAGTTTGCTCAGAAAGACAAGAGTATTTTGGATGAAATTTTACTGTCAAAATAATAGAACATTCAAACTTACAGGAACATGAGATGGTCTTTTAGCCTTTTCTTTAAAAATGATTTCAACCTAATAGCTGTTATGGCACACTTTAGAATGGGATTGAAATTATCCCTGAAAATAGTAACCAAGTATTATTTCCAGCCTGTAAAGACAAAAAAAGTTTAATAAAACATATTAAATCAAATCAATCTTACAATCTTGACCACCACAGATGCATCTAGTTTGACAATACACCTTAATATTCAGTATATGTGCAAGTAAGATGTTATCCAGTAAATTTGGAGATACAAGAGTAAAGTTTCTTTTAAAATGTCATCCCAATTTAAAAAGGGTGACCAAAAAGCCTTGAAGATTTATTGAAATTACTTTTACAGGTTTGTAATTAGAGGTACTGAATCTAGATTCATAAATGAAGAGTCATAATTTGTAGCTTGCATAAGAGTTATTTTGGAATGTAAAGCATGGTTTAAGACAGAGTGAGCAACTTTCTGATAGCCGAAGACTGATCTTAACATTTTGGGGGCAGGGACAAGGGAGAAAGCCAATATTCCACATGGACAGGATTTTCTGATTTAGAAGAGAGGTTTGTGTTGCAGGGAGATTCTTTGATTCCACCCCCCCTGCAATTATATCAAATCTACTTTAAGTCTTCCACTACACAATTTTCATGACCTGCCCCTGTTCTTAGTTAAATGTATTTAAGAGATGAGAGGGAATCTCCCCACCTTCCTCTCCAAGATGTAGTTTAGGTAGAAGTGAGAAGATTTAATCTCATGCATTTTTTAATAAATCTACTTTTTATTTCATAGACACTTCTGGAGGTCCCTAGGATGGCATATGTATCATCACTGTTATGTCAGCTGCATTGGTTGCCAGTTTGTTTCCAGTTCCAATTCAAGCATTTAAAGCACTTCATGGCTTAGGCCAGTTGTCTGAGGCATCATCTTGCTCCAATGGGATTGGCTTGGCCCATCCTGTTCGCACTGACAGAAGAGGTGTTCCTCAAACCTCATCAGCTAACAAATTTTCCATAGCAAGGTCAATGAGAAGAGCCTTCTCTGCAATGGCCCCACCCTGTGGAACAACTTGCCTTCTGAGATGACATCTACTTCCACCCTTCTGGTTGTCCCAAATGTGCTTTTTCCAAAAGGCAACTGGATTTCCTTAGTTTTTTTCCTTTGAGAATGTTTTGCTTTTCATCCAAGAAGCTTCTTCAGTTCAGTTGAATGAAAAGCAAAATGTTTTCAAAGAAAAAATTAAGGAAGTCCAATTGCTTTTTGGAAAAAGCACCTTTGGGACAACCATGATGTGGATGATTGAGAATTTTTTTTTTAATTTGAATTTATATCCCGCCCTTCTCCGAAGACTCAGGGCGGCTTACATTGTGTAACGCAATAGTCTCATCCTATTTGTATATTTATATACAAAGTCAACTTATTGCCCCCCCAACAATCTGGGTCCTCATTTTACCTACCTTATAAAGGATGGAAGGCTGAGTCAACCTTGGGCCTGGTGGGACTCGAGCCTGCAGTAATTGTAACTGCAGACAGCTGTGTGTTAATAACAGGCTGCATTAGCCTGGTTAGCCACTTCCCAGCCCCTCCATAGATATCCAGCCTTCTGGCCTTCTGGCGGAGCCTTAAAACATGGCTCTGTTGATTAGCATTGGGTTTAGCAATGGGCCTGTGCTATGCTGGAGCTGGAATACAAAGACTTTTGAAATGCAAAAGTCCAATATTTCTTAGGATTCATCAATAGCTGAGCTAAGCTCATGCTCTGCCTCCGAAATGACTCTTAAGTATTTTATTCTTATTTTTAATGAGATATTCAACAGCTAAATTGCTCAGTATTCTTTCAGCAACCTGAACACATCCTCTCACAAGAATTACTGCTGAATTCAAATCAACAGCAGTTGGTTGCTGGTAAACATGGAACGGAGAGGATGTTACATTTTCAGCTATTTGCTTCTCAAATGTCTTTGTAGCATGTTAAATTGCAAATAAAGATTTTCACTTAAGAAGCAGGTAGTAATAGCACTTAGACTTATATACCAGTCCATAGTGCTTTACAGCACTCTGAGCTGTGTACAAAGTCAGCAAATTGCCCTCAACATAACTGAAAACATTTTAAAAAGAAAGAAAAAAGATCTTATATCTCAGATGGAGGAAATGACAGAAGGGCTAAAAATATCACCTAGCTGAAATATCACAGCAGGATCAAATGGACATCAACATTTAGAGCAAAAGCCCAAGAAGACAAATATATAGAGAGATTTATTCCCAATTTTTCATCATGAAAACCAGCTGTGCATGGGTCTGATTGGCTAGCATTTCTGAGGTTGCCAATACATTGTTACCCCCAGTCATCAAAGCAGAATTTTAATCAAAAGAACATTTAGATCACAATAACAAAAAGGGTAGCTTAATGGTTTTAAAAATGTAAGCATTGGGAAAAACAAAAACAATGGTTGAGGAAAGCCTGGATTTGTTTCAGTTAGGAGACAAGAAGAAGCCCTAAAATTATTGTTTTGTTTTTTAATTTATGACTGACTTAAACCCTTATTCTTTGCAAAAATTAAACCAAAACATATTGGAACAGTAATCATACATTGTTCAGGCAGTGGTTCTGAACTTCAGAGCAGAGGTATTTTTTAGTCTGATGACTGTATACAGTGATGGTAATATGCCCACCCATACCTTGTCCCTTGGCAAATCTACATAGCATTCTAAAAAGCAGAGACATCAGCCTGCCAACAAAAGTGTGTATAGTCAAGGCTATGGTTTTCCCAGTTGCAATGTATGGCTGTGAAAGTTGGACCATAAGAAAAGCAGAGCGCCAAAGAATTGAGGCCTTTGAACTATGGTGCTGGAGAAGACTCCTGCGAGTCCCTTGGACCGCAAGACAATCAAATTGGTCAGTCCTAGAGGAGATCAACCCTGACTGCTCTTTAGAAGGCCAGATCCTGAAGATGAAACTCAAATATTTTGGCCATGTAATGAAAAAGAAGGACTCACTGGAGAAGAGCCTAATGCTGGGAAAGAGTGAGGGCAAAAGAAGAATGGGATGGCAGAGAAGAGATGACTAGATGGAGTCACTGAAGCAGTAGGCATGAACTTAAATGGACTCCAGAGGATGGTAGAGGACAGGAAGGCCCGGAGGAATGTTGTCCATGGGGTCATGATGGGTTGGACACGACTTCGCAACCAACAAAAACAACAACCTTGTCCCCATCTTTTGCATTCTCAATGTAGCTAACTTTGCTGAAAAAGAAAATTTAACACAGCTGGGCCCCTCCCAATCTACCAATCTTACAGCTATTCCTAATTTTCTAGAAGAATCTGTTTCTCCTGTACGCTGCTAAGAGAGTCCAAAGCAATGGGTTGTTAACTTCATCTGATTGGCCTGAGACTGAGTTGAATTTGTTTAAACACACCTCCTCTTCCTGTTTAGCTCCAGTTTATTAACTCAGTCGGCCATAGAGAGACTACCTCCTTTAGCTCCATTGCTTTTGACTCTTTTATCAGCTCATAGGACTTCAATAAATTAGGAAACATTCTTAAAAAAAGTTTTTAAAGTGCCCAATTGTTTTTCTTGACTGCTGGGAGCCGGAGCGGCAAGGAAAGAGGCTCGCGCTTCGCGCGCAGCCCAGCGCCGCTCAGCTGAGCCGCCCGAAGGCCGGCGGCCATTTTTTTACACTCCAAGCCTCTCAAGCCTTGTGGAATCGCCGGATTGAGGAACGGACATCGCTGGACCTCACCAAACTGTAAGTGGAGTGCACAGAAGCCGTGGTGTCGGCTTCGCGCTTGCAGGGGTGGAGATAAAGATCCGTGGTGTCGGAGGCTAGCTCCCCCTGCCAACGCTGCAGTAAAAAGGCGCTTTAGGAGCAATGGTGCCTGCTTCGCACCATTTGGGGACCCCCCCCCACGCAACCCCCAGGCAGCTTTTGAATGCTTTGAATCCAGCTGTGGTGTCAGCTTGGTGCTAACTGGCCCTTATTGTTTGATCTTATTCCAGGATTCTCAGATCAGGGCCACTATATTATTTGGGCATATATTCCAAGGCCTCTGATAACCACTAGGCCTCATTTCCAAGATGGCGGATCGCAGCAGTTCTCCTTCCCGGACTTCTGCCTCGCCCTCCCAAGGACACCTTACTAGCGTGGCTCCTCCCCCTCACAAGAGCAGATCCAAATCAAGGGCTTCTGCCACCAAATCTAAGTCTTCTACTTCTCTCCAAACCTCTGCTGCTGCAGAGAGAGATGCCTCAAGAAGACAACGGCCTTGGATAGGCAATTTGATATAGCAAAACAAAAACTAGCAGAGGAAGGCAGAGAAACTTCTGTTCCACTAACTGAAGATTCTTCTCTATTAAATCAGCCTGGATGGTCTCCTACTATCCCTAGTGGTTCAGGAGAAGACCAGGAAACAATTTGTACAGTTTTTGGAGATTCTTCTAGATCCATGCCTGAGCCTCCACATCAGGCACCTTCTGCCACCTTCACTCCCACAGCAGCGGGAGTCTCCCACAGAGAGGACAGTATTCCTGCCACTCCTCAGGATATACGTCATCTTATCATGCAAACCATTTCTCAAGGCATTGACAATGCCTTCACTCAGAGAGGTTTCCCAGCTCCATCTCCTTCGGGCAGCTCTGACCAAAGACTCCATTCTGATAGCCACCCACCCAGACTACGCGCACTGCGCACACGCTCTCCAACTCCTTCACACCATAGTGAGGACTCCTTTTTGGGGGAGGAAGACAAAGCAGAGTATAACCTGTCTGAAGACGAAGAGTCTGCCCCAGACAAACCTGCTCCCACCGGCCTTTTTTGCCATGAGCTTTTCTACACATTACTACACAAGGCAAAAGTTACAGCCAACATGGGGGTTGCCTTACGCCAATCTGAGGGAGCTTCAGATCCGTCAGACCCCAACAAATTCCTCTTTACTGAACCAGTCTCAGAGCAACAGGTAATTCCTTCACCCAAGCTCTTCTTAGACACCATCCAATGTCAATGGGGTCACCCTGGTGCCATTCCTACTCCTAGTGGCTCAGACAAAAAGATGTACACAACGGATCAAGATCTTGAGGACCTCCTCAAGGTTCCTACTGTAGACACCCCAATTGCCACTTTGGCTTCTTCCTCCAACATTATACCTTCAGGTGCAGCAGAGGGTCTCCGAACGGAGGACCGCAGAGCGGAACTGTCCACCCGCAAAACCCATCAAGCGGCTGCCTGGGCTATCAGATCTGCCACAGCAGCCTCATTCTTTGCTAGAACCTCTTTGATATGGCTCAGACAAATGCAGGAGAGGATTCCTCAGGATGACTCCAGATTACATCAAGACATAAATAAATTGGTAGCGGCTGCTGAATACACTGCAGATGCCACCCTTAATTCTGCAAAATTTGCATCCCGAGCCCTTGCCTCCAGCATCACCTCCAGGAGGCTGTTATGGCTCAGACAATGGCAAGCCGACATGAAGACCAAATGGCGGTTAGCGGCTGCCCCATTTAAGGGTGGATCTCTCTTTGGTGAAGCCCTAGACCCTATTTTAGTTGAGGGAAAGGACAAACGTAAGATCCTTCCCTACGTCTCTAGACGTTCAGATAGACGTCCTTCTCTTCCTTACCGCAGACAGCCTTTTCGCACCCAGGATCCCGGGTTCCAATCCCCGGTCTATCAACGTTCCTTCCAACCTCCCCCTGACAGGTTTCAGGACAGACAGTCCTTTCGTGACAGGACCAGGCAATCCCAGACCAGACGTCCCTCCCGTGGATCAGGTTTTCGACCTTATCGCAGGAACAAATTACTATCCTGACCAGGATCCCATCGGTGGTCGTCTCACCAAGTTTGTCCCTCGGCCCTGCACGACAACCGATGCCTGGGTACTGCAAACCATCACCCTTGGTCTCTCCCTCGAATTCAATTCAAATCCTCCGAGGAGATTCATCCAATGCCAGATTCCCAACGAACCCACCAAGAGGGCTCAAATGGAAGACGAGATTCAACACCTGCTGTCCATCAGTGCCATAGAACCGGTTCCCACGCCTCACCAGGGGACCGGCTTCTATTCAATTCTTTTCCTAGTGGACAAAAAATTAGGCGGCACCAGAGCCATCTTAGACCTGAAGCAACTGAACCTTCATATCAAATATTGCAGATTCAAGATGCACTCCCTCAATTCAATCTTAGGAAGCATCAGAAGAGGGGACTATCTAACATCCATCGACCTCAAGGAGGCCTATTTACATGTACCCATCAGACCAGCCCACAGATGCTTTCTCGGGTTCAGTTATGCCAGAGCCCACTTTCAATACAGGGCCCTGCTCTTCGGTCTATCTTCCGCTCCTCGTACCTTCACCAAGATTCTGGATGCTGTGGCGGCCCACCTTCGCACAATTCCAGTAAGAATGCAATGTTACCTGAACGATATATTGATTCTGTCGTCTTCCGCCCAGCAGGCATTACGGGACTTACAGGTAACAATTCAATCCCTACAGGATCACGGCTTTTCGGTCAACAGAGCAAAGAGCCATCTAGTGCCTACGACCGAAATTGTCCATCTGGGAGCGAGAATCAACACCAGATCCTGCCAGGTGTTTCTTTCCCGAGACCGTCTCCTCAACATAAGAGACACGACAAAAAAGGTAAAGGCACTCAAGAGGGTTCCACTTTCACTGCTCTCACAGTTATTGGGAAAGATGGTCTCTTGTCTGTCGATCGTGCCCTGGGCACGTCTTCACTCACGACCCCTACAATGGTTACTTCTCCCACACCAAAGAACAGGCAACAGCCACACCGAAACCAGAATTCCTCTGCCCCCAAAGGTCAGAAAGTCTCTACAGTGGTGGCTGTCTCCAGCCCTGACAAAGGGCTGCTCATTCCAGGAACATTGCTGTCTTGTCCTCACCATGGATGCAAGCTTCTACGGCTGGGGTGCCCACCTATTAGACCAGGTGATTCAGGGTCATTGGTTCCCCAACGACCTCAAGAACAACATCAACTGGTTGGAAATGAGAGCTGCTCATCTAGCTCTCAGGTACTTCCAAGTGCAGCTATCAAACCATCATGTGCTACTGCTGATGGACAACACTACCACGAAGGCCCATGTGAACTGTCAAGGAGGCACCCGATCCCGCATATTGATGAAAGAGGCTGCAGCCATAGGCCTGTGGGCAGAAAAACATCTTCTCTCACTACAGGCAGCCCACATATCCGGAGTCACCAACACACAAGTGGATTGGCTGAGCAGGACGACCATCGATCAAACAGAGTGGCAACTGCATCCGGATCTGTTTCTCAATCATGATCAAATTCGGGCAACCCATAGTAGACCTCTTTGCCAGCCCAACCAACAAACAACTTCCAAGGTTCTTCTCCAGGTTCCAAACCAGAGGAGCAGAAGGAACAGATGCCCTACGATGTCAGTGGCCCTGGGGCCTTCTTTATGCCTTCCCCCCGACCCCCCTTCTGCCACGGGTCATACGAAGGATCTTGGAACAGAAGGCAGAAGTTCTCCTCATAGCCCCTTACTGGCCTCGACGGAGTTGGTTTGCAGATCTGGTGAGCCTGTCCGTCAATCCACCTTGGTGAATTCCACCGGATCAGATTTCTCTACGCCAAGGAGCCATTCTCCACCCAGAACCTCAATGTTACCAACTAGCCGTCTGGCACTTGACAGGGAGATACTAAGGAAAGAAAAGCATTCCATGGGGGTCATCTCCACCCTTCTGGCTTCTAGATGCCCATCCACAACGCGTATTTACGAGGCCACATGGTCATCGTTCCATCGCTGGTGTCTTAGACATCGAATAGAACCTACTTCTGCCTCCATTAGACATATCCTGCAATTCCTCCAGGACGGATTGGACAAGGGTTTAGCCACCAACACCATCCGTCGGCAGGTTGCAGCTCTTGCCACTGTTTTATTCTGTGACGGGACCTCCACACTTCAACACCCCTATATCCGACGTTTTCTGAGGGGAGCTTACAATCTGCGACCGCCTCCGGTACACAGATACCCTACCTGGGACCTAACCCTTGTCCTTCAGAAGCTTACGTCTTCCCCTTTTGAACCCTTGAGCTCCTCCAGTCTTAAGCTCTTAACCTTTAAAGTCGCTTTTCTCATAGCCATAACCTCAGCCCGCAGGATCTCTGAGACCGCTGCCCTTTCGGTCAGGAAGGACATGCATTTTTCACTCTAACAGAGTCATTCTCCGTTTAGACCCTACCTTTCTTCCTAAAATAAACACAAACTTTCATAGGTCTCAAGAAGTCATCTTACCGGATTTTTGTCCTCATCCCAAGCATCCATCGGAGCGTCGATGGCACACGCTGGACGTAAGAAGGGCCCTGCATATTTACCTCAACAGAACAGCTCCTTTCAGGAAGACAGAATCCCTATTTGTTTCTTTTCAACCAAGGGCTCTTGGCACCAAAGTCTCCCCATCCACCATAGGCAGGTGGATAAAGGCCTGTATTTCCATGGCCTACGACCAGCAGAAACACCATCTTCCAGGCCGCATCACTGCACACTCCACCCGCAGTGCGGCCACCACAGCTGCCTGGGCCACCCAGGCCTCTATCTTGGACATTTGCAGAGCAGCCACGTGGGCCTCTCCTTCACCATTTATTAAAAACTACAAGATGGACCAATTTGCCTGAGCCGAGGCCTCATTCGGACGGAGGGTCCTGCAGCGAGTTCTTCCTGTTGCTGAATCTTCCTAATCTTTCTTTTCCCGCCCTAGGGATATTTAGCTTGGGTATATCCCATTGCTTTGGACTCTCTTAGCAGCGTACAGGAGAAGGAACATTGGCTTACCTGAAGGTTCCTTCTATGTACGCTGCGTGAGAGTCCAACCCCTCCCTATTTTACTTATTGTTTTTTTCTATATACAGGAATCTGGAGGTTATTATTCCGTTTTTTCCAGTTTTCAAATTGAGTACGTCTTCTCCAATACCGCTTCTTCGTTAATAAACTGGAGCTAAACAGGAAGAGGAGGTGTGTTTAAACAAATTCAACTCAGTCTCAGGCCAATCAGATGAAGTTAACAACCCATTGCTTTGGACTCTCACGCAGCGTACATAGAAGGAACCTTCAGGTAAGCCAATGTTCCTTCTGCTAGTCCCAGGGATCATGCAACTTTTCAGTGGAGAAATCATAGCACTTAATGCAACTCAGATATTACTAGTTGATATATTTTCAAGTAATTAAAACCAGCTCAAAGATGATGATCAGTAGGCTGGTTCAGAACGGGTAGTGTGTTGTGAGATACTTTTCCTTTATTAGCTTCTACAGCCTTAGTTACCAGAAATTTTTCATAAACCTGCTAGGGCTGCCCAGATAGGAGTAATCATCTCCACACTGCCCTAATCCCTCCCTCCTTTTTCTTTTTCATTTCAATTATGATTCTGTTGGAGGGGAGAAGTTTACATTCAATGAAGAAAGAAATAGGGATAGAAAAATGGAAGACTGTACTAAGGTTGACTAGTCAAAGGGAAAGGAATAGAACTGATAAAATATTTGAGTACCATACCATTCCTGCAGCAGCAATGGTGACGTGAGCTGGTATCATTCATGGCAAGAGCAAGAAAGAACCTACTGCCAGGAGATGAGGCAAAAATATTAATGCTTGGGCATCAACCCATTTCCCTCTGTTAACAATCCAAAGATTGATGGTTAGGAACAAAAAAAATCCTGGCATTTGCTGAAAATGAGTATGTGATGCCAATGGTGATCTAGGCAAATCAGCCTTACTGTCAAATTGGATATGCTGTGGCCCAAAGGAAGCATGATATGGTAGCACTTCAAGTTCACACATCACTATTCATTCAATGCTGGCTGAAATCCAGACAAGATAAGGGTTAAGGAAGAGAACCACTCCAGAGGGAATGTTAAAGGTAGCATCAAAGGTTTGTGCAGCACATGCACGACTATATTTACATAATTGCAGGCAGAAGTCTGATCTGTTGCTTAGATATGCATGTATAATCTATACATGCTTTGGTTTCTTTTGAAGTTAGTGTTCAAGATGACTTTATATATGCAATGTTGTCTTCAAAAGTCTCCAAAGGCTTTACAGTCAACAGGATAAAACAACAGAGTGCACAAGCACAGCTAAACTCAGCAAGCTATCACTGATATAAATTAGATATCATTTCCCCCCAGCAGTATTATGTTGATTGCTTGTTTTGATTTGGTTGCTTCTTGGAGTTTTTGACTTGGGTGTTCATTCATGTTCATTCTCTTATATTCTGTGTAATTCATTCCCTTGTATCTTCTGCTTCATAAACTTTAGATTATACAGTATTTTAAAAATGCAAAAGAACCCCCTAGCCTTAGGAAGGTATAATCTGCACATACCTTTAATTTTTCTTGCTCTTGAGATTCAGGATATTTATTTATTGAATTAGTAACCCATTTTTATTATTTTTACAAATATCTCAAGGTGGTGAACATATCTGACACACTTTCCTCCTATTTTCCCCACAACTCTGTGAGATATATTGGTCTGAGAAAGAATGACTTACTTATGCGTGAGCGTGGCATATCAAAATGAATTCTGAAATTCTGCAGTCCACAGGACAAAGAACTTACACAATTACACTCTAACTTCAGCAACAGTGTTGTTTTTTCCCCTCTAAACTTCTCTGCTGATGGTTTATATTGGTCTGGAGTCTTTCATTCGATTGTTCCCTTTATTTGTGGAAGAGAGTATTTTTAAAAATGTGTTGTCTTTGCTGGTGGGGGGTGGTACTTACATGCTATTACTGTTGGTTTTATTTTAGTCTTCTTTTCACACCATACATTTGGAAAGATTTGGTCTTCCTAAACAGATGATGGAGTGCAATTCACCAGTGTATACACTCTTTGGACCCAGAACAGTTTTCTTTTTTGAGGGATCAATTTTAAATTTATGAAACTGTACAAGCACAAAGATCTGTGTTATATATAGATGGACCCCATGTCACTTTATGCAATCTTTGGTTTGCTCTTTGTCCCCTTTATTTTTAGTTGCTGAAATCAACCAAAGAATATAGACTTCATTCCTGAACAAGCTTTCTTGGGAATACTGACCAGTTTATGTATTTTATTGTTTATTAGTCTTCATTTCAAAACATTTTCCCAATTTCCACAAAGAAAAAAACTGATTGTGGTATAACTAAGAAAACCAAAAGGTTACCATTATCTGTTCTCAAAGTAAATCTACGAAACAAGGGCTACCAGATCTGAGCTGCAAAATCTGGTTAGCAATATCTCCAGAATGCAATATTGGAATGGGTTACTTCTTTTCATTAGGTGATTGCTAGATGGATCAGGAGCCTTCATATCTTCTGCCTTTCTAATGCCAGAATCTTTGAGAACAAACATGGAAAAATGAGACTTGAAAATTTTGTATCCGATATGGATGACCTTGAATGGGAGTGAACATAATCTGCTCAGTTTAGAATTGAGTCAGGTCTCATGCATTTCATCTGAATCAAATGCCTAAATGAAGTATACCAGCCAAAACCCACAACAGAATACAAATAAAAACTATAATATAACAGGAATAAACTATGCCATTTACACAGTTGTGAAATTCAGCCGGTTCAGGCAAACTGGTAGCGCCGGTGGTGGAAGGCTCTGCCACCTGCCTGGATATCATCACATCCTGTTTTTAACCCTCTGTGAATGCACAGAAGGCTGTGCGCACGCGTGGAGGAGGTACGCAAGCTCACATTTGCGAACCAGTAGCAAAGGTAAGTGACTTTCACCCCTTCATTTACATCATAAACTATACATCTACACCATAAAAATAGGAACTATTAAAATACCATTTAACTAAGTATTAAAAAATTCCTTTTGAGTTCTAAAGGAAAGTTTAAAAGTCCTTCTTCCGATGTGATCTCTTTGACTCATTCACTGCAGGTATTCTGAAACTTCTCTGCATTTTGCAGCAATTAATTTTCTTCTGGTCAACTCCAAGGGCAGCACCATTTGACTTCCATTAGCCCTTCCCCTTATGCCTCCTGGAGGAGGAGATGGAGTGTCCTAATGCCACTTGAATAACAGGGGGAAAGAGAGCTTTTCTGCCAGGCTGTCCTATCCATCCATAAACAAATTATTTCCTGGCTGGTTCACATGGCCTTATAGAATGTATTTAATTTACAGGATTTGTACGTGCTGAACCTAGTGTTTAAACAGAATGTTTCATTAAAGAGGCTAGATAATTTAGAGAGAAACGGAGAAAAAAAAAAAGGAATTTTTAGGGTTAGGATTTTATTTCCTGAAAGCATTTTACCATGTTTTCCTTTAAAAAGATCTCAGGATAAGGAAAAAAAAGTGATCCAACCATCAATTACAAAGCTACAGGTGATCCTCTATTCACAGTTTGTAATTTCAGTCATAAGTCAAAAGAGTCATAAAGCTCACCACATATCCTTGCTGGATTTTATTACCTTTTTCATGGCAGTCATTAAATAGACCCTCTGGTGTGTGTTTTTTTTGCTGAAAACCAGAAGCAAATGCTGCAAATGGCTGTAAATGCAGGATGGTTGCCAAACATCCAAAATGTGGTCACACAACTGCAGATGGGAGGGGGCAGACATTGAAATTTTGAATCCAGGCTGCAATTGAAGTTATGACAGACCCTCCCCTATTGAGTGTCTATCATAACTTCAAACAATTGCTAAGCAAATCATCGTAAGTCAAGGATTACCTGTATGTACCATGGACCACATGATGATGCTCTTTCTCAAGCTACCCAACAGAATGGCTGTTGTAGATCATTACAGAATGATGAGTCCATCTTGATTTTTGTCAACCCTACTCTTTATACCAACTGAAGGAGGAGGCCGAGGGACTTAAACTTGAACAGTGAGAGAAAGGGAGCTCTTCTTACAAACAGATTGCAAGTTTATTTAAAGCCAATTATATCCTACTAATTCTCCAATGTATTCCAATCAGGTTGTAACACATAAATATTTAACTTTCAAAACACCTCTTATAAGGAGATAAGCAGGTTATAAGTAGGTTAAAAGATGGTAAACAGGGCTAAGCAATAGTGCCTGAAGCTATAAATGTGCTTGGAGACACCTTCTTTGCTGCCTGCCAAGCTTACTGTGTAGTTTCATTTTAGAGTCTCTTAATTAAAAAATAATTAAATGGAAAGCTAACATATTGAAATGCAAAGTGCACACCTCAACATTATTTTGAATAATGCTGCTATGGTCCCATAGGCTTTTTAGGAAATAAATGAGACTAGTAGCTGCAACCCAGTATTTTGTTCTACCTCATGGGGAATAAAAGATTAAAAAAATTGAGATAGTATTCACATTTGCTGCAAGTAGGAGGGTGATAAATTTGCCTTAAAGAATTTTTTTATTGACTACACCACTATTTTAGGTAGGTAGATTGGTTTCATAGTACAGTATCTATTTTCTGAAAACATCAAAAATTCCAGAAATATCAAAAATGAACAATTTCCAGAGGTTGCCATAGCCACCCATATAGCCATTTCCTATATAAGAAAACATTCTTGCGTATTAAGGACCAGAGGTTGACCTTAAATGCATAGTGTCCATTAAATATGAGTGGAATGTACCGTATGCATATTTAATATATTTTATGCAAATGATTGTATGGGTCTCACAACACAGTAAGATGCTGTTTTGCTGTCCTTGCTGTGATATGCCTTATGCATGGTCACTCATGCCCTCATAACTTCCTGCCTGGATTATTGCAATGCTCTCTACATGGGGCTGCCCTTGAAGTGCACCCGGAGGCTGCAGTTAGTCCAGAATGCAGCTGCGCGGGTAATAGTGGGAGCAACTCGTTGCTCCCATGTAACACCACTCCTGCGCAGTCTGCACTGGCTTCCTGTGGTCTTCCGGGTGCGCTTTAAGATTTTGGTCACCACCTTTAAAGCGCTCCATGGCTTAGGACCCGGGTACTTACGGGACCGCCTGCTGTTACCGTTTGCCTCCCACCGACCCGTACGCTCTCACAGAGAGGGCCTTCTCAGGGTGCCGTCCGCCAAACAATGTCGGCTGGCGGCCCCCAGGGCCAGGGCCTTCTCTGTGGGAGCTCCCACGCTCTGGAATGAGCTTCCCCCTGGTTTACGTCAAGTGCCTGATCTTCGGACCTTTCGCCGTGAGCTGAAAACGCACTTATTTATTCAAGCGGGACTGGCCTAAAATTTTATTGGGTTATTTATATTTTAATATTTTAATTTGCTTTAAATTTGGCCACTTTATAATATGTTTGTTTTAATTTCTTTTAATATTGATACTGTGATTTTTTACTTGGCTGTACACCGCCCTGAGTCCTTCGGGAGAAGGGCGGTATAAAAATTGAATAAAATAAAATAAAATAATAAATAAATAAATATACCATTGCTTTCTTCCTAGGGCTCAGAGAGACTGACTGGTCTAAAGTCATCTAGCAGGCTTCATGTCTAATAGAGCGATTAGAATTCACAGTGTCCTGGTTTCTAGCTGGTGCATTTAACCGCTACTCATTTAACTGTACCCAAACTGTTTCTTATCACATCCATAGCAGAATAGTATTAGAAAGAAAATGCTAATCATGGTAATGGACAAAGCTTAACTTTTGTATCTCTAAAGCTACAATTTTGCCAAACTTTATAGTTGTACTCAAAGTGGTGGCTGAGAAAATGGCCTTGAGGGACAGGAGGAAATGCCACTAGAAAGACCATAGTTAGATAAAAGAATCTTTAATGTAGAACAGAACTGTAACCTGAAAAAGCATCTCAGATAAAACCCTCCCAAGTTCTTACAAAGAGAAGTGGGAGATTGCATTTAGACTTGCAAGAGGTCATTAAGAGTTGAGATGGACTCAAAGGAGCCTTGACTTTATAAATGATATTTTTAAAAACTCCAGATGTCTACTATTTGGGTTACAGCAAATCATGAATAATCTTATATAATAAAATTTGAGGAGCAGAGAAGAAGAGAAATGGTGCCATGCATATTTGTTAATCAAGCCATTGAACTGTGAATTGGAACAACTGCCCCAAACCAGGAATCTGGGTTCTCCTGGACAAGAAGAAGGTTTGTCTGTTTAGGTTAGGCCTTACTTAAGGGGTAGTCAACTGCTGTAACATCAGACCATGTATACTTGGCTTAGTTTATAGTTCAATGTGACATGGGAACCCAGAAAATCAAGTTAACTTAGAAAACATGGTTCAATTTAATATGAGTATGCTTGTTATGCAAATATAATCATAGCCTTTCATGTGCATTCTTGTGTGTATGTTTTTGCTTACTCATCAGGCATGACTTGTATCTTTATCCTTTGGTCTTGACAGCTGCTTTGTTCTTGGCTCTAACATCTGACATCTAACTTGGTTTTGACTCCTGTTTGCTTCCTGGCTCAACTCCCGCTCTTAATTCCCAGCATCTGACTCACATTTGATGACTGCTTACAGCCAACTTGATTGAAAGGGGAAAAATGGGAATTAAACACCAATTTCCAGTCTATATTCTAGAACATCTCTACAACTTATAGTGGTGACATTTACTGTTTTCTGTGTAAAGTAAGATAACACTAAGGGCTAAATTAGGCAAAACTCACCATGTCCTTCAGAGAGAGAGATGGGGGGGGGGGAATGTCCGTAGGAAATTACAATAAAAAGGAACTACAAAGTAAGTTTCTTATTACTTAAAATCTCTTTTTATTTCTTATACACCTATAACATGAAAATATAAATACTGTATAAGTAATCCTCAATTTACGATCAAAATGGGACCCAGAATCTCAGTTACTGAGCAAAGAGATTAAGCAAGATGTAACATAACCGCTTGCAGCTGTTGAGGTTGTTAAACAACTGCATAGGTCATTAAATGGATGACTGGAAGAAGGCATAGTGTTCATTTATATGTTTTAAGAAAAAGAACTACAACGGTTTATCTAACATAGTCTCCTTTAGCAACTGACTCAGACAAACAACCATATGCATTTAAACAGTGATGGAAAAATATCTTTGTGACTAATATCTGCATCTACAATGTTCATAGAGTCTCTCTAAGTCATGTGTTCACCATTATATCAGTTAGTATGTGTTGTCCAGTGCCTGACTCTTTCTCCCCCACCGCAGAATGGAGAAATTGCCTAAACAAACTATCTGTCAACTTCCCCCAGTGTAGAGAGACTAGACCAGTGGTGGGATTCAGCCAGTTCGCACCACTTCGGGAGAACCGTTTGTTAACTTCCTGAGCAGTTTGGTGAACTGGTTGTTGGAAGAAACCATTAGGGCAGGGAACCGATTGTTAAATTATTTGAATCCTACCACTGCTCTAGACTGATGGTGAATTTGACCCATCCCACCCCCAGGCTCACCCTGGCTGTCTGCTACAATTATTCTACAATGTCATGAAAAAGGGGACATGTGTTTTACTTAAGACAGGCAAAATATTAGCATATAATAATATAAAAAAAGAGCCACGGTGACACAGTGGTTAGAGTACAGTACTGCAGGCTACTTCTGCTGATCACAGGCTACCAGCAGTTTGGCAGATATAATTTCACCAGGCTCAAGGCTGACTCAGCCTTCCATCCTTCCGAGGTGGTAAATATGCTGACTCTGTAAAACCACTTAAAGAGGGCTGTAAAGCTCTGTGAAGCGGTATATAAGTCTAAGTGCTATTGCTAAATGTAATAATAATATGTTTTACTAATGGAGGTTGATAACACATGGCTTAAAAATGGATATTTTTATAATCAATAAAATATTTTTTAAACAAAAACTAAAAAAATACAACACCAAATAAAAATAATAAAATCCTCACTTTTACTTTTGAGTTCAAGTGTTAATTATAGCACTGTTACTTACTAACTATGGTAATCACCTTGGAATAATTCTGCTGGTAGGAATGTAGAATCTAATTATCTTTTTGTAAGCATTACTCATCCATTGATGATGTAGCAATTGAAAGGCACAAGGGAAAAAAGTTCCAAAGGATGAACAAGCCAACAAGTTTGTAAATTCTGTATTATGTTCTTAGAAGTAAAGGAAAGATAATTTAGGTATTTACAAAAAATTCTCTGAGAATCTGTTAAAATGCGAACAGAGAAAGAAAAGGGGAAGTGGGAGAATCACTTTGTATCTCTGCATTTCATATCAGCAAGATTGCAAAGTAGAATCACAGAGATACATTCATATAATCTAAATCTAAGGTTCTAACTGATGTCCTCCAATCAAAATCCTAACCAGCAAAACAAACTTGCTTTGCTTTTTAAAATCAGACAAGGTTGATTAGATGTTTTGCCTGGTAATTCACTTTGGAAATGGATACATTAATTGGATAAAATATAACATGTAACTTGCAAATAAATTTCATTTTTATGAACAGGTAATCAAGGTAGATAAGTATTAAATATAATAGTTTAATTTTAAATTAAAATGCACAGGTCTGGACCATAAAGATGCTATGCTGAATAATCAGTATATTTTCATTTTAAAGGTTTGTAACTTTAATAGCCTTCCATCAACAAAATTAGGGAGCATGGACTTCCTCTATTTTGTGCTAACAAATACTCAGTGAAGTAGATGAGGCTGAGAAAGAGACATTCTTCAGATTATGTCCAAATGATTTTGATGACCAGAAATGGATTTGAACTCACTGATGATGGAGTTGATGATAATATTTACTGATTTGGTTTGTTTAAAAATTATTTATTAATATATCTGGATAGGATATTTTTGAAAGGTAGTCCTTCAGAATAGGTCATGATTATTGGAGCGTGCAAATTTGGATTCTTTGTCCCAAACCATAAAGGGATAAATTGCATGGAAGCGATATTAGTAGTTAAATCTGAAGTGCTTGTCACTGGAAGCAGTTCTTTATATATGGTATCTTTCTGGAATGGCTCTGTGGCTAGGGATTTTGTTGTCCTGGTCCACTTCCTTTCTCTGAGGCCATTAACAGTCAGTATCAATTGGGAACAATAGATCCAACCCTCGGCCCTTTCTTTATGGGGACTTCAAGGGTCAGTACTGTCTCCACACCTGTTTAACATCTACATGATGGCACTGGGGAAGATCATCTGTCACCAAGGGGTGATATATCATCAGTATAATGATGATAGCCAGTTGTACATTTCCGCCCATGATGACTTAAGCAATGCCACAACCGCCTTCTCGGTGCCTGGAAGCAGCTGAGGTCTGGATAGGGAGCAATGGGCTGAAACTGAACCCAAGCAAGATAGAGTGGCTTTGGGCTCAGAGTCAGGGGTGGGTTCCAAATATTTTTACTACCGGTTCTGTGGGAGTGTCAAGGAGTGCCTTGCCTGGCCCCTCCCCTTCCAGCCATTCCTTGTCACACCCAGCCTCAACGTATCTATAGTTCTGTAAAAATGTTGTTCACCTTTTTTCAACTTTATTATCTACATACTATAAATGCACTTTCATGGACCACTGAAAAGAGGAAATGGCTCACATGCTTTGCCCAAGAGTGTGATAGGCAACAGGCTTTTAAGAGGCTGCCAGAAAGAAGGGGGCGGGCAATGTATTTTCCAAAGCACCAGAAGGCAAAACAAGAAACAATGGATTGAAACTGAACAAAGATGCTCCAGTGACGTCACCGCTCCTGCCGGGTGCTCTAACAGGGCACTCCGCGTTAGAAGATTGTAAAAGTCAGTGAAACAGTATAAATCACTGTTCACTGACCTTAGCATACCCTTTGGGCATAAGAGGGTTTATGCAGAGTTGTGGGGGAGTGGTAGATCTAGACAGGGGGTTTGCTCTTAAGAGCGAAATTTCCTGGATTTATGGTCCCACCGAACTTCACTATCTCCGACTTCAAACGCGCTCCTGTTTTTTTTTTCAGGAAAAAGGAGTAGGGGTCATTTCTGCTCAAAAGGACTTATTAAATTGATTGATTTTCTAAGCAGACGGGAATTTCACAAGCGTTCGATCTTTGAAGTAGAATCAACACGGCAAGTATACCGACTTTGAAATTTTGAAACCTCTCTTTGTCTCTGATTAATTGATTTTTAAAATGGCGTCTGAAAGTGAAAGTGAAATTTTTTAGTACAACAAAGTAGCATTATTTGTGGATTGTTACAAACGGAGTTCTCTTATACTGAAAGGAGTAAAGGAAAGTTGAAAGTTTAAATTCCTGATTCTTTTGAAGACAGAATGGCAGCTAAACCTTTAAAGCCTTCTGGAAGAAGGGGATCTGAACCAAGTCTTGAGGATATATTGAAAGTACAATTAAAACTTTCTGAAGATAGGCAAAAAGAGATGATGGAGAATTTTAATGCAAAAATAAGAGAAGATATTCTCATGGCTGTTCAAGAATTGAGTAAAAAAATTGAGGGATTGGAAGAAGAAATGCAACAGATCTCTCAGTCAAATAAGCATTTAGAAGACAAAATGCAAGGTGTTCAGAAAAAAGTGGATCAAAATGAAGATCAGGTTGTGATATTACAATATAAACTTATGGAAGGAGCTCTTAGAATCCGTGGTATGCAAGAACAGCAAGGAGAAGACTTAAGAAAAATTATATCAGAAGCATTGGCTGAATTTATTGAAGTGGAACCCCAAGAGGTAGCTTACCAAATTGATAAAATATATAGAGTTAACTCCTGGATCGCAAGACAGAGAAAGCTTCCTCGGGACATTGTGGTTTATTTTGTGAAAAGGACTATGAGAAATCAGATTCTGCAAGTTTCATATCAGACAACTTTAAAAATTGGAGAACAGGAGTTGAAGGTGTTGAAAGAGATTCCTTCCAAGATGTTAAGAGATAGGAAGGAATTTGTTTTTTTTACACAAGAACTTAAAAAACATCAGATTCAATTCAGATGGGAGGTGCCAGTTGGACTGACAGTATTTTATCAAGGAAGGAGATATAGAATTGACACTGTTTTAAAGGCAAAGGATTTTCTTTCTACAGTTTTGAAAGTCGAAATAGAAGTGATAGAAAAACTTCAAGAGATTCAAGAAGGCGTGGTGATCCAAGAGCCTTCATTGCTGCCAGCATCAGAGGAACCACAAGAGCAAAGGGTGACAAGAGGAGCTCTTAAGCGTAAAGAAGAGCAACAGTCTCAAAGTAAAAGTCAGGATCCCAGTATGGAAGCTGTGGGAGGAGCTAGACGGAAGATACCGGAGGAGGATCTTCCGTTGTTTGCTTCAAAGCTTCAGGAGGCCAGTAATGGCAAATAGAATTTTGTCATGGAATGTTAATGGCTTGAATTCAGCTCAGAAAAGAAGGAAAATATTTCACTACTTGAAACAATTTAAAAATGATGTGATTTGCCTGCAAGAGACACATATAAAATTATCAGACCAAAAATACTTAATTAACTCAAAATTAGGTAAACATTTTGTTGCATCAGCTTTGGAAAAGAAGCATGGAATTGTTGTATATATCAGGAAGGATATACCAGCTAAGTTAATTGAGGCAGATATTCAAGGAAGATTTATTGCTATTGAACTGGTGATAGATGCAAAAAAGACTTTGCTGATAGGTATTTATGCACCTAATCAGCAACAAGAAAAGTTTTACAAAATGTTACATGAGAGGTTGACCCTCTGGGATTATAGTTCGTTTATTTTATTAGGAGACTGGAATGGAGTAATTGATACAAGAAGGATAAGAGAACCTCTTCCAAGAAGATACCTATACATGCAAAACTACCAAAATCCTTTTTTGAAATGATGGAAGACTTTGAGTTTAGAGATATATGGAGGTTACGGAATCCAGATGAGAGAGATTTTACTTTTTTTCCCGATAGGCATCAATCTTTCTCACGTATTGATTTTATTTTAATTTCTAATGACTTGCTTTCTAGGGTGAAGAAAATGAAGATATTTCCGAGGTGTTTAACTGACCATAGCCCAGTATGGATGGAATTATTACAAGGGAAAAAAGATGGTAGAACATGGAGGTTGAATGAAAATCTGTTTAGATATGAGGATAATGTAAATCATTGTAAGAAACAGCTGAAATAATTTTTTGATTTTAATATGCACAAAGGGACACCTATAGGAACTGTGTGGGAGGTGAGTAAAGCTTTTATTAGAGGTATATTGATATACTTGGACAATAGGCAGAGGAATAATAAACAAAGGCAGTGTAGGTACTTGGAAGAAGAAATTCAAAAGAAGCAACAGTTATTAATTCAAAACCCACAAGATCACAAACTTAAAGAGGCTATAAAAATATTACAGAGTCAATTTAATATGTTAATGGCAGACCAGGTGGCAACGAATATACAATATGCTAAACATAATACCTTTTGTAATGCAAATAAACCCGGGAGTTGGTTGGCATATAACTTAAGGAAAAAACAGAAAGCACATCTCATACAAAAAAATAGAATATAAAGGTAAAGAGATATACCAACAGGATAAAATTAAAAAGGCATTCTCAGAATTTTACACTGCTCTATATGCAAAAGACAAAATATTGAATAGGGACATTTATGATTATTTGAAAGATTATAAGGTTAATACTCTAACATTAGAACAGAGGGAGGAGCTGAATCGGCCGATAGCTACTGGAGAAATAGTGGAGGCAATTAAACAATTAAAAATGGGGAAAACCTCTGGTACAGATGGTCTTACAGCAAGTTATTATAAAAAATTACAGGATGAAATATTAGGCCCACTTAAAGAATTATTTAATCAGATACAACTAGGGTGGGAATACCCCATCATGGAAAACATCTTTTATTTCACTGATACCAAAGAGGAGCAAGATTGCTCTAAACCCGGTAACTACAGGCCGATTTCACTTTTAAATAATGATTATAAGATTTTGTAAAATAATAGCAAATAGATTAATGTTAGTTTTACAACAAAGAATTCATACTGATCAATCTGGTTTTATAAAAGGGAGGCAGATGAGGAATAATGTTAGACAGATTATTAATATATTGGAATATTTGGAAAAGAAGAATACTTCAGCAGCACTTATTTTTTTGGATGCAGAAAGCCTTTGATCGATTGCATTGGGATTTTTTATTTAAATTAATAGAGAAAATGCAATTTGGAGATTGTTTTGTTAGAATAATTAAAGCGATTTATGGAGAGCAAACAGCTCAGATTATAATAAATGGTAGTTTGACAGAAGTTATTAAGATTGCGAAAGGAACAAGACAGGGATGTCCCTTATCACCATTATTGTTTGTTTTGACTCTGGAACCATTATTAGATAAAATACGAGAATTAACGAAAATAGAGGGAATTAAGATTAGACAATATGAGTACAAAGTTAGAGCTTTTGCAGATGATGTAGTGGTTACTTTAACAAATCCTATAAATTCAAGTAGATTTTTGTTGGAAGTAATTGATAAATATGGAAAGGTATCAGGATTTAAAATAAATCAGAATAAAACAAAAGTGATAATTAAAAATATGTCTATACAACAGAAACAAAAACTAGAGGAAATGACAGGATTTGAGGTGGTAAAAAAGGTTAAATACTTAGGGTTTATATTAGCTCATCGAACAAGAAACTTTATAAGAATAATTATGACTTGCTATGGCAAAAAGTTCAGAATGATATGAGTGTCTGGAAAAAATTGCAGTTATCGCTATTGGGAAGGATTGCGGCTATTAAAATGAATGTGTTACCTAGATTTTTGTTTCTGTTCCAGATGATACCAATAATTAAAAGGATAAAAATTTGGAAGATTGGCAGATTGGGATTAATAAATTTATATGGCAGGGTAAAAGGCGAGGTTAAAATGAAAATAATACAGGACTCACGGGAAAGAGGTGGTTTAAGAATGCCTAACTTTAAACTATATTATGAAGCAGTAGCCCTTTCAGTAATAAGTGACTGGTTTAATTTAACGGAGGAAAGAATTTTGAATATAGAAGGTTATGACTTGTTATATGGATGGCATGCGTATTTATTTTATGAAAAAAAGTGGATAGGGCTTTTAAGAATCATGTGTTGAGAAGTGCTCTTTATGGTCTGGAAAAATATTCCTATAAATTAGATTACAAGATTCCTATATGGCGAGCCCTAGACATGCAATAGAGAATATAAATATAGAACAGAAACAGGAAATGATTACTTATAAAGAACTTTTGTATGCTGAGAAAGCCTTTGATCGATTGCATTGGGATTTTTTATTTAAATTAATAGAGAAAATGCAATTTGGAGACTGTTTTGTTAGAATAATTAAAGCGATTTATGGAGAGCAAACAGCACAGATTATAGTAAATGGTAGTTTGACAGAAGTTATTAAGATTGCGAAAGGAACAAGACAGGGATGTCCCTTATCACCATTATTGTTTGTTTTGACTCTGGAACCATTATTAGATAAAATACGAATTAATGAAAATAGAGGAATTAAGATTAGACAATATGAGTACAAAGTTAGAGCTTTTGCAAATGATGTAGTGGTTACTTTAACAAATCCTATAAATTCAAGTAGATTTTTGTTGGAAGTAATTGATAAATATGGAAAGGTATCAGGATTTAAAATAAATCAGAATAAAACAAAAGTGATAATTAAAAATATGTCTATACAACAGAAACAAAAACTAGAGGAAATGACAGGATTTGAGGTGGTAAAAAAGGTTAAATACTTAGGGTTTATATTAGCTCATCGAACAAGAAACTTTATAAGAATAATTATGACTTGCTATGGCAAAAAGTTCAGAATGATATGAGTGTCTGGAAAAATTGCAGTTATCGCTATTGGGAAGGATTGCGGCTATTAAAATGAATGTGTTACCTAGATTTTTGTTTCTGTTCCAGATGATACCAATAATTAAAAGGATAAAAATTTGGAAGATTGGCAGATTGGGATTAATAAATTTATATGGCAGGGTAAAAGGCGAGGTTAAAATGAAAATAATACAGGACTCACGGGAAAGAGGTGGTTTAAGAATGCCTAATTTTAAACTATATTATGAAGCAGTAGCCCTTTCAGTAATAAGTGACTGGTTTAATTTAACGGAGGAAAGAATTTTGAATATAGAAGGTTATGACTTGTTATATGGATGGCATGCGTATTTATTTTATGAAAAAAGTGGATAGGGCTTTTAAGAATCATGTGTTGAGAAGTGCTCTTTTGGTCTGGAAAAATATTCCTATAAATTAGATTACAAGATTCCTATATGGGCGAGCCCTAGACATGCAATAGAGAATATAAATATAGAACAGAAACAGGAAATGATTACTTATAAAGAACTTTTGTATGCTGAAGGAGGTAGATTGCAATTAAAATCATTACAGGTATTAAATGAAGAAGGGAGGAATTATACTTGGTTTCAATATGGGCAAATAAGTGCTAGATGGAAAGAAGATCAAAAAATTGGTATAATGCAAAGGGAGGAAAATTTAATAAAGCAAATTAGAAATCAGACCCAGGAGCATATAAAGAGATTGTATAATGTGTTGCTTGAAATAGATTCGGAAAAGGATTTGGTAAAGGACTGTATGATAAAATGGGCACAGAATATTCAGGAACCAATAATGTTGGAAACATGGGAGAAAATTTGGGTTAGAAATGTTAAGTTTACACAAGCACAGAATTTAAGGGAAAATTTTTTATAAGATGTTTTATAGATGGCACTTAGATCCCAAAAAATTATCATGTATGTATCCTAATATCCAAGCGAAATGTTGGAGGTGTGATTGTGATGACGCTACATATTTTCATATTTGGTGGACTTGCAAGAAAATTAAGGTCTTTTGGATAAGAATTTGGTGGATTATTCAAAATGTACTGAAGAAGAAGATAAAGTTCCTGCCACAATTTTTCCTTTTGGGAATTATAACGGATTGTACAGGGATTGAGACTAAATTGATTCTGAATTTAATAACAGCAGCAAGACTGTTGATTGGACAATACTGGAAGAAAGAAGAGGTACCTACAATAGAAGAATGGATATTGAAAGTCATTAATTTGGTTGAGATGGCTAAAATCTCAGCTTTTTTAAAAGACAATACGCAGGAAAGATATTTAATTGAATGGAAAAATGGATTGATTATATACATAACAGATATCTGATAAAGAATTATCAGATTGCCTTTGAATAATTAGAAAGTTATTTTATGTAATGGGGAGGGGGTTGGGAGATGAAAAGCTTTGGATGAGGTTAATTGGATTGGAAGGGAAAATTTTATTCTATGTTTGGTTTATGTATAACAATACCTTGTGATTGACCCGGGAAGCCGGGGAAAGGAGGGGAAGGGGTTTCTGGGAGGAGGGGGAAAAAAGGGGGGGAAATGTTTTTGTTTTTTTTAAACTTTTTCAATTAAAAAAGAAAGAAAGAAAGAAACTGAACAAAGAGAGAAACAACCTAAAATTAAGGAGAAACTTCCTGACAGAATGAACCAATATAGGTGCAGAAATATTTCAGTCATAATTTCACATTTAAAATAGCCATTCGTGTAATACAACCTGCAACCTGTTTTGTTTCAAAAGCATTACATTTTATAATTCCTTATCCCGTTGGCCCATTTCCCTCCTCCTTTGGGCTTATTAGTCAGGCCCTCCAGGGTTTCAGCTAATCCAAGTTGCCTCAAAGGAATATATCATCTCTCTCTTTGGTTTCTCAGATGACTTCCTCTTCAGCACCTCCTGTACCTCTCCATACCTGTCCATTACACATCTACATAGCATCTCTCAGTTTTAAGTAATATCTCTGTGCATCCTCAGCAGGCCCCTCTCCTATGCCAAACAACAAGATAATACCCACATGTTCTTCTCTAAGCATATGGATCATAGGCATGGAAAGAAATTTCCACAAAGATATAATCTTACATTGTAAAACTCAGTCATATATTCTAATCTAGACCTACATCCCCGTGCAAAAGACAGATTCCTTCCTTTTATCTTTCTAATTGGCCACTAATTAGTCCCCTATTAACTACACAAAAGGTGTGTGGATTGTTCTTGTAGTTTGAGTTATGTACCAATTCCTGAGGAAACAGGGTGGCATTTAAGAAAGGAAAAAGTATTTATGAAGGATTTAGATCTTAATGCAGGAAGGATACAATTGATTTCATACATATCATATTTTTCGGAGTGTAAGACACACCGGAGTATAAGACGCACCTTAGTTTTTGGGGAGGAAGATAAGAAAAATGCTGATTGGCAGGTGGATTGGCCTCCCGGAATACCCCCCAATCAGCTATTCCCAGAGATGAATTTTAGCAACAGGTTCCTTGGTTGTGAGCTCTGTACCTTGCTTTTTTTGGCTTTTTTTCCCCTGCCTCTGAAACTCCATTTCAGAAAAAACTTTTTTCTGCCTCTGAAAGCCTTCAAAACAGAACTTCAATAAAAAAGCCTCTGAAGCTGTTTGGGAGCTTCTTTTCTGAAGCTCTATTTGCGGGCTTTTTTTCTAAGCTCCGTGAAGCTTTGCTTGGGGCTTTTTTTCTGAAGCTCCATTTCTGATGCTTTTTTCAGCCTCTGAAACCTCCGTTTCAGAAGCAGTGCGGGGCTACATTTGGAGTATAAGATGCACCCAGATTTTCACCCTCTTTTTTGGGGGAAAAAGGTGCGTCTTATATGCCGAAAAATACGGTATGTTTTACATAGGTACATGTATTATAAATGCTTAACAAATGCTTAAAAGGAAAATACTTTTATAGCAGCATAACATATATTATATAATAGAATAACAAGTTTATTACTATTTCCTTCATTACTATTTTATTTTTGAATTCCCTTATTCCCTATGGGACAGTATAAAATATTAACATATGATAAATAATGGAACAATTAAAAATAATAGCAGAGTTTTTTTTTTCTCTCTCTCACACATACCACACACAAACACTCTCTCTCACACACACACCTAGTCTGGGATGAAGTGCTCCGGTGAACTCCAGAGCAGCAGCAGCAGCAGCAGCAGCAGCAGCAGCGAAAGAAGGAAAAAAGTGGTGCATCACCCAAGGCCGAGCACACCAGGCCCAAAAGGCGAGTAAGCCTCGCCATGTCCCCCTGAGGTGGCTCTTTGGCCAAGTGCAGCAGTCTCCCTCCCCCACTGCCAGTGTCGGCCTTACCTTTAGATCTTCCACACACACCTAGTCTGGGATGAAGTGCTCCGGTGAACTCCAGAGCAGCAGCAGCAGCAGCAGCAGCAGCAGCAGCAGCAGCAGCGAAAGAAGGAAAAAAGTGGTGCATCACCCAAGGCCGAGCATGCCAGGCCCAAAAGGTGAGTGAGCCTCGCCATGTCCCCCTGAGGTGGCTCTTTGGCCAAGTGCAGCAGTCTCCCTCCCCCACTGCCAGTGTCGGCCTTACCTTTAGATCTTCCACACACACCTAGTCTGGGATGAAGTGCTCCGGTGAACTCCAGAGCAGCAGCAGCAGCAGCAGCAGCAGCAGCAGCAGCAGCGAAGAAGGAAAAAGTATTTATGAAGGATTTAGATCTTAATGCAGGAAGGATACAATTGATTTCATACATATCGTATTTTTGAATTCCTTATTCCCTATGGGACAGTATAAAATATTAACATATGATAAATAATGGAACAATTAAAAATAATAGCAGAGTTTTTTTTTTCTCTCTCTCACACACACACACAAACACTCTCTCACACACTTCATCTTTCTTTCTTTGTCTCTTTCTTTTCTCTCTCTCTCTCTCACACATACCACACACAAACACTCTCTCTCACACACACACCTAGTCTGGGATGAAGTGCTCCGGTGAACTCCAGAGCAGCAGCAGCAGCGAAAGAAGGAAAAAAGTGGTGCATCACCCAAGGCCGAGCACACCAGGCCCAAAAGGCGAGTAAGCCTCGCCATGTCCCCCTGAGGTGGCTCTTTGGCCAAGTGCAGCAGTCTCCCTCCCCCACTGCCAGTGTCGGCCTTACCTTTAGATCTTCCACACACACCTAGTCTGGGATGAAGTGCTCCGGTGAACTCCAGAGCAGCAGCAGCAGCAGCAGCAGCAGCAGCAGCAGCAGCAGCAGCGAAGAAGGAAAAATCGCTAACTGCCCCAGTTTGGGTGGGGGAAAGACTTTAAGCGTTATTGATGTTTGGCAAAACAATTCTATCAGGGGACAGGTTTAGCTGAGGTTAAGTGAAGTCCAAGTTCGGGGGGAATTCGTATGGAAAACCGTCACCGATGTTTTTAAAATACGAGTTTTAGGGACCGCGCCGAAGTAATGGAACATCCTTTAAAGTGCAGGGGCGAAAAGTAAAATTTGACCAAAACGAGGATAGAATGTGACCCAGATGTTCAATAATCACGCATAATCGTAAACTACCATCACATGAGTTTTCAGTTTGTACATTAGAGCCAGCAGTAGTAGTTTTTCAAACTGGTTTAAAAAAATGTGAAGGACAAGCCGTCTATTACAAGTCAAGCCACATGTAATAACTCAAACGACAGACGTTCACTGATGATCAGCATTAAAGCCATTGATACATGATCACAGTACATAGGGTGACGGTGCAATGATGAAGGGGTTCCCATACAGGGGGCGGTACACGTTCCGAAATGTAATCTTCAGACCAAAAAAAAACTGTATCGTTGAATTTCGCATGCAGAGGCAAGTTGAAGTGAGTCCAATGACTCACCGCTAACATACCATATGTGAACTCTTATGGCTGAATGTTGTAAAAAGACAACGTGGTGTACATGTACCAATTCCTGAGGAAACAGGGTGGCATTTAAGAAATAAATATTTATGAAGGATTTAGATCTAATGCAAAAAATGATTTTACAAAATTTTCAAAAGAAAAGTATAAATGAAGTTTTTAGGAAGATAAGAAAAGCTGATTGAGGTGGATTCAATAAATCAGCTATTCCCAGAGATGAATTTTAGCAACAGGTTCCTTTGTGAGTCTGTATGCGTTGCCTCTGAAACTCCATTTCAGAAAAAACTTTTTCTGCCTCTGAAAGCCTTCAAAACAGAACTTCAATAAAAAGCCTCTGAAGCTGTTTGGGAGCTTCCTGAAGTAGCCAAGTGTGAAGCTGTTTCCAGATTTCTGATGCCTGCCTCTGAAACCTCCGTTTCAGAAGCATCACATTTGGAGAAAGATAAGATTTTCATCTTTTGAAAAAATGATATGTAAAATATGTTTTATAGGTACATGTATTATAAATGCTTAACAAATGCTTAAAAGGAAAATACTTTTATAAATAGCATAACATATATTATATAATAGAATAACAAGTTTATTACTATTTCCTTCATTACTATTTTATTTTTGAATTCCCTTATTCCCTATGGGACAGTATAAAATATTAACATATGATAAATAATGGAACAATTAAAAATAATAGCAGAGTTTTTTTTTTCTCTCTCTCTCCCTTCCTTTTTCTTTTTTCTCTCTCTCTTTCTCTTCTCTCTCCCTCCCTCCTTCCTTCCTTCCTTCCTTCCTTCCTTCCTTCCTTCCTTCCTTCCTTCCTTTTTTCTTTCTTTCTTTCTTTCTCTCTCTCTCTCTCTCACTCTCTCACACACTTCATCTTTCTTTCTTTGTCTCTCTCTCTCTCTTCTCACATAACACAAAATCTCTCACAACAAATAGTCTGATGTGAACTAGGCAGCAGCAGGTTGAAGGAAAAATGGTGCATCACCCAAGGAAGACATTCACTGTGTTCCAGAAGTGCCTGTTCAGCTTTTGACTGAGTGCAGCAGGTCTCATTCCACTGCCAGCTTCAGCAAGGTAGATTTGCGCCTCAGGGCTGACAAGCCAGCCTTCAGGCAGATGCTGCAGCCACTGAGCTGCCAGATGCAGCAGCAGCAGCAATATTACCAGCTCAAACAGTGATCAGACACTGTCATAGCTGCTGCAAAGACATTTCAGTGGTTACATGAGATGCTTTGTAGAATCACTAAAATAGGGCTGATATGTACTGAAAACAGCTTCAGATGCTTTGGTGAAACTCCCGCCCCAAGCTTACACTGGCTGCTGAGAGAATGATCCCATCTCCACTGCTGCTGCAAAAGAGGCGGCTTTGAGAGCCACCCGCCCCAGCAAGCTTTGTAGCATGTGGCTGCTGTGAAGCTTGTCTAGCTGCCCCTGTCCCGTCCTCACCGCAGCTGCAAAGGCAGCAGCTTTGGGAGCTACTGGTCAGTGCAAAAGGGGCTGCCTGACCCGGCAAGCTTTGTAGCCATGTGGCGTTGCCCGAGGCCAAGTGAGCCAGGCCTAAAAGGCGAGTGAGCCTCGCTATGTCTCCCCAAGGTGGCTCTTTGGCCAAGTGCAGCGGGTCTCCTTCCCCACACTGCCAGTGTCGGCCTTACCTTTTAGATCTTCCACATGCCTCTGGAAGAAAAGTGGCAGCAGCAGGAGATAGTAGCAGCAGTCTTGGTAGGAGATGGCAGTGGCAGCAGGGAGGGCGAAGCCAGAGGCCCAGCAGCTGCAACGGTGATGGATTCGGAGCTGTTGGCATATGGGGAGGAGGCTGCATAGCCCGGCAAGCTTCACAGCCATGGAAAAAGCTCCTGCCGTCGCTGCCATGTTCTTCACGCAAGGGCATGTCATTGGACGTGCAAGGCAATGGGACATGGCGGCAACAAACATGGCATCCGGGGTGAGTGAGTGGTGACTGGGGGATCAGTTTGGGGGCATGGCCAGCCAGCCATTACTACCAGTCCGAACCAGGAGCAACCCACCACTGCTCAGAGTCCCTTGGTTCTTGGAAAATTATTGGTATCTCTGGTAATGGATGGGACTGAAATGCCCCAAACAGATCTGATGTATAATCTGGGATTCTTCTGGACTTGTGACTCCTGCTCAAGATGAATGGCAATTATGGCCAGAAGAGTCTTTTCACAATGTTGAATTGTGTGCTAGTTATAACCATTCCAAGATGAACATGCTCTTCTCACAATTACCCATGTCCTGGTCACCTCCCATTTGGACTACTGTGATATGTTCTACATTGTGCTGCCCTAGAAGAGTATCTGGAAACTTCAGTTGGTTCAAAATACAAGCAACACACAGTTTTATGCAAGCCTAGATTTGTGAGAGCTGCATTAGTTCCTTATTTGTTTCCAGGTGCAAGTCAAGGTTCTGGTTATCGCATTTAAAGCCCTAAATTATTTGGGACCAGGTTATTTAAAGCACCACACCTCCCCAATTGAATCTATCAAGCCCACCTAGATGGGAAGGCAGCGCATATTTCAGGTCCCATCCATTACGGAAGTATACCTGGTGGGACCAAGAAAAAGGGTTTTCTCAGTGATGACTCACTCCTTATGGAATATTATTCCCTGGAGATATAATTGGTCCACATATTTGTTATATAATTGTTACTTTTCTGGAAGGTCCTGAAAATGTAATTCTGTCATTTTTCGGTTTGTGAAAATATCCACCATCCTAAGAAACCCCAAAGACAAAATTGAGTTAGAAAATCAAGGAGTATATGAAATCCCATGCACCGCCTGCCCCACCACATACATCGGACAAACCAACAGAAGAATAAGTGCACGCATTGAAGAACAAAAGAAATCAGTCAAAAAAGAGGAACCAACTTCTTCCCTGGTCCAACACTTTAAAGTCACAGGACATGATATTGACTTTAAAAAGACCAGAACTATCGCCAAAACTGAACACTTTAACAACAGAATAATCAGAGAAGCCATTGAGATAGAAAAACGCCCACACAGCATGAACAAACGAGATGATACCTCCCGCCTACCAGCCATTTGGAAACCCGCCCTTATTGACAAACGAGTCCCTAACACGAGGAATGACACCAGACCCACACTCACGAGGTCCACACAGGATGTCACCACCGCATCCACCCAGAAAGCAGACCCAAACCCACACTGATCATGAAGCACGACCAAGGACCAGAAGCCAGACCGCAGCTGCAACATTAGCCATTTCAAACCCCTCCAATCCATACATGCAGCAGACTGACACCCACTATGAAGATGTAGCACCACCACAAAGCCAAACAACAGCTATGCAGCTCACCAGCTCAAATCCCCCTGCAACACAGACTAAATTGAGCACAACCAAGCCCCCACCCAAACAGGACACACCCCCAGCCAATCAGAGCACAAAAAAACCTCCATCCAATCAGAGCACAGCCAAGCTCCCACCCAATCAGTTCAAACCCCCACTAGCAGTTAAAAGGAAGAAACAGCTGCGATCACACATTGCTCCCAAACCTGAAGCTGAAGCCTGAAGATGACGAATGAGACTTCAAACGTCGCCAAGACACTTCAATTTTACACGGAGAAAACCCGAACAACCAAAGACCTACATATATATATATATATATATATATATATATATATATATATAAGTAAAAACGATATGCATCAGCTATATTAATTTGATATAATGAAGGGAACAATAAGACAGGAACGGTAGGCACTATTGTGCTCTTATGCACGCCCCTTATAGTCCTCTTAGGAATGGGGTGAGGTCAATAGTAGACAGTTTTTGGTTGAAGATTTTGGGATTTTGAGTAGAGACTATGGAGTCAGGTAATGAGTTCCAAGCATTAACAACTCTGTTACGGAAGTCATATTTTCTGCAATCAAGTTTGAAGCAGTTGACATTAAGCTTGAATCTATTATTTGCTCTTGTAATATTGCGATTGAAGCTGAAGTAGTCTTTTACAAGAAGGATATTGCAATAGATGATTTTGTGTGTTAAACACAGGTCATGTCAAAGTCGACGGAGTTGTAAATTTTTTAGCCCAGGATTTAAAGCCTGGTGGTATAAGGTATTTTGTTGTTTTCGGAGGAGCGAAGAACTCTTCTAGTAAAATATTTCTGGATGCATTCTATTGTATTTATGTCAGAGATGTGGTATGGGTTCCAGACGGATGAGCTGTATTCAAGAATAGGTCTGGCAAATGTTTTGTATGCTCTAGTTAGTAGTGTAGAGTTTTTGGAAAAGAAGCTGCATAAAATTAGGTTTACAACTTTTAGAGCCTTTTTTGCTATGTAGTTGCAGTGGGCTTTGGCATTTAGGTCATTTGATATGAGAACTCCAAGATCTTTGACAGGGTGAGGGTCGTCAGTAAGATAATGACCATCAAGTTTGTACTTGTTGATAGGATTCTTTTTT
The DNA here is from genome assembly GCF_028640845.1 of Ahaetulla prasina. NCBI lineage: Eukaryota > Metazoa > Chordata > Lepidosauria > Squamata > Colubridae > Ahaetulla > Ahaetulla prasina. The sequence continues at coordinate 135,468,876 of NC_080539.1, forward strand.
CCAATATGTAAGACTGAGCATTTGCTGGTTGAGATTTGGAGTTGCCAAGTTTTAGACCAATCGGAAACTAAGTCGAGGTCTTCTTGAAGGGTAGAAGTATTGTTAGTGGTATTAAATAGTTTGACATCGTCAGCAAAGAGAACACAATAACTTGAGATGAGGTCACAGAGATCATTTATGTATAGTATGAAGAGCGTTGGACCAAGAACACTACCTTGAGGAACGCCACTTTTGACAGGAACAGGATTTGATATAGCCTTGCAAATTTTGACCACTTTTTGTCTGTTTGACAGGAAGGCATTTATCCAATTGTGAAGAGGTCCCGAAATGCCATAGGATTTTAGTTTGAGGAGTAGTTTATCATGTACTACTGAATCAAAAGCTTTGCAGAAGTCTATGTAGATTGCATCTATTGCTTTTCCTTGATCAAGGTTGGTAGTCCATATGTTTTTGAAGTGGAGAAGTTGTAAGTTACAAGACAATTTTTTTCTGAAACCAAATTGTTTATTAGAGAGAAGGTTGTTTGTTTCAAGGTGTAGTGTAATGGATTGGTTTATGATGGATTCCATTACTTTGCATGAGACACAACATAGAGAGATAGGTCTGTAATTTTCAACTAGGCTTGGATCTCCTTTTTTGAAGATAGGGATGACTGTGACTAGAGACCAGAGTTTTGGAAGGACCAGAGTTATGAAGGCTTTATTAAAGATTATGCTTAGGGGATCAGCTATATTAATTGAAAGTTTTTTTAAAAAGTATGCACATAGTCCATCTGGTCCAATAGATGATGATGGTTTCAGGTTGCGAAGGGCTTTTTCAACATTATCTTCTGTGAAGTCTATATGTGTTAGGTCGTTGTTATCTTCTATGAAGTCTATATGTGTTAAGTCGTTGTTAATATTATTGGTACGATTGGGGACTGTTGGATATGAGCCATCACTGTTTACAAAGACTGAGCCGAAGAATGTGTTGAAGAGGTTTGCTTTAACTGTTTCGTCAGTACATTCTTTGCCATTAGGTTCTATTAGTGGTGGGATGGATCTTGTTTCTTTAAGTTTATTGTTTACAAAATTATAGAAAGCACGATTGGAATTAGTGCGTAGAAGGTCTTCTTCTTGTTTGGTGTGGTAAGTGTTACATTCTGTTTCTATTTGGTTGCAAATATTCTTGTAGCGGTTTTGAAGTTTGCTACATAACCCTTTTTTTTTTTCCAGAGGGATTTTTTTTTGGATTGCAGCTTTTTTATTGATATGGGTAGTTTGCTTTTCCTTTTGATTTTAGTGGTGATTTGTGGTATGTATAGTTTGATGATTTTATTGATTTCAAGTAGGAATACTTCATAGTGGTCTTCTACAGTGATACAGGTTGAGAATAGATTTTGCCAGTCAAGAAATGAGAGATCATTGTTTATAAGGTCATAGTTGGCTTTTTTAAAATTGTAGTTTGGAGTACTATTGTTGTTACGATTTATGCGAGGGCATAAAAGTCTATCATGCAGTGGTCACTGTTGGAAAAGGGTTCTTTTACTTGTAGTCCATAAATTGAGTTCACGTTATTACAAAAGATGAGGTCAAGGCAATTCATGAATCTAGTATTGTTAGTTACTAGTTGTTCAAGACCTAGGTTTGTAACTGCGTTGTATAGTGTAGTATGGATTGGTTCGGTTGTACATTCATTTGTTATCCAGTTTATAGGAGGTAGATTTAGGTCTCCCAGAAAGATGAGAGGATATGGGCAAGAGGTAGCCCATGTTAGTAGTGAGGTTAACATATTTGCATGAGTGATGTCGTAGTCAGGGGCTCTGTAGCATAGTATGAATCTAAGTGTGCTGTTGGTGGACAGGTCACATACAATAGTTTCAGGTAGAGAGAGTTTGTGTGCAACTTGAATATTTTTTAAGTTCAGTGATTTTTTGTAAAAAATAGCTACTCCACCACCTCTGCGGTGTTCACGATCTGATTGAAGGACTTGGTATTCGTTGTTAGAAATAATAGAGTCATTGAAGGATGAGTTTAGCCATGTTTCGCAAACAAATATGATGTCAAATGTACCATTGTTTAATAAGAGGATAAATTCAGGTAATTTGTTTACAATACTTCTTGCATTTATTAATTTACATTTGAGACCTGTAGTATTTAGTGTAGGAGAGGTAAGGGGCGTGCATACCTAGTTTTGATTTGTGGTTGATTGAGGGTTTTTTGTAACAGGTGGTGGAATGCAGGTTGGTTGAGCAATGAGTGGTTGATCATTGGATGATGGAGGTTTTGAATGGGTGGTTGAGGATTTGCAGGTTGATCGATGGATGAATGGGTGTTTCAATTTATAGATGGATGGATGCCTTGTTTGGTGGATGGTTGAATGATTTGATTGGAGTGTGGTTGAGTGATGGGGGTTTGATTGAAGGATTTTGTTTTTATGCAGTCAGCACGATAGTCAATGTAAAGGTTAGTTTCTCCTTCTTGTCGTCGTTTGAGCTCTGAACGAAGTTCACGGGATCTAATACGTTGTAGGAATGATAAGTCTGGTCTAGCTCTAAGTTTGTTGTAGCTGAGGTTGTTTCTGGCAATTGTGTTTATAGTATAAATGAGATTTCTTTTGCTGGTTTCATTTTTGCATATGATTCTACAGAATTTGGGTTCTACTGAACCATCGTTGTATTTGAATTCAGGTCCATCTCTGGAGACTTCAATTATTTCACTAGGGTCAAAGGTTGTTAATTTGTAATTTGAAATGATGTTTCGTATTTTATCAATATCTGGTTCATTTGTAATATCTAGACCAAATAATATAGCATTTTGATTTTGATTTTGATTTGATTTGATTTGATTTTGATGACTGATTGCCCGACTTTGCCTAGTACGTGTATATATTCCTTATAGATAAACCACTATTTGAAAGACAAACCTCCGTTTACTGTATTTTGCTCCAGGGTTGTCTCAAAATAGACACACTGTGCGCACTCTGATATATATAGTTTAGCACACTGTGTTAATCAATTCAGTAATTATGGTTAAGCTAATCATAGCTTAGTGTGATATGTGAACCCATCTCATTCTGGTCACTTTTTCAAGAAGTTGCTAGGTGGGGGGAAAAGACCTATCTGGGTGAATTTATTCATATAATCCCATTTTTGGAAGTCATTATAGCTCCTGATTTCCAATATGAGTTGAACTGTATCTCATCACTTAAAAGTCACATCTCTTAAGTTTCCAACTTCAGAAGTTCAGTTGAACTTCAGTATTTCCAATGGAAGCCACTATGAAATAGTAATTACATTCTGCATAAACTTGCAACTTACCTTTCATCCTTTATAAGAGAAAATATTAATCTAATTAACAAATTGTATATTTATTATTCATGACTCTAATAGTATACATCTCACTTATATACATGTGTAATATAAATAAAGCATTTAAAACATGTATCTTAGAACAGATAACAAATAATTGTAAAACTGGATATATAATACGGGTTATTTGGAGAATGTAAGAATCATTTGCAGTGGTATTCGTGGCCTTTATTACATCGGAGTTAAAATTTCTACAGGCAAGAAAATCTGAGTTCACTTGCTGTAAATTGACCTACTGGCCTACACCCACAGTAGATCAATGCCACAAGTAAGGTTGTTTATAAAGCTATTTTGAGGACCTCAGGAACTAGTATATTAATATACTATAACATATACATGTATCATATGTCAACATTGAGATGAATCTGCTTATTTTCCATATGATTACACAGTAACTTTCTTCAAGTCTGGCTTTATATGAAGATATTTGACCTAGTTTATATGTGACTTTAATTTATCCATATTTTGGAAGGAATCCAGTTTTTAACTGAAAACCAGTTGTAATTCAGCTTTAAATCATTCCCTGCAAAACAAATTCAGTATGCTTATTTGGATGACTTGAAACTGAAATAATTCATTTATTAGGCTCTTCCTTTGCTTGAACTTAGGTAGTCTTCTCACCCATATCTAAAATAATTGTACAACAGTAGTCTTCAAGTCTCTATGAGTAAGATGGGTGGCTTCTAAATTTCATAAATAAATAAATAAAGGAATAAACCTTGAGGTTTGCAGAATAGAAAAAAAATTAACACACCAAAAAAACTTCTTCCCCACCAAAATATTTTGGGAAATGAAAAATGTGAAAGGTCCCTTTTTTTTTTCCTCTAGCAACTCTGACATTTGCAAAAATAAAATCACAAAGTTCAAGTTATCCCTGATGGTGTTCTGTTGATGTGCAATAATGAGTCTCAGTGTGGCTGAAGAGATGATTGTATCATTTATGCCATGGGAATAGGAGCAGTGTTATGGTTGAAATTACCTGTGATCGGAGAGGATGTTTTCACACACTGTCTTGTCATACTGTGATTTTTTAAAAAATCAGATTAGTGCATTGTGTGAATCCAGCATGTGATTTCTTCAAATAGAGCAGAACCTGCTGTAAAAGCCTATTATATGAACACTATAGTCCTTTTTGCCATCGCATGCCAGGAGGGGAGGGGGATCGTGCATGCGCATGCCCACACCCATAATTCTATGCGCACTGCCCCCGTGCATGCGCATGCGACCCCCTGCTCCCCCCGTGATGGCCCGGTAGGCCTGTTTTTCTCTCTCACCTGGCTCCCCTCTATGGAAAGGGCAAAAACAGCCTTCTCCCCCGCCCCGCCCGAGGCCCTCCAGAGGCCAAAAACGGCCCCTTTTCCAACTTCTTGTTGGACAGGAAGTGACATTTTTTGCTGTCCCCAGCCTCCAGAGACTCCTAGAGAAAAGAATTAAAATTGCTTATTAGACTTAAGAGCAGATTTTGATGAATTCCAAGGGAATGAGAAGAGTCCATGAAGAATGTAAAATCCACTGAAAGATATCAAACTGCATTGCACCAAATTCCTGTAAAAAGGAAAAAAAAATTGAAGAATTTTAAAAACACCAGTATGAATACCTGCAGAACTTTACTGCTATAAAAAAAAGATTATGCGTAAGAAATAGAAAGCGGGACATATAATACAAGGTGTTTTCCAAAAACTAGGAATTGTGTCAGAAAAGTTAAAACTCAAAATGACTCGAGGCTTGTAAAACACTCAAAAACAGCAAAAAAATCCCTCTTTGTTTGAAATAAAAGAAAAACCAACAGGAATATATGTTTATTGTGAGAAAACAAATCAGTAATTAATTATTGGGAGAAGGTAGGACTTCTTATCTCCTATTTACATGTCTTTTTTCAAAACAGAAATGGTCATCATTATGTCAGTGTAGCTAAGGATAGCCAAGAAGAATATCCACAATTAGTTGGATTACATTCTAAGAAATTGAAAGAACTAGTGAAAATTTATCCAAGAACAACTTTGTGTAAGTTTTGAGAATTCTTGCAAGTCCCAGAAAATTGGAAGAGTGCATCTGTTATTCACCTCTTCAAAAAGGGGAAAGGTAGGAAATTATAGACATATATCTTAAAATCTAAATTGGACAAGATTTTGAAATAGATTCTCAAACAGCAAGTCTGTGATCACAATTAACAGGGATAGATAGATAGATAGATAGATAGATAGATAGATAGATAGATAGATAGATAGATAGATAGATCATGCCAGATTAACTTTACCGTATTCTTCGAGTCACTTATCATTATTTGATAAAGTTTAGTAGATCAAAGGAATGCTGTACACATAGTGTGACTAGATCTCATGAAGCCTTCAACAAAAAACTTCACAACACTCTTCTTAACATGGGCTTGATATTACAATTGTTAGTAGGGCAATTGCACCAAAGAGTGTTCATTCCCTTCAATTCATTGGAGCCTTAGAGCAGGGGTCTCCAACCTTGGCAACTTTAAGACTTGTGGACTTCAACTCCCAGAGTTCCTCAGCCAGTCTTAAAGTTGCCAAGGTTGGAGACTCCTGCCTTAGAGGGAATCATTGAGTGGCATGCTACATTGGTCTTCCCTAAGCCAAATGGCATTCAATGTTTTTATCAATAACTTAGATAAGGGAGTTAAGGGAATATATGTAGCTGGCAGATGACATAAAATTGGAAGAAATGGCTATTATTTTAGATGAAAGAAAAAAGATTCAAAGAAGTTTGAACAGTGGGCTGAAATTAATATGATGGAGTTTAACAAGGAAATATGTAAAGTTCTAGCTGGGTAAGAGAAATTTAAGGAGCAACTACAGGACAGAGGAAACCTGGCTTGGCAGTAGAATATATCAGAAATGTATCTGTATCCTTGTCAGTCACAAATTAAACATGAGCCAGCAATGGAATGCAGCCGCTGAAAAAAAAAAGCAAATGCTACCTTGGGATACATTAGCAGGAACACAAAATCCAGATCATGAAAAGTAATTTGTTCCATTTTCCTCTGCCTTGCTCAGACCTCATTTAGAATACTGCACCCAATTTGAGAGACACCACAATTTTAAAAAGAAAGAATTCAGAGGATTGTTTTCAAGATGATAAGAGGCCTTGAAACTAAGAGACGTCTGTGGGGAGATGGTAGTATCTTTTTAAATATCTAAAAGGTTGTCACTTAGAAGAGGAACTGCAAATATTCTTATGAAAGACCAACAAGGGTGGGGCCATTGCGATCTCTGAGGGAAGAATATTCTACAGAGCAAGGACTCCTGCAAAAAAGGCCTGTCTTTTAGTCCCTCTCAGCTGACACTCTTTGGCTGATGGGATCTATAGCATGTCCAATCTGGTAGATTGAATTGGATGGGTAGAGACTCTGGTAATGTAGGGCTTTAAAAGTAACAACATGGTAAAACTACTGTTGCTTTATAATTTTCCTTACATAACTCTGAAATTTAGTAATATGAAGCTTTATTTTAATGGGAGATAGAGGAATCACCTATTTTTAAAGTATACTTTACAACCAAACCATCTTTCGTACAACCAAAAATACAGGTATTTTATTGGTATTATTTTATTTTTATTCTTAAAACTGCAACCTTCCAAAAGGTTGAAAGTCAGGCCTAAAGTGACTAATAAACCCAGTATTTTCTTTGTCAAGATCAGAAAAAGTAGACAAATTCTTTTTTTTTTATTGAAAAAGTTTTTACAAAAAAAAAGCTTTCCCCCCTTACCCCCCCTCCCCCCCCCCAACTTCCTGGAACAAACACAAGGTATAGTTAAAAATAAAACAAACATATGCTAAAAATTTTTCCTCCTAACTCAATTATACTCCTGCATTTCTCATCAAATCCTAACCTCCCCCAATGCAATCAGAAATAATACATCCTAATCATTCAAAGGCAGTCTGATATCTCTTCATCTGATATCTGTTTTGAATATAGTCAATCCATTTTTTCCATTCATTTAAGTATCTTTCTTGCGTATAGACAAATTCTTAGTTACAGAAATCTGCATGGCAGGAAAAAATTAAACACAGAGGTTAGATATAGTATTAAAATTTTAATCCTTTAATGAATAAAATATATAATTTATTTTAATTGGGATAACCTTTTAAAACTAAATTAATGAGCAAAACATTTAATCACAAAAATGTTTCTGAATATGTTCTTAGAAGCACTGAGGTCTATAGATATACTTGTCATAAACAAACAGTAGAGCTATTCCATTAGCTGATAACAGGTTTGTTATCTGAATTCCCCAGTCTGAATTCTCCAAAGAATAGAAAGAACATAGGAAGAAATAATTACAAATGTTCAAAGATAATTATGTCTTTTATGTTTATAGTTTTATTAATTATTAAGGAGCCTGTTATTAGAACACAATAGCCTGCAATTACTGCAGGTTCAAGCCCGGCCCAAGGTTGACTCAGCCTTCCATCCTTTATAAGGTAGGTAAAATGAGGACCCAGATTGTTGGGGGGGCAATAAGTTGACTTTGTAAATATACAAATAGAATGAGACTATTGCCTTATACACTGTAAGCCGCCCTGAGTCTTCGGAGAAGGGCAGGATATAAATGTAAAAAAAAATAAAAAATTAATCCAGTTTCATTCATTAACATTTAAAAAATGAAAATATATATTTTTATTGATTGGAAAAATAGGATTTGTTGGGAAATTTTGAGGAAGTTATGTAAATTTTTCAGTTCTTTGTGGTATGTGGTAATGTTTGGTTTCAGAAAATGCATAATTAATTAGCACAAATGACATCAAGGGGACTATTTTCTCCTGGCTATTTAATCATTATAAATTAATGATGAGAAATGCAAAATTGACACAATTGTGCATAAAAATAACTATAGTTACTTATTTTTAATTGAAAGAATGCACAGAAATATATGCATTATGCAGAATATCAATTTGCTTTTAAAGGAAGGTTTACTACTAAATCCCAAATTTCTATTTTTTAAAGAAAGTTGTTCCTTTCCATTGCAGATATGACCTACTAATTTTCTCTTATACCATTCAATATCAACTCCAAATATATATTTCTTAATGTAGGCAAAACCATTTGGGAAAAAATATGCACATTCAAACCACATGCCTTTTTGCAATGAAAGCAGAAGTATACAACTCTCTATCTCTCCACTATACCTATATAATACATCTCTGCTAAGTGAACCACAATGATTACCATTTGGCTTCCAGCAATTCAACCAGCAATTGAAGGTGCTGATAAAGCTCTACAGAGCAGAGGTCAGGTCTACCAATCTTCCATAATACCTTCATTTCCATAGGACTGGCTTCCTTCAGGCCCTAGCAATAAAGCAATGCCATCTTCTGGAAACCAGGAAGTGGAATATCTCCATTTCTGCATTTGCCCTTTGGAAATAAATGCCCCCGGAAATACACACCATCCCTACTCTGCTCACCTTTAAGCATTCCATAAAGATCAGGTTTTCTCCCCTTGAGTTAAAATAAATGGGTGGGCCCCCATGAGTTGAGGAATATGGATAGTTGCTTTTGTTCCCTTGAATGGTCACTGTTTTGTGGATGTTTGTTGTAGGTACTGTTCCTTTTGAATTTGGGGTATTGGCAGGTTGGGGATATAGAGGTTTGAAGAGCTATCAAGCATGCTGAAAGTGGGAAATACTAACTAAGACAAGTGGACAAGTTCAGTGGCCACTGAAAGTTTATTTTTAATAAATAAATAAGTAATTGTTCATTGTGCAAGAACACAGGTTTCCGGGGGAAAAAGCTAGTAGTAGCCAGCCTTGAATTCTGAAGAAGAGCATTCCAATGCTGCACTTTTTCTTACAAGTTTTTCTTTTTCTTCCTGTGATGGGTTTTTATTTTCTATTTCATCTCTAGCTCTTCCATGTCATGGGTTACATCCATTTACTTGAGAATATAATGTTGCTTTAAAGTGCATTTTTAAAGCTGTGATGGTGCAGTGGTTAGAATGCAGAACTGCAGGCTACAACTGCTGGCTGCAATTTAGCAGTTACCGTCTCAACCTTGACTCAGCCTTTCATCGTTCCGAGATCGGTAAAATGAGGACCAGGATTGTTGGGGGCAATATGCTGACTCTGTAAACCATTTAGAGAGGGCTGTAAAGCAATGTAAAGCAATATATACCATATTTTTCGGAGTATAAGACAAGATAAAGAAGGTGAAAATTTGGGTGCATCTTATATACCGAATGTAGCCCTGCTCACCCACCGGCCCTCACCCTTTGGCCTCTGCCTCCCAGCAATTTGCCTCCTTGCAGCAAGCAGCAAACAGCCTGTTTCAGTTTTAGCTTTAACACAGCACAAGCAGCTGATTCTTGGTTGGATCGGCCTCCTGACCATCAGCTGTTTCAGGCTGCAGAGATTGCCATTGCCTATTACCGCCTCTGCGCTTCCCGTTTTCGGCCTCTGCGCGCGCCATTTTCCGCCCATTCCTATCCCTGCCGCCTGGAACTGGCGGAATATGAAATGGGCTGTTTGCTACAAGGAGGCAAATTGCTGGGAGGCAGATTTTTTTCTTGTGCTAATCAGGCTGTACTGAAAGTGAAACTGAAACAGGCTGTTTGCTGTTGGCTGCAAGGAATCAAATTGCTGGGAGGCAGAGACAGATATTTTTTTTCCTGTTTTCCTCCCCAAAAAAGATAGGTGTGTCTTATCGTCCGGAGCTTCTTATACTCCGAAAAATACAGTAAGTCTAAATGCTATTGCTATTTTACTTCCAAATAAGATTGCACACCAAGTGAGGAAAATAAGGGAACAAGTTCTTGTTTTACTATTATTTGGATTGTTTATAGACAATTTCTCTGATATCTGAACATTATTATAATAAGATATTGGAAAATTCTAAATTCTGGGATATAAATATTAACTCCAGGCTTGTCTTGACTGACAGTGAAAACTGTATTTACTAGATACCTGGTAAGGCAGTCCTCCATTAAACCAGAAAATATCTGTGCAATTGTTTTCAATCCCTATATTTCATTTGTCTTTACCCATCAGACAGTTGTCCTTGCTGTTCTGTTACAACTCCATATTTTGTTCTGAATAAAGAAAGTTGCATTCAATTCCTACCTGTAATTAAATCGACTAAGAAACATGGTTTGAACTTTAGACCACCTCCCAATGCATATCCAAGTATCTCTGGATTTATTGTGGTGTATTTAATCCATAGACTATTATTCTTTCCTGCTTAGACAGACAGATACAGATGTTGGCACTGAATTTGAAATGTGTTTGAAATTGTTTTTGTAGTTATTTGGAATAAATAGCTTCACGTCACTCACACAGGAATTTCCTGTTGGTTTTTTTTTAAAAGTATTTTTCAGAGCTAGCCATGCCATTAAGCAAAGTATTCCCATTACTCGGGCAGCTGTTTTTGAATTTCATGAAAGAGTAGAAAACTCTTGCATATTTCTTATTATTGAATTGTTTTTGCTTTTGCAGGAGATGTGAACATTGGTAGGATTTTATGCTTCTGGTGACAAAATAAATGGCTACAGCTTGCAAACGATATACATTGACATAGGGTAAAGGGAACATGTCTCATCTTTCATCTTTTGACTCCTTCTTGGATGTGACAATTTCTCCCCCTGTTGAATTGTAAAATGGATGGGGAGGAAGAAGAAGAGGACGCCTCACACTTTACCATTTTTCTCCATTATTTTAACTAAAGGAAAAGTGGCAGGATGCTGTTCTTCTTTCTCTTGGTTAGGCAATCAGGGCAAAATGGTAGAACTTTTGTAAAGCCAACTAGTTAAAAAAAATCAGAACTAGAGAGATAAAGAGGAGTGTTTGTACGTGAATTTGTTAAAAAGCCTTGCACTATTCCACAGGTAAAGAGAATGGCCCTGAGGATAGTATGCTCTGTGGTGAGAATGGAGGGGAAGTTCCTGCCACAGTGCATGGTAGTTGATTGGAATGTGAGAGTTTGCCTGCAATAAAATGAAATAAAACAGGCAAACTAGGCAGCTCTACTTGAGCTAGTACAAGTCAGAAAAGATTATTTTTGACACAGAGCAGGAAAAGACAAGGAGAGTTTTCCTTTCTAATAGGCTGTTCAGACCATCTTAATCCAGCCATAGCAAGATAGAAACAACATGATCAACTGGAAAGGAGAATGCAAATGAGTAATCTATTATTAGAATGTGGAAATGCATCTTCTAAACAAGAATTTTGAAAAGGATAATAAATAACTATGGAAGATAAATGCAGTGATATTTTGGCTCTCAAAAAAAACCTCTTAGCCCTTCAGGTTTCATCATTAGTCACAAGATGCCAAGGAAATGATATCTTCTTCCCATAACTCAGATACTTTGCTGGAAAGAATAGTACTAGTCAGTTGCAAAAGAGAGAACATAGTTTAGCTTTACTTAAAAAGTATCCTGTACTCAAAATAAATAAATAACAAACAAAAGGACAAAAATAGGTAAAATTATTTTTAAAAATTCCAGGTAGATAAGTATCATATTGATTGTTTTGTATTTATGGAGTCTACATTAAACAAATGTATTGGGAGATAACTTCCTGCAGCCTTCAGATACGTATCACGGGGAAAGAAATTCTAGCAGTGCTTTAAAATTATTATAGTGCTTTGTCATTTCTATTATAATGTTTAAGTAGAAATTATTCTTAAACACCCAAAATAGAAACTATAGGTTAAAAATACTCTAAAATATAAGTATAATCCTCTGAACACTACATTGATTCAGGGAAGTTTATATTCAAGTAATCCATGCATGGAATCAAGTTAGCAAATTTTTATATAGGTTCTAATATTTCATCCTATCTTCCCCTTTCCACTTTTTGCTAAGTGTCAGTCTGGTATTACTTTTCTTCTGTTTCTTTGAGTCTGCCAGAGGCAGGCACAAAAACTCACAAGGAAGTTAAAAGAAATAAAAGAACACATATGTGGGTGAGTGTATATTGTGCTCTGCACGCACAGTTTCTCACTATAGGCTGAATGTGCCAGATTGGTTGGACTTCGTATTCCAACTGAAGAAAAGAAATTCCCAGTGATAGCATACATTAATTCCTTCTTTCTGCTAAAAAAAGTAATTTTATAAACTGTGATAAAGTACAGATTGTTACGTTTATCAGCACAGTGGCACAGTGGTTAGAATGCAGTACTACAGGCTGCCTACCGGCTGCCTGCAATTTAGCAGTTCAAATATCACCAGGCTCAAGGTTGTCTCAGCCTTCCATCCTTCCAAGGTGGGTAAAATTAGGACCCAAATTATTGGGTGCAATATGCTGACTCTATAAACAGCTTAGAGAGAGTTGTAAAGCACTGTAAAGTGGTATATAAGTCTAAGTTCAGTTGCTATTGCTAGTATTGTCATAGAAAAGTGGAGGTTTGCAAAGGAAACAAGTTTGGGTTTAGGACAACGTGGTATTGCACAATTCTATTGTGTGTACCTGCCTATCTACTTAGCTAATCACCTATCACATGCAACTTCCATTTTTTTACCTAAATTCTATATGCTGCTGAGTAAATCTTAACTTTTAGAAGATACCAATCTTAGCAACCTCCCACCAGCTCAGAAGAGCAAAAAAGGCAATTGTTCTCCACAGGCAACTAAATCCTCAGTATTTCTTTGAAATAAATTATGTCATTAACTTCAATACAATTTATTTCACATTATTGTTTAACTTGTGTTAAGCAATACATAGAGTATATTATGAAATGGTGGGGAGAAGAGGCTGGAAAACTAAGAATTTGTACATAGTGACAGATATTGATCTTCCTCCTCCTCCTCCTCCTTCCATCAAACTGCAGCAGAGATATACCTTGCATCAGGAGGCCAGTGCAGTCAGGCTGCCTGGAGTAGGGGCAGTGGTCCAATACCAGGAATCATCTTGGTCCTCCCCAAGAAGAGTCACAGTTGAACGAGAAGGAAGACTAGACAAGAGCACCTCAATCCTGGTCAGGTCATCTTGGACATTGCTCAAAATCAGTCTGGGACAATTACAGGATCCACTGTAGGAAGTTCAATTGGCACTGAAAGAAAACTTCAGTCCCAAGAGTGAATTCTGGTAGTAAGCCAGCTTTGGAAGCATATGCCTGCTTTACAACTGCACATCTGGATTCTACCAGAACACACATTCTTTCTGCTTGGACAAGCTGACAAGAGATTTGTCCAGGCACAGCGGGAGCCTTTTTGACTGAGAACCAGTTTTGTGATTGGAACTGTAATTCACACAAATTCATTTACACAGTCCCTATCCTGGGAAACAAATACATAACCTTCCCTAGGAGACCCTCCATTTACCGTACATCTTAAATATAAAGGGCATAAAGTACATAAAGCTTTAAGTTAACAGAACAAAAAAATAATCATGAGTCACACATGCAGTCTTACTTAGCAAAGCAGCTGTTCACACTTGAAGTGCTAAAGGAACAGGCTGAAGCACTGCGGTGAACTGCCCTCAAACTAACAAAATACAGATGTGCTACTGCAGCAAATGCATCATGAACACAGTCCAGAGCAAACTCAGTAAACAGAATCAGCTATGCTTATCAGATCAAGTAGCATAGTCTTTCTGCATATTTAATTGCACTCTAAGGTCCACACATAAAATGATATGAGAGAATGAGGTATATAAGTATAATCAACAATACAAAAGCCAAAAATCCAGAAAAAGCAATCAAATCAAAGGAAATTATCAACATGAAAATTCTAGGGAAATAAAGTTAACTTAGATGCACTGATGAGGACCTGCTGAATTTTTGGTAGGTATTTGTCCTCTGTGCAAGTTTTTTTATATGTGCATTTGTTCAGGATGCAATGGTTTGGGAGAGCCATTGTATTAAGAGAAAATGTATTTTTTCAAGCAACTTGATACCAAAATACCGTATATAGGTTACTGTTAAAAAATTATAAATTTAGATTTATAGCACATCAGCAACAAATGCAATTCTTTCAACAATAGTTACTCTGGTACCCTATATCATGTCTGCTGCTAGACTGTGCACTAGCCCCATCTAGAGTGCTTAACAGTAATAAAATTGTGAGTTATGATGTATGGATCACAGTAGCTAAGTTATTCTTGCCAGTATTGGACATAAATCAGCTCTGGAGACAACTGCCGAGAAAATGTAAAAGATAAGTCACCCAATAATATCCACAGAAATCCTTCATCCCTTTCTCAATAAACACGCATGAGATTAGCCTAGACTGTTTAAGTCTCAAAAACAGTTCTAAACCCAGTGTAAGATGATCTAGAAAACCAGTTTCTTCAAAGATTGCTTGGAATTCCATTCTCACAAATATTTTTTCTTAGAAGACTATGGCTGAAAAGTACAATTAGATTATAATCATTCAAACTTCTGAGTCCAGTACAGATTTTTTTTTTTTCAGGAAAGGCCACTCAACTGTATCTTTAAGGATGACCAACACTGTTCTCTCAGACAGCGACATGTTCGTTATAGTCTGGACTGAACCAATCCATCAGCCATGATGCATATGATTTAAGACAAGAGGTTCACGGCATTAAAGCTATAAACTCATTGTCTGTGTTCCCAGGCCACAAGAGAGGGCCACAAAACTGAGAGGGATGGTACATTAAATGCTCCACTCAAATGCACATGAAATCTGGTAACCAACTCAGCATGAAGGCAAGTGATTTAACCTCCAATGTGCTTAGGAAATTTATCACATAATACTGTAAGTTCCTGTAACCCAGCCTCCAAGGTTGAATTATACCATACAGTTCTACTGAGGATATCATGGAGAAAGTAAACTGAGCCTTTATTGCAAGCTGCATTGCTGTGGAATATCTATAGGTAAGCTGCAGAGTATATTTGGTCACTTTCAGGGCAATTGTCTATTATAAGTGCTATTGTCATTGCCAGCCTGTTATGTCATTATTCTGAACTGGATCCTGCCACAGAATCAATTATGTTGGTATCTTTAGGGTGTAGATTATTAAACAGTCTTATGTGTTCCAGAAATTCTAAATGAATAACCAAAGGGTGCATTAGTTATTATTTGAGAATAATGATATCAAGGTAACCAAATAATAAAGTCGACAACTTATGAGAAATGTAAATAAAAAGAATATTATTTATTTATTTATTTATTTATTGTTTATATTTATATACCGCCCTATCTCCCAAAGGACTCAGGGCGGTTTACAGGCATTTAAAAGCAAGAAATACAATAAATACAATTCTAAAAACAATTAAAAAACTTATTCAAAAGCCTTAATTAAAAATATAAAAATTAAAACCCAAGATAAAACCCATAAACTAAAATCTAACTCAGTCCTGCGCAATTAAATAGATATGTTTTAAGCTCGCGGCGGAAGGTCCGAAGGTCCGGAAGCTGACGAAGTCCTGGGGGCAGTTCATTCCAGAGGGTGGGAGCCCCTACAGAGAACCCTTCCTGGGCGTCGCCAGACAACATTGCCTCGCTGACGGCACCCTGAGGAGTCCCTCTCTGTGAGAGCGCACGGGTCGGTGAGAGGTATTCGGTAGCAGCAGGCGGTCCCGTAGATAACCCGGCCCTATGCCATGGAGCGCTTTAAAGGTGGTCACCAAAACCTTGAAGCGCACCCGGAAGGCCACAGGCAGCCAGTGCAGTCTGCGCAGGATAGGTGTTATACGGGAGCCACGAGGGGCTCCCTCTATCACCCGCGCAGCCGCATTCTGGACTAACTGCAGCCTCCGGATGCCCTTCAAGGGGAGCCCCATGTAGAGAGCATTGCAGTAATCCAGGCGAGACGTCACGAGTGCGTGGGTGACTGTGCACAGGGCATCCCGGTCCAGAAAGGGGCGCAACTGGCGCACCAGGCGAACCTGGTAAACGCTCTCCTGGAGCGGCCGTCAAATGATCTTCCAAAGACAGCCGTTCATCCAGGAGGCGCCTAAGTTGCGCACCCCTCCATCGGGCCAATGACTCGCCACCGATGGTCAGCCGGATTTAGCTGACTGTACCGGGATGCGGCATCCACAGCCACTCTGTCTTGGAGGATTGAGCTTGAGCCTGTTTCTCCCCATCCAGACCCGTACAGCCTCCAGACACCGGGACAGCACTTGATAGCTTCGTTGGGGTGGTCCGGCGTGGAAAGGTACAGCTGGGTGTCATCCGCATACAGCTGATACCTCACGCCGAAACCACTGATGATCTCACCCAGCGGCTTCATGTAGATGTTAAACAGAAGGGGCGAGAGGATCGACCCCCGCGGGGCCCCCCAAGTGAGGCGCCTCGGGGCCGACCTCTGCCCCCCTGTCAACACCGACTGCGACCGGTCGGAGAGATAGGAGGAGAACCACCGATAAACGGTGCCTCCCACTCCCAATCCCTCCAGCCGGCGCAGCAGGATACCATGGTCGATGGTATCGAAAGCCGCTGAGAGGTCTAATAGGACCAGGGCAGAGGAACAACCCCTATCCCTGGCCCTCCAGAGATCATCCACCAACGCGACCAAAGCCGTCTCTGTGCTGTAACCGGGCCGGAAACCGGACTGGAACGGGTCTAGATAGACGGTTTCATCCAGGTGCAGGGGAAACTGATATGCCACCATACTCTCTACAACCTTCGCCGCGAAGCGAAGGTTGGAGACTGGACGATAATTACCTAAAACAGCCGGGTCCAGGGAAGGCTTCTTAAGGAGGGGTCTCACCACCGCCTCTTTCAAGGCGGCCGGAAAGACACCCTCCACCAAAGAAGCGATCGTAATCGCCTGGAGCCAGCCTCGTGTCACCTCCTGAGTGGCCAGCACCAGCCAGGAGGGGCACGGGTCCAGTAAACACGTGGTGGCATTCAGTCTACTCAACAACCTGTCCATGTCCTCGGGAGCCACAGGGTCAAACTCATCCCAGACAATGTCACCAAGACCACCCTCGGACGCCTCACCTGAGTCACTGCAATCTTGGTCCAACCCGTCCCGAAGCTGAACGATTTTATCGTATAGATAACCGTTAAACTCCTCAGCACGTCCCTGCAGCGGGTCATCCCGCTCCCCCTGGTGAAGAAGGGGCAGTCACCCGGAACAGGGCGGCTGGGCGGTTATCTGCCCGGCGCAATGAGGGAGGAGGCGTAGCAACGCTTCCTCAATGCCACTAGGTAAGTCCTTGTATAGGACTTCACTAGTGCCCGATCAGCCTCTGAACGGCTAGACCTCCAGGAACTCTCTAGGCGTCTTCTCCGGCGCTTCATCCCCCTCAGCTCCTCGGAGAACCAGGGAGCCGGTTGGGACCTGCGCCGGGTCAGAGGCCGCAAAGGCACGACACGATCTAAGGCCCCCGCCCGTTCCCAGGCCGCAACAAGTTCCTCAGGCGTGCCGTGAGCCAGACCCTCAGGAATGGCCCAAGCTCCGTCCGGAACCTCTCCGGGTCCATCAGGCGCCTGGGGCGGAACCAACGCGCGGCTCCGTCTCCCTGCGGTGTTGGGTGGCGGTCAGAAAGTCTAGGCGAAGGAGAGAGTGATCTGACCATGACAAAGGTTCGTGACTATTTCCTTTAAGTCCAGATCTCTCGACCACTGACCAGAGACAAAATCAAATCAGTGTACCACCCCCGGTGTGGGTAGGGCCATCAACTACTTGCGTCAGGTCTAAGGCCGTCATGGGAGCCATGAACTCCCGAGCTGCTGTCGATGACGAGCCGGAAGAAGGCAAGTTAAAGTCCCCCATGACTAAAAGTCTGGGGGTTTCAACTGCCAACCCAGCAAGCACCTCCAGGAGCTCGGGCAGGGCAGCTGTCACGTAGCAAGGAGCCAGGTACGCGACCAGCAAGCCCATCTGACATCTATGGCCCCACTTCACAAGGAGGATTCACACCCGACAATCTGAGGTACAGTGGTCTCCTCGGCTCCAGCCTCCCTCTAATCACAACCCCCACCCCCCCACCCCTACCCTGGGCTCTCGGCTGATGAAATGCACGGAAACCTGGTGGGCACATCTGCACCAGGGGCACGCCCCCTTCTGCGCCCAACCAGGTTTCCGTAATGCCTATAAAGTCCGCGGCACCCCCCTGAATAAGGTCGTAAATTAGGGGGGCCTTATTGGCCACGGACCGTGCATTACATAACATCAGCCAAGGCCCAGGCTCTGAGGGTCTTGGCTATCCGGGAACGGAGAAGTCTGGGGCTCGGGCGCGATCGCCTGCAAATATCGAGCGCGTGCCCCCTTAACACGATCCGAGCCCCCGCTTCCGCCAAATCTGCCCCTCCCCCAAACCGTGCAAATAACGCCACCCTCCACCAATGGAACCTGAACTCCCCCCATAACCTTGGACCTATTAGCTCACCGCCACGAGCATGCGAGGAACTGATACCCCACCGGCGGGTTTCCCCCAACACCCGCCCTACCCCTCCCACCCCTTAAAAATGCCCTATCTAAAAACCCCCAAAGGCTCTTCCTCTTCGCATGCCACCTCTGTGGATCCCAAGATCCGTCATTGAGGCCGGCCCTTGGTAATAAAACGGGCCATTCCTGCGAGGCGGGGGCACCTCGCAGGCGCAAGAGTTCCTGTACCGAATAACATAGGCGAATCGTGAAATAATACTACTTCGCTAGGGAAAACAGTCGCGGGAGATGATCATTGTCCAGGATGGCAGAATATTAGTCCATAGTGCTTCACACGGATACCCATCGTCCGATGGTGGCTAATAATGATAATAAATAGGCTAAAGATGGAAAGATGGAAAAAATAGCCCAGTCCAAAAATCCATGGGGGAAAACGAGGTGGGTGGGTAGATCTTCTACCACCCTCGGCACTGTCTACAGCTGTTCCTGGGTATATCCACTGCTAGATCTCAAATCGGTCTCCAAGTCTCTTCCACAATAATTCCAAAGAGCAATCCTGGCCAAAGGTCCCAAAAGGCCAGATAAGTGCAGATGACAGTGCACAAATAATAGTGAGAGAAACAGGTCTCAAATGGTCGAGACACCTCCCATAATCACCACGCCAATTCCTTCATTAAGATGGTTAAGATGGTTAAGATAGTTAAGATGGTTAAGATGGTTCAAAGATAAAAATCCTCAGGCAAGCCCCAGGCGAGCCCCACATTCCAAAGGCTTGGCCACTCCTCAGATCCAGGGCCTTTCCCAGAAACCGGGCCAGGCACCTCTGAGGAAGGCCGGCCAGATGTAATAGGCCGTAAATCCCGGATACGGCATAAGTGGGGTAAAACGTCCTCAGAGCCCCTCCTGCAGGGAAGGCAGTGGAAAGCCGCAACGGAAAAGCCGGTAGTGGAGAAGCCGGTGAAGTCAACCCCTTCGTCCCGAAATAACCAGGCTGGGGAGAAAACGTACCAAAGTAGCCAGCGCTCAGCAATCGCAGTCCACAGGCCATGATGGAACGATCCGCGACGCGCCTCGCCCGCACCACGGCCCAGGAAATGGCCGCCGTTGGCCGCTCCTCACCCGGCCTCGCTCTCGGCAGCCGTGTCACCGAAAAGGCCGCAGACCTCTCCCACGGCTGCCGAGAAGCTGGCAAAGCGGGCGGGGGTATAGACTGCGCGTCGCCCGCACCACGGCCCAGGAAATGGCCGCCGTTCGCCGCCCTCACCCGGCCTCGCTCTCGGCAGCCGTGTCACCGAAAAGGCCGCAGACCTCTCCCACGGCTGCCGAGAAGCTGGCAAAGCGGGCGGGGGTATAGACACCACGGCCCAGGAAATTCCTCACCCTCGCCTGCAGCCGTG
The DNA here is from genome assembly GCF_028640845.1 of Ahaetulla prasina. Lineage (NCBI taxonomy): Eukaryota > Metazoa > Chordata > Lepidosauria > Squamata > Colubridae > Ahaetulla > Ahaetulla prasina. The sequence continues at coordinate 135,488,883 of NC_080539.1, forward strand.
TCACTGAAAAGGCCGCAGACCTCTCCCACGGCTGCCGAGAAGCTGGCAAAGCGGGCCGGGGTACAGGCGGCTCGGCAGCCGTCTGGGTAATGCCATCAGCGTCGATCATCGTCGGCCCGGCTCCGTTCACCTAGCGAGCCGCCATCTTGCGCATGCGCAGAGCCAAAATATTAAAACTCAATCCAAGAAGAAGCAGTGATAATCTATGAATAAATGGTGCTTTACTCACTTCAGAGAGTAGCACAGTGAATTTGAAGAGAAAGGCAAGGGAGAATAACATACTGGACTCAATTAAATAAAGAAAATTCAGAAAATGGCAGGAGAAATTGGGGAAGATTAAAGAGGTTTTCATTGTATAGTGTTCAGGTATAGAAGAAAATAGAAAGAGAAGCACAGAGACTTTTTCTCTAACAAGAAAACCAGAAATTGGGAAGCTTCCTGCCACAACAAAGAGGGAAAGATGCTTATAAGATATATCCAGCTGCCTCATGAAAAAGCACCTCCATAGAATCTCTATAAACATTTATAAGATATAATATTCACATATACCTGCATGTACTAAGGACACTTTTGGGTGGGCACTATTTCACTTGGAAGTGGAGACGAAAATAAAAATAATGTTTCCGGATTGAAGAGGGGTGGGGTGAATTCCTTTTCCTTTGCAGCTTGTGCCCAGGATTCTGGTCTTTGAAGGCAGACAGATTCTCAAACAATGGAAAGAAAGGGAATGTGGGGATTCCTAACAATAATTGCTTTGCAATGTGTTAAGGGTAAACTGGTTCACAACCAAGATTGTGCACTGTTGAGCAGAGTACCCTACGCATGAAAATGACTGAGACTGGTTGTATACAATAACAGTCACTTGCAGACAAACTGGGGTTTGATATTCCTTTACTTTTAGGGAAAAGGCAAAGTCATAGTCCAAAAACAATTCCAGGTCATACACATATAAAGTCAGTCAGTCAGTCTTACCAATGTAGACTTGTAAAACAAACAAGGTCTTCTTTCAGTTTAGTTCAGTTCAATTCACAACAGTCAGTATCTTAAGGAATCAGTAACTAGCTATGATCAAGCAACGATCATAAAGCTCAAATACACAGTTGCAGCATGTCTTCAGTTTACAATGCTGTAGCGTCCCTGTAATTCCTCACAAGCCATAATTTAATGGTCCTTTTATACATTGGCTACAGAGCTCAACCAATCAGGATGCTTGCAATGATGCAGCACAGCCTTAAAGTAATATCATGCCTTTCTTACTGAAAACATACATACTTAGTTTATATATTGCCTGGCCAGCTAGTTAGGCAAATAACAATTTCCTGACACAATGCTCTTTTGGTTCTTCTGCTCACATGTGCCCCCTTGTTTCTTGCAGCCATATTTCCTGAGGTTGGGATTCAGATCAGTTCTAAGGATGGATATTCCATTCTTTTGTCTGTGTCTTGATTTAACCACTGAGTAGATAAAGCCAACTGGCTGTTCCAAACTGTGAATCCCAATTCAACTGGCTTGCTTCAAGTTTTGGTCATCGTGATATAAAAAAGATGTTTAGGGGACTGGAGACCAAAACATATGAAGAATGGTTGCAGGAATTGGGTTTAATGAAAAGGACTAAGAATGACACAAAAGCAGTGTTCCAATATCCCAGGGGCTACCACAAAGAAGAGGAAGTCAACCTATTCTCCAAAGCACTTGAAGGCAGTATAAGAAGCAACGGATGAAAACTAATCAAGAAGAGGATCAACCTAGAAATAAGGAGAAATTTTCTGACAGAACAATTACTCAGTGGAATGGTTTTCCTTCAAAAGTTGTGGGTGTTCCATCACTGGGTTTTTTAAAAAAGATTGGACAGCCATTAATCTGAAATGGTATAGGATATACTGGTTGACAGTTCATTTTGGTAGGTGACTGGTTTCAGAGGCCAAAAAAAAAAAAAGATTTTATCTTTGAGATAAAAACAAACTTGGCAAGCAACAGGGAAACCTCAGGGCACCCTGGCTATCCCATTTGGTGATTCTTCTGAGTGTCTCCAGGTGACAATGGAAAATGAAAAAGAGATTATATTTGAGCAATGCAAGTTTGCTAAATGAGATTTCCTTCTCATTTCCTAAAAGATTTCTGTTTTGAGGATAAATAATCCAACCTAGTCCCAAAGATGCTTTTTTTCAAGAGGCAACTGGACTTTCTAGTTTTTCTTTGAAGATGTTTTGCTTCTCATCTAAGAAGATTCTTCGTCTCTAGCTGGATGATGGGGAATGGAAGGATTTATACTCCTTGCAGACAGTTGGTTATTTGTATTCTTTTAGAGACTCATTGAAGCCACCTGAAGGTTTATCTGTGTCGTCACAGTCACCCGAGTAGTGCAAATATGGAGCCTTCTTGGAACTGTTGAAAGGACCGTGTTGTAGACTGGAGATAGATGATGTCATAGCCTTCCCCCTCTTGAGAGAGGACTGTTCAATTTTGATATAGTTTCTTGGATGATGAGAAGCGATATGTCCTCAAAGAAAAACCAGAAAGTCTAGTTGCCTTTTTAAAAAAGCACCTTTGGGACAACCATGACCTGGATGACTGAGAATCTCCATAGATATAATCTATCCTAGGAAAACGGGGAGAAACAAAGGTGAACACAACTAACAAAAAAGGATCAGAAAGAGACAAAACTATGAAACTGGAATTTAATTAATTCTCCTCCTCCAGATTACCTCCAGCAAAAGATGTCTAAAAGTTGATGACCCTAAAAGTTTGTGTTTTTTTTAAAAAAAAACTCCTTGCGCTTCTTAAAGAAAGTTAAAGCAAGAACTAGCGAGTCTATTTGATTCCTATTGTTGCAATTAACAATATGAGTTAATGGACCTGTCATTTATTTATGAAGATACAGTAGTGGCCAAAACTGTGGAAACCTTTTGGGAAAAGTATATTTTCTAAAACTAGCTAATAACACCACTTTTTTTTTAAGTAGTACCATAAAATTATATATCAATGGAAAGATAATTTAATAAAGAATGTAATGCAATAACTTTTATGAAGGATTTGCTATTAGAATAGCAGTTACAGTATAAATAAGAAAAGTGAAACACGTAGAAAAAATGAGATATACAAAAATTACCACATCAGTTAATACTTAGTTGGGTAACCTTTAGCATGAATTACGGCCTTACAATGTCTTCCTATGGAGTGAACCAAGTTTTTTAGTTCTGCAGCTGTTATAATGTGAAACCAAGATTGAATGATTGCTTCTATTAACTGGGTTTTATTGCTGGGTCACTTCTGACTAACAAGTTTCTTTAGTCGGCTCCATAGATTTTCAATTGGGTTAAGGTCTGGGTTATTCCCAGGCCATTCCACCAGTGGAATATGATTATCTTGAAACTCCAAGAAAAAGTGGTGTTATTTATTTATTTATTTATTTATTTATTTATTTATTTATTTATTTTTCAAATTTTTATACTGCCCTTCTCCGAAGACTCAGGGCGGTGTACAGCAAATAAAACACAATAATAAAAAAAATTTAAAATACAAAATCTGGTTTAAAAATCTAATTCAATCGCTGTATGTTAAAAATATTAAGTAAGAAATTTACAAAAATAGAATAAAACCCCTATTTAAAAGCCCACTAAAAACCCACAGTATTAAAATCAATCAGGCCAGCCCCGCTTGGTGAAGAAAGAAGGTCTTGAGCTCGCGCTTAAAGATCCGAAGATCAGGGAGAAGACGGAGTCCCACCGGCAGATCGTTCCAGAAGGCCGGAGCCCCCACAGAGAACGCTCTTCCCCTGGGGGCCGCCAGCTGACATTGGTTGGCCGACGGCACCCTAAGGAGGCCCTCCCTGTGAGAGCGGACTGGACGCACCGGACGATGGGAGGTAACTGGCGGCAGCAGGCGGTCCCGTAAGTATCCTGGTCCCATGCCATGGAGCGCTTTAAAGGTGATAACCAACACCTTGAAGCGCACCCAGAAGACCAGCAACCAGTGCAGCCTGCGCAGGAGAGGTGTTACATGGGAGCTACGAGGTGCTCCCTCAATCCCCCGCGCGGCCGCATTCTGTACCAGTTGGAGCCTCCGGGTGCTCTTCAAGGGGAGCCCCATGTAGAGAGCATTGCAGTAATCCAGACGGGAAGTAACGAGGGCGAGTGACTGTGCATAACGAGTCCCGATCCAGGAAAGGGCGCAATTGGTGAATCAGGCGAACCTGATGAAATGTTCCCCTGGCGACGGCCGTCAGATGGTCTTCTAAAGACAGCCGTGCATCCAGGAGAACGCCTAAATTGCGCACTGATTCCCTGGGGGCTAACGATTCGCCCCCCCCACGATTCGCCCCCCACAGTCAGCAATGGGGTTAGTTGACTGTGCCGGGACGCTGGTATCCACAGCCACTCCGTCTTGGATGGGTTGAGTCGGAGTCTGTTCGTCCCCATCCAGACCCGCACGGCCTCAAGACACTGAGTCATCACATTGACAGCTTCGTTGGGGTGGTTCGGGGTGGAAATGTACAACTGAGTATCGTCAGCGTACAGCTGACAACTCACCCCGAAGCCACGAATGATCTCCCCCAGCGGCTTCATATAGATGTTGAACAGGAGAGGCGAGAGAATCGACCCCTGCAGCACCCCACAAGTGAGTTGCCTAGCAGTCGATCTCTGCCTCCCGTCAACACCGTCTGCGAACGGTCGGAGGGGTAGGAGGAGAATCACCGCAAAACGGTGCCTCCCACTCCCAAACCCCCCAACTGTCGCAGCAAGATACCATGGTCGATGGTATCAAATGCCGCTGCAGATCCAACAGGACAAGAACAGAGGAACAACCTCTGTCCCGTGCCCTCCAGAGATCATCAACCAACGCGACCAAAGCCGTTATAAGCCATCAAACCTCAAAAATACACTTTCCCCAAAAGGTTTCCACAATTTTGGCCACTATTGTATACTTTGTGATACCTGCCATGGTTTTACCAAGAACTAGCAATCAACTATGCAAATAAGGAGTTAAAGAGGGACGTTTGTTCAATTTTAGTTTGGAAAGGCCATGATTGGATACCTTTAATAATATTTTTATTTGTTCTATTAGCACTGCTATGTCAATTATGGATTGCAACTACTAAGAGTACCCTGTTTTTCTTCAACTTGGTATGCCTGTAGTCTTCTTGGGCATAATGATACCAGTTTTGACTGAATGATGGATTTGATGCTACAGATCAATGTGGATTGAATGCAGCATCTAGCTTGCCCAAACCTGAATGGAATTGTGTATAACTTAGAAAGGGAGAAGCAAATAACTCTACTGTGTACTAAGGTGCCAGGTTGGAGATAGATCACTAAGAAGTGATCTTGTCAGTAATTCATCTCATCTCTCCAACCAATGCCAGAACAGGATTTCCACAAAGGAGTCCCCAAGAATTTTCACAAAATTTGCTGGAAATCACCAGATTTCAGAAGTCTAAGGAAGTTAATATTAACTGCTTCAGGATCCCATTAGAGAAGAATGTCACAAAGAAACAACCTGCATGATAATTCAGCCACTTAACACCTCCTATCTTCAGATTATCTTTCTTTGTCCAGGTACAAATCTATATTGGAGGTATGTTTCCTCACAGTAAGCAGTTTACAGTATCTAAGTTTTTCCCCCACTAAATCATTCTGACTGCTGCATTGTAGAAGGACTGAGGAGACTGGCAAAAGTAGAGACAAAAGCAAAAAGGATATAAAGTACCATGGAAGTATTTTTACACAAAACGTTAAAAATATGACAGCTCTTCAGCTCCCCTCCCCAAAAAAGACATGACTAGCTAGAAATATGATAGAGGCATATGAAACCATAAAAGCTTTTGAAAACATTAGCAGAGAACAGCTGCTCACTGCTCTACACAAGTATAGAAGAGAGCATCTGATGGAATTAATAAGCAAACAAAATTAATGGTAGTATGTATGTGAGTGAAATACAGGCAAAAACATGTCAAGCTGATACAAAAGAAAGTATACATCTGAACAGGGTAATGATCAACAATACAGAAGTATAAATATGAAAATCTCACTATAAATTGTCTCTGGCAATAAAAATTAAACCTCAAATAGACAATATATGATGTCAGAAATCCATTCCCTGAAAATACAAGAGAACATCTGGTGTTGTTTCTTATCAAGAATTCTATAACCAGTTCATACACTGATTTTGTTTGGTAAGAATGGCTGGAATATGGAGGCCATCAAATATATCTTTGGAGTCCTGAGGTTCAGAATTCCTGATTTTACTTAGTTGTACTTTTCCAAAATATGAAAATCAATAATAAAAAATATGATAATGATGGGTTGTGGGTGAATATGCCACAAGAAAAATATTCTCGGTTTCTCCTCCAGCCTTTTTTTTCAAATGTGAAAGATGTCCTGCAGTTCTGGGCTTACTTCTTTGTCCTCCACCCATTTTTATTGACTTGAATCACAAAACAAAGTAGAAGAGCACAGCCAATCCAATCTTCCCATTGTATTATAGAGAGGCTCTTCTCAAATCAATGGACAATACCTTTTAACTCAGATCAAAAATAACCCTGTTAAAGGTAGAAGAGAGCAGAGGCAGCACTTTTCCTTTCAATACAATAGAGGACCTGGAAACAATTAGCTACCATCTCTCTTCTGGGTTGGATCCCAAAATTTGAGGAAAAGCAGACCGATACCTTGTACTCTAAAAATCAGAGAATTATGAGAGATGACTTTAATGAAGTAAAAACCAAAACCAAAACCAATAAATCCCACTTACCTTATTGTTGATAATATGTTACAAACTGACTTGCTGTGCTGTATTTGGCATTGTCGCATCTTTTTGTAGCCCTGAATTGGTCTGAAAGTGGATGTGAGAAAAGTTGCTTCTAGAATGCTCTTTTTATTAATTTTAAATTTTTCTTTTGTTTTGCTTTTTAATTTTTTAAGAAATTCTTTAGATATATATATAGTTCTCCTTCATTTTTGCTTTGCTTGCATGTCTTAACCAATAACAGATTTAAAAAAAAATTAAAAAATTCAAATTTTTAGATTACAGTCTTTTCAATAACAAATAATGTTTTGAAATGATTTTGTTTGTTATTGGAGGCACAGTGAAATTAACACTTTATTTTTTATTTTTGGGCAAAGAAAATGGACTTAGAATCTAAAGACTTAGTGTTCAGAAAGACAAATGTATGATTTAAAAAACTGATTATTATAGATGGGTGAAATCTAAAAATTTCCCCTACCGGTTCTGTGGGCGTGGCTTAATTGGTGGGCGTGGCTTGGTGGTCAGACTGGGTGGGCGTGGCCAATAACAATAAATAATAAAAATAATAAACAAAGTATAAAAAAACAATAAGAGGTACCAAAACCCAACTTTCACACTTTATACACACACAACAGAACACAACTGACTCACACACAATGTAAAAGCAGCTGCACTTCACACTTCACACAGCCACAAAAAGCTCAAAAACCAACTTTCACACTTTACACACACACAACTGACACACACACACACACAATACCACATACAGCTTTCTGAGATTTTGTGTTTGTGTAGTTAGAGTGAAACACTACAGAAATGCACCAAATCTCAGAAAGCTGCACAAATATTTTATTTTATTATTTTATTTTATTTTATTTTATTTTATTTTATTTTATTGTGGACTTCAATTCCCAGAGTTCCTCAGCCAGACAGCATTAATCACTCAGTGGTGAAATAGATTAGCTAAGTTTAGATTAGTTCAGTCTAGTGCTAAAAGCAAAACTGGGGCTTTCCAGCTGTGAGAAAAGCCATGAGGTCGATCAGTAATCAGGTAAGTGGCTTAGACTCTTTTAAAAGGAGTTTTTCTACATGTTTTCTACAGAAAACATGTTTTTTAAGGTTCTGCTGATGAGGAACTCAGGTGAGATCCCCAGAGTAGCCTTTAAATTTATAATTTTTTAAGTTTAAAGGCTGCCGATCTCAGCTAAGGGGCGGGATCCTCAAAGGCTTTTTTTTACTTTTAAAGGCAGGTTTTGGCTGAAGCAAAACCTTCTTTTAAAAGTAAAAAAAACCCCTCTGCTGATGGTGCGGCTCAACAGAGGCAGGGGGGCGGGGCCAGGGATTTTTGCTACCGGTCCTCTGAACCAGCAGCCGCCATTGCTACCAGATCGCGTGATCCCATTTGATCCGGGAGCAGTGATTATAGATCAGTGATGGATCTTCTCTTTTACCTTTTTTCCCCTTCTATAATTTTGTATATTTTTCTGTTTTTTGCATAGAGTTATTTTTTTAAAAAACAGTTCAGGCTACCATTGGTCATTCAGACTTTCCTAATTTAGTGTGAATTGGACAGCATTTTTATTGTGAGGTCTCACCATAATGAATAGGTATGACATTCTGCTCCACAAACTAGCTATTAATACAAGTCTAGATTCTTGCATAAACCCAACCTTGTAATTAAGGTTCAATGTGTTGTATGAATTAATGGCATCATTGTGACCAACTTATTATATGAATACTGTTTAAAATAATGCTCAATACACACATGCTCCCTAAATATAATAGATTTTCTGTCATTCTGATAATCAAAAAGTTTCTGCTGCAGACAGAAATATAGTAAGAAAATAATCACAATAATAATGGTCATGCAACAAATTGTAGTATGTATACCAACAGCTCAAGCAGAAAGTAAAGGGCTATTGCTGAATTCAATTAAAATACTGTGTTTGTCTTGAAATATTTTTTCAAGAGAAATAGGCAAATACAGTATGGTGGAACAAATCTCTCCAATTCTGCTCACTCACCTCTACTCCACTTTTTCAGTTTAAATTGTGGATATTTCTCCAGACATCTCCCTGTTTTCTTCAGTGACACTACTTTTTCTGTGGTATTTTTCTTGTTAGCAGATCTTCTGATTCCACCAAATGCATCAACAGGATTTTGTACGTACATTTTTCCCAATATTGAAAAACAGATAAAACTCTGAGTAGCATTCATTCAGCCAATCAGTTTGCTTTGCTTTTTCTTTGTGAGATCGTGCTTCATAATAGTGCTGACAGGTAGATTAGCTCACAAAGGCGTAATAAATAAAACTTTTTGGTGGGCTGAATGAAAACTATTCACTCAGAGATTTGTCTCTGTGTGTGTGCTGGGTGTACTGCTCTTTACTCATCGAGGATTGGTAGCTTAGATCTGGTTTTGTTTTTATTTAACTGCATTCTCCTGTACGCTGCTTAGAGAGTCCAAAGCAATGGGTTGTTAACTTCAGCTGATTGGCCAGAGACTGAGTTGAATTTGTTTAAACACGCCTCCTCTTCCTGCTTAGCTCCAGTTTATTAACTCAGTCGGCCATAGAGAGACTACCTCCTTTAGCTCCATTGCTTTGACTCTTCAATCAGCATATTTGGACCTTAAATTAAAAGAAAAAAATTCTCAAACCTCTCCAAAAAAAAAACAAAAAAACCCCCACACCTTTTCTTTATTATTCCTTGCTGCTGGGAGCCTGAAATAAGCTGAGTGCTAGAGCAACGGCGGCCATTTTTTTTGGTCATTTTCCTGAATCCAAGGCTCTCAGGATCGTCCGGACTGCCTGAGACATTGCTGGACCTTCAAAATCGTGAGTTGCAGCCAGCGGAGCGCAGGAGAAGCCGTGGTGTCGGCTTCGCGCTTGCAGGGGTGGAGAAAGATCCGTGTTGTCAGATGCAAGCTCCCCCTGCCAATGCTGCGGTGACTAGATGCCTGAGAAGCAGTGGTGTCTGCTTCGCGCCATAAATTTGGGGACACCCCCCCCTTGCACCCCTCCACACAGCTCAAAGGCACTTTTCAAGCCGTGGTGTCGGCTTGGTGCTAATCAGCCCTTTTCCTCTCATCTCATTCCAGGATTCTTGAATCGGGCCTATAGTGACTTGAAAATTTATTTGAGGCTTCCACTGACTCCAGGCGTCTATTCCAAGATGGCTGACTGCAGCAGGTCTTCTTCCCAGGCTTCTTCCTCACCCTCCCAGGGACACCATTCCAATGTGGCCCCAGCCCCTCATAGAAGCAGATCCAAATCTAGGGTACCCTCTACCAGATCCAAATCTTTTGCCTCTCATCATACCTCTGCTGCTGCAGAAAGGGATGCCTTAAGAAGGCAGTGTGCCCTGGATAGGCAATTTGATAAGGCCAAACAAAAATTAGCAGAGGATTGCAGGGAAGAGCCTGTCCCCCCAGTGGGCATCAGAGACTCTACCTCACCTCAGCAGACTGAGGCTTTTCATCAGCCCCTGTTAAACCAACCTGGATGGTCTCCCACTCTCCCAGGTGGTTCAGGAGAAAACCAGGAGACAGTCACTGCAGTATTTGGGGACACTTCCAGACCCATGCCAGAATCACCTCATCAGGCACCTTCTGCCACCTTTACCCCCACAGCAGCGGGGACCCTTCAGAGAGAGGACAGCAATCCTAGTATTCCTCAGGACATACGCCATCTTATTATTCAAACTATTTCTCAAGGCATTGATTCAGCCTTTACTCAGAGAGGTTTTCCAGCCCCTTTTCCAACTGGATCTTCAGGCCAGAGATCCCACTCTGAAAGCCATCACACCAGACAACGCGTTCAACGCACACGTTCTCCCACCCCTTCCCACCACAGTGAGGATTCCTTTTTTTGGGGAAAAGAAGACATGGCAGATTTTAACTTATCAGAGGATGAGGAATCTGCCCCAGACAAGCCTGCCCCCAATGGGCTTTTTTGCCATAAACTTTTTTATACCTTATTACACAAGGCCAAAATCACAGCCAACATGGGGGTTGCTTCACGCCAATTGGAAGGTGTTTCAGATACATCTGACCCCACCAAATTCCTTTTCACTGAACCAGTTTCAGAGCAACGGGTAATTCCATCACCTAAGCTCTTCTTAGACATCATTCAGGGTCAATGGGGTCACCCAGGTACCATTCCCACCCCTAGTGGTTCAGACAAGAAAATGTACACAACAGATCAGGAGCTCGAGGACCTTCTTAAGGTTCCAACCATAGATACCCCCTAGCCACCTTGGCCGCCTCCTCCAACATAATTCCTTCAGATGCAGCAGAGGGACTTCGAACCGAGGATCGCAGGGCGGAACTCTCCACCCGTAAGACGCACCAAGCGGCTGCATGAGCCATTAGATCAGCCACAGCAACCTTATTCTTCGCAAGGACCTCTTTACTCTGGCTTAGGCAAATGCAAGCAAGGATTCCTCAAGAGGATTCCAGATTGCATCAGGACATAAATAAATTGGTAGCAGCTGCTGAATTCACTGCTGATGCCACCCTTAATTCGGCAAAATTTGCATCTTGAGCCCTTGCCTCCAGCATCACTTCCAGAAGATTGCTTTGGCTCAGACAATGGCAAGCCGACATGAAAACCAAGTGGCGGTTGGCAGCTGCCCCATTCAAGGGCGGTTCCCTCTTTGGGGAGGTCCTAGACCCAATTTTAGTCGAAGGGAAGGACAAGCGGAAGGTCCTCCCTTATATGTCCAGAAGATTCGACAGATGGGCTCCTCTCCCCTATCGCAGGCAGCCCTTTCGTTCCCAGGATCCTGGGTTTCAATCCCCGGCTTACCAACGATCCTTCCAGTCGCCCCCCGATAGAGCACCTGACAGACAGTCTTTCCGAGACAGGTTCAGACAACCACAGACCAGACGCCCCTTTCGTGGATCCGGTTTCCGGCCTTATCGCAGAAACAAATGACTATACCGATCAGGATCCCATCGGCGGTCGCCTCGCCAAATTCGCTTCCATTTGGCACAACACGACCACCGAAGCCTGGGTGCTCCAGACACTCACACTAGGCCTAACTCTCGAATTCAACTCCGAACCCCCAAGGAGGTTCATCAAGTGCTCCATTCCCAAGGAGTCCACCAAAAGGGCTCAAATGGAAGCAGAGATTCAGCACCTGCTGTCCATCAGGGCCATAGAACCGGTACCCCTACCTCATCAGGGGACTGGCTTCTATTCCATTCTATTCTTAGTAGAGAAGAAATCAGGAGGAAGCAGAGCCATCCTGGACCTAAAACAACTAAATTTGCACATCAAGTATCGCAGATTCAAGATGCACTCCCTCAGTTCAATTTTGGGAAGCATCAGAAAGGGAGATTATCTAACATCCATCGACCTCAAAGAGGCCTATTTACATGTGCCCATCAGGCCAGCCCACAGACACTTTCTCAGGTTCAGCTATGCAGGGGCCCATTTTCAATACAGGGCTCTTCCCTTCGGCCTCTCATCTGCTCCTCGCACCTTCACCAAGATTCTGGATGCAGTGGCAGCCCACCTACGGTCAATTCCCATCCGAATACAGTGTTACCTGGACGATATATTAATCCAGTCGTTTTCCTTCCAACAGGCACTACTGGAATAACAGGTAACGATTCAAACCCTACAGGGTCACGGATTCTCTGTGAACAGAGAAAAGAGCCATCTGGTGCCATCACTCGACATAGTCCATCTGGGGGCGAGAATCAACACCAGATCTTGCCAGGTGTTCCTCTCTCGAGACCGTTTCAACAACATCAGAGACACGATAAAGAAGGTAAGGGCACTCAGACGGGTCCCACTATCGTTGCTATCCCAGTTACTGGGAAAGATGGGGTCTTGTCTTGCAATCGTTCCCTGGGCACGCCTCCACTCACGACCCTTACAATGGTTACTTCTGCCAAACCAAAGGGCAGGCACCAGTTATACAGAAACCAGGATCCTCCTGCCCCCAAAGGTCAGGAAATCCCTGCAGTGGTGGATGTCCCCAGACCTAGCAAAAGGCTGCTCTTTTCTGGAACGTCACCGCCTCTTCTTTACCACGGACGCAAGTCTCTACGGCTGGGGTGCTCATCTCCTAGATCAGATGACCCAGGGTCGCTGGACTCCCAACGACCTCAAAAACAACATAAATTGATTGGAACTGAGGGAAGCCCATCTGGCTCTAAGACACTTCCAAGCACAGTTAGCGGGCCATCATGTGTTGTTATTGACGGACAACATAACCACAAAGGTTCATGTAAACCGTCAGGGGGGAACCCGCTCTCGCCTCCTGATGAACGAGGCAGCAGCAATGGGCCTGTTGGCAGAAAGGCATCTTCTATCACTACAGGCAGCACACATATCCGGAGTTGCCAACACATAAGCGGATTGGCTGAGCAGGACCACCATCGACCAATCAGAGTGGCAACTAAATCCGAATCTGTTTCTTTCCATCACGAACAAATTCGGCTTGCCCATAATAGATCTTTTTGCCAGCCTGACCAACAACCAACTGCCCAGATTCTTCTCCAGGTTCCACACCCCAGGAGCAGAAGGAACAGATGCCCTACGATGTCAGCGGCCCCGGGGTCTTCTTTACGCCTTTCCTCTGACCCCTCTTCTGCCAAGGGTCATTCAGAATATCTTGGAAAGAAGGTGGAGGTCCTCCTCATAGCCCCTTACTGGCTTCGTTGGAGTTGGTTTGCGAATCTGATGAGCCTATCCATCACTCCACATTGGCGAATTCCACCAGATCAGATTTCACTACGCCAAGGAGCCATTCTTCATCCAGAGCCTCAATGTTATCAACTAGCCGCCTGGCACTTGACCGGGAGATCCTAAGGAAGGAAAAGCATTCCGCGGGGGTCATCTCCACCCTCCTGGCTTCTAGACGCCCATCCACAACGCGCATTTATGAGGCCACATGGTCATCCTTCCACTGCTGGTGTCTTAGACATCAAATAGTCCCCACTTCTGCTTCTATTCAGCAGATCCTGCAATTCCTCCAGGATGGATTGGACAAAGGCTTGGCCACCAACACTATCCGTCGGCAGGTTCAGCTCTTGCCACTGTCCTGTTCTGTGATGGGACCTCCACACTTTCTCAGGTTCAGCTATGCAGGGCCCATTTTCAATATAGTTCCTTCCAGATCACAGTTTGAGAGGTATCATAGAAGAATTATATGGATTATATGCAAGGTTGATATTGTTTTTAAAGGTCTGTTTAGAGTATTGATTCCTTACAGATTTTTAGAAGTAGAGGAAGGACAGCAAAGGAGCGTTGGTACTTACCTTATACGCGCCTTCTCGTTGAGTGGAGACAGCAGCCAGAGTGGGTTGTACTCGTCGCTTCAGATTGGAGGACTGAGTCTGATGAAGCTGTTAAGTCCCGCCTCCTGTGACCCGGGAATCCAGCTTTTGACGAAGACGAAGAATCAGACTCAACGTGTCGGAAAACCACAACTAAAACTTTATTAAATACAACCAGGAAAACCAATAAGCTCAACCCAAGAAGACAGCAACACGACTGTAACTAGATCATACAAGGGTGGGGCTGGCTGCTGTTTCCACTCAACTAGAAGGCGCGTATCAGGTAAGTACCAACGCTCCTTCTTCGTATTGGTGGAGACAGCAGCCAGAGTGGGACATACCAAAGAATAGTGTCCCTAAACACGGGGGGAAACATTCTGGTTCGGTCCGTCTGACAATGTGACCACCTGTTGCAAAACTCTGCGACCAAATGCCACCTCAGCCGAGACAAACTTGTCTATTTTATAGTGTCTAATGAAAGGAGAAGGCGATGTCCAAGTAGCAGCTATGCAAATCTCCAGCCAAGGAGCCTGAGTAGCCCAGGCAGCCGAAGTAGCTGCGCTACGAGTGGAATGTGCAGTGAGAAGAGGAGGTCTTGGCAGAGAATGAAGTTCTTTTTTTTTTTTTTTTTTATAAAAAAGTTTTATTTTTACAATCTTATCAAATAATTCATCCAATGTACAGTTATATACAATTAGTCGGGCCTGCCCAGTCACCACCCCCCTTTTTAACCTTCTTCCCTCTTCTACCTTCTTCTACTTTCCAAACCTTCCTCTCCTTCTCTTATCTACCTCCTCTCCTCCCTCCACCCTACACTCTTCTCCCTCTTCTACCCCTCTTCCTTCCTCTTCTCCTCTTTCCTACCTCCTACTCTCTCTTTTTTCCCTCCCCACCGTTCTAAAATGGCAACTGGTCAGACCCGACCCTACATTAATTATATTTATACATCTTCAATAATCCCTGTACATTAACCATCACTCCATCACTAACCTCAACCCCCAATTCCTTCCCTTTACCCCCACCCCCACCCCGACTTCCCAGAACAAAATGCAGGGTATCAAAACTAACAATCATAATCTAAAATAATTCCTAAATTATAATCTCTAGTCTCTCCACACTTATTCACACTCTCAATTCCCCTCTCCTTCAAAAATATATCTAATACAAATTATTTCCTAAATTTACTCATATGCTATTTGATATTTTTTTATCTGATACTTATTTTGAATATAATCAATCCACATTTTCCATTCTAAAATATATTTTTCTTGTGTATAGTCTTTCAAGTAAGCAGAGATTTTGCCAATCTGCCTGCACATTGGACACCCCAGAAATGTGCTTCGCCACCAGAGAGAGAAGATGCCGTTCTGCCCAAAGGAGTAACCTCTTCACTTCTGTCATCAGGGTCTTGGATCTGGTGCCCCCTTGATGATTGATATGAGCCTTGGCGGTAATATTGTCTGTGAGTACCAAAACATGACTGTTCGCCAGATTGTCCTGGAAGGAGCGCAGGGCCAGGAAAACTGCTCGTAACTCTAACCAGTTGATAGGGAAACGTTTCTCTCGATTGGACCACCTGCCCTGTGCCACCTGAGACTGAAAATGAGCTCCCCAGCCGAGGAGACTGGCGTCTGTTGTCACCACCAGCCGATGAGGTTCGTGGAATAAGGAACCTTTGGAAATTGCTGGGGACCGCCACCAGGAAAGGGATCTGAGCACCTCCTTGGCCACATGAACCTTGGTGGAAGAGTTGCCTCTGCCCGCCTTCTGAAAAGGCAAAAGGAACCATTGGAGATCTCTAGCATGTAATCTAGTCCACGGCGTGATGGAAATAGCCGAAATCATCTTACCCAGAAGTTGAGACAATAATAACAATGATACCTTGCGTTCCAATTGAATCTTACGAGTCAGAGCTTTTAAACTATCCTGCCTCTCTTGGGACAAAAATACTCTATCTTCTACAGAATCAATCACTGCCCCTAGATGGAGTAGACGGGTTGAGGGAGTCAAATGACTCTTCTCTATATTAATAGAGAAACCATGTCCCGTAAGGACTCGAATGGTGACTTGAAGATCTGTCAATGCCTGATAAACTGAAGGTGATAAAATCAAAATATCATCCAGATAACAATGGAGCCGGACCGGAATAGATCTAATATGAGCAGCCAAGGCAGCCAGAACCTTAGTAAAGGTTCGAGGAGCTGATGATAGCCCAAAAGGCAACACCCTATACTGATAATGAACACCCCCATAACAAAAACGGAGAAACCTTCTGTGATCAGGATGGATAGGAATGTGAAGGTAAGCCTCTGTGAGGTCAATTGAAGTTAGGAAGTCGCCCTTCCGAACACCATCGAGAATAGAACTAAGTGAATGCATCTTGAACCTACGAAACAACAGATATTGGTTTAATCTTTTGAGATCCAGAATAGGTCTCCACCCCCCTCACGATTTGGGAACCAGAAATAAGAGAGAATAGAACCCTCTTCCCACTTGATCTCCAGGTACCTGCTGAATGGCCCTGATATCCAGAAGGTGTCGGATAGCCAATTCCATGAGATTACGTTTGGTCTTGTCCCTGGATATCGGACAGCGAAGAAAGAATGTCAGGGGGGTATTGATAAACTCTAGAGCCAATCCATACCGGATAGTGTTTTTGACCCAAATATCTGAAGTAATCGCATCCCATTGATCGGCAAAAAGGGCCAATCTACCACCAGTGGGAGGACCAACAATGCGCTTATCGATGGCGTCGAAAGAAACAACTTCCTCCTCCTCGAAAGGGGCGTTTAAAAGAGGAGGATCTACCCTGGGATGCTCTATTGTGACTCCCCCTATGTCTGGAATAAAAGGATCCCTGAGATCTAGAATGACCAGAGCTCCAATCAGGACCTCGACAGGAAGGTTGACGGGCAAACGGGTTATAACGGGCTTCACCCCTCTGATGAACGGTAGGTAAAATCTTTCTTTTGTCCTTGGTCTCGACAAGGAATGGCTCCAATGCAGTACCAAACAGGAAACTTCCTGCGAAGGGTGCAGACGCCAAGTGCCACTTGTGACGGGCATCTGCCTGCAATGCCACAACCAAAGTAAACGACGTGCTGTAATGGTAGATGCCATGGACCTTGAAGCGAAACGCATTGAGTGTAATGTGGCATCTGCTGAAAATTGGACCGCTGCAATTATTTTGTTCAGGTCCTGGTGAATCCTAGTATCATCTGCAGGAAGCTTCTCCTGGAGTTGACGAAGCCATAGGAGGGTCGCCCTATTAAAAAATGAGGCAGAGGCCGCTGAACGGACAGCCCAAGCTGAACCCTGGTGCGCTCTCTGTAGACACAGCTCCGCCCTTCGATCCTCAGGACGTAAACCTTCTTCAGGTTGACCGGGAATCGAAGAAGAAGAAACCAAGGCAGCAACCGGTGCATTTACAGCTGGAACCTGCAGAATGGAAGACAACTCGGTCCCCACATTAAAGAAACGTTTATCAGATGAAGAAGGCATAGTAGATGAACCAGGTGAAGCCCACTGACGTTTGACTACGTCCACAAAAAGAGTGGGTGTTGGAACCACATCTGCTATTCTTGTGGGTTCAGAAAAAAGTGGGTCTGAAGAACCCTTGGCAGCTGCAGCTGCCTCCTGAGGAGCTGAAGGTCCTAACTGAGCCACGTTAATGGCTTTGAAAAGTAAGGACTTAAAAAGATTAGGTGGGAAAAGCCCTGTAAAGGCTGGTTGATCTGGCAATAAACCTTCATCTTCTGACAAATCTGGGTCCCCACGTTCTCCCTCTTCCAAAATGGAAGGCTGACTGACTACTGACTGGGTTGGAGACCCTGGTTCCACCTGTGACTGAAACTCCTCCATCTCGGAATCCTCTAATATTACTGAACCCGCAGAGCGTACTGAGAGAGCCTGTCCCGAGAACTGAAGACCAGACTGCAAGGTCTGCTGAATGGTTTGAGTTATAATATAGTGGATATCTGATGCTAGGACAAACTGTTGATCCGGCCCTTGGGCAACCCCTGTGACAGAACTGGAAGTCCCTGGTTGAGGATCAACACTCAAAACCTCTGCAGGTGGTTCATTTGTAGTAGGGTTCATTGACATGGGAGCCCCTCCCCACAATGCTGAGGTAGAAATAGTCATGGAAGAACCCTGCAATGAAACTTGAGCAGGTGACTCGACCACGGTGTGTTCCATAGAAAGGGGTTGCGACTGAATAATAGGAGTCTGGTTAGCTGGGGAAGAGACCGACACCACAGGTGCAGCTTTGCTGCAAATTCTCTTAAGAGCAAGATCTCTCCTTTGCTCATCCCTAAGGGATGCTTTTGAAGTCAGCTTGGTACGGCTGGATACTGATGTATGCTGGGCCGCCTGACTGCTCCCAGTAGAGGACGTCTTAGAGGCATTTGAAACAAAAACAAAAACCTGGGCAAAACATTCATTTTTATAGCCGCTATTCTTCCCAGCAAAGATAGTTGTAACTTCTTCCAACTCTCCATTTCTTTCCATACCTTCTGCCACAATACCTCATAATTATTTTTGTATAATTTAACATTTGAAGCTGTAATATATATTCCTAAATATTTAACCTTTTTAACGATTTCAAAACCTGAAGTTGCTGATATATCCTTCTTTATATATATAACTAAACCATTTTTTTTCTCCAAAGAGGAGGCAACAAAATGTACTCCCAGTTTTGAATTTATCAAATATTTCTGGTCTAAAGATCTAATATGTATTTCTTGTAAACAAGTAATGTCATTTTTAAATTGTTTCAAATAATGAAATACTTTCCTTCTCTTCTGCGGTGAATTCAAACCATTAACATTCCAAGATAATAGTTTAATTGCCATTATCGGCCAAAGGAAACTTTTGGAACACTAGCCGCAAATCACATTTTGCTTTAGGCCTTGCTCCTCCCACTGTTTCCGTTGTAGTAGTTGCCAGTTGTTGTTGTGCCTTCATCTCTTGTTCCTTGCGTTTAGCAGCAGCTCTTGTCGGCCTTTGTTCTTTTGAATCTGGACCCGTCATAGGTATTTCCAACACTTGTAATAAATCTTCTTCCATCGCAATCTGTTCTTGAACCTGCTTCACTTCTCTTTCCTTCACTTCAGTCTCCTTTCTTCTAGCATCCAGTGGAGAAAGACTTCCAACTTTTAATGCCTCAACATAAAATTCTCTCGCTTTTCCAACTGTATTGAGACGATGTACTTTCCCTGCATAATATACTATTATACCAGTTGGAATATCCCATCTATATTCAATCTGACGTTTTTTAAGTTCATTCACCAGGAAGGCAAATTCCTTTCTAGCCCTTAACATTTTTGGTGGAATTTCCTTTAATATTAAAATATCCTGACCAGCAATCTGAATCTTCTCCCCCTTATATGAGGCTTGCAAAATCTGATTTCTCACTGTTCTATTTGTAAAATAAATAACAACATCCCTTGGCAACTTTTTTTGCCTTGCTATCCAAGAATTCACACGATATATTTTATCAATTTGATAAGCCACATCTGCTGGACGAGCTGCTAATATCTCAGCAAATACTTCAGAAAAATTTCCTTAAATCCTCTTCTTTATTCTCTTTCAGACCACGAATTCTTAGAGCCCTGCGAACATCCAGGGTATGCCATCGCCTCTCCAAATCTCTAGATGGTCGGGGACAAAAGTCTGGAAGAATGAGTTCCTGCATGCGATGAAAAACAGAATTAACCTTAGGAAGAAAGGAAGGATCCAACCGGAGTACCATTCGATCCGGGTGAAAAACACATAGATCACTATGAACAGAAAGGGTTCAGAGATCGCTACTAGGAATACTACCTTGCAGGTTAAAAGGCGAAGACTGGTAGTACGTAAAGGCTCATAGGGAGCTCCAGTCAGGGAATCCAATACTATAGAAAAATCCCAGGTGGGATATCGATGTATTACTGGAGGTGACAAGTTAGAAACCCCTTTAAGAAACCTTTTAATCCTAGGATGTTGGGACAATGAGGCTAACGGTCCACAAGACAAAACTGTGGATAAAGCGGCAACTTGCCTACGTAATGTGTTGGGCGAGAGACCCTTGTCAAAACCATCTTGAAGAAATTCTAAAATATGGGTCATGGAAACCTGAAGAGGATGACCCCCCCCCGTCACACCAAGGACAAAATTCTCGCCAGGAGGCGGAATAAATGCGTTCGGTGGACGGCTTCCATGATGACTGTAAGGTCCTAATGACCCTGTCAGACAAATTGTCCCCCCTCAGAGCATGCCGCTCAATCTCCAGGTGGTCAGCTGTAGCCACTGGGGATCTGGATGAAGTAAAGCCCCTTGACTTAGCGACACCCTGAGAGAGGGAACTCTCCAGGGAGGGGCCACTGACAATGATTTGAGGTCTGCAAACCAAGGCCTCCAGGGCCAATGAGGGGCGATCAGGATGACTTCCGCCCGTTCCTCCAGGATACGCTGCACCACCCTTGGAATAAGGGGAAGAGGAGGGAAGGCATAAAGAAGCCCCCGTGGCCACCGGCTGCGGAGCGCGTCGACCCCTTCTGTGTGAGGATTTGGGAACCTGGAATAGAAACGAGGAAGCTGTGTATTCTGGTGGGTCGCGAACATGTCTACTACTGGAGTGCCAAACCGGACCGAGATCTGTTGAAACAATTCTGGATGCAGACGCCACTCTGCCTGGTCGATGACCTGGCGACTGAGCCAATCCGCCTGCACATTGGACACCCCGGAAATGTGCTCCGCCACCAGAGAGAGAAGATGCCGTTCTGCCCAAAGGAGTAACCTCTTCACTTCTGTCATCAGGGTCTTGGATCTGGTGCCCCCTTGACGATTGATATGAGCCTTGGTGGTAATATTGTCTGTGAGTACCAAAACATGACTGTTAGATGCTGCAATAGTCATAAATGCAGGGACTGGTTGTAAAGCTATTATTTTTACACAAAACGTTAAAAATATGACAGCTCTTCAGCTCCTCCCAAAAGACATGACTAGCTAGAAATATGATAGAGGCATATGAAACCATAAAGCTTTAAGTTAACAGAACAAAATTCGCCAGGAGGCAGAATAAATGCGTTCGGTGGACGGCTTCCGTGATGACTGTAAGGTCCTAATGACCCTGTCAGACAAATTGTCCCCCCTCAGAGCGTGCCGCTCAATCTCCAGGCGGTCAACTGTAGCCACTGGGGATCTGGATGAAGTAAAGCCCCTTGGCTGGGCAACACCCTGAGAGGAGGAACTCTCCAGGGAGGGGCCACTGACAATGATTTGATGTCTGCAAACCAAGGCCTCCGGGGCCAATGAGGGGCGATCAGGATGACTTCCGCCCGTTCCTCCAGGATACATTGCACCACCCTTGGAATAAGGGGAAGAGGAGGGAAGGCATAAAGAAGCCCCCGTGGCCACCGGCTGCGGAGCGCGTCGACCCCTTCTGCATGAGGATTCGGGAACCTGGAATAGAAACGAGGAAGCTGTGTATTCTGGAGGGTCGCGAACATGTCTACTACTGGAGTGCCAAACTGGACCGAGATCTGTTGAAACAGTTCTGGATGCAGACGCCACTCTGCCAATGGTTGATGACGTCACCCTGCGCCCCAAGGACACTGGGAGGAAGGAGACAAACAACGATTCTGTTCTCCGGAGATCTGCTGTTCTCTTAATATAAATTCTTAGAGCCCTGCGAACATCCAGGGTATGCCATCGCCTCTCCAAATCTCTAGATGGTCGGGGACAAAAGTCTGAAAGAATGAGTTCCTGCATGCGATGAAAAACAGAATTAACCTTAGGAAGAAAGGAAAGATCCAAGCGGAGTACCACTCGATCCGGGTGAAAAACACATAGATCACTACAAACAGAAAGGGCCGCTAGTTCAGAGATCCGTCTAGCTGAGGTAATTGCTACTAGGAATATACCTTGCAGGTTAAAAGGCGAAGACTGGCAGTACGTAAAGGCTCATAGGGAGCTCCAGTCAGGGAATACTATAGAAAGATCCCAGGTGGGATATCTATATATTACTGGAGGTGACAAGTTAGAAACCCCTTTAAGAAACCTTTTAATCCTAGGATGTTGGGACAATGAGGCTAACGGTCCACAAGACAAAACTGTGGATAAAGCAGCAACTTGCCTACGTAATGTGTTGGGCCAGAGACCCTTGTCAAAACCATCTTGAAGAAATTCTAAAATATGGGACATGGAAACCTGAAGAGGATGAACCCCCACCCTGTCACACCAAGAACAAAATTCTCGCCAGGAGGCAGAATAAATGCGTTCGGTGGACGGCTTCCGTGATGACTGTAAGGTCCTAATGACCCTGTCAGACAAATTGTCCCCCCTCAGAGTGTGCCGCTCAATCTCCAGGTGGTCAGCTGTAGCCACTGGGGATCTGGATGAAGTAAAGCCCCTTGGCTGAGCGACACCCTGAGAGGAGGAACTCTCCAGGGAGGGGCCACTGACAATGATTTGATGTCTGCAAACCAAGGCCTCCGGGGCCAATGAGGGGCGATCAGGATGACTTCCGCCCGTTCCTCCAGGATACGCTGCACCATCCTTGGAATAAGGGGAAGAGGAGGGAAGGCATAAAGAAGCCCCATGGCCACCGGCTGCGGAGCGCATCAACCCCTTCTGCGTGAGGATTCGGGAACCTGGAATAGAAACGAGGAAGCTGTGTATTCTGGTGGGTCGCGAACATGTCTACTACTGGAGTGCCAAACCGGACCGAGATCTGTTGAAACAGTTCTGGATGCAGACGCCACTCTGCCTGGTCGATGACCTGGCGACTGAGCCAATCCGCCTGCACATTGGACACCCCGGAAATGTGCTCCGCCACCAGAGAGAGAAGATGCCGTTCTGCCCAAAGGAGTAACCTCTTCGCTTCTGTCATCAGAGTCTTGGATCTGGTGCCCCCTTGACGACTGATATGAGCCTTGGCGGTAATATTGTCTGTGAGTACCAAAACATGACTGTTCGCCAGATTGTCCTGGAAGGAGCGCAGGGCCAGGAAAACTGCTCGTAACTCCAACCAGTTGATAGGGAAACGTTTCTCTCGATTGGACCACCTGCCCTGTGCCACCTGAGACTGAAAATGAGCTCCCCAGCCGAGGAGACTGGCGTCTGTTGTCACCACCAGCCGATGAGGTTCGTGGAATAAGGAACCTTTGGAAATTGCTGGGGACCGCCACCAGGAAAGGGATCTGAGCACCTCCTTGGCCACATGAACCTTGGTGGAAGAGTTGCCTCTGCCCGCCTTCTGAAAAGGCAAAAGGAACCATTGGAGATCTCAGGCATGTAATCTAGTCCATGGCGTGATGGAAATAGCCGAAATCATCTTACCCAGAAGTTGAGACAATAATAACAATGATACCTTGCATTCCAATTGAATCTTACGAGTCAGAGCTTTTAAACTATCCTGCCTCTCTTGGGACAAAAATACTCTACCTTCTACGGAATCAATCACTGCCCCTAGATGGAGTAGACGGGTTGAGGGAGTCAAATGACTCTTCTCTATATTAATAGAGAAACCATGTCCCGTAAGGACTCGAATGGTGACTTGAAGATCTGTCAATGCCTGATAAACTGAAGGTGATAAAATCAAAATATCATCCAGATAACAATGGAGCCGGACCGGAATAGATCTAATATGAGCAGCCAAGGCAGCCAGAACCTTAGTAAAGGTTCAAGGAGCTGATGATAGCCCAAAAGGCAACGCTCTATACTGATAATGAACACCCCCATAACAAAAACAGAGAAACCTCCTGTGATCGGGACGGATAGGAATGTGAAGGTAAGCCTCAGTGAGGTCAATTGAAGTTAGGAAGTCGCCCTTCCAAACACCATCGAGAATAGAACTAAGTGAATGCATCTTGAACCTACGAAACAACAGATATTGGTTTAATCTTTTGAGATCCAGAATAGGTCTCCACCCCCGACGATTTGGGAACCAGAAATAAGAGAGAATAGAACCCTCTTCCCACTTGATCTCCAGGTACCTGCTGAATGGCCCTGATATCCAGAAGGTGTCGGATAGACAATTCCATGAGATTATGTTTGGTCTTGTCCCTAGAAATCGGACAACGAAGAAAGAATGTCGGGGGGGTATTGATAAACTCTAGAGCCAACCCATACCGGATAGTGTTTTTGACCCAAATATCTGAAGTAATCGCATCCCATTGATCGGCAAAAAGGGCCAATCTACCGCCAATGGGAGGACCAACAATGTGCTTATCAATGGCGTCGAAAGAAACAACTTCCTCCTCCTCAAAAGGGCCATTTAAAAGAGGAGGATCTACCCCGGGATGCTTTATCGTGACTCCCCCTATGTCTGGAATAAAAGGATCCCTGAGATCTAGAATGACCACAGCTCCAATCAGGACCTCGAAAAGAAGGTTGACGGGCAAACGGGTTATAACGGGCTTCACCCCTCCGATGAATGGTAGGTAAAATCTTTCTTTTGTCCTTGGTCTCGACAAGGAGCGGCTCCAATGCAGTACCAAACAGGGAACTTCCTGCAAAGGGTGCAGACGCCAAGTGCCACTTGTGACAGGCATCTGCCTGCCAATGTCGCAACCAAAGTAAACGACGTGCTGTAATGGTAGATGCCATGGACCTTGAAGCGAAACGCATTGAGTGTAATGTGGCATCCGCCGAAAATTGGACCGCTGCAATTATTTTGTTCAGGTCCTGGTGAATCCTAGTATCATCTGCAGGAAGCTTCTCCTGGAGTTGACGAAGCCATAGGAGGGTCGCCCTATTAAAAAATGAGGCAGAGGCCGCTGAACGGACAGCCCAAGCTGAACCCTGGTGTGCTCTCTGTAGACACAGCTCTGCCCTTCGATCCTCAGGACGTAAACCTTCTTCAGGTTGACCGGGAATCAAAGAAGAAGAAACCAAGGCAGCAACCGGTGCATCTACAGCTGGAACCTGCAGAATGGAAGACAACTCCGTCCACACATTAAAGAAACGTTTATCAGATGAAGAAGGCATAGTAGATGAACCAGGTGAAGCCCACTGACATTTGACTACGTCACAAAAAGAGTGGGTGTTGGAACCACATCTGCTATTCTTGTGGGTTCAGAAAAAAAGTGGGTCTGAAGAACCCTTGGCAGTTGCATCCACCTCCTGAGGAGCGTCCTAACTGAGCCATGTTAATGGCTTTGAAAAGTAAGGACTTAAAAAGATTAGGTGGGAAAAGCCCTGTAAAGGCTGGTTGATCTGGCAATAAACCTTCATCTTCTGACAAATCTGGGTCCCCATGTTCTCCTTCTTCCAAAATGGAAGGCTGACTGACTTCTGACTGGGATGGAGACCCTGGTTCCACCTGTGACTGAAACTCTTCCATCTCGGGATCCTCTAATATTACTGAACCCGCAGAGCGTACTGAGAGAGCCTGTCCCGAGAACTGAAGACCAGACCGCAAGGTCTGCTGAATGGTTTGAGTTATAATATTGTGGATATCTGATGCTAGGACAAACTGTTGATCCGGCCCTTGGGCAACCCCTGTGACAGAACTGGAAGTCCCCGGTTGAGGATCAACACTCAAAACCTCTGCAGGTGGTTCATTTGTAGTAGGGTTCATTGACATGGGAGCCCCTCCCCACAATGCTGAGGTAGAAATAGTCATGGGAGAACCCTGCAATGAAACTTGAGCAGGTGACTCGACCATGGTGTGTTCCATAGAAAGGGGTTGCGACTGAATAATAGGAGTCTGGTCAGCTGGGGAAGAGACCGACACCACAGGCGCAGCTTTGCTGCAAATTCTCTTAAGAGCAAGATCTCTCCTTTGCTCATCCCTAAGGGATGCTTTTGAAGTCAGCTTGGTGCGGCTGGATACAGACAGGGCCTTTGATGTATGCTGGGCTGCCCGACTGCTCCCGGTAGAGGACGTCTTAGAGGAGCCTGGTTCCTCTCGTGATGGAGAGTCAGAACGTTGGCCCTCTTAGACTTAGCCAAGGCTTTAGGCATGATAAATCAGTTTTCAAAAAGGAGAGGTAATAAACCTCTTCCAATCAAGAGCTCCGGCTGCCTGAAAAAAACAGACAAAGGAACCAAATCAGTAAGCCCCACCCCCCAAAAAAATATATCAGCCACGCCCAAGATGGCGGCCGCCAGCTATAAGGCGGGAAAACAAGGGGCGCGGTTTTCCTCAATCGTGTTCAGCAAACTCAGGCAGGCTGATCCATTGTAGGCATGCTGTGGATCAATGAAAAACTGCGCTTTACCTCAGGCGCTACTCTCCTCACACACCCCATATTAATCAACTCAAGTCAGAATAAAACACCATCGGGTTAAATTCCGCTCGTAAATATCCCAAATGAGTCCCAAAATGGCGACCGCCATGTGCAAGCTCATGGAGGGGGGGGGAAAGAGGGAGCAAAGTTCCAAAAAGGTCTCCCACAGCCGTTATAAATTCTTTACAAGTGATAAATTCCATTCGGCTGTAAACTAATTTAGTCGATCACTAAGGGAGACAGAGGGCTGAAATAACAGGCAGGCTGTTTAAAACGGGAGCGAACAGCTCCACTGCGATCTTAATAAGGCAGGCAGTCAATCTAAAGGGAAAAAGAAAGTAAACAGACCACCGCCCAGCAAGCCCTCGGCAAACAATTCTGCGTTGCCCAAAAAGGAGCTGGGAGGTTAAGAAAACTCCACTCTCCTATTCTCTGCTGCTTTCGGGGGCGTTAAGAAAACCCCACCAAAAGGATCCTGGAATGCCTGCCATTCAACAGGATTGAAGCAGAATTCAAATGCATTCTGCAGACAACGGAGAAACACCCCAGTTCCCAGTCAAAAATGGAAAGGGGTTTCCTGCATCCATAATAATCAAGTGAACACTTACGATCAGATCTCAAAAACAGTTGCTCTAGCCCAAGAGTGGGAAGAAATTCTCGACACGTGTGTCCAGGCTGAGGGACTGAGTAAAAAGCTGGATTCCCGGGTCACAGGAGGCGGGACTTAACAGCTTCATCAGACTCAGTCCTCCAATCTGAAGCGACGAGTACAACCCACTCTGGCTGCTGTCTCCACCAATACGGAGAAATAATTATTCTCAGCAGCTTCATCTGTAATCAGCTTGTTTAAGGATTGTGGCTAAAAATCCAAATTCACCATACTTTGTCTCACCTACAAGTATTAACATTTTGCTTAGAGGAGGCATATATAAATTCCATTGAAAACTAGTAAATGAAGATGCTACAATATAAGATTCATAATAGATGGATATAATTAGTTACTTTCCTTTCAAAATGTGGCTTATGTGGCTTATTTTGCCAGAAGTACTACAAATAGTCAGAATGCAGCCAAAGTGCAGGGCAACTTGATATGACTCCAGCCAGTATAGATTATATCCACATTATGATTTATAATACTTAGTAAATTTGCCTCTCCAATTGGTTTGTCTTCAGGAAAAATTGTTTCTTTTTGCAGATCTGTCTCCAGAAATACAGACATCAACAAAGAGACCAAAACAACTATTTTGTTTGTTTGAGAACCTCTAACAGGATACAAAGGCAATCCTCCCTCTGGCACCATACCTGATTCTTCCTATTTAATGACCAGTCTTAAATTTCGGGGCTATTGGTGGGTTAATATGTAAAGTATTTTGTGAATATTGTTTAATAGCACAAGTGTTTTTCCATGGAAATACAGAAAAAAAGTGGATGGAAGAAATAAGATCAAGGCAAGAAAAGAAGTTGGCAGAAAAAGATGCCACCATAAGAGCTTAAGTAATTCATTTCCCTTACAATCCTGTTTTAAGCTCCTCTTTTGGCCTGCTTATTTATATTCTATGACTGATGTATGCATCTTGTAATTTCGGCATCTTAATTGGAAGAGGAAAATGACCTCAGCCAGTGAAAATGGCATGCTTTATGAAAGAAAACAAGGATCTGAGCAACAAACTGAAAGAATATCCAGAAGCAAAGGTACTATATAAATAAGAAGGTGTGATTAAATTCATGATTAAGTTAATGGACTGAGGAAATGGTGTGGATATAGTATACTTAGAGTTCAATAAGGCATTTGGCAAAGTAGCATTGGCACAGCCTATATCTTCATAAGATAGAACCATGTTGCATAAACAGTATCACCACCAGATGGATTTGCAATAGATTGATCAATCGCAGTCAGCATGCAGCCCTCAATGAAACTACGAGACTGGAGAGAAGCATGCAGTGGTTCTGTCTTGGGCCCAGTTCTCTTCAACATCTTCATCAATGAGCTAGATCAGGGGTGTCAAACTCATGGCTTGTCATGGCTGTGTAAGGTGACGTATCGGGATTTTTCCCCCTTCGCTAAACCAAGAATAAACACTATAAGTATCTTACATGATAGTAAGAAATTAGAACAACCTCTGTAAGGTTCTACATTTAGGCAAGAAAAACAAAATGTGCAGGTACAGTATATGTGGTATCTCACTCAATAGTAGTAATTGTGAGAGGGATCTTGGAATCCTAGTGGACAACACTTGGAATACTGTATCCAGTTTTGGTTGCCATGATGTAAAAAAGATATGGAGACTCTAGAAAGAGTGCAGAGAAGAGCAACAAAGATGATTAGGAGACTGGAGGCTAAAACATATGACGAACAGTTGCAGGAACTGGGTATATCTAGTTTAAGGAAAACAAGGACCAGGGGTGACATGATAGCAGTGTTCCAATATTTCAGGGGCTGCCACAAAGAAGAGGGAGTCATGCTCCAAACCACCTGAGGGCAGGACAAGAAGCAGTGGGTTTAAAATGGACTAAAGTATGAGGTTTTTAAAATTTCTTTGCCATTTTAAAATAGTGGTTTATTTCGGCATGAATAGGCCTCATCAATCATGAGATCGGATTTGCATGTATATGCAAAGATTTTTCCTTGCTGTTTGGGGGACAGGAGGAAAATCCACTTGACTGATAGCTATATTGTATGTTAATGGGAATCTAGTTTCAGAAAGCTTTGAAAATCAAAGAGCATTACTGAAATTCATATTTAAAGTCCAGTATAATTTCTACTGAATTAAATGGGAAAACTTTCCAAAATGTTGCTAAATTAAGACTTCATGTCTGAATGTTTCATAGTTAACTTACATTTTTGTTGGATATCTGCATTTCTGCTACAACAGCAAAATCTTCCATGTTCGAGAGGAGAGACAAAGACAAGATCAATTAGATTCTACAGAGGTTCCCACGGTTTCCCAGGTATATCTATTCAAAAATGTTTAGCCAAATACAATATAGACAAAGATGAGATGCCATATTTATTGAACAAATGTGAAATCATACTGAGAGGCAGTTGTTATGTAAGAGATTTACATAGGAATTGTGTAAAAAAAAATTAAGAAAAAAATCATGAGTTTTCCTGAGATTTTCAAATTCTGCAGAATTCTATACCAGGGATGCAGAAAAGCTAATGATGACCCATAATTGGGCTATATCATTCAGCCATAAAATAAGTGATTTTAGACAGAATGCACTCTCTTGCAGCATTAGAAATAGAATTTAGATGATTTTAGTGTTAGGATTTAGCCGGTTCGGGCCAGATCGGGTGTATTAGTAGTTAAATTGCTGGTTGGTTCTGTCCCTTCCCGCCCCTTCCAGGAGTCCCCACACTCCCCATTTTGGCTCCCAGGCAAGTGCAGGAAGGCCTAGGTCCAAAATGTGGTGTGGGGAGTGCGGTGCGTCCCCCATTGCTCAGGAGGCTTCAGGGACGCCTAGGCCCAAAACTGGGCGTAGGGGGGTGAAGGGGCATCCCCCCCGCAGCTCGTTTTTGCTCCCAGGGAATGCAGGTGGCTGAGTGATGCCTGTCACACACCCTGTCCATGCCTAATCAGCCGGTCATTAAGGCAGAGAAGCGATTGTTAAATTATTTGACCATTGCCTCCTAGGCCCTAAATGGGACGCAGTTTTTGCTCCTGGGGGGTGTAGGTGGGTGACTGCTGCCTATCACACTTCCTGGTCATGCCCACCATGGCCATGCCCACCCAGTTGGTCATTACGGCAGAAAACCAGTTGTTAAATTATTTGAATCCCACCACTGGATGGCTTGTCTTGATATGCTAGGCTGAATTGTTCCAAAGACAAATGTACTGAAAAATTTTGCTAATTTCTGCCGAGAAGTTACTCATCAGCTTAAATTATTGTCTCTTTCAAATTGGCTAAAATTTGCTGTTTGATATATAATTTATACATGGTTTCTCTTCAAATACAGGACTGTAGTAACGTGATTCTATTCTAACTTACTTCTTTTTAATCTATTTCAGTGAATTATATCTCAACTTCAAAGACACCTGTACTCATTTTGGGGATTTTTTTAACAATATACTGCAAGGAGATGAAATTGAAGAGTGATTAACATCTGGCAAAACCTATCAGGAAAGTATATCAGGAAGGCCTACTGAGATACCTTAAGCTAGTATAATATGAAGATGTACTGATGCACACAAAGTCAGTAAGATAACCATAATAAAAACATTATATTGACTTAAAATATATTTTGGTATATATTCCTGCCTTCTATTTTCCCCATAAAAGGTCAGTGGATTGGGCTGAGAAAGTGACCCTGTCATGACCATGACCAAAGTCAGCCTGCCATAAATTACATGATAACAAAAAGGGGACAAAACTTTTGCAACTATCACCTTGGCATTTTTTGTTACCTTAGACTGCAAAATTCCATTGGAGCAGATCTTTACTTTGGATCAAAGCCTTTTTTTATTTTTTATTTTGTCACAACAGTATACGCAAACATTGACATAAAACAACAACACATCCTATAAACATATATATGTTTTGCATATGCAAAAGTATGCAATAACTATATTAATTTGATATAATGAAAGGGAACAATAGGACAGGAACGGTAGGCACTTTTGTGCTCTTATGAACGCCCCTTATAGTCCTCTTAGGAATGGGGTGAGGTCAATGGTAGACAGTTTTTGGCTGAAGTTTTTGGGATTTTGAGAAGAAACCACAGTCAGGTAGTGAGTTCCAAGCGTTAACAACTCTGTTACTAAAGTCACATTTTCTGCAATCAAGATTGAAGCAGTTAACATTAAGTTTGAATCTATTGTTTGCTCTTGTATTATTGCGATTGAAGCTGAAGTAGTCTTTTACAGGAAGGACATTGCAATAGATGATTCTGTGTGTTAAACACAGATCTTGTCAGAGTCGGCGGAGTTCTACATTTTCTAATCCCAGGATTTCAAGTATGGTGGTATAAGGTATTTTCTTGTTTTCAGAGGAGCGGAGAACTCTTCTTGTAAAATATTTCTGGACAAGTTCAATTGTATTAATGTCAGAGATGTGGTAAGGGTTCCAGAGAGGTGAGCTGTATTCAAGAATAGGTCTAGCAAATGTTTTGTATGCTCTGGTTAGTAGTGTAGAGTTTTTGGAAAAGAAGCTGCGTAAAATTAGGTTTACAACTCTTAGAACCTTTTTTGCTATGTAGTTGCAGTGGGCTTTGGCACTTAGATCATTTGATATGAGAAGTCTAAGGTCTTTGACAGACTGAGTGTCATCTAGAATAGAATAGAATTTTTTTATTGGCCAAGTGTGATTGGACACACAAGGAATTTGTCTTGGTGCATATGCTCTCAGTGTACATAAAAGAAAAGATACGTTCATCAAGGTACAACATTTACAACACAATTGGCAACAAGTTATAGTCATACAGTCATAAGTGGAAAGAGATTGGTGATGGGAACTATGAAACGATTAATAGTAGTGCAGATTCAGTAAATAGTCTGACAGTGTTGAGGGAATTATTTGTTTAGCAGAGTGATGGCCTTCGGGAAAAAACTGTTCTTGTGTCTAGTTGTTCTGGTGTGCAGTGCTCTATAGCGTCGTTTTGAGGGTAGGAGTTGAAACAGTTTATGTCCAGGATGCGAGGGATCTGCAAATATTTTCACGGCCCTCTTCTTGATTCGTGCAGTATACAGGTCCTCAATGGAAGGCAAGTTGGTAGCAATTATTTTTTCTGCAGTTCTAATTATCCTCTGAAGTCTGTGTTTTTCTTGTTGGGTTGCAGAACCGAACCAGACAGTTATAGAGGTGCAAATGACAGACTCAATAATTCCTCTGTAGAATTGGATCAGCAGCTCCTTGGGCAGTTTGAGCTTACTGAGTTGGCGCAGAAAGAACATTCTTTGTTGTCCTTTTTAATGATGTTTTTGATGTTAGCTGTCCATTTGAGATCTTGCGATATGATAGAACCCAGAAATTTGAAGGTTTCTACTGTTGATACTGTGTTGTCAAGTATTGTGAGAGGTGGAAGTATGGAAGGGTTTTTCCTAAAGTCTACCACCATTTCTACGGTTTTGAGTGTGTTCAGTTCCAGATTGTTTTGGTTGCACCACAAGGCTAGTCGTTCGACCTCTCGTCTATATGCGGATTCGTCATTGTCTTGAATGAGACCAATCACTGTTGTGTCATCTGCGAACTTCAGTAGCTTAACAGATGGATCATTGGAGATGCAGTCATTGGTATACAGAGAGAAGAGAAGTGGGGAGAGCACACAGCCCTGGGGGGCCCCTGTGCTAATTGTACAGGTATTTGATGTGATCTTGCTTAGCTTCACCTGCTGCTTCCTGTTTGTTAGGAAGCTTGTGATCCACTTACAAGTCTGTTCCGGTACCTGTAGCTGGTTTAGCTTAGTTAGAAGAATATCTGGAATGATGGTATTGAATGCTGAACTAAAGTCTACAAAGAGGACCCTTGCATAGGTCTTTGGAGACTCAAGATGTTGTAGGATGTAGTGCAGAGCCATATTAACAGCATCATCTATTGATCTATTTGCTCGGTATGCAAATTGCAAGGGGTCTAAGAGCGGATTCGTGATGGTTTTCAGGTAGGAAAGCACTAGCCTTTCAAAGGTTTTCATGACTACAGATGTTAGAGCAACTGGTCTGTAGTCATTCAGTTCCTTGATGGTGGGCTTCTTCGGCACTGGGATGATGGTAGAGCGTTTGAAGCAAGAAGGAACATAGCACATCTCTAGTGATTTATTGAAAATATGGGTGAAGATGGGGGCCTATCTACAAGGTCATGTCCATCAAGCTTTTACTTATGGTTAGGGTTCTTTTTCCCAATATGTAAGACTGAGCATTTGCTGGTTGAGATTTGGAGCTGCCAAGTTTTAGACCAATCGGATACAAAGTCAAGGTCTTTTTGAAGGGTAGAAGTATTGTTGGTGGTGTTAAATAGTTTGACATTGTCAGCAAAGAGAACACAATAACTTGAGATAAGGTCACAGAGATCATTTATGTATAGTATGAAGAGCGTTGTAGTATGTACAGTATGAAGAACGCTGCCTTGGGGAATGCCACTTTTGACAGGAACAGGATTTGATAGAGCTTTGCCAATTTTGACCACTTGTTGTCTGTTTGACAGGAAGGCATTTATCCAATTGTGAAGAGGTCCTGAAATACCATAGGATTTTAGTTTTAGGAGAAGTTTATCATGTACTACTGAGTCAAAGCTTTGCAGAAGTCTATGTAGATTGCATCTATTGCTTTCCCTTGATCAAGGTTAGAAAAAGTATACCCCCATCCCTTTTTCTGAAAGCACAATACTCATATCTTAAAGGATAAAACTGACATAAACCTGTTGTCAGGTCAGATAGAATTAAGGTTATGCCAATTTTGAACATGTGCTTCTCATCTCAAGGCTGTGAAAAAAAAAACAAATATTATTGATTTGCAAAAAAACAGCAGGGAAAATATGTCCATCTATCTGGTCTCTTATATTTGATTTTCCTGGGTAGATGACACAATTTTGAATTCAGAAATATTTGAATTCAGAAATTCTATCTTATCTGACCCACCCATCCAGCATTCTGCTTGCACTCTGCTAAAGACAACCTTAACCATTCCTCTAATTCTCACAATAATCACATAAAGGAGATATGCTTAGAAAAATCACTGAACTCACATAGCATAAGATACTCTGTGGTCTCTTCCCAAAATCCCAAAAGCTTCAACCAAAAACTGTCTACTATTGACCTCACCCCATTCCTAAGAGGTCTGTAAGGGGCGTGCATAAGAGCACAAGCGTGCCTACCGTTCCTGTCCTATTGTTTCCTTTCGTTATATCCAATTAATATAGCTATTACATACTCATACTTATATCTATGCTTATATATTGTATAATTATTTCATGCTTATGCTTATATATACTGTGTGACAAAATAAATAAATAAATAAAAATAAAATAAATACAGGAAGCAACAAGTTTGTCACATACAGTATGCTAACTCATAAACCATAGTTTGGAAACCAGAGTGGCTAGAACCCCACAATAAATAATAATGGAGAAGGGGTTTTTTTATTTCAATTTACTATGCTGTGTAAAGGCAATTTTGATAGGTTGATGCATGTCTGATTTTCATATAAAATGAATGATGAATGCGTCACTTGCAATCAAGTGCAGTAATGTCAGGCTGTAAAGATGACAGATGATAATACTGTATATAGAACTTAAGTATATGTGAGAACAATTAGTATTCAGCTGCAAAATTAATGTGATTGATAAAAACCACTTCTCTAAAATTAAAAATGTACTATAAGTAGTTAGCTGCATTTCAGTTCTCGGTTCCAGACAAGTGAAATTCTCTCATAGATGACAATGTTTCCTGTTTATAAGGTCAAGGCAGAACTCCTCTTGCACCTCCTGCTTCTCCCAAAGATCCTTTAGGATCTTTAACAGATATGTCCACAGAGGCTTTAACAGATTTGTCCACAGAGGATAGCAGTGTTAGAAGACAGTCCTTAGAAGCCAAGATGCTGGACCTAATAAGAGGTTGGTGCATCTTTTAATACTGTTGTGCTGTCAGGTGATTTGGCTTCTTTCTGATTCACTCTAGCAAGAATGGCATGCTACCTACCCTTCTTTCAACTCTGTACTTGTAACACTGTGTGCATATTTACATGAAGGTGCATATATACACATATGATAACTGAGGCCAGAGTGATCAGTATTACAGGAATTAAATTTGCATTGGAAAGATATCCTGTGGGCATCCTTTCCCAGGAGGATCTGTACAGGTAGTACAGATTTGGTAAACCAAATGAACAGTTGGCTTACAACTGTTCATTTAGTGACCATTTAAAATTACAATGGCACTGAAAAAGGTGATTTATGATTGTTTTTTAATACTTATGAACGTTGCAGCATTCTCCAGTCACATGATCAAAATTCAAATGCTTAGCAACTGACTCATATTTTTATTTATTTATTTTTCAAGAACGTATTAGTTAATAAGTATAAACATGGATTGGATACATAAAATAGATACAAATAGAAGAAACATTAGGACAGGGACAGTAGGTATGCTGGCGTGCTTATGCACACCCCTTACAGACCTCTTAGGAATGGGGTGAGGTCAACAGTAGAGTGTTAGGTTAAAATTTTGGGGGTTTGGGGATGAGACCAGAGTCAGGTCATTCCAGGCATTGACCACTCTTTTGCTGAAGTCATATTTTCTGCAAAAGACACAGCTGCAGATCCCCTTTTGTGACCTTCTGATAAGCAAAGTCAATGGGGGAGCCAGATTCACTTAACAACTGTTACTAACTTAACAGCTGCAGTGATTCACATTTATTTATTTATTTATTTATTTATTTATTTATTTATTTATTTATTTATTTAGTCACATTATATACAAGCACATACATTGAAACGAAACAATAGGACAGGAAAGGTAGGCACTTTTGTGCACTTATGCACGCCCCTTATAGTCCTCTTAGGAAAGGGGTGAGGTCAATGGTAGACAGTTTTTGGTTAAAGCTTTTGGGAGTGTAACATAACAACTATGGTGAAAAAGGTGGTAAAATGGGGCAAAACTCACTTAACAAATGTTTCACTTAGCAACAGAACTTTAGGACTCAGTTGGGATCCGTGATTAAGTCCGACCTTAAATCACGAGTCGTTTGCAATGCCACCTCCCTCCATGAGACTAAATCACGCACATTTTCCTCACCCGAAAGCCTTAGCGCACCTGACGTATAGGAACCTTGCGGAAGTCGGTTTCCCTCATTGGCTGCTGCTTTATGACATCAGCCAATGGAAACATTCCAAGTGCCGTCGGGGCGTTCCGGCGAAAGCGTGGCTTTGGTGGTTCCTACGGCAACGGCCTCACCCCCCCTCCGTCCCCTCAATTAGCTCCTCCCTTGTCGGCGACGTCTCCGTCGGTTGTTGCTGCTCTTCGCGCTTGTGCTGTTGCCGGAAGTGAAGATGGTGGCCTTCACTGCCGAGACAGATCTGGTGACTGGATGGTGTCTCTTCGGCCTTGCTTTACTGGTAGGAGGAATAAACCAGGGCTTTGGCTGGCCTTCCATTCATTTCCCTCCCTGTGTCGTTTCTCTCCTCGCCGCTGAAGAAGCTTCTCCCCGCTCTCGGCGCCTCTGGGGAGAAATAGTTTCTGGGGAGGCGGTTGAGTTCATGCTGGGCACCGGTCCAGGCTTTACTCTCTGGGAGCACTTTGCCCAGTCAGGCTTACTCCTCGGGTAAATGTAGCTGAGACTGAAGCCGTAGTGGTCAAGGTTGTATTGGAAAGTGCGTGTGTTGCGGCGAGACTTCAAGCGGCGCAGCGGCCAGGAGACTCGCCGCCTTTGTCAGGGTGCGCAACCCCGAAGCCGAATCGTGTTTCCCCCCCCCCACCCCCGCCTTAGAAAAACGTAATATAAAGTACACAACTTAGCCTTCTCTAGCACTGAACACCTCATTAAATCAGTTAAGGTTATTTTGGTTATGCCCTCCAGAAGTGACCAAGCCTGGAGCAGTCTTGAAAAATCAAAAGCCTCTACTGCTTCTAAAGCAGCGTGCCCTGTGCGAAATTGCAAATCAGTGACACTAGGCCAGTATTTGAGATACGAAATCATATGTTTCTGTAATATCCCAAATCTGTATAAGCTAAGCCTGCATTAATACATTTTGTTTTACCAAAAACATTAACCATCTGAATCTCAGGTCAGTAATAGATACAGTTAGGATATTTTTAAAGAAAACGCAGCTAGAAAGTGCTGCTGCTGCTTCTCCTGATTTAATACCTGTAATTCCATTGCTTCCATCATGGACATTTTTGGACAGTTTTCCTGGTCAGAGAGTAGAGATCATACATGCCTGGGAAAATCTGGACATAACCATGGTTTGTTAAATATAATTAGTGGTCTTCATACATACATTAGGGTTAGGCCAAAACCAGAAACTACGTAATTTCTTAATATGTTGCATGAAATGGTTTATTTAGTAAACTAATACGCTGCAGCAAACAGTTTAGTGAAAGTTTTCTCTGATGTCCTAATTAATAACATTGAACTTTTTATTTTCTTTGTATTTCATTACATTCTCATCCATAGTTAACTGAAAAAGGTAACATTTACTTCAGTTGGAATTTGTCTCCTGCTAGCTTCATTGGCACATCTGTGCACTTTTTGTAACAAAATTACAGAATTGACCATTGATGCCTTCCTTTTTTACTTTTTCAATCTTCCTAGTCTAACCTACAACTCTGGGCTTTTGAGCATCTTCCCTTCAAATACTATTCAGGCCTTAACTTTTTAAGATCAGTCAAGAATTCCTTTGTACTGTAGATGCTCTATCATATCATTGTTATATCAGACATATAACAACATTTTAGATAAAGAAATATGATGGTACACGTAAAACAATGTATTATGTTACAATAATGATAATTGACTAAACAGCAGTCAAGTGCATGATAGATGAGGATGCAGTCTTCTTCAGAGATGTGGCAATTGATAGATTGAAATTGCACTTCAATAATTTTGATGTTATTTTTCTAACATGTAAAGTTAAAATAAATAAGAGAATAAATTTCTCCAAATAAGCATATTTTGAAATACAGCAGAGTTATTTCAGTATGTATATAAAGAATAAAATTAATGCTGAAATTATTATTTTGTTAAAATTATTTGTCTTATTTTTTTAGGTCATTTTGGTATTTTGCTGGGTTTATGTCCGCAAGTACCAGAGTAGGCGTGAAAGTGAAGTAATTTCCACCATAACATCTATTTTTGCTTTGGCAATTGCACTTATTACATCAGCTCTCCTTCCTGTGGACATTTTTCTAGTTTCTTATGTGAAGAACCAGAATGGAACTTTTAAGGTATTTATTTATCCCCTACTTTCTATAATTTTTATAACAAATCCTGTTCCCTTGGCTTTTTTGTTGTTTCTGTTTTGTTTGGGAAAGTAAAAAGGATTTGAATTGTTCTAGAAAGCAAATGCAGTAAGACTGATTTAATTATGAATGATATTGACATGTTTATATTGTAATAATTAGATTGCTGCATGTTTCTTTTTTTAAAAAAATACTGAAACATTTATTCTATTTTAAATCTGCTTTTTGTTAAAGCTTTTGATCTGAATATTTGCCTAGAGTTAAAACGCAGGATAGAAGCTGGATGAGTGAAGTACATAAGTCTACTGAACAAACACTTACAAAGTCTGGTTTCATTCTGGCAAAGTTGCACTTCATTTGTTTGAGAGAGATAAATTAATTTGGGACAGTTTATATTAAAAGAAGACTAATCAGAATAGACATTTCCTGATTCCAGATGCATAATGTTGGATATAACCTAGTTTTTTAGAAAAATATTTTCAAATATGCTGGTTCCATCTTTTTGTTTTATTCCTGCCATTAAGATTGTAATATTGATTTTTAAATGAAGTGATTAATACTGATAGCAGAAACAGATATTTTTAATGTTAACTCTAGTGAAAGGCTCTAATACCAGATTAAAACCTGGTTTTCTAGAACAATACTTTGAAAAATATTGGTTGTGCATATAATCACAGAAATAAAACAAAGTAAAACTAACTTACATTATAATACACAGTGACAGGAAACCAAAAAGAATACCTGAAAGAATACAACCAATTCTTATGAGTGAAAGAGTTTTCTGATTTCTTACAGTGACAACACACACACACACAATTATTTTTAAATATGTTTTGGAAAATATAATAATTACTGAACAAGTTTTTCTGATGAATTAACTTCATCCCCAAGGACTTAAAGATTCATAACATTTGGACCCATTGATTTTCCAAGATTTTCAGTTCATTATTTTATATATCATATATATTGCCATTATTAACCTTCATACACACTTCAGTAGATTAATGGGAAGTCTTAAACCTGAGTACTTGGGTGAATAGCTATAACTGAGGATTCTAAATTTTGAGTGGCTTAATGGCTAGCTAGGGAATTTTAAGAACAGTAAATGTTTGATTTAACAGACCTCAAATTGGGATTCAGATGCCACAAAATATAAGCATGTTATACATGCTTCTGCATACGGATAACATCCTGTTCGGATGATTTAAGGATGTGTAAAATAGGCATGCATATTCAGATATAATGGACATTCTAGTTTAACCATCACCATTTCCCTCCATTAGTTTGTTAAAGCTTTACTTATATTTTCAAAATTCAATACAGTACTGCCCTCCCAATGAGAGGAAAGGTGTGGGTTTCAAGGGGAAAGGAAGTTGGATTTTTTTTGTTCATATGAGTTTGGGCTGGGAGCTAAATAAATAAGTAGCTGAAAAACAATATACTAGACTAACTGGTTATGAAGATTTTGACCTAGAAAACCCTAAGGAACAGGAGCCAGTAAAATTAAGTTGCCAGGAAAAAAGGTTTAGTCAAATGAGGTTTGAGTTGTTGTTGTTGTTTACCCCTGTTGGTGCTGTATGCTGGATTTTGTGCAGTTCTCTATCTGACCAACTCCTCTGCTTGCTCAGTTTATTGATTACTGAATGCTGATTTTGAAATGGAGTTCTCAGCATCTTAGTTTCTTATAGATAAATATGAACAAATATAATGTTTTTATTCATTTGTTTAATTGATTTCTTTGCATGAAGTTTTAGGACTTGTATGGAAAACAGATCAATTTTAGGTCACAAGTATGTAACTTTGAAAAAATATGTGTTCACAAACTTTTAAGCACTACTGTAAGGGGGAAATTGGATTCTGCAATTAAAATTTTCTGAGGAAAGAGATTTGCTGAACTGCTCCAAGTTAGATTTTGGAGTAGGATGGAGCATCAGATACTGTCAGGACATTGTGCAGCAGGTGTACAAATGAAGTCATAGACACTGACTTTTAGTTTTATATAAATAGCAATAGCATTTAGACTTATATACCGCTTCACAGTGCTTTACAGCCCTCTCTAAGCGATTTACAGAGTCAGCGTATTGCCCCCAACAACCTGGGTCCTCATTTTACCCACCTCAGAAGGATGGAAGGCTGAGTCAACCTTGAGTGTGATGAGATTCGATCTGCCAAATTGCAGTCAGCTGGCAGTCAGCAGAAGAAGCCTGCAGTACTGCATTCTAACCACTGTGCCACCACGGCTCTTAATATAAAATAAATAAGATAAATATATTTTACATACATCAAACAAGATAGTCAGGCAAACAGTAGCATCATCAGGTAAATCATAGAGCACTCAGGGCACAGAAGAAAAAGGCAGGGGGAAAGGGAAACTCCACTTTCCCCTCCACAGCAACCAATCACAGCACAGATTGCCTCACGCAGGAGCCAGCGCTCTTCAGTCAATCAGCTATAACTGTGTTCTGACTCACTGTACAACCCCCACTGCTCCAACTACTAAATTTAAATATCTTAACAGATACCCTGAAATTCAAGAAAAGGGAGTATGAAAGTAGATGGTTCAAATTCTGGCAGCTGTGTATGTATTGCAATAAGTATTATGCAACATGCTTCTACTTGGGCATAAAGCATCCTTTGCTTTATTAGTCCTCAAACTTCCCCAAATCTCCTTATGAGTGTTCATTTTATCTCTGGAGAAGATTTGGGAGAAGTGTGGAAGAAGAATTTGATTGGCCAGCAGTCTTTATTGAAATAGCCTTCACAATCTCTACCAAATGAAAATTTTAGATGGTCTTGAAAGGCAGTTTCATGCATAATACATTGCAGTAATGCAGTTAGGATGTTTGATGGTTGTTAATAATTGCGGCTAAATTATCCCTATTTTGGAAAGGCTGTAGTTGGTAATCAGCAATATCAGCAAAAGGTCTCTCTGCCACTGGAACTACTTGGACTTGAGTGACAAAGCAAAAGCTAAGGTCCCGAAATTATCAGAGGAAGTTCAGTCTCTTCCTGAATAGATTGAATGCTATTTCTCGAAACTGTATTTGACCCAGGTTCAGTCTATTTTACTATTTTCTTTATAGCTTTTCTCTTTCAGATCTTTAATTCTGTTTTTCTCCAGTTGAATGACTTTTTTATATTCTTCTAAATCCACATCATTCCCATACTAGATTTTGTATGTCCTCTTTCTATGAAGTTCTAATATCAATATTGATATTGTGCAATTCACTATAATTGAAGTTGGGGTTTAGCCTTACAATATAGATTGGTATGACTGGCCCTATTAGATCAATGGTGGACATGTGAGTTCCTTTTTTAAACAAATCTGTGTTTGCCCACCCTCTTTCAAACTAAATATAAATGTTTATCAGATATACTATGAAAAAGTGGGGTGGTGGGGAAGAAGGTAATTTGCTGTTTAGAGCAGAGGTCTCCAACCTTGGCAACTCTAAGCCTGGAGGACTTCAACTCCTATTTTGGGAGTTGAAGTCCTCCAGGCTTAAAGTTGCCAAGGTTGGAGACCCCTGATTTAGAGAATGTTCAATTTAACTTTTGTGCTTTATAGCAGCAATTCTTTTTACAACCTTTTTGTACCATAAACCCTTTTGACGGTCTGGTAAAACATAAGGGCGTCTTTGTAAAAAAATATATTAAGCACATAAGATCCATAGAGATTAACTATATTACAAAAGAAAGCAGTTGTGCTTTCTTTAAACAGGCCATTAAAATATTTTTAAAATCACAAATGTTTGTTATATCTATTTTTCTTTATTAATCCTTTAAACCAATAACAATTCCATTTTAGGGCATTATAACTTAAGATGCTTTGGTAAGATTTATTGAAAGTTGTTTTGTAAAGATTTTTTTAAAAAAATATTAAGAAATCTACTTTAGGGAGAGAAATGTTATCTAGAGTTTCATACAAGCGAGATCTTGTAATCTTTTTCTAAGTGTGCATAGCTTGGGAAAAGAACTATTGAGTTGCTACTGCCTGTAGTCTGCAATGCAAATTCTTGTTTTTGCTCATCAAGTTGATGTGATTTGCATTGGTTGTTAATAAGGGCAACCTGAGTACAATATATTGGTTTTGGTGACATTGTTACTAGGAAAATAATTAACTTTTAGCATTAAAAATCATAGGATGTACCCAACATCTTAGTATCTGAATGCTAACCATATCCAATATGATTTTCCTGACAGCCAAGTGCTACAGGGTTATAGAATCAGAACTATGACAGCTGACAAGTGTCATAGCAAGAGATCTGCTGCCAATGCTTGGTGAAGGCAGTACAGAATTTCCTTCAGAATGATACTGTATTGCAGGAAATTCTCATCTAGGTTTTTAACCACCACAGAAGTGAAAAGGCTGTCAGTTTTCCTGAATATCTCACACAGCCTTGTGGATGTATTCAAGTCACTTGGGACTTCTATGTACTGCAATAGAAAGTATCATTCTCAGAATTTGTACTCTTAACATTGTCAGTGTAAATGAAAGTAACATTTGAACTTTCTTCCAAATGTGATCTGCTGTTGAGATTTAGGGCTGTATGTCAGAACCTGCTGTCTGCAGGCTTTCTAAAATACAAGAAAATACAAGACGTTCTGTGATTCGGTAGTGATTAATCACAATAATGTAAGGATGGGGCAGATTTTTTATATAGAAGCATAATTCTATAAATTCATGGTTAATTCAGAAAGATATTTTATTCAATTTAGATTATTTTTTATTTTAGGAATTTGTATTCTATAACTTTATGCATCTGTGTCCTATTTATTTATTTTTGTGTGTCTGTTTTAATTGATGAAGCTGTCAGTGTTCTGACTGAGTATCTCAAAGGTTTTCAGATCTGGATGAGAAGTAACAGGTTCAGGCTCTGTCTTAGCAAGTAACTGGGGTATTTGACTCCGAGATCTGGGGCCTTTTGTCTTTAGTTTTGGATAGGATTCAAGAATTGGAGTTCTCCCAAGGCCTGGTACTAGGGTGAGGGTTGAGTCTTTGTCAATTTTTTTGTTATGTTGTATAGTTTCCAGACATGCATGGTTCTTTTTTGCTCTGCTTTAAAGGGTTTTTTTCCTCCTTACTTTTAATTGTAAACTGCCCAGAGTTGTTTGGAACTAGGGAGTATCTAAATTTAATAAAATAAAGAAAGCACCCTACAACATTAAAATATATCACCTACCTATTTTGTAATTTTTCATTAAGATATATTAATAGTGTCTACAAATAGTCAAATAGAATAAATATTATTTATTGGAAAATGCCTGGGTAATTAAAACATTTTTAGCGTGTTCTTTGCTCCCAACTATTAATGCATCTTAATATTTTTGAAGAATTATTGTTGATTCTTAGTTCACCTTCACCCAATACATGCTAATTTTTACTACCATGTTATAGATTTCTTTATATGAAGAATTCTTGAATATTACTTTTAAATGGGCTTCAATATTATTTATAAAGGTGATTAATTATATATAATTAGACTATATGTTTGCATAGTTGCAGAGATTGATCTTTTAAAAAAATTAACTGGACATGAAAATAGCTGCTTATGTACTCTGACTGTTTTCTTCTGTGAACATTTGTAGGACTGGGCTGATGCCAATGTTACAAGACAAATTGAAGACACTGTATTATATGCATATTACAGTAAGTATTGCAAATATTCCTCTATACTGAATTTTTTCATAAACTTATAGTAAGGATGAAAAGTTTAGCAATTTCCAGAATCTAGTTAGATTTATTACGTAATATTTCGGTGGTGCCATAGTCCAAAGTATTTCTTAACTGATCTCATGGTTATTTCTTTCATCTTTATACAATTTCAAAAGTTTTATGCTAATTTTAACAGGATGATGTCCCAAGATTCTCTGACAATCACTGTATAACCTTCCATGTCATATGTTTTTTTTTTTCATATGAGAAAAAAATTCATAGAGAATTCCAAACATTGTTAAGCTTTCAACAATTTTTTTTTAAAAAAATCTGCATGCCTATGAAGTCATTTATATAGGAAGGCATGTCTGTTTGACAAAGTGTTCAGTTTTCCATGACAATAAATCATATGTACTTGTAAAAGCATATTTTATCTTTCATTTTTCATTA
Source organism: Ahaetulla prasina (assembly GCF_028640845.1). Taxonomy (NCBI): domain Eukaryota; kingdom Metazoa; phylum Chordata; class Lepidosauria; order Squamata; family Colubridae; genus Ahaetulla; species Ahaetulla prasina. The sequence goes on from NC_080539.1 coordinate 135,533,119, forward strand.
AATTTATATGCTGCCCATTCGGTGTCAAGCAACTGTGCCACATATATCATCATAAAAGCAAAAGCACAAAATATTTTAAATATGATAATATTAAATATTAAAATATTAAATAAGTTAGAAACCTGAATACAGCAGGGTGGAGAAGGGATTTTCTTCCTAGTCCACTAACCACTTCCACCATGGAATGCCTCCTTCAAGGCCCCATGTCGAAATGTTAGGACAACAAGAGCCATTCATTAGTTTATCTGACCTAACCCAGGAATATATTTTTTTTTAATTTGAATTTATATCCTGCTCTTCTCCGAAGACTCAGGGCGGCTTACATTGTGTAAGGCAATAGTCTCATCCTATTTGTATATTTATATACAAAGTCAACTTGTTGCCCACCCAACAATCTGGGTCCTCATTTTACCTACTTTATAAAGGATGGAAGGCTGAGTCAACCTTGGGCCTGGTGGGACTCGAGCCTGCAATAATTGTAATTGCAGGCAGCTGTGTGTTAATAACAGGCTGCATTAGCCTGGTGAGCCACTTCCCAGCCTGCCTTCCCAAAGGCATTTATTTCCTGCCTTTATTATTTTTACAAATAACTCAAGCTGGCAAACATCCAGCACACTTTCCTCCTCCTATTTTCCCACAAAAATCCTATGAGGTGAGTTGGGCTGAGAGTGATTGGCCCAAAGACATTCAGGTAGCAGAGTGATTACAGAAACCTAAGCAAGGTCTGACTTAACCAGTACTTAGGCAAGATACTATCAAGAAATTCCAAAATGCAAAGACTGCAGACTAGGAAGTTGAAAGACATTCCAGAAGAAGATACAGTGGCAATCCAATCCTGTATTGTTGCAAAAAAATCCTCCACAAAGCATGTAGATAGTTATCAAGAGAGGAACTCGACTCAGTGGTGATTTTCCTTATATCTTGTATTTGGATGCAATATATATTTCTCATAAATATGTCTGAGTGTGTTTGATTTATTAAATTAATTGATATATTGACTATTTTTCATTACATAAAAATGCAGCATCTATGCATGGTAGCATCAATTGTATTAAGAATATCACTGACATTCAATATTGAGGGAGCTCCTTGTAGCTCCCATGTAACACCTCTCCTGCGCGGGCTGCATTGGTTGCCGGTGGTCTTCCAGGTGCGCTTCAAGGTGTTGGTTATCACCTTTAAAGCGTTCCATGGCATCGGACCGGGATATTTACAGGACCGCCTGCTGCCGCCAGTTCCCTCCCATTGTCCGGTGCGTCCAGTGCGCTCTCACAGGGAGGGCCTCTTTAGGGTGCCGTCAGCCAACCAATGTCGGCTGGCGGCCCCCAGGGGAAGAGCGTTCTCTGTGGGGGCCCCGGCTCTGTGGAACGAGCTGCCGGTGGGACTCGAGCCTGCAATAATTGTAATTGCAGGCAGCTGTGTGTTAATAACAGGCTGCATTAGCCTGGTGAGCCACTTCCCAGCCTGCCTTCCCAAAGGCATTTATTTCCTGCCTTTATTATTTTTACAAATAACTCAAGCTGGCAAACATCCAGCACACTTTCCTCCTCCTATTTTCCCACAAAAATCCTATGAGGTGAGTTGGGCTGAGAGGGATTGGCCCAAAGACATTCAGGTAGCAGAGTGATTACAGAAACCTAAGCAAGGTCTGACTTAACCAGTACTTAGGCAAGATACTATCAAGAAATTCCAAAATGCAAAGACTGCAGACTAGGAAGTTGAAAGACATTCCAGAAGAAGATACAGTGGCAATCCAATCCTGTATTGTTGCAAAAAAATCCTCCACAAAGCATGTAGATAGTTATCAAGAGAGGAACTCGACTCAGTGGTGATTTTCCTTATATCTTGTATTTGGATGCAATATATATTTCTCATAAATATGTCTGAGTGTGTTTGATTTATTAAATTAATTGATATATTGACTATTTTTCATTACATAAAAATGCAGCATCTATGCATGGTAGCATCAATTGTATTAAGAATATCACTGACATTCAATATTGAGGGAGCTCCTTGTAGCTCCCATGTAACACCTCTCCTGCGCGGGCTGCATTGGTTGCCGGTGGTCTTCCAGGTGCGCTTCAAGGTGTTGGTTATCACCTTTAAAGCGTTCCATGGCATCGGACCGGGATATTTACAGGACCGCCTGCTGCCGCCAGTTCCCTCCCATTGTCCGGTGCGTCCAGTGCGCTCTCACAGGGAGGGCCTCTTTAGGGTGCCGTCAGCCAACCAATGTCGGCTGGCGGCCCCCAGGGGAAGAGCGTTCTCTGTGGGGGGCCCGGCTCTGTGGAACGAGCTGCCGGTGGGACTCCGTCTTCTCCCTGATCTTCGGATCTTTAAACGCGAGCTCAAGACTTTCTTTTTCCACCAAGCGGGGCTGGCCTGATTGATTGATTTTAATAATTAGGGATTTTAGCGGATTTTTAACAGGGGTTTTATCTTTGTATTTTTATCTAATAGTTTTAAGTATACAGCAGTTTAATAAGTTTTTTAATTTTGTTATGGTATTTTAAATGGTTTTTGTATTATTGTTGTTTTATTTGCTGTACTGAGTCTTCGGAGAAGGGCGGTATAAAAATGTGAAAAATAAATAAAATTTAAATAAATAAATAAATAAGATTAATCAGAATTGTTTGGTTAATAAAATAAATAAGCTGTAATAAGTCTACATTGAGAGCTTTAGCCTCATGTTGAGAGAGTATTAGTTATTGTAATAGTGATCTTAAAAAAAAGGATCTTCAATATGTTTGCCATCTCCTATATTGATAATTATGTTTACAAATTTTAAACACCATATTGTAAAATCTGGCACTGTTATACTTGATAAATGGTTTCCTGTTTTAAGAAAATCAATAGGATTTTTTTTTTCTTTGACACATAAAACATGTCAGTAAAGAGAGGATAAAGGTTTGTCAGCTGCTTTGGTAATAGACACAGTATAAAGGCATAGGTGAGGGACGTGGTGGCTCAGGGGCTAGGACATTGAGCTTGTCGATTGAAAGGTCAGCAGCTCAGCGGTTCGAATCCCTAGTGCTGCCGTGTAATGTGGTGAGTTCCTGTTACTTGTCCCAGCTTTTGCCAACCTAGCAGTTTTGAAAGCATGTAAAAATACAAGTAGAAAAAATAGGGACCACCTTTGGTGGGAAGGTAACAGTGTTCCATGCGCCTTTGGCATTGAGTCATGCTGGCCACATGACCACGGAGACGTCTTTGGACAGCGCTGGCTCTTCAGCTTTGAAACAGAGATGAGCACCGCCCCCTAGAGTCGGCAACGACTAGCATGTATGTGCGAGGGGAACCTTTACCTTTACTTTAAAGGCATAGGTATGCTAGTCTCTAGGGTACTTGTGCGACAAGTTCTTTCCTGCACAGGAACTTGGTAAATCTTCATTAAGAACTAAGGATGACATGATGGAATCTTGTATTTAATAAGAAACAACATATTTTAAAAGTAAATGTCCTCCTTTGTTTTCACAATACTATCTATTTAAGTGTTAGCCTTCTAGTCATTCTTGACTCCTAGGGACTGCCTGGACATGTTTCTGCAATTTTCTTGATAGGAATGTTTGCCTTTGCCTTCTTAGGGCTGAGAGGGTATGCCTGGCCCAAGGTCAACCAGTTGGCTTTCTGTCTTAAACTGGACTAGAACCCAGGGTCTCCTGATTTCTAACTTAGTGCTGACATTGCTGCACTCTTTGTCTATCATTCCACTTTTATTTGAATCATTGGGATTTTGAATGACATTGGGATTTTGTAATTATGAAAGAAGAAATACATATGAAGTGGCTGAAACCACTCATGAAAGTTATAAATATTTTCTGTTTTGGAAGAATTATATTTAGTGCAGTATATAAAACCATGGAAGTTTGATAAGAGTATAGGTTTGGTGCTGTTGCATAAACCAGCCTCCAGATGGTGATAATGATTTAACTGTACACAAAATGTTGTTTTAAGTAAATCAGATTAATGAGGTACATCTCGGTTTCTCAATCTATGTTGAACTAAACCATTATTTAATAAAACAGGTATCAAAATAGGTAATAGCACAATCAAATGTTAATCAGAACTAATGATTGGATTAACCTGGGGCTACATTTTATGGTTTTAAGAAAATCCAGTGTGTCAAGCCATTTCTGTTACAGTTTACTTCAGTTAGACGACTGAACAGTTTCCTCCTGTGCTTCTGCAGTCTTCAAACAAAGCGTCCTAATGTTTAGATTATTCTGAAGGACTCTTTTCTCTGTATTGATATATTTGTCAGCTTTTATATTTTTTGCATCATCTTTAGTTTATGGTTTTCTGTGGCTTGTTTTACATATCTGAAAACGTTGGCAAGTCATTTGGTGTGACAGTGTAGGTTAAAAAATGTGTTGCTCATCTTGTCCAATGTTGAATGTGTTTGATTGGACATATAGTGCAAGTTTCTTCCGATCTGAGACGAGATGGCAGCAGTGAAACGGCTCTTTCCCAGATGCTGAAGAATCTTTAATATTGTTAATCCTGAGAAAAAATATTTTAACTATTTTATGCACTGGGGAAATGTGCAAATTACACAATTTGATTTTCATTTAAAATAAGTCCTTTTGAAAATGGGCTCTCCATTTTCTAAGGCAAGGATTCTTTATGGGCTATTAGGCTATTAACTCTGCTGGAGTTCAAAGAATATGTGGAAAAAGTGGTAGATACTTTCAACATTAACCTGTCTGAGAAATGTCTGCTCCTTATTCTAAAATGAATATTTTGACCATCCATTTTTAGCTTTAGTGAAGATTTTGGATGGCAGAGCTTCCAAAGATTTAGTGTAGAATGGTGAGACCATGTTTTTACCGCTTAAGTTGCTATTTTTATTGTAAATTCAGCAACTTATTTATTGGTACTCACTTTATTAAGAAGAAAGGCAGATGTCTTCCATAGAATTTCATAATAATTTGTCTAAATCCAGATAAAGGATTCAGAATTCAGTAAGGTTGACAAGGTAAATTTAATGGAGTTGGAATTAAATTTGATCACTAGTATAAAAGCCATGAAGAGTCTGTGGTAAGCATGAGTGAATTCTAACTAAAAACAGTTGGGATGATTTCCTAAACAGCTTATTTTTTTACTGAGCATTTAATTGAGGAGTTGGAGGAAACAAAGACTATATTTCACTATCTAGGTTCCATATATATTCAGAATGGACTTGCACCTTATTCAAACCACAATGTAGCTGTTTATTTTTGGCTTATTTATTTAAATTCAATCATCATAGTTTGTTAATCTTGATTAAGATTTTAACATGACATATGAATCCATCTATTGTGACTTATTGAACAAATTGTAATTAAAATAAACAATAACTCTGTATATGAACCAAGACTTGTATGTATTCTTTGTGAGCCTTCAAAGGCTTAACAAAGTTACATAAAAATATTCTGTTAGTTAAATAACATCTTTCTTTGAGTGACAGCTGAATCTAATTAATTAAATCTCATTTTATCAAGACAGCTTGACAATGTGCTTTATATGAAACAAGTATCAATTTTAAAGAATCTTTAACAGATAAACCAAAATAACTGTAGATGAATACCTGCTTTGTTCCATCTCTGGATGTACTCATGAACTGCTATGTAATTATATAGAGATTTTTTTCACTTACAAATATTTTTGTTAAATGATTTATTTATTATAAGGTTTGCATCCCATCTGAATCCAAGACTTCCTGACAACTCATATATAAGAAACACTATAAAACTATCAGGTATAAATTCAAGTTGTTAAAAAAATACAGGCTAACAATGAAACTCATTAAAATTATATTGAGTGTAGAATATAGACGGTTGGAAGAGACCTTGGATGCCTTCTAGTCCAACCACCTACTCAGGCAGGAGTCCCTATACCATTTCAGCTAAATGATTGTCCAGTCTCTTTTTGAAAGCCTCCAGTGATGGAGCACCCACAACTTCTGAAGGCAAGCTATTCCATTGGTTGATTGCTTTAACCATTAGGAATTTTCACCTCAGTTCTAGGTTGCTTCTTTCCTTGGTTAGTTTCCATCCATTGTTTCTTGTCTTGCCTTTTTGTGCATTGAGAAATAGTTTGACCTTGTCTTTGTAGGAGCAACATTCTTTGACCCTCTCATTTGACCCTCTCATCTTTAAAATTAGCAACATTCCAAACTCAATTACGGTTTTAAATGGAAGGCTACTTGAACTTATGAAAGTGTTTCTATTCCTGTACTTTATAGAAGAAGTCTTTGTTCTTTGCAATTTGTAAAGCTTCCATATATTAATGACATAATACGAAAGTGCATTATTTTAGTAGTTTTTACATTGAAGTCCAAGAGACCTACTTCAACAGGATTCTACTTTGCTTGGTACCCCTGCTTTATTATATTGTAGTAAACATGAATTTAAAGTACTCATTTTGTGAATTATTTTGTTTCAGAATGTCCCTGTTGTCTCATTCTTTCATTCTAGCCCTTTACTCCATCATATTATTCTGTGTATTTTTATGGATCCCATTTGTCTACTTCTACTATGAAGAGAAAGATGAAGATGATGGCAATACATGTTCGGTAAGATGCTTATACTGCTGTCAATTGCTTGGTTGGATATGCAGGGTGAATATGAAGGGTTTGATTTCCTCGCTCCAGTGGTAGTTGAAACATTAAAAATTTTGTCATGGTGAAAGGAAATAATATTCTCTTACATAGACTGAAGCTGGGTTTAATCTGTGGGTTCTTCCCCCTCTGAATATCCTTATGGGAGCACAGAGAGCTGCCTCATACAGCTCTGTTTAGTTCAGTATAATCTGCTTTGACAAGCAATAGCTCTTCGGGAGGAAAGGGAGTGTAGAATCATACGGGGGCTTTTGCTTTTATCCTTTTAACTGTAATGTCAGGATTATCTGATTCTTTCTCTATGCAAAGCATATGCTATATCGCTGAGGTACATTTTTTTGCCTTGCGCCCACAGTTGTAGTCTTCTTAAATCTGTTCAGAAAATTAAATGAAAATAAAATGCTTCTAAATGTGATATTAATGATCAAAATTGGTAAAAATGCTGGAGTTTGGGCCAGGTTTCCTAAGTCATTATCACAGAGTGAAATGGATTATGTTTAAAAATGCTTATATATTTATATATTACTAGAATTAACATCATAGCTTTATTACTATATGATACTTATAGCCTCTTAGAATAATTGCTCCTTTTTTCTGTTTGGCAAATGTGCCTGTTAAGGCAGAATTGGAGACAAACTTTAAAGTAAACCTTAATCTTAACTAATAAGGGAAGAAGTTTTAATTAAAGCTGAATATTCATTAAGTGGAGAATGAATTCAAGCTACACTTGTACATGAAAATCTGCCCTACTAATTACAGTGAATAATTAATATTTCCTTGGCTTATTTTTCAAATAACATGCTTTGCTTGGAACAAAGTTTGCTTTTGCCTACAATTTGGAAAAAAATAAACTCCAGCAGATTTTAATCTATTAAATTGAGACCTATTAAATTGAGGGTTCACTATAATATAGTAAACTACTTAACATTTGTGTACAATCACAATTATCAAAATGCTTTTTTCCTTTTTTTATATATAGAAGCTGTTGCTACTACATTGTGGTTTGATTTTGTTGTTCTTTAGAAAATTAGATTTGAAAGCATTTTATTAGTGTGATTATAAAATAAATGAGAATAATTCCTGGCATTAAAAGTTACTTTCCAGCCTGACAACAATAGCCAAGAAAGGGAACCAGAATTTCCCTGCTGATATAGGATTGAAACATTATTTTAAAATAAAAATTGTGCAGAGACCGAACCAAAGAATAGGGCTTAACAGACCTTGTAATAAAATAGCTTTTCCTTGTAGGCAAAAATATTGAGGCATTTACTGTGAAAACTTACATTTTTCCAATAGAAAGGTCAGGGCATTCCATAGAGGAAAGATCCTTCCTACATGCTCAAGTGATAGGGCTATAAAAATTTTGACATTCTTCCTATGCAAAGAGATGAATACTTTTCTAGTTCTACCTTCAACCAGTGTGCACACCCAACACTTGTCTAGCTTTTCAAAGGCCAGGAGTCCATCCATCTGTCTGTCCATCCAACCATTTATTAAATGTATATGCCACCCATTTTGCCATAAAGTGACTGGTGGCTTACAAGAAGATAAAAACCACAATATAAAACATTAAAATGGTAAGTATTTACATTATAATGTACAAGGAAGGAAGGAACCAATATACAATGTGGTGGAGCTGGAGTCATCTCTTAATGTACTTACCACCTCGAGTATGAAATGCCACCATCAGAACCCAGGCCAGTTGGCAAAGGCAGGTTTTGAGGTCCTTTCAGGCAGATCTCACTGCAAGGGACACAATGTTCCAGAGTGTGGGAGCAATGGCAGAAAAGATTCCTTGATCAACAGTGTCCGTGGCATATCCCTTCTGCTACTGCAAGTGTGGTGGGCCAATCTCATTGGGAGCTACATAATCCTTTCTTCTTTCTACTCCCTTTAATTTCCTTGTAGACCTCTCTGACAGATGGGGCCAACTTGTGGCTGGTCCCCAATAGCGTGATAACATACAACCTCAACTTCCTGCCATATTCTAGGTATTGGCTGCTGAGCCCTCACCAGTTCTGAAACCAGACCACAGAAAGCCATCTGATTTTCCTATGAGAAGAATCACATCACTGAAATAGTTGTGGTATATATCTTTAAAGAATGTTATCATTTCCCTGTAGGAAAATGATACGTTAGGCTTATGGTGGACTTACCATGCTTTTTCTATAACAGAGAACCTATTCAAGCTTTAACAGTAAAAGGGAAAATACATGGGAGACCATATCAATATTGGCTACCATTTATACATAATTTGTTCTTCTGTTCTCTTTCTCAAACATTTGTTCTTTGATCCTTCTTCCTCGATCATCTTTCTGAAAGCAGCTATCTCTTCCTATAGGACAAATGTCAGAACTTTTCTAGCAATGATTCCAGTACAATGGACAAAATATCCATTATAGAGTATCCTAGGTCCTCTGGAAAAAGTAACTTCATCATATGTCTGTGTTCTGTTTAATGGAAAGTATTCAGAAATTTGCTTGACTAATGAATTCTCATCCATCAGTACATTATGGAGGTCTGTGGTTTTACAAAATATTTTAGATTCCTGATTCAGATTTAAAAGAGGACTTAATTTTAATGTGAAAATGGCAGAGATAGCATAGGAAGAAAATTGGGGGCATTTGATAGCGTTAATAAATCAGGGTTAATGAATATTGGATATTTTTCTGTTGAATAGGGTATGGAATGTTATAATTATTGTATAAAATTGACTTTATTATATATTAAAGAAAATTCTTTAAAAATCATAATTAGCAGCTAATTTTTACTATTTCTTCATATTGGTTTCTTATTTTATATTTACAGCAGGTTAAAACTGCAGTCAAGTATACACTAGGATTTCTTCTGGTTTGTTCAGTTCTTCTAATGATTGGGTAAGCACTATGCATACACACACACACACACACACACACACACACACACACACACACACACACAAATATGCATATATTATAATAGTATGGTTTATTTAACCTCCCTTTTAGTTTCCAAGATAGTTCATATAAGCATCAGCAAGTAATAATTCTTCAATCCTATTGACAATGTCTTACATACAGTACATAAATACAAATGGGTCATACTTTTGTTAAATGGTTCTTATTTGAGACTACAAAAGAACTGCAAACACAATGAAAATTGGGATGTTCTCAATCCTGATGTTTTGGTGCTTGATGGAGTTGTACCTCTCAGTTTGAAAGTGGAAATAAATACAGTAAAAAGTTGGAAATAACTACAATTTCGGAGGAAGTTTGGAGTTGTGTTATGATGGCGTAGTACAGTTGAACTTTTATACTGTTCTCCAAGTGAATAGAAAAGTACTATGTCCTTGAAATAGAACTTAAGGAAAATCTTGAATTCTTCAAGAACTTCTGCTTTACAGTTTTTTCATCAGTTGTTGAAATATACCACACCTTGAATACAGCTGACACTGTTTTTATCCATTGTTGTCTTAGATGTTTATTCAGTTTTCACTGAGCTGTTGTATTAGAGTTGAGGAACTCTTCAAAGTAGAGTAATGTAAGGCTTAATATAAAGCGAATTAATTCGAATTGGATATTCATGCTAATGATTTTTTTTCAATAACATAAAGTGATCATTAGATTTTGATTTTTGCCCCGGTCAACTATTTAGGAATTACATGTAGGTAACATTCTTTATTAGAATGTAAAACAGGACAGTTTATCTCCTGTACAGTCTAAAATATGCATATAATTTTTGTTGATTCTAATAAATCATGTATGAGACTTGAAAGATGATTGTATGAAGCTGCAATCTTTTGCCCAGTTTAATTAAATACAGTGCATGCCCCACACAAATGTCACTGTCTCCAATCTCTTCTCTTAATATGTATCTTGAATTTGATGAATATTTATTGCTAGCTTGATCTCTACAGTCACTCATTTGACTTTTTAGCTGAGAAAGTTGATATTTAGATAATAAAAATTCAAAGGTAATACATTTTGCTTGATAAATTTAATTTTTTTTTAAATTTTGAGTTCTATGAGAAACTAATAATTTTGATTAAAGCAGGGTACTACAGTAGTTTCATGAAAAGGGTGAGAGATCAACATTTCTCTCTGCCATTAAAAAGTTAGCTTTTAGAAATTGAAAGTTTTAAATTGTTCTATTATTTTTTTAAGATTTAGAAAGGTTATATATGAGCTGTGCTGTGAATCTATTAGAATACTGACATAATTATAAAACAGTGTCTGCATATTCTTAATAAGATTATTGTCACGTGCTCAGGAAATAAGGAAATTCAAATATTTATGCAAGCTTAAGCTGTGTGCAAGAATCTGCCAACGACCATTAGGGCAATGTGCGGAAGAGATTCAAGGTGGGCTGGACTAGATCTTTTGCAGGTGTGAAGGGAGTTATGACATGTTTGACCCCTCCCTTGAGCTCAGCCTGGTCATCTGCTACAATTATACATTGAACAAAATTTCTTCTAAATCAATTATTTAAATTCCCTCAAAATGGAATGTTGTAGAAATCTATTTTTGTTTTCCATTTGTAACCTTTCTTTCTCAACAATACTTCTGCCTCCTTTCCCCTAAATAACTTGAAGTTGCATTCAGCTGCACAATCTCTTTAAATGACAGTACCAGGAATTTTATTTCTAGATGGAAATTCACTATTTTTTACAGGCCAAATTTACTAATTTAAAATAAAATGTAATCTTAAAAGAAACAAGCATGGATAAATGGTTTGTTGTCATTTTCTTAAAAGTGTTTGTTACTTCTCAGAATGGTTTACTTCTCCTTAAGCCTGCATACACTGCTACTCAATCATTGGTGTAGCATTGTCACTATTACTGCATATTTTTAAGAAACCAATATATCATTGTGTTGAATAGATTGCCCTTTTGCTGTAAAACATTAACTTGAGTCCAATATTATTGGATTTTTATTATTTTATTTTTATTAAAGCGGGGTAGAATGAAGCTCTTATTTTATTATAAGCTGTGTGTATGTTGAAGACACCACTAAAATGCTTCTTTTCAATGTGGTACAAATGCATACCTATTTCTTTGGCATAAAATGCCTGCATTGTAATGTAGCATATCACTTTTCATTTTCTAATTTTTAAAAGATAGTTGCCTCCAGAAATTTGGGGAAGAAGGTTAAAGCCAATTTCTAGTCAACAATTCCAAGTATACTATAATAATAGTAGCAATAAACTGTGTGATATTATTTGCTAAGATTTATTTAATCTCAATACTAATCCAGGTTTATTTTTTTATTTTTCATCCTTACTGGAGAAAGCTCGTGTGTGTGTGTATATATAGCATCAAAATAAAAAGGAAATAGAACTAAATATAATATATTTATTAATTTAAATATTTTAACTAGCCTGGATGACTGAGAATCTCCATAAACATGTGCACCCTTATGATTCTTCCCCAATAACCCGTTTGATTTGTCTTCTTGTGAGAATGATTAATCACGAATTGATTGTGAGAATAATGGAGAACATTAAAATATCTTATTTCCAGTTAATCCTTTATCGACATTTGGGTTACTTAAAAGGTATGGAGAAGTAGCAATAGCACTTACTTATATATGACTTTATAGTGATTTACAGCCCTCTCTAAGTAGTTTACAGAGTCAGCCTATTGCCCCCAACAATCTGGTCCCCATTTTACTGACCTGGGAAGGATGGAAGGCTGAGTCAACCTCAAGCTGGTGGGACTCGAACTGTCAAACTGCTGGTAGCCGGCAGTCAGCAGAAGTAGCCTGCAGTACTGCATTCTAACCACTGTGCCACTGCAGCTAACATTCTTATGTGACCCTTGGAGTTTTCTATGGAAACAAATGCATTACACATTAGTAAATTTTGAATGAAGACATGCTTAGAGTTATTTTAGAAGTAAATAGTTGTGAGTTCATTTCTCTTTTGCTTACCTTTGAATTTAGCATATGTTCATGTTAGGCATGCTGTACCAAAATAAAGTGCTTACGGATTCTGTATTTGACTGTTTGTCTCAGCATATGGCGGTGCCTGGTTCATAAGTTAAGGAAGGTCAGGCATAATCAGCATTTAAAAGGGAAGAGTCCAGACATGGAGATCTATAGGCTAGACCAAAGAGTTGAAAAGCATACCAGAAGGTGGCAGTGATAAGCCATTTATGTGTCCTTATTGCTAAGAAAACCGCACAAGCCAGTCCATCAAAACTGTAGGAGTTAAGCTTCACTTGGAACTGTTAATTTGCCTGTTTTCTTTTCTTGCTTTGAATTTCTGATTTATCACAAAAATCACATGACCAATCCCAAGCTAAAGATACTGCATTGATTTTTTTAAAACATATTTAAAATCAGAAAATAAATAGCACTTACATGAAGCAAAGAAGTTCGTTTTTGTTTTTTTTTAGTTAGGTGCAGTTGCTACAGCATGCCAGTATTATTAAAACAATCATACAGGTTGATTTTATATATTTCATTTATTCCTGTTACAGAGCTTTTGTTCCACTGGATATTCCTAGCAAGAAAAATTCAACGGAGTGGGAGAAAATACAACTTTTGTTTGAAGAACTTGGAAGTAGCCGTAAGATGTTTTTTCTTGTAAATCAGTTGAATAAGTTTGTATTTTCTCACTCTAAATTCCATTGGATTGGAGCAACTTGCATTTCAATATGTGTAAATTAATGAACTGCTAATCGTGAGGGAATAATCTGGGTAGTATAGAACTATTACATTAGGTGTAGTTTCAGTATTAAAGACCTACATACCATACCATACCATACCATACATACATACCATACCTTTTACTATATGCAGAGACATTGTGTTTATGGTAGTTGATTCTGAATCTTTTGAGGAACTAATATTTATATTTATTTATTTATTTATTAAATTTATTTATTTATTGAATTTATATTGCTGCCTATTCTCTCATGGTGACTCAAGGCGGCTTACATAATTTAAAACCACATTAAAAAACAAACTAATAAAAGAGTCAACTAAATTAATACAATAAAATCACCCCCCATCTCCCGCCCCAGCGACAACAGATCGCACAAGCCATTTAGTGAGCTCCATCCAGGGGTGAAATCCACTTACCTTCGCTACCGGTGAGCGCATGCGCCTCCTCCACCCATATGCAGAGCCTTCTGCGCATGCACAGAGGTCAAAAACGGGATGTGATGATATCCAGGTGGGTGGTTGGAGCCTCCTGCCGCCGCTACCGGTTTGCCCGAGCCGAATAGAACTGGCTGAATTTCACCACTGGCTCCATCCCACTCTGGGTTCCACAGGCCCGGTGGCAGAATCAGGTCTTCAGCAACTTCCAGAAGAATATTAGAGTGGGGGCTGTTCTAATCTCTGGGGGAATGATGTTCCAGAGAGAGGTCCCACTCCAGAGAGAGGTCCAGACTTCTTCTGGGTCCCACCAGGTGTATCTCCCTCGGGGATGGGATCCGCAGCATGGAGAGCTCTGATATGGAGAGCTCTAAAGTTTTGTTTAAGGAGCTAATTTAAGAATGCCAGTATTAGGCTCAGTTTTATTTCATTGCTGAATATATAACATTCTAACAGAGAGAGCTAGAGATATCATGGAATGATCCGGACTAATTAATGTCCTTGATACCCTCAGATTATATAGTTCATTTAAAGTATCCTATTTTTTTCTTTGAGGTTGTAGCCCTTCCAGGCAGCCTATTCCCGGTGAAGAAACAATGGATATATTTGAGTGATAAAATTTAGAAATCTTATTGGAAAAAGTAGAAACACACTCCAGGATTAATAGAAGTGTTGAATGTGGGCCAGTTGCTCATAGGAGCTTATGCCAAAAGTATTATTAGTGACATCATTATTTCTTAAGTAAATAAAGTAATAGAAGATTAGTGACCTTCCCAGTTTTGTAGCATTCTAACTCAGCAGTACCTAGTATAGCCGCAGATCAAGGATGATGGGTATTGTAGTCTGGCAAGGTCTGGATGGTCATCAGTTCCTCACTACTTGAATTAAGGGTTTAAATCAATGCCAACATAAATTTTTAACAAAATTTGGGAGTGGGGGAACGGTTGGTAAATTACTATTGAGATTTGACATTCTATACTGCCTTTAACAATTATTTAAACTGCCAATTATTGATGCTTCATGGTTCCCTGCGATACTGGATTGCAGTCAATTCATTCTCTTTGGTTGTATACATTTTAGTGAAACAATTTTATTTTTTCCTTGCAGATGGTTTAGCTGCCCTCTCCTTCTCCATAAGTTCTTTGACCCTTATTGGAATGGTGGCAGCTATTATCTATACGGTGAGCAACTTATTTTTGGTCTTATCTCCATTGAAGGCTGGCTTCATTTTTCAACATTTTGAACTCTGCCTTTTGTTAATTCAGGATCAAATCCAATGTTGTTGAGATTAAGGCATAACAAGTGATTTAAACTGCAACTTTATAATGTTTCCCTAAACTTATTTGCAAGTTCTCAGTTTTAGGTTAACAAATAAAGTGAGGTTTAATTGGATGATGTAATTTATTCTTTAAAAGAGAAGATCTACAATAAGAATGATGCATTCTTAGCCCTTTGGATGTTATTCGGCTATTTTTCCCATAACATTTACGCTTTCTGGTGTATACTTTAGGAATCAAAGATAACGTTGAAGAGCCATGGATTCCACACTGATTCTTGACTCCTATTTATTTTTCTTTATTATTTTTATAAATAACTCAAGGCAATAAACATACCTAATGCTCCATCCTTCTTCTGTTTTCCCACAACAACAAGCCTATGAGGTGTGTTAGGCTGAGAGAGAGTGACACTGGCCCAAAGTCATCCAGCTAGCTTTCAGACCTGAAGCCGGGACTAGAACTCATGGTCAGAAAGTTTAACCACTAGACCAAACTCAATATTTCTTAACAGCTAAAATTTTTTTCCTTTTAAAACTCTATCCAGGACTTATAACAATGGCAGCTTTTAGTATATAAGCAGAAGCTGTGCAACAAAATTTTCTTACCTACTATCAGAGCCAAATTTGTTTAGAAAGTCCTTAATCTATACAGCAGATTTTAAGGATGTGGGGAAGGCTCCAGTGGGGCGAGAAAAGCATTTATACTACCAGGAAGATTATGCTTATTATGCAAAGGGAAATATAGATTAGGAACAGGAAATCCACATGAATGATGCATTGTTGAACCAAATTTTAATATTTAAGTAGTTTGCAATGTTTAAATATCAGTTACTTTTAAAATTTTAGATAGTAAGGCAGTCCTTGACTTACGAAAGTTTACCCAATAACAGTGCAAATTAACAACAGCTTCTAAAAAATTCAATTATGACCTGAATTTGTTGCTATTTTCAGGGTCACATGATTGCAGTTGGGCACTGCAACTGGCTCACATTTACAACCAGTTGTAGTGTCCTTCAGTCACATGATCACAATTTGTGATAGGTTTTGCTGATTTCCAGCAAAAAATGGCAAAAAAAAAATGCCATTGGTTAAGGTGGATTTGCTTTTATGATCAATGTAAAAATGGTCATAAAATCAGATCTGGTTATGTAATAACTCATAACCACAATGACTTACAACAGAATTTGGCCCCACATGTGGTCGGAGATTTAGGACTACTTGTATGGATTTATCTAAAATTATTTCATAAATCTAGTTAATAGTTGTTTTGGAATGATTATATACTACTATTACATGTCTTCAAAATTTAATATCAGGGAGAGAAGGATATTAAAATGAATAGTGTAATTGTGATGTATTATCCTGACTTCACAGTACAGTCAGAAAATATTTGATGCCATTCTAAGTCGCTGTGTTAAAGAGGAGGATATGGAGTTGGATTGCTGCTTCTGTATATCTTAGCATTTTTAGCACTGAACTTCTCAGCATGTTGGCTAAAATATTTTCCTAGTTTAAAAGCCTTTGCCTTAAGTCCTCATTTAGTGATCACAATTGGGACTAACAACTTGGTTATTAAGTGAAGCGATTGCTAAAGGAAATCCCAGCTGTGCCTATGAGCTTAATTCAATTGTCCTTTGCTTTATAGGCCTGTAATTAATGCCAGGATTGGTCATAAAGTTACTTTTTTATCACAGTTGTAACTGTAAACAGTTTCTAAACAAGGCATTTGCTAAAGGAAGACTTTCTGTAATAGGATATAAAAAGATCATGCCCCTGAGCCATTCCTATTGTGGGGTGTCCCACACTGTAAATGGGTAGCATAGTTTTATTTCCCTGGGCACCTGGAGCCCTAGTT
Source organism: Ahaetulla prasina (assembly GCF_028640845.1). Taxonomy (NCBI): domain Eukaryota; kingdom Metazoa; phylum Chordata; class Lepidosauria; order Squamata; family Colubridae; genus Ahaetulla; species Ahaetulla prasina. The sequence goes on from NC_080539.1 coordinate 135,549,927, forward strand.
ATTTTTTCTTTGGAATTTATTTGATACGTTGCTGTTTTTAGAACCAAGAAATATATGTAATCTGCAGGAGAAGAATGGAATGAAAAGATTTGTATATTTATGTAGTCAGCTGGAACAGCTCTGGCCTTGAGAATGGGAAAGTGATGTGTGAACTGTTAAGAGTGACTTTCAGAAAAGATTATTCAGTCCTGAGAAGATGAAAGCGTAAGAAATAAATTTCAAAGTAACCCCATCTTGATTTTGTTTGGTACAAGATAAGGCAGACAGAACGTCGGAGAGATTTCCAAGATTCTATCTTGCTATAATAAACAGCAGTCTGAGAATCCCCACTGTCCCTGGTCCTTGATCTTGCTTGCCTCAAAGAATTGACAGCATGCATATACAAATTAACAGCATGAATATTGTTAAAAGATCAACCATACAAAGATACTGATAATGCTCACTTGATGACTGGACTCTTAACCACTGTTTGAAGTTACGATGGACTTTAAAAAAATGGTACTTATGATCCATCTTCAAAGTTACATCTGTTGCATACACCTCCATCTCATGGTCATGTGATTGTATTTTAGGTGCCTGGCAACTGGTTCACCTTTTGACCTGTTGCAATGTCCCGCAGTCACATGACCATGATTTGCTGCTTTTTTATCATTTTCTGGCAGAAAGCAGCAAAAAACACACTGGATATGCTGGATTTGCTTGTTGAGCATCTGATTCACTTTATAACATCAGAAAAAAAATATTGTAAAATTGAGTCTGGTCACAAAGTGATCTGCTTAACAACTGCAACTTGCTTCCAAAATTCCTGGCTCAGTTGTCATAAGTCAAGGACTATTTGTAGAATAAGAATGATCATATAAGAAAAGCAAAAAAGAGAGATGCTTGTAATCACTCTGTGCCCAAAGGCCTCCAAAATTTAATAGTTTGAGGGCTTTCCCAAATTAAGTGAGAGCTAATTGCATTTGCAGAATTATTCCATAAGATCTCCTAATTCAAACTTTCACTTTCCATTGGAAAGGATGATTTTTCATAGCTTCTAAAGTCTGATGGGCAATAATGCTGAATTCAGTAGAAACAAAGCCTTGTTGTTGTTGTTATTTATACAGTGCCCCACTCCCAGCAACTTTGGGAAGTTTCACATTATTTAATAAATTTTTCCCATTATTCTTCATGAAAGTTGCTGTCATTCTGTTTCAGGACTTGAAAATTACTAAGATATTAGTCTTATGGGTTATCTTTATTGATAATACGATTGTTTATCCCTTTAGAAGCTTAATCCTCTTTGTATTAAGTACTAAAAATATTTGAGATTTATAATTTCGAATAAAACCTGTCAGTGCATTTACAAAAAAGCTCCAAATTTCTCCAAATTAAATGTAACTTGAGTTTTATTTTATGACAAACCATGGTGTCGTAGTGGTTAGAATGCAGTACTGCAGGCAAACTCACTTCTCACTCCAGGAGTTCGATTTTGAACAGCTCAAGATTGACTTAGTCTTCCATCCTTCCGAGGTGGGTAAAATGAGGACCCAGATTGTTAGGGGCAATATGCTGACTCTGTAAACTGCTTAGAGAGGACTGTAAAGAACCATGGAGCAGTATATAAGTGCTATTGCTATTCACAAAAGCTGTATCTATTATATACTAGTGGGCATTTCTAAGTAGCAAGCTTGTTTCAAGTATGGTGTCTCTTAGGAGCCCTTTTTAGTCTTCTTATTTTATATATTTTTTTCTGTTAATATACATTCAAGGTTTGTTAATATACATTCAAGGTTTGCTTATTTGTTCTAGGTTTTTTTTAGTAATTGCTGCAGGCTTCCTTTCCCCAGTTCTGTTTTTCACTAAGGTGTATATGTTTTAGATGTCCTTTCTTCTTTGTTTCTGGTATTTTCCTATCATTTAATTGTTAGGCTTTCTGGGTATAAACAACTTCCATTGTCACTTAATCTCAGTCACTTCTACAGTTTCTATCTTTATCTGTAAATAATCACTTCCTGTGTTTTTATTTTAGAAATGTTACCTCATCTCTCATGTCTATTTTTATTATATTTTATTGGTGCACAGACTGGTTTTGCAGAATTGCTGATAGTTCTCTTTCTTCAATGTTTTTTAATTTCATTAAAGGGTTATCGTCTCTTGGTACTTTTGCCTCCAAAAGCTTTCACTGTGTTAATATGATATTGCATCTTCTGTGTGATAGTGCTTTGGCTGTGGAACAAACTCTCTAAAGAGGATTGCCTGACACTCTGATTACTGAGCTTAACTGCCAAATCAAAATTACATTATTTTCTGAGGCTTTTTGTGAATATTGCTGTTGTGTGTTGTGATTGCTGTTTTTAATCTTCTCTTTCTCCTGTACGCTGCTTAGAGAGTCCAAAGCAATGGGTTGTTAACTTCAGCTGATTGGCCAGAGACTGAGTTGAATTTGTTTAAACACGCCTCCTCTTCCTGCTTAGCTCCAGTTTATTAACTCAGTCGGCCATAGAGAGACTACCTCCTTTAGCTCCATTGCTTTGACTCTTCTATCAGCGTATTTGGACCTTAAATTAAAAGAAAAAAAATTCTCAAACCTCTCCAAAAACTTTTCTTTATTATTCCTTGCTGCTGGGAGCCTAAAATGAGGCAAAAGAGGCTCGCGCTTCGCGCGCAGCCCAGCGCCGCTCAGCTGAGCCGCTAGAGCAGCGGCGGCCATTTTTTGGGTCATTTCGCTGAATCCAAGCCTTGCAGGATCGTCCGGACTGCCTGGGACATCGCTGGACTTGCAGAATGGTGAGTTGTGGCCAGAGGAGCGCAGGAGAAGCCGTGGTGTCAGCTTCGCGCTTGCAGGGGTAGAGAAAGATCCGTGTTGTCGGATGCAAGCTCCCCCTGCCAATGCTGCTGTGACTAGGCGCCTGAGAAGCAGTGGTGTTTGCTTCGCGCCATAAATTTGGGGACCCCCCCCCTTGCACCAATATTTTTGTACTACAAGAGATACTTTAAATAATAAGTGTGTGTGTGTGGGAGAGAAAGAGAGACACACAGAGAGAGGGAGAGAGATCTAAGATACCTTAGAAGATATATTTTTTACTTACAAGAATCATTAGTACTAGAAGATGAAGTTAGATCAGCACTCCAATCATTACCAAGTTGAAGACTATAGGAACTGATGGAATACCCATTGAAATATGACAAGCAACAGAAGAAGAATCACTCAAAGTTCTAACTAAGGTATGCCAGCAAATCTGTCTGAAGAATAACATAGTAGCCAACCAATTGGAATAAGTCAATCTACAGACCAGTATAAAAGGAGTTGTAATAAAGTGTGCCAGCCATTGTACGGTATCCTTAAATTTCACATGCCAGCAAAATTATGTTTAGGATTATCCAGCACAGTTTAGAGCCCTATATGGAAAATGGATGTCAGGTCTTAAAGCAGTGTTTAGAAAAGGCTAACATGAGACATTCCCAATGCATGCTGGATAATTGAAAAGACAAAGAATACCAAAAAGCAGTCAATATACGCTTCACCAATTTTTTAAAAGCTTTTAATTGTGTCATGGAATCATAAAGCTGGAAAGGCCTTTTAGGTCTTCTAGTTAAACCCCCTGCTGAAAGCAGGAAACCTTATCCCATTCCAGACAAATGATTGCCCAATCTTTTCTTGAAAACCTCCAGTGATGGAATGCCCACAATTCTGGGAAGCAAGCTGATCCATTGATTAAATATTCTCATTGTCAGCAATTCCTCTTTAGTTCCAGGTTTGAGCTTCCACCCATTGCTTCTTGTCTTGGTCTCGGGCAATGGAGAACATATCAACCTCTTCTTTCCTGTGATAGCCCTTCATGTATTGGAAGATGGCTATCATATCACTCTGAGCCTTTTCTTTGTTAGACTAAATATACATAGTTCCCTTAGCAGTTCATCGTGTGGTTTAGCCTCCAACCCTTATCATCTTTTTTACTCTTCTTTGCATTCTTTCTAGGGCCTCAGCATCTTTTTTGTATTGTGACCAGAACTGCAGAATAGAATGTACTATCACTTCCCATGATCTCGATGCTTGCATCTCTGTTGATGCAACCTAGGACTGCATTAGCCTTTTTTATAGCTGCAGCACACTGCTGACTCATACCTAAATCCATTAGGACACCTAAATCCCTCTCACAGGCATTACTGTTGAGCCAAGGACTGCCTATTCTGTACCTGTGGATTTGGTTTTTTTCCTGCTTAAATGCAGGATCTTTCTTATCTCACTACTGAACTGCACCTTGTTGCATGGCAACCAATACTCAAGTTGTCAAGATCATTCTGAATCTTGAGTGTATCTTCCAAAGCGTGAACAATTCTCCCCAGCTTGGTGTCAAATTTACAAATTTGATGAGTGCCCCTTCAATCCCCTTGCCTGAGTCATTTATGAAGGTGTTGAAGAGCACTAGACTCAAGGCAGTACCTTGAGCACTACACTTTGAGTATGGTTGGTCAGCTGACTGCAAATCCATCTGGTACTGGTACTGTCTATCCCACACTGTTCTATCTTACCAAGAAGTAGGTTGTGGTCTGCTTTATCAAATGCCTTATTGAAGTATACTATGTCCACAGCACTTGCCTGATCCACTGATTTAGTCACATTCTCAAAGAAGGCAATAAGGTTTATTCGACATGACCCTACTTCTAACAAACTCATGCAAGTTTCTAGTTATCACCTTGTTCATTTCTAGGTGCTCACAAATCCACTGCTTGATTATCTTTTCCAGCATATCCCCAGGTATTGATGTCAAGCTGATTTGTCTGTAGTTTCCTCAATCCACTTTTCCTCCTTTTTTGAAGATTGGAACCACATCAGCTCTTTTCCAGTTCCCTCACAGTTCCTCTGTGCTCCAGGAGCTCTGAAAGATTTCATTCAGTGGTTCCGAGAACACATCTGCCAGCTCCTTCAGTATCCTGGGACGTAAATCATCCAGTCCCAGAGATTTGAACTCACCCAAAGTTGATAGGAGTTCTGTTACCAATTCCTTGTCTGTTTTTGGTCTGCGTTCCTGTTCTGTCTCCCACAGTGATGCTTTTGATATGTTGAACTATTTTTCATTTTGATGGGCTGATGACCTTACTTGGATAGTGAAAATGTGAAGGATAGACTAGCACTCAGTAGAGCCTGCATGAAGACTTTGGAAAAGATATTCAGCCCTGATGTATCTGTACCTACAAAGATGAGGAATGTGCAAGCCATGATATTCCCTGTGACACTCTATGGAAGCAAACGTTGGCTTTTAAAGAAGCAAGATAGGAAGTGTATTGATGCTTTCGAACTTTGGTGTTAGAGAAGACTTCTGAGAATACCATGGACGTCAAGAAAACAAAGCAATGGATCACTAAACAAATCAACCCAGAATTCTTATTCAAGGCATACATGACTAGGCTCAAATAATTTGGCACATTATGTGAAGACTCGGCTCTCTGGAAAAATCTTTAATGTTGTGGAAGATGGAAGGAAAGAGAAAAAGAAGACAACCAGCAACAAAATGAATGGACTCAATTATAGTGGCAATGAGTTTACCTTTGGGGGACCTGAAAGAAGAGGTTAGAGATAGTTCATCTTGGAGAAAATCTGTACTTGTGATTGTTAGGAGTCGAAGATGACTTGATGACATATAATCAATAAAGATGAAGCTCCTAGGATTATTTTCTAACTTTATTACTTCTTTTCAGATTTGGTAACATGAGCAATAAGAACCTGGTATTATTAGTTTTTTTACTTTGTTTCCTTGAATCTTAGCTATAGATTAGTTACAGTTGGATTCTCCTGTGTTTATAGGAACTTTGTTGCTATATTCCCTCTTTCATCAGGCTTTAAAAAAACAAGCATGCAATCATAATTAGTGCACAAAAATTCCAAATAACTCTCCTATTGTAGACCATTTAATTTCCTCTCTTCTTGTTAGGTTTATTTTTTTTTTACATAAACAAATTTTTACCAGTATTTTGGGTGAATTCTGTATCCTGTACTTTACTCGTTTTCCTGGTAAGGAGAGATAGGTTCAGAAACTGTCTTTATGCTTTGTGAGTATTTGGTATAAAATGGTCATAAAAGAATATGTCTGAACATTTTGATACTAAAACCAAAAATATTGATTTTGAATTAATAACGATGATCATTTGGAAATGTTGGTTCAGTTAATGCTCTGTTTCATTTTTCTCCAGGCTTATGGTATGTCTGCTTTGCCTCTAAACCTTATAAAAGGCACAAGAAATGCTAGTTATGAACGCTTGGAAAACACTGAAGATATTGAAGATGTTGAGCAAAACATTCAAAGAATTGAATCAAAGGTTTGCTGCTACTTTGAAACATTACTTTTAGGACTTCAGTTCCATGCTTTTTCTAAGATCATTTAACTTTCACTCATTATTAGTTTGGACTTGGACATCTGAAAAATGCAATGTATGTTAAAATAGAATTTTATTTCATTATTTCAAAATACAATATGTATTCATTCTTTCATTTGCATTCATTCACATTTTTAGTAGCTCAGTAAAGTAATTTGCTGATAACTTCAATAACTATTAAAAGTTACTACTCTAGTATATTTGGTTCTCTGTATTATTAACTTATATTCTTATTCCATGAGTTTTTGTTTGTTTAAATGAAGTTTGCATTAAAAGAGATGAAACTCTCAGATTTTGGCATAATGTTTCATTTACAGTACTTTTGAATTGGAAAGCCCATCCCTTTAGAAACAAGTTCTTAGTTTTTTAAAAGATTTTTAACAATTAACTGAACTGAAATGAAATTAGAACTCATTTTTCACAAGTAATGATTGGAATTAAAAAAAAAGATTATACTACTAATATACAAATGTTGCACTTTTTCTTACGATTCTCCTTACTAGTGCAGAGATGGTCGGCCTTTACCAATTCGAGACAGGCAAATGCTGCAACAACTTGAAGACAAACTAAGAAGCCTTCGCAAAAGAGGACGGCGCCTGGAATACGTTGAGAAAAGCTGCTGGACAAAATTCTGTGGTGCCATGAGACCCCTAAAAGTAAAGACCCTCATTTTGCTTTATAAGAAAACTTTCTATTTGTACCAAAAGATATTGATGTCCTACCGATACCTCAAAAAATGTTCATGTTATTAGAGACAGACTCGACTCAGAAGATCAGAGTGGCTTTATTGGTTCCACAACATGAGAGAAAGCAGAACCATTGTTTTTGAGGTGTTTTTGTTTTTTAAACTCTATTGTTTAGACCTCATGCCCAAACATGCTTTGAATGTGATGTGTCAGCAAGCAATATATTTTTCTACTAAAACGAATCAACAAAATGTTTTGAAAGAAAACAGTGGAAAAGTAAATGTCTATGCCAAGAATGTAATAATGGTTTGAAAATCCTGCTGGGGAGTTCAGCCCCTTAGGTTTAATCCCAGCTACCGTATTTCATAAATGTGAACACTGACTGTTCTGTAAAACATAAATGTTTACATAAACAACTGCAAAAGACATTGGATGCTAGCTGGGCATCTGTGAGAAAGCTGGGCTGGAATGCTTTGCCTCACTCTGAATTGCTGCTTAGAAGAAGGGAGGGAGCCTTGTTGCTTCAAGCAAACCCATTCATTGAAATATTTTGCATCGCCCTGATATAATTCTTTAGAAGACATATCTAGAGATAGCATCTGCTAATTCAAATTTGGGCAATTGTGTCAAAATTGCAAAAAAAAACCCAACCCCTCATTTTTGTAAAATATTCACTTTTTTAAATATAAGGAAATAGAATGAAGTTTGGTGAATAATAAGCTAAATTAGGATGTTCAATAATTGTAATATTTTATAATGAAAAAAGTCGTGAAACAGCATATTGTGTGGAGGAATTTTTTTGAGCTGGCTAAATCAGTACATATACAATATAAATAGATAACTTTTTGCTATATTTCCATGTGTAATTGTTAAAATATATCATGGTTCAGAACTGTAGCTATAATCAAGATATGGAGAATGGGATAATTCTAATACAGTTTATTAAATGAGAGCACACATCAGTTTGATTCTTCTCTTGTTTGTTGATTTACTTGGAACTATGGCTCCCATTAAATATGCTGGGAGTAGAGTCTCATACAGTTGTGTAGTGCTGTAGGGTCACATTCCATTTAGCAAGCGCACAGACTGACTTTGAAATTGGAGAGAGATTTATGGTTTAAGTTACTATTACAATTGGACAAATAATGGATCAATGTAAAATGGGTAGACAAGAGGAGAAATGTGTGAACAGATTTCAGGATGAACAAATAACCAACAAATTCAATTTAGTGTTAGAAAACCATCAGGGTATGAATGTGGAAAAAGAAAAGATACCAACAGAATGTAGAAACAAAAAGCTAAGGCACTGGGGATTTTACATTTCCATAAAAAGAATTGCACCCAAATGATGCTGAAAATACACCATTACTTTGTAATAGGCATGTTAGATAGCAAAGTTCCCTCTCATATTGGGACTAAATTTCCACCAAAAAAGTCTTGTTTTGACATAAAAAGAATTCCTTTGTAGTGAAGATATAAAGCTATGATTTCTTTGTAGTGAAAGTTATGTGTAGCTTATGAAGATTACTTTGCAAGATGTAGATCAAATGTATGTCTTTCCAAAACTTGGAAACTTGGTTAGCACTCTGCAGTTGTCAAGGCCTCTTACATTTATTTAGTATAAAGATCAGAGTCAAGAGTTTGAATTAAGTATTTGTAAATAACAGTGTAATGATGTACTAATAGGTAATTAGCAGCAATCTCACAGCTCCAACAGGTTTAATGTAAACAAAGTACAGTATTTAAATAAGCTTTATATTGTTGTGAACAATGAGAATCATAAAACTGAGTCTACTTTTAAATGAAAAAATTCTAAAACTCATGTAGGATCATATTACAGAATAATACATTATTCCAAATTATTTAAATTTATATAATTTTCTCTTGCAGCATGTACAGACACATTAAGACTCCAGCCTTGCACTGAGCTCTGATCTTACTGCTTTAATTATTTAAAGACTTCCTTTTTAAAAAAATGAACTCAGTTCGCGAGGCAGCAATTATGTCTAAAATAATTTTTATCATTTATGGAAATGGCACCTCATATGAACATGTATTTATGTGCTTTATCTGTTGTCTAAGACTTTATGGACTAGATGGTTTACACATGCTAGAGTAATCAATAAATATACATAAATATGTGCTTTAGTTGTTTTCTTCACTTTTTAGAAAGATTTGAATCAGGGGTGTCAAACTCAAGGCCAGGGGGCCAGATCCGGCCCACGGGGTGCTTAGATCTGGCCCACGGGGCCACCCAGCAACCACAATGGACCAGCCTGCGGTGCCTCTGCCAGCTGAAATGGAGCTCGCGAGCCTGTTTTCACTGGCAGAGTGCTCAGGCCACCATAGACGCCCCAAACACAAGTGACGGCAAACTGGCCACACCCACCCTGGCCCCCCAAGGTCAAACACAACCTTGATGCATCCCTCAATGAAATCAGGTTTGACACCCTGATTTAAATATACATTCTCATTTGAGCAGAATTTTCCCTAAATAATGAGCTGTACACATTAATTTGTCCTATATCTGGACAAAATTCTTTTTTGGAAAAATGAATTGAGGAATTTAGGTTAATTTATGCAACTTGATTTCCAACTGCCGTCTTGAATCTCTATAAAGGTAATATTTCTAGTTTTCTTGTTCTGTTTTGCATGAGCAAATATGTGTTGCAGAATTCAGAGTAGCTTCTTTTGTTATTAGCAGAGGCTTTGAAAATACTGTAGATGCTGCATTTTTAATTATGTGGAAAAATGTTCCGTTAACAAATTTCTCATATTTATCTCATTAACTAATAGCAGAACAAACTATGCATTGTTGAGAACGTGCTAAACTCTTTTTCAAACTTGTGTTTTAGGTTGTATGGGGAATATTTTTTATACTTGTGGCCTTGCTGTTCACTATTTCTCTCTTCCTGTCGAAGTAAGTATATGACATGTGCTTTTCATTTTAAAATGTGTCTGCTGAAAATCATTCAGGCAGACTTGGGCCAATGCTTGATATGAATGTCCTTATTAGGTGTTCACCAGAAACCTGTGAGCTTGAAAGTGAACAGTACATGGGCCATGTACCCCTCCATTCTCTTGGTTAGCACAGAAGACTGAAAATACCTTTGGCTGTTTATTTGAATGTAAATCATCTGTTTGCATAACAAAAGATGACTTGATTGCAAGGCTGTACTATTCAAATTTAAGCAAACAGTTCTTCAGACCTTTCTGTCTGAGCATGTGAATATTACAGAAAGTAAAGTGGATGACCAGTGTGCACAGCATATTTTAATATTCTCTCAAATCCTTATACATTCCAGTAAACACATGAAAATAAAAGCTTAATGTCCTACCTTGGCGCAAGCTTCTTAAAACTCTGGAAGTATTTCTTCCAGATAAGATTCTCTTACACTGATTTAACAAGATTTCGTGAGATGAAAGGGATAGGGATACAGATATCTCAGCAAGTAACTATTTTCAATTTAGAACCAATTTATCTCCCAATATATTATGATGGAGACTTTCTTAGTTTCTTTTTAATGGCTTTCTGACGAACTGCTGGGGAAGTAGATTTCACAGATAATGGAAAAGTATTCAAGTAGCTATTTAGAAACCATATCCTTATCGTTCTGTGAACTAATATTTACAATTATCTGGTTGCTTTTACAACAAACGCTATATGGCTTAAATACAGGCCTTGGTAGAGATAATATAATCACCATTATTTCTTCATTTGTTTGTTGTTGAATATTTGTTGTAGCTCCTATTTAAATCATGGGAATGACACATTCTCATTCTGGACTATTCTGTTTTGGTGGTGTTTTGCCACTTTCTGAAACTAAATGCTGCAGACCATAAATGGCTTGAAGTACTTTGGGTTGACCCATCCCCTGCTTCATTTAGAGACATTTCAAACTACTAGAAGGTTTATTCTGGATACAGCTGAACAACCCTGAAAAGCTATAGCCTAAAAGAGATTATGAATCGACTGGAGAGAGGTTGGAAGACTGTGAAATTATCTGGAACATTCCATTTTCAAATCTGTATCTTTTGCATAAGAGCCATTTAGGTACAAAATGAGCTGGGTGTCTTTGGGGTCAGTCACTCACTCTTACCCTTAGGGAGAAGGCAAGGACAAAATAATCTTGCCAGGAAAACTGCCTGGACTTCTCCAGATAGTTGTCAGGAGTCGACATTGACTGGAAGACATACTTACAAACAAGTTTGTATGTCCCTATTTCATATATATTAAGATGAAAGGATGAGAGGAAACTTGAGCAACCTAAAACAAAGGAAGAATATGTCTCTCCTGGCTCTAGTGTTTTTAGAGGATTATTCCTGAATTATTGGCACTGTGAACATGCATAAATACATGGATTTTAAAAAACAGATGTCTGCGACAAAATGTGTAAAAATATATAGGATGTTAGTGGAGGAGTGTGAATTGTAATGCATAATATTTTGAGAGTAGAACAGAGGCTATTAAAAAAGGCATATAATACATAGAATTTAAAAATAAAACCCCAGATATATTTCTGGTTTTGCAAAAGGTTTCCATAAAATTCTGCACTTACAGGGAATTCATTTTATTGCCATTACAGTAGATATGTGTAGTACGGTGAGGTTTCATTACCCTACTTAGTAACATTGTCAATTCAGGAGTTTTGGACAGAGGGTTTTGGTTGGCAGGGAATCTGCACTTTTCCAAAACTCCTGTACAATGATATTTCCTAGTGGGGTAATGAAATGTTATTAGCAATCCCAAAATCAAGCCTGGAGAACTTCAACAATACAACAGTTCATATTAATGTAAACATGAGTAATGATTAATGTCTACTTCATGAGTCTCCTGAATTTTTTATAATAAAATGGTACATTTTCTGAATATATAAGTTGGTTAGAAGATATATACAAGTATCAATCCTGATATGTGCACAATTTAAAACACAAAACGCTATGTTCCTAATCATTATCACTATAAAATGTTATAATTTCTAAAATTTTGATGTCAATGTATATCTTTATTTTTAAGTTCTTTATACTGAAAATGTACTGAAAATGTATTTTTTTTAAAAAAAATATCAAGCAATAACAATTTATGTCTTAAATTCTTACAGTTTGGATAAAGCACTTCATTCTACTGGTTTAAGTTCTGGATTTATAATCCTGGGAACTAATTTGACCAACCCATTGAATATGCTGTTACCTGTTCTACAGACAGTAAGTAAAACTTCACTTCTACTGAATGTTAGAATAGAATAGAATAGAATAGAATTTTATTGGCCAACTGTGATTGGACACACAAGGAATTTGTCTTGGTGCATATGCTGTCAGTGTACATAAAAGAAAAGATATGTTCATCAAGGTACAACATTTACAACACAATTGATGGTCAATATATCAATATAAATCATAAGGATTGCCAGCAACAAGTTATAGTCATACAGTCGTAAGTGGAAAGAGATTGGTGATGGGAACTATGAGACGATTAATAGTAGTGCAGATTCAGTAAATAGTCTGACAGTGTTGATGGAATTATTTGTTTAGCAGAGTGATGGCCTTCGGGAAAAAACTGTTCTTGTGTCTAGTTGTTCTGATGTGCAGTGCTCTATAGCGTCGTTTTGAGGGTAGGAGTTGAAACAGTTTATGGCCAGGATGCGAGGGATCTGCAAATTAAGGACTTGAATGCAAATAAAATAAAAGAGTTTTAAAAATAAGCAAATGAAATATTAAATAATGAGTTAATAGTATAGTAATATACATGAAATAATATGTACATCTTTGACAATGATTGATAGAAAATGAAAACTCTGATTCCAATAAATAACAGTTATCTTTTAAAAACTACTCAAACTATTATTGGTGGAGAATATCATAAATTAAATATAATAAACTAAATTGTTCTAGCTGGATTGTATCTTGCCAGTATGAGGTTTTTTTTAGCATGCAAATAGCTTTCAATCTATTTGTGACCTGAAATTAGGTTGCTATTTATCCATATTTTGGAGCAGGGAATCTCTTGATCCCATAGCATTCACTAAGGGGGACTGTTAGTGCTATCTGACTTTCCATAAACTGAATATTGAGCGCAGAAGAGTTTTTGGGAGGACACTTTAACTCTGACTGTTTAAGAACCCATTTAAGTCTATTAATTATTTTGATATTGTCAAAATTTGGATAAAATACTACTATCTGTCATTATTGTTGAATATATCAGATTTAGTAACATTTTTATTCATAATTGTATTGCTTGGGTTTTCCTCAAAATTTTATAGCTGAAGAGTGAGAAATTTTCCTGATGTATAAATATAGTGCATTTATCTTCTAGGTGTTTCCCTTAGATTATATTCTTATTACCACCATCATCATGTACTTCATATTTACTTCAATGGCTGGAATTCGCAATATGGGTATATGGTTCTTCTGGATAAGGGTAAATTTTATTGTATCTTTCATTCACTTTCCAAGTAATTTAGTATGCTAGACAAATAAATAAAACATTGCAAATACATATTAGAAAACATGCAGTAAGCTTTGTTTTATATATGATATTAAACCAAATACCTGTTTTATCAGCTTTTATATCAGTTCATATAAATCATTTCACTTCACATCCAGTCAACATATGCAGGAGTCATGTAGTCTGAAACTTAATGCCTTTGAATTTTTCCACAATAACTAGGTGGCAATTTTGTTATATTTAAATGCTTAATTTTAAAACATGTATTAGTAGTAGTAACATTTTAAAAAGTATTTTAGCATACTGTATTTCATAATATGCAATTAGTATAGATTCAGTTTTAAAGCATTGTATACAGGGTATTTTTAACTTTTAACATTTTTAATTTTATTAAATATATGTTTTTACTTAAGCAGGGCTGCTTTGAAAATGGACACTTGCTAGAAATTGAATGTTTAGATGCTGATTTTCTTTAAAAGAAACAACTGTTAGCAATAGCAATTAGACTTATTTACTGCTTTATAATGCTTGACAGCCCTCTCTAAGTGGTTTTCTCTGTCCCTGATCTATTATTATTTTTATTATTATTTATTCGATTTTTATACCGCCCTTCTCCCGAAGGACTCAGGGCAATGTACAGCCAAAAGTAAAAACAAACAATACAATATACAATTTAAAATACAAATTAAAAAACCTATTTTATAATTGGCCTAAAAAACTTTAAAATATATAAAACTAAAACCCCATTAAAATTAATATTAAAAAATTTAAAATCGATAAAATTTAAAATCGATAAAATTTAAGCCAGCCCCACGCGAATGAAAAGATGTGTCTTCAGTTCGCGGCGGAAGGTCCGAAGGTCAGGTATTTGGCGTAAACCCGGGGGAAGCTCGTTCCAGAGTGTGGGAGCCCCCACAGAGAAGGACCTTCCCCTGGGGGCCGCCAGCCGACATTGCTTGGCGGACGGCACCCTGAGAAGTCCCTCTCTGTGAGAGCGTACGGGTCGGTGGGAGGCATGCGGTAACAGCAGGCGGTCCCGTAAGTACCCAGGCCCTAAGCCATGGAGCGCTTTGAAGGTAGTAACCAAAACCTTAAAGTGCACTCGGAAGGCCACAGGTAGCCAGTGCAGTCTGCGCAGGAGCGGTGTTACATGGGAGCTACGCATAGCTCCCTCTATCACCCGCACAGCTGCATTTTGGACTAACTGAAGCCTCCGAGTGCACCTCAAGGGGAGCCCCATGTAGAGAGCATTACAATAATCCAAGCGAGAGGTAACGAGCGCATGAGTGACTGTGCACAAGGCATCCCGATCAAGAAAGGGGCGCAACCTGGTGCAAGGCCCTCCTGGAGACGGCCATCAAATGATCTTCAAACGACAGCCGTTCATCCAGGAGGACACCTAAGTTGCGCACCCTATCCTTTGGGGCCAATAACTCGCCTCCAACAGTCAGCCGCAGCTGCGGCTGACTGGATCGGGGTGGCGGCATCCACAGCCACTCCCTCTTGGAGGATTAAGCTTGAGCCTGTTTCTCCCCATCCAGACCCGTACGGCTTCCAAACACCGGGACAGCACTTCAACAACTTCATTGGGGTGGCCCGGGGTGGAAAAGTACAGCTGGGTGTCATCAGCGTACAGCTGGTATCTCACCCCGAAGCCACTGATGATCTCACCCAACGGCTTCATATAGATGTTGAACAGAAGGGGCGAGAGAATCGACCC
Source organism: Ahaetulla prasina (assembly GCF_028640845.1). Taxonomy (NCBI): domain Eukaryota; kingdom Metazoa; phylum Chordata; class Lepidosauria; order Squamata; family Colubridae; genus Ahaetulla; species Ahaetulla prasina. The sequence goes on from NC_080539.1 coordinate 135,565,135, forward strand.
TGTGGCACCCCACAAGTGAGGCACCTCGCGGTGACCTCTGCCCCTGTCAACACCGTCTGCGACGGTCAGAGAGATAGGAGGAGCACCACCGATACACGGTGCCTCCCACTCCCAATCCCCCAACGGCGCAGCAAGATACCATGGTCGATGGTATCAAAAGCCGCTGAGAGGTCTAATAGGACCAGGGCAGAGGAGTAACCCCTGTCCCTGGCCCTCCAGAGATCATCCACCAATGCGACCAAAGCTGTCTCCGTGCTGTATCCGGGTCGGGAGCCAGACTGGAGCAGGTCTAGATAGACGGTTTCATCCAGGTATTGGGGTAGCTGTCGCGCCACAGCACTCTCTACAACCTTCGCAACGAAGCGAAGGTTGGAGACTGGACGATAATTACCCAAAATAGCTGGGTCCAGGGAGGGCTTCTTGAGGAGGGGTCTCACCACCGCCTCTTTCAAGGCGGCAGGGAAAACCCCTTCCAACAAAGAAGCGTTGATAATCCCCTGGAGCCAGCCTCGTGTCACCTCCTGAGTGGCCAGTACCAGCCAGGAAGGACACGGGTCCAGTAAACATGTAGTGGCGTGAAGCCTCCCCAACAACCTGTCCACGTCCTCGGGAGCCACAGGGTCAAACTCATCCCAAACAGACTCAACAAGACGTGCCTCCTCTCCCTCGCTTGGATCATCCCAATTTCGGTCCAGACCATCCCGGAGCTGAGCGATTTTATCGTATAGATAACCACTAAACTCCTCGGCACGTCCCTGCAGAGGGTCATCCCGCACCTCCTGATGAAGGAGGGAGCGGGTCACCCGAAACAGGGCGGCCGGGCGGTTATCTGCCGACGCAATGAGGGTGGAGGCGTAGGAGCGCCTCGCCTCCCTCATTGCCACTAGGTAGGTCCTAGAATAGGACCTAACTAGTGTCCGATCAGCTTCGGAACGACTGGACCTCCAGGTGCTCTCTAGACGTCTTCTCCGGCGTTTCATCTCCCTCAGCCCCTCGGAGAACCAAGGGGCCGGACGAGATCTGCGCCGGGTCAGAGGCCGCAAAGGCACGACACGGTCCAAGGCCCCAGCTGGGGCCTGTTCCCAGACCACAACTAGTTCCTCAGTCGTGCCGTGGGCCAGATCCTCAGGGAATGGCCCAAGCTCCGTCAGGAACCTCTCGGGGTCCATCAGGCGCCTGGGACGGAACCAACGTATAGGTTCCGTCTCCCTGCGATGGTGGGTGGCGGTTCGGAAGTCTAGGCGAAGGAGAAAATGATCGGACCATGACATCGGTTCTGTTACTAAATCATCTAAAAGAAATATTTCTTGGCTATTGTCATCAGTTTTGTTTTCAAATATTTGAAAGGTTAAAACATTGATGAGATAATACATCAATTTTTTTTTTAGTCCTAGAGCCACTCCAAATCTGTAGTTAATGGGGTACAGGAGTCTATGGCTAGATTTCACAGAATCCATGAATTTGGACGAGGAAAAAAATATAAATTTATTTTCACATAAACAGGTAGTCCTCAACTTATAACCACAACTGAGCACCAAATTTCTGTTGCTGAGTAAGACAGTTGTTAAGTGAATTTTGCTCCATTTTATCACCTTTCTTGCCACAGTTATTAAGTGAATCTGGCTTTCCCATTGACTTTGTTTGTCAAAAGGTCACAAAAGCTGATCACATGACCCCAGGACTGCAACTTTCATAAATATGAACCAGTTCCCAAGCATCTAAATTTTGATCACATGATCATGGGGATGCTGCAATGGTCGTAAGTGTGAAAAATGGTCAGAAGTCACTTTTTCAGGGCTGTTGTAACTTTGAGCAGTCACTAAATGAATGGTTGTAAGACAAGGACTATCTGTATTGCCTATATTATACATTTGTTATGTTATGTTTTAATAAAGATAACGGTATTTGAGCACAAATACAATCTAATACAATCTATTACAATCTATATATTTTATTTGTGCATTTAAATACATTTTTCTAGGAAAAGATCCATAGGTTTCACCAGATTCTCAATGGGGTCCATGGCATGAAAAGTTAAGGACCTCTGCTTTAAAACCAGTAACAAGATATGCATATTGCAGGAAATTGGATTGATTATAAGTAAAACTATCTGGTGGGCTGATTCCCATTGGAACAAATGCTTTAAAACAATGGATACTTATTTTCTAGAAGTGGTTAGTCAAACACTGAATGCTGCAGCAACAGCATTTTGCAGAAATTGGACTGTTCTTCATTTATTTATACGATTTATAAAGCCACCTATCTCAAATAAGTGACGCTGAGCAGCTTACAAAGATTTAAAAAGAAGAAGAAGAAAAGACTAGATGATTTTAAGTGCCTTTCAAACTATAAGCTCCACAGAAAGGATGAGTAGCATTTAGTTTAATCCCCTTGTGGAGCCCACATCACCCAAGCATAAGATCTCAAACCACATGCCAGATATTTCATTCATGCTTTGCTGTAGTTCTCTCTCTTCTTTTCTCTTTCTTCGCTGCCTCTGTTTCCTGTCCTTGTTTGGTCCTTTGCTGTTAAGTACATGGGATAATGTGCAGTGTAGAAAAGAATGGGAATATATAACACCAGCGTAGATATATTCATAGTTTGGCTTGGCATAACCCAGTTTCCTATAGATTGGTATGTTTTAACATGATTGCATGTTTAGATAAGTTAAAGTAGGGGTCTCCAAACATGGCAATTTTAAGACTTGTGGACTTCAACTTCCAGAATTCCCCAGCCAAGTTTGCGGTGTTGGAGATCCCTGAGATCCATTCACCAGTAATACTTTGTTTGTATAGAATAGTAAACGCCTGTAATTCTTCAAAATTTGGATAAAATACTACTATCTGTCATTATTGTTGAATATATCAGATTTAGTAACATTTTTATTCATAATTGTATTGCTTGGGTTTTCCTCAAAATTTTATAGCTGAAGAGTGAGAAATTTTCCTGATGTATAAATATAGTGCATTTATCTTCTAGGTGTTTCCCTTAGATTATATTCTTATTACCACCATCATCATGTACTTCATATTTACTTCAATGGCTGGAATTCGCAATATGGGTATATGGTTCTTCTGGATAAGGGTAAATTTTATTGTATCTTTCACTCACTTTCCAAGTAATTTAGTATGCTAGACAAATAAATAAAACATTGCAAATACATATTAGAAAACATGCAGTGAACTTTGTTTTATATATGATATTAAACCAAATACCTGTTTTATCAGCTTTTATATCAGTTCATATAAATCATTTCACTTCACATCCAGTCAACATATGCAGGAGTCATGGAGTTTGAAACTTAATGCCTTGGAATTTGTCCACAATAACTAGGTGGCAATTTTGTTATATTTAAATGCTTAATTTTAAAACATGTATTAGTAGTAGTAACATTTTAAAAAGTATTTTAGCATACTGTATTTCATAATATGCAATTAGTATAGATTCAGTTTTAAAGCATTGTATACAGGGTATTTTTAACTTTTAACATTTTTAATTTTATTAAATATTTTTAATTTTATTAAAAATGTTTTTACTTAAGCAGGGCTGCTTTGAAAATGGACACTTGCTAGAAATTGAATGTTTAGATGCTGATTTTCTTTAAAAGAAACAACTGTTAGCAATAGCAATTAGACTTATTTACTGCTTCATAATGCTTGATAGCCCTCTCTAAGCGGTTTTCTCTGTCCCTGATCTAAAAGAAATATTTCTTGGCTATTGTCATCAGTTTTTGTTTTCAAATATTTGAAAGGTTAAAACATTGATGAGATAATACATCAATTTTTTTTTTAGTCCTAGAGCCACTCCAAATCTGTAGTTAATGTCCTCTTATGGGGTACAGGAGTCTATGGCTAGATTTCACAGAATCCATGAATTTGGACGAGGAAAAAAATATAAATTTATTTTCACATAAACAGGTAGTCCTCAACTTATAACCACAACTGAGCACCAAATTTCTGTTGCTGAGTAAGACAGTTGTTAAGTGAATTTTGCTCCATTTTATCACCTTTCTTGCCACAGTTATTAAGTGAATCTGGCTTTCCCATTGACTTTGTTTGTCAGAAGGTCACAAAAGCTGATCACATAACCCCAGGACTGCAACTTTCATAAATATGAACCAGTTCCCAAGCATCTAAATTTTGATCACATGACCATGGGGATGCTGCAATGAAAAATGGTCAGAAGTCACTTTTTCAGGGCTGTTGTAACTTTGAGCAGTCACTAAATGAATGGTTGTAAGACAAGGACTATCTGTATTGCCTATATTATACATTTGTTATGTTTTAATAAAAGATAACGGTATTTGAGCACAAATACATTTTGCTTTCTAATACAATCTATATATTTTATTTGTGCATTTAAATACATTTTTCTAGGAAAAGATCCATAGGTTTCACCAGATTCTCAATGGGGTCCATGGCATGAAAAGTTAAGGACCTCTGCTTTAAAACCAGTAACAAGATATGCATATTGCAGGAAATTGGATTGATTATAAGCAAAACTATCCGGTGGGCTGATTCCCATTGGAACAAATGCTTTAAAACGATGGATACTTATTTTCTAGAAGTGGTTAGTCAAACACTGAATGCTTCAGCAACAGCATTTTGCAGAAATTGGACTGTTCTTCATTTATTTATACGATTTATAAAGCCACCTATCTCAAATAAGTGACGCTGAGCAGCTTACAAAGATTTAAAAAAAAGAAGAAAAGACTAGATGATTGTAAGTGCCTTTCAAACTATAAGCTCCACAGAAAGGATGAGTAGCATTTAGTTTAATCCCCTTGTGGAGCCCACATCACCCAAGCATAAGATCTCAAACCACATGCCAGATATTTCATTCATGCTTTGCTGTAGTTCTCTCTCTTCTTTTCTCTTTCTTCGCTGCCTCTGTTTCCTGTCCTTGTTTGGTCCTTTGCTGTTAAGTACATGGGATAATGTGCAGTGTAGAAAAGAATGGGAATATATAACACCAGGGTAGATATATTCATAGTTTGGCTTGGCATAACCCAGTTTCCTATAGATTGGTATGTTTTAACATGATTGCATGTTTAGATAAGTTAAAGTAGGGGTCTCCAAACATGGCAATTTTAAGACTTGTGGACTTCAACTTCCAGAATTCCCCAGCCAAGTTTGCGGTGTTGGAGATCCCTGAGATCCATTCACCAGTAATACTTTGTTTGTATAGAATAGTAAACGCCTGTAATTCTTCAAAATTTGGAGCAGAAATTGCAAATGAAAGGATAGATAGCCTTAAATTACACTCTGAAGTCTTCTTATTTTAATGTCAAAAACTAAGTCATAATGTGTTAATATAAGAACATATTTTAAAATTTTAGCTGTACAAGATCAGACGGGGGAGGACACGACCTCAAGCCCTTCTCTTTCTTTGTATGATACTTCTGTTGATTGTTCTTCACACCAGCTATATGATCTACAGTTTAGCCCCTCAATATGTTATGTATGGGAGTCAAAAGTATCTAATTACGGTAAGATTTTGGAACTTCGCAGTCAGCTATCATGCATTTTGAAATAAGCACTTTTTTGTGTTATATTGAACATAAGTTCAAGTAATAAATCTAGTGTTCAATTATGTAATAATTTAAGCATCATAGTGGTAATTTCGTAATACTAAGGACAAAATATAATTATTTTCTTCTTTTTCCTTTTCCTTGATTTTTTTCCAATTCCATCCTTTAATATCATAGCAGTACCTAAAATTTTCCTAAGACTGAGGGTGGGGTTGGTCCATATTCCACAATCCCCCCCATAGGATATCAGGAGGGGTTGGGCTAGGGGATAGTGACCCGCCCTTTTGGATCATAGTTGCCCCATAGGTGTTCCTGTTCTCTTGGTGTACAGGAAGGGCCCCAAAACAGTTTTATTTCAGTAGCCCTTAGGTCTGATTGCATGTATGTTTTAATGTGTTCCAAATAGGTTTCATATAGGACTTGTACTTCTTCCTATGGCGTGTATAATTGATATTTATTTTTTGCCTAGCCTTAATGAATTCTTTACTTTTATTCTTGAGGCAGGGTCTTTGGATATGTATTGTATTGTATTTTATACTTTTATATTTTCAGAGGATCACAGTATTATAAAGCTTATAAATACATTACATATGTCATTCAAAATAGACGTATTTTCTTAAGCATTTTCAATCATTCCTTGATGACATGGTCATTTTTTTCTGTACTCTTTTATCTCATTCCCTTTTATCTTTTCATGTTTCCTAGCAATATCATTTTTCCCAGATCTCATTCCTTCAGTTCCTTGGTAGGGATATGACCTTGATAACAGATTGCAGTGATCGGTTTTTCAGCTGATGGAAAGTTATCAAAACACTTCAGATATTGTTAACAAAACTGCTTGCATTTTAAATAGTAAAGGATTGAAATGTAACTTTTCTGCATGATATTCAAATACAGCAGTCCTTGACTTATGACCAAAATTTCTGTTGCTAAGTTAAACATTTGTTAAGTGAGTTTTGCCCCATTTTACGACTTTTCTTGCCACTGTTGTTAAATGAATCACTGCAGTTGGTAAGTTAGTAATAATTGTTACTTGAAACTGGTTTACCCATTGACTTTGTCTGAAGGTCGCAAAAGATCACAAAACATGATCCCCTGGATATTACAACTGTCATAAATATGAGTAAGTTGCCAAGAATCTGAATTTTGATCACAGGACCATGAGGATGCTGCAATGGTCATAAGTGTGGAAAATGGTCATAAGTCACTTTTTTCAGTGCTGTTGTAACTTTGAAGAGTCACTAAATGAACTGTTGTAAGTTGAGGACTACCTGTATCTCTTTTTAAAGAAAAAAGGTTCATAATGCTTGTTGCGCCAAGTAAAATGCATGATGTGTGAATGGCATTGGTATCTTACATGTACTATGCAATAACCCTCAATGTCTTTTTTGTGCAGAATAATAAGACATTCGAAGGACATTTGAACAATGAAACAACATACATAGTCAAAGACTGTGATGCAGATGCACCTGAAGGTGAGATAACTTCAAGCCCAATTATACTATACAGTGAAAGATAACTGAGTTTGTAATTAACATATTTGAATGTATTGATTTTTCATGGAAGACACTAAAGCTACTCACCAATTACTGTCCAAACTTGCCTTGCAACTGTAGTTAATTTTTTTATTCAAAAAGTTTTACAAAATTTTTTTCCCCCTTTCCCCCCAACCCCTTTCCCTTCACAAACCCCCTCCCCCTCCCCCCCTGGCTTCCCGGAACAAACACAAGGTATAGTTAAAAATAAAACAAACATATGCTAAAAAAAAAAAATTTTCCCCCAAAACTATTATACCAATTCTCCCTCTCTAGGTCTGACTTCCTCCTTACATAACCAAATCCTTCAAAAAATTAACAATAAACAATAATAAAATATATAAATCAGTAGAACAAATTAATCCTAAAATATTTAAAACCAGCTAAAACGTAAAAATCCAATCCAATTCAGAGAATATCTCCCTTATAGCTTCTATAACCATATAACCATATAATTCTTTCGGGGACACAAATATTTTTGTCTATTAATATTTTAAAAAAACCTTGTTTCAAAAATAATACTATTGTCTCTTGCCATTTTTTTTGGTGCATTAATCTCTGTCTTTCCTTCGTTGCTCCTTTTAAAAAGTCAATCACAATATTTCCTAGTAATTCCTTATGTCCAGAAATCCAAAAATTACTGCCGTATATTCCATCAGTCCAAAAGAGAACTCTGGGGAAACATTAAGCTTGTGAGTCTTTTCCATTTGAGGGACAATCTCCTGTAGCACAAATCCAGGCAGCTCATCCAAACTATTTAAAGAAAACTTCTTTAGATCACCTTGTTTCTTCACGATCAAATCTTCATATTTATCCACTTTTATTTGTATATCCTCCATTCCATTTTCCGAATAATTGCACTGGTTAATTTGCTCCAAACTCTCATCCAAAACGTCCCCATTTTTATCAATTTGTATTTTGAATAATTAAATACATTCTTTCTGTGTAGTCCTGTATAACGTCCGAACCCATTCTTCTGAAAGAACCTCCATAACAAAATTCCTGCTGAGAATCCCCTTTAAAGTACTTAAACAGCGTAATATAATCCAACAGTCCACAGTCAAACACAATAAGATAAAATCTCCATTCAGTTTCGATTCAACAGCAAAGCTCCCTTTGATGTATCGCTCTGCTTTCAGTTTCTCTAAAACGAAACTGAAGGGGAGGCGGAAGTCAGAAAATCAAAAATACTTGCAAACCAATAATTGCTCCTCACATTCGTTCCGCCTGCTTTTCGTATCCACAAAAAAAATCAATTGCTAGCAGAAGTGGACATCTTCCTCTTTTCCTGCTTTTTCAGGAGCGCAGAGAATACTGGAGGTGGGGGAGGGGTAAATAAGGGGATTCACCGTTCAGGACTTTGTATTACAAAAACAAAGCCCCTAGGGGAATCTACCCAATTCCTCCCCCTTGCTCTGTCTCTCTCTTTCAACCAGAGAGAGAAATGAAGCCGGGATCAGTTGTTAAATCCGGCTTTTACGGTATTCAATGCGGAGTGCCATAAATTGGCACCCAGCGAGAAAGATGGCGCCACCCAGAAGCCTCAACTGTAGTTAATTTGATTCATAGTCCCCAACTATGGTTGCAATCTTGATGATACCCCTCCTATCTCATAAATTTCTAAAAAATAAAAATATTGTCAAATTTGTTGGTGAACCATGTTTCTATTTCCACAGTCTAGTCTGTTATATGAAGGTTTTGAACCTAAGCCATCAAATTCCTTTAAATGTTGCTTATCAAATGTATGAAATTAGAAACTTGCTAATGTTTGGACATAATGTCTTTTCTAAGAAAATAGCCATCCTAAATAGAGTTCCCTCAACAACATTCCACATCCATATTGATTTTGCTGTTATTTTCAAAAGAGTAATAGGCTTAAAAATTATCTCTGTATTTTTGTTGCCCATTTTGCAATAACAGGGTTTTTTTTTCACTCTTGAGCAGTTTTTAAACAAGCTTAACATTCAGAAGGATGTTCCTTCACAAACAGCTGTTTTTGTATTATCTTTCTCTCAAGTAGTCCAGATGCTCAAGTACTCTCCACTTCATTCATTAGGGAGGTAGGCTATTTAAAGGAAGATCATGAGTGAATGAGAAGGTATTTACCACTTCCTCTCTAGAGGTTTATGTGTTTGTTTGTTTGCTTGTTTGTTTCTGCAGACAATGGCTGCTAATTCCTTGTGTATAATTTCCAGAAGGCTGTTGGGAAAAATGTGTCAGTCTTTTTTTTTTTTTTTGCCTTTTTTGTGTGACTATAGTCTTAAGGATGGTTATTTTCTGTCAGTAGAACTACTTCTAAGTAATGTGTTAATGACTAGACTTAACTTGTATTTTGGAATAAAGATGAGCATTTGGTCCACTAACTAGATAATTTATTACTTTCCCCACCAGCTTTTGGGAAGAAAAAAAGTGCTGAGATGAAGGACTCTTTAATAAAGAAACTGACACACTAATTCATTTGTAATAAATTGTTGTGGCTGTAACTCCTTGTTCAGCGAGAATGTTCTCTTAAATACATTCATTGTTCTATAGTGCAGTATATTTTAGCAGTCCAATTTACTTTCTAATTTACATCCTGCTTCCAGTTCTTATGGTTTATATACCAGTATATATTGATTATGAGATTATACTGACAGAAGAGTATTAGAAATAAGAGCGTTGCTGATGTGATTGTACATGAATTCCAGTTTCATTGGTAATATTAAAAAGACGTTGTTATGGCAACTACATTTCTCAAAATATTGCTTCGAATAGAAGAGTAACCTGGCTGAATTAGATCTAAGCATTTCTATCCCAGCATCCTGTTTCCCACAGTGCTTAACTTGATGCTTGCAGAAATAACTATCTTCCTCTATTCTTCAGCAAATGGTACATTTGAGCATTATACCACTGATACTTGGAGATGTTGTTCAGTGATTACAGCTACTCTTTATTTGTATAATGTTCTTTATAGAAACCTAGTAGGAACTTTGGTTGTAAGTCACCATATCTTGTGGCAATTAAAACTATGTAATTCATTATGTAGGAGAAGAATGCTTTATTTTGAAGGCCCATCACGGAATGACATCACTTTCTTATATTTTAAGAAGGAAATTAATTTCTTGTCTCTCACCATATATAAGAATGTGCAAAATACTCTTTTTATTGTGATAATAAGTTTAAAATAATCTGCAAAAAAAGAAAATGGTTTTAAACTGGAAAGTTAGCAAGTTGTAAAGCAAACCTCTAGCCCACAGTGCTACATTTATCTTCAGAAGTTAGTCTGGGTCTTCCCTGTCCTTCAGAGGAATTGTTAGTAAATAGAAAAGGGGGGAATTGGTTCAGATAAAAAGGACATATTAAATGGGATAATAAAATGTTTCCAAAATGTTATAACTATCAAGAATTGGCAAGAAAAGGAATCTCAAGGTTGTGGGTATATATTATAATGAAAATGTCAATGGTCTCAAGAGTCTGATAGTTTTATAAATCAATAAAGTAAACATCTACTGCAGATGTAAAAGAGAGGAGATCTATTAAAGCAAGGAACACATTTAAAAATAAATGTCACTTCTATAATAATTTTTATTCAGATGTATAAGGTCATATTTAAATATTAGTGTGACTATCCTTAGTTGTCACTTTATACAGTTATTTGCTAAAATTAGAAAGTGGCATTATTTGCACTTTTATAACAGAATAATTTTGAACTTACCACAGAAATAGTCATTTTCAATTTTGGAAAAAAACTGCTAATAATGGTTCAGAAAAAAATAATATCACTGTGTTCATAGAACACAATATTTCTAGTGGAATTTATAGATGAAAGCAATTTCACCCTGATATAACTTTAGATTCACTTCAAGTTGCCGCAGTATAAAAGCACATATCTAATTTTGGGTGAATGCCACATAAAAATTATTGTAGGATAATAATGAGTGAAATTAAGATCATTTCCCTCTTATATCTAAAGCTATGCTTTAGATATTTACCTATTAGCATACAGTATCTACCTCTTTTCTATTGAAAAAATGCAGTAACTTTTCTTTTGGCTTCATTTACCTGTTAAATTTTGAAAAAGCTGCAAACATAATGTTTAAATGTAGGTCAGTCCCATGGAGTTCTTCTATTTTCAGCATGGCTTAGCTTTAATTGTGTCCTTTAAGGGCACATTATATTTCTTTAATTATATGTTGTCTTAGATTTTCAGGCAGAAGAGAATTGTTAGAAAGTGTACATGAGCTGAAACAATTTTCCCATTCATTGTAGTCTTCATAATGAAGGACAGATCAAGAAGAAACTGATAGTTGTGAAAAGAACTATCCTTGGGGCCAATGAAGGAGAAAATCTTATCTCATCCACCAATATCAACCCAAAGTTTACGAAGCCACTTTCTCTCAATAGTTTTAACAGGCAGGCAGTTTTAATAGTAGACATTTTAAATGGATCATAGCCTGGTCTCATTTCTGAACATGCATGTACCATTTTTATCCAATAGAAGGTGGCAGTTATTTCCTCAAATAATTATCTGGAATTTCAGGTGATAGTTTTAATTTCGCTGTTAAGAATCAAGACAAAAAAACAGAAAAAATCTGGTGCAAAATGTGGATTCCTTTAAATAGTAATGCTGCTTGGACAAGCTGATTATCAGAAGAATTTAGGATTTTAACCTTAAACAGAACTTCTTTATTCTCCTTCCTTGCATGCCCAGGTACCTTCTCCTCTTCTCTCAGGTCTATCCAAATTTGTTCTTTCCCTTTCTATCTTGTGAAGACCAAATGGGTTCAAAAAATTGGCTATAATTTGTTTTGTCAGATTACCGTGGAGAGCCATCTGTAGGTCTGTTCATTTTCTTTAATTCAGATAAGCAGCTGGAGGGGGTTGCGTATGGCACAGTATATGCTGCTTTGATTTTCTTGTGTGTTATTTCTTGTCACATAGAGCAAAGTAGTTGGCACAGAATAATAAAACTCCTTCACTGCAGAATTAGATCTCAATTTACATTTTGGGCTTTTTCCTACAGACGTTTTATTTATTTATGTGCCACCTTTTTCAGCTTTGAAAGGGGCCTCCAAGGTAATTTACAAGTTTGAAATGTAGCAAGAGCCCATTTAAGTTATCTTGAGGGATAGTCTGTATAAATCTGCTTAGTTACTTCAACTAGCAGCATCCACTGATGTTCCAACAATGCATTGCCTATGGAGAGGTGTGTGAGTCCCATTAAGAAATATGTTTTTACATCTCTCTTGTAAAGCTCTAAGTTGTTAAGTATTTTAATAGTTAACCTAGTGTGTTGACTTTACAGTCAAATTTAAAAATTTATATTATCTATTGTATATAATATGTCTTGAATGCTTATATAAGCGGAAAGGCAAGTGCTGCATTTAATAATAAATAGGAAGAGCAAAAACAACTCTAAGGAAAAAAAGTAAAGCAAACTAAAGGGTTTTTGAAATAGAAATATTTTAAGAGGTCATCTAAATTACTGGGAAAGAGGATTTTATGTGGTGTAACTTAATAGTGTGAACTAGTTCAATATTTAATCTCAGGCATGTCTGAACAATTCTACAGCAAATATTCTTAATTTTTGTTTTTATGTCTTTGCTGTGAAGTTTTTTTAAATAAACAGGAAATTTTTGTTTGGATTAAGGGCATTTCCATTGAGGTCAATTGATATAAGATACAATTACTGACCTTGGGAAATAGAGTAATGAGATCTTATAGATGGATGAATTAGAAGCTGATGCCCTTGGTGAGTGAAATATATATACAGTGGTAACTTGGTACTCATCCTTAATTGGTTCCAGGAGGCACGAAACCAGCAAGTACCAAATAAATTTTTCCCATAAGGAATAATAGTGAGTCCCAAGGCAGCTGACACCGACAAGTTGTAGCTTCTGCATTGAATTGCAAACAAACACTGAATACCTGGGAAAATGTTCATGTCAAACTGTATTGAGTACCAAATTCAATGAGTTTCAAAGCAGTTGAGTACCAAGGTACCACTGTATTTTCTTGTAAATATTTGCAACTCTAAATAACTTTATTTTTAATTATATAACTGGCCATTTGTTCTTTGAAACATTTCCAGGGAAAGGATTTGGTTGAATACTTAAGCATATCCATTTTTAAAAATTATCCTTGGATCACCCAAAGGGATTCTATAATTATTACAGGTTGTCCTCATTTAATGTCCATTTGTTCAACAACTGTTGATTGTTCGAAGTTACAGTGGCACTGAACGAGGGGTACTTACGTCAGGTTCCTGTAATTGTAGCTGTCACAGTGTTCCTGCAGTCACATGATCATGATTCAGACAGCTGGTTCACAATTATAACATTGCAGTGTCCCACAGTCATATGATCGCTATTTGCGGCCTTCACTCCCAGCTTCCAAGAAGCAATAGGGCAGCTGGCAAAGGATCACAAATGGTTTATCACATGATAGGAGGATACTGGAACTGGGCAGGATTTGCCTAATAACAGCTGCTAGAATGGCTGTTGTAATTCAATGCAATCACATGATGTTGCACCTTACAACCTGGCTGCTTAGTGATGGCATTCCCCATTCAAATTACCATTGGTAAGTGAGAATTACTTATACCGTATTAATTACTTAATGTGATTTGGTACATAAAAATTCAGATAATACATTGTAAAATATAAAATACATTGATATATCTTTATATATTCCATGTTAGTTGGTTTGAGGTTATTACAGTGGTGGGATTCAAATAATTTAACAACCGGTTCTCTGCCCTAATGACTGGCTGGATAGGCTTGGCTAGGTGGTCATGTGATTGGGTGGGCGTGGCCAACTTGACATCACTCATCACACCTAGGCCTGCCTCCCAGCCACTCACCTCAAGGACAAAGGTGAGATTCAGCTGGTTCGAGCTAATCTCACCACTGGCTGGCCCCGTCCATTTTTCAGCCCGTTTTGAAGTCCACAAGTCTTAAAGTTGCCAAGGATACCTCTGAGCTAGATGTTCTGATAGATCAGTGTTTTTCAAATTTGGCAACTTTTAAGATGTGTAGACTTCAACTTCCAGAATGCTGTCCAGGCAATTCTGGTAGTCCACACATTTTAGGATTGCAAGTTTGAAAAACCCTGTCAAAAATGGGCAAATTTTTTAGGGATCTGTGCTTTGGTCTCCTTTTTAAAAAAATGCATATTACATATTATCCTGAAGGAATAATATGCTTATCTATGAAGGAAGACTCTAATAGAAACATGCTTTATGCATAAAAATATAGAAAGGCATCTAAGGATCACTAATCTCCTTACCTTCATGGACCATAATTTATGAGAAGTTCACAATGATCTCAACAGAAGTTTTCCTCAGCTCTGTTTTTCCTGAATATGAATGCTCTGTCATTGAGCTGTGATCATTCTGGCCCTAAAAATAGACTCAAAGTTTTCTCAATCACAAGAATTGTCCTCCATTCTCTTTTATTTATACTATGGGACCCTAAAAATAGACACAAAGTTCTCCCAATCATAAAACTACCCTCCTCTGTCTTTATTTATATTCTGGAATATTCAGATAATGAGGAAAAGCTGAGCAGGAGGGATACATAGACAGACATTATTATTGATCTGATTAATCCTAGAACTGTTATCGTTGGAAAACAGGGACGTTTACACTGATACTTAAGATTTCTTCCCTACCCCACCCCATTACTGATGTATTGATATGAGGAAAAGGTCCAAGTGGGTGGAGGAATTTTTGACCCTCTTTCAAGCTTATTTTCTCAGAATTGGTTCTAAAACTTGACATAAATTTTATTACTACAGAAATTATAATTGGAGCAAAGAAGGAAGCAGGGGACTTTAGGAAGACAGCATTATGGCAATTCACGTTTTTGATGAAGTTTTCTTGTTTTCCTTATTTTCATATCTTAGCTTTAAATCAACCCAAAGACATTACATTTGTTCAACATAATCTATATATGGGATATGGGAACTTATATCAATTTTTTTCACAAAGTTTTGCTATAGTCCAGATTAGTAGTGCGATTTTATACTATTTCATATGGTTGTCTAATAATCCAAATTCAGAAGGGGGAATATGCTTTGGGGTGAAGGCTCACTTTGTGTTAGCTTGAAGTAACTTGAATGTGTTACTTAACTTTAGATTCATTGAGATTATTTTTAGACAAACTTTGCTTGATAAACTATTAATGGCTCTCCAGCTTTTTCTTTGGATCTTGCTGAGATTGCTAGTCAAATCCAGGATAGGTTTTCGCTTTCCCCAAATCCTCCTTATCTGGGAAACGTCTGCACTTTATTACTCATTTGAGATATTCTCTTGAGAAATCTGTCATAGAATCTTTTCATATTTTTTTTGCCCTGTCTATGCTGTATATGATCTCTAGCATGTGTTAAAGTCAATTACATGTTTTTTTTAAAATACATCTATCTTGGTGTGAATAAGGAACAGAAGATCTTAGATTAGATCTGGCTTAGATTTTAAATTTTATAGGGGTTTTAAATTGATTTTAATATTTATATTTCTATTTTTAATGATAGGGCATTGGAATAAGTTTTTTAAAGATTATTTTAATTTTGTGTATCGATGTTTTATATGCCTGTGAACCGCCCTGAGTCCTTTGGGAGATAGGGCGGTATATAAATTTAAATAATAATAAAAATAAATAAATAAATAATAAATTATTTTTGTCAAGCTTTACAGGACACACTCCCATTGCATCAGTACTGTGGGTGTGCTATATTCCCATGGCAACAGTTTCTTGCTCCTCTTTTGGCTCTTCATTGTTTAAGTGAAGGTGAAAGATAATCAAGCTGAATTTCTTCTTGGCTAATTGGTAGAAAAAGAAAAAGAAATCTGAAATGGTATTGTACTATGAAAGATTTCTTCCTAAAACACGTTGGGTTCTGATCAACATAAGTGTTTAAAGTTGTCAACAACTTAATGTGTAAACTACTTGGTCGTGGGAATGGATGCTGTAGTTGTTTATTCTATGGAGGTTGCTTGCAGGGTCTGGCAGACAGTGAAACAGGCCAGAGAGAAGCAGTTATCAAACTGGAGCCATAGAAGAATGGGCCCAGAAGAGAGCAGCAAAGATTAAGAACCTGAGAGTAAACATTTGTGAAGTGTTGTTGAGTATGTTTAGCCTGTGGGGACGCATAATAGCTTCAAGTATCTGAAGTGCTGTCATGTGCAGAAGTGTTCAGAGTTGTTGCAGAAGACAGGGTAAGAAACAATGGCTTTAAATTATAAGGCAGTAGATATTGTTGAAAATCAGGAAATATCCTGTTCGACAAAGGAGCAAGTTGCTTTAGGAGTGGCAGTTGTCCTTCACCAGAAGTGTTTAAACAGAATTTGAAAGCCAACTGGTGGAGATGCTATGGTGGAGATTCTTGCACTGGACAAGGTGTTGGATTTGATGACCTCCAGAGGACTTTCCTACTCTTGCTTTCTTTGATTCTATGAATCACAGCAAGATGTGCAAGACAGAATGGTCACAGGCTAAATTAAAAGAAGTTTCTCTTTCATCTCGCATACGTGTTCTGATTTCTATTGGTTTTTTTAAAAAGTTTATTTTTCTTTCCTGGATGGTACTTGAAAACATAGTTGAGAATTTTTGTGTAATCCATAGAAATCATAAGAGAAGTACATTCCAATTCTCAAATGCAAAACACGGTTGTACTCTCTCAACCTTAGAGCTAATTTGGATTTCTGGGTTGTGTTTGTCATTTAACAGAGCATATCGAAGGTTCAGTAGGGTCATGCTTTCTTGCTTTTCTTATGTGCACTCATAACAACACCAATCATCTCCAAAGCAACTTGCTCGTGATTTGCCTTGTTCATACTAAGGCAAACTTTTTTCCTTTTCCCAGATAGATGATGTATTTTAGAGCATTAAAAAATCAGTTAGGATTTGCTTGAAAAAAGGAGTACTGAATAAAATAATCCTTATTTAGTGACCACAGTTATAACCAGCAACTTGGTTGCTAAGTGAAGCAATTGCTAAGTGTAACTATGATTGTGCTTATAATCTTAAATTCAACTTTCCTTTGCTTTACAAGTAGTTATCATCTTACAATCATTCTTCAGTGACCATTCAAAGTTGACAGCAGCACTGAAAAAAATGATCTACAACTGGTCCTTGCACTTATAACAATCACAGCATCCCCACCATCACATAATCAAAACTGAGGCACTTAACAACTGGCATGTATTTACAACATTTGAGGTGTCCTGGGGTCATTTGACCACCATTTACCAACCTTCCCAGCCAGTTTCTGATAAGCCAAAGTGAATGGTGGAAGTTGGATTTACTTAATTTTGGTTCCTGTTGTGGCTGCAAGTTGAGAACTACCTGTATAGACCTTTGAAGTTTGTTACTGCAAGGATTGGTTGTAAAGTTATTTTTTCATTACTGTCATAACTGCAAACACTCGCTAACCAAGGCAGTTGCTAAATGAGGACTGGCTATACTTGGACTGACCAGCAGGATGCTGTGGAAAAAGCCAAGGCTGCAGCAATTCATTTGCTTTGAGTGGAAATTAATTCAGTGAAGATAGTATTAAGGAATAATATGAAAAGATTGTTAACATAATCAGGGGGTTAGACTAGTTGATATCTAAGATATGTTCCAACTCGGTGATTTTATGAAAATAGACTGTAGATAATGCGTGTGACTTAATCCAGCATTAATTATGGAGATCTATATTAATTCTAGATGGTCTATATCAAACCCTCTGACAAGAATTGAACTCACAGACCCCAAACCCCACTCCAGCGGTGGTGGAAATCATGTAAAAACTTAAATGCAGGGGCATAATATAATGCAACACATGTATTTACCTGAAATCTTAAATAAATTTGGATTTTGTGTGTGTGTGTATGTGTATACACACATATATACACAATTATACACACACATATACACATACGTACACACAAATCCAAATTGGATACAGATACACACACACCATTCTGATAGCTTTTGTATATCCCTTCCTGCCACACTATTAAGCACCAGGGCCTGGATAGCTCCTACAGCTAATGCACTGCATTTGGTAATCTAAAGTTAGTAGTCTGTAAGTTCAATTCCCAGTAGCGGGAATTATAAATTATAAAGTTGCATCTTAGCTATTAAACTTGTACGGTAGATCTGTGTGTTTGAGAACAAATGTGTATTTGTGTCCTTATTACTCACTTAGCATGTATAAACTACATTCTAAATTCTTCTGGAGGACTAAGAAAGTAGGGTCAGTCAAGTCAGTTGATTCTACTGATACTATCCTCCTAAATGAAATGGCAAAAGAACAAGGCCTTGCTTGTAGGATGTGGCTAAGCCTTACTGCAATTTGCCAACAATGTCTATTTTTTTCTTTAACACACACATACATATACGTTCTTCTGAGAATAACAAGTACGCTTATTTAGTATATACAGATTCCAGATGTAAAATGGCAAGACATGCCATTTTGGAAAAAAAAAAGTTCAATGTAGATTTTGACAAACTGTCTTGCGCAGTAGCAGTATACTAATTAACCCTGTTCCAGAGTGCCATATCATCAGGATATAAAATGGTAATTAATTTTTCATGGATCTTTGGCATATGAGAGTGTGAAGCATACAGAAACCTGGAACATCATTGGCATAGATGTTAAAAAACATTGGGGTTAAAATACAATCCCTGCCTGACATCATTAAGGATAAGTATATACTTAGAGGACTATTTACACCTGTGCAGACTTTCAAATGTCTTGATGTATTAATGTTCGATATGCAATGCAGGTTCCAGACAGATGAGCTGTATTCGAGAATTGGTCTAGCAAATGTTTTGTATGCTCTGGTTAGTACTGTGATATTACCGGATAAGAAGCTACACAAGATTAGGTTTACAACTCTTAATGCCTTTTTGGAGATGTTGTTACAGTGAGCTTTGGCACTTAGATCATTTGATATGATTACTCCAAGGTCCTTGACAGAGTGAGGGTCATCTACAAGGTATGTCCACACAGCTTGTATTTTGTGTTCCGATTCTTTTTGCCAATGTGTAAGACAGAGCATTTGTTGGTTGAGATTTGGAGTTGCCAATAGTTTGACCATTGTGTCACAAAGTCAAGGTCTTTTTGAAGGGTAGCAGCATTGTCGGTGATGTTAAATATTTTTACATCATCGGCAAAGAGAACGCAGTTGCTTATAATATGATTGCAAAGGTCGTTTATACAGCTCTGCTAATAATGGGACCCACCAATCAATGTATGTCTTGAAGAGATCAGGCAATAAAAAAATCTTCTCCAGGTGCCTTATTAAATTTCAGAGATTGAACAATAAATTTGATTTCTGAAACTGACAAATTGTCATGTGTATTTGTGTTTATGAATCCGTTCAGATTGAAAAGTGAACAATATTTTGTAAGTGTATATATTGGCAGTAATTTCAGTTGTAAAGAGAATCCGTGTATACCTGGAAGAATCATGACCCTTTTAAACTCATTTCCTAATATTTAAGAGCAATTCTTAGCTGCTTCTCTTTTTTTTCCCCTCCAGATCAGTGCACTGTTACTCGGACATATCTGTTTCTACACAAATTTTGGTTCTTCAGTGCTGTATATTACTTTGGCAATTGGGCTTTTATTGGAGTAAGTAATCTTATTTGAAGATGATTATAAATATAATTTAATGTTCTAGGATAACTATACTTACAGTATGTGCATTGTGGCAACATTGCCTCGCATATAAATATGTTGCATCCTTCATCTAACCTCCAGTAATACAGTGTGTTGATGTAAATTCACAGGTTTTCTTGATTGGATTAATTGTGTCATGCTGCAAAGGAAAAAAATCAGTCATTGAAGGTGAAGTGGACGAAGATGATTCAGATATAAGTGATGATGAGCCATCGCTCTATTATGGCTGACAGCCTGCAGTCCTGAAGGTTAAAGCTTGCAATGTAAAACTGTGAAAATGCCACTTTTGGTTCTGACTTTATTCTTGGAAAAGTTCACTTTTGCCAATATTGAAGGGAGAAGTAATAGAAACCAGGATTTGGAATTTCTGCAAATCTGACTGGCTTATAGTTAAATTCATTTGTACATAGGCACAAGAGCTAATTTTATGAAGGAAAAATTAAAGAGAACTATTTTTTGAGTATATGCTACGGAGCTGTGATGTCATTTAAGTGCCATTTAAGTTTGTTTTTGTTAGTCTTGAATTTTAAATTTATTAATGATTTTTGTTTCTTTAGACTATTAACAAATCATAAACTGACAAATGTGTCATACCTCTCATGGAAATCTAAAGTTACCAGTGCTTGTTAATACTAATGACCTGTTGGTATATGAAGTGATACTTAAAGACAATAGAAGTATTGTCTGGTCATTAGAGAGAATCCCTCCCATATCAAATGTGAATGCAATATGGTATTCAATAGTTGCAGATGGGATGCAACTATTATATTCAGTAAAATAGTGGAAGAAATATGTATTCTATTCTCAAGTTTTGTTTATTCAGTTTAGTATCTGCCCACATATACTATTCTCAATCCAGTTGGATAGAGAGCAGATCAACAATATAGAATATGTCCTGCGCTTTTTAATTCAAAATAACAATGTAAAGAAAGATACTTTTTTCCATTTTTCAATCAATTTGTGAGCTTTAATTTCTTCATGGTTTAAGCTAAACCCAGTATGTACATTTTTAAAAGACATTAAATATTAATCACCTTGCTTGGTTACGGTTTGCTGTTTACTGTCTTGGCATAATAATACAAATATGCTGAACCCTGTTTTAAACACTGAAAACAACTCTATAATTTTGCTTAATTATAATTGATGAAGGGCACAAATGTTTAAAAATCATGCTATTTTGTTTCTTATTTTGTAAAATAAATTAATCAGGATCCTAAATATATACTGTTCTGAAGTATTCTTGTAACTCAAAATCTATTATTTAATCTTAGTCTTTACTGTTCTTAGATTTCTCATACCTAAATAATTACATACAAAGAAAATGAGTTTCTGAGTGTGTTTTCCAGACTGCAGCAATTTTACATATTTGCTCCCTCAAAATATAATATGGAATAATATTTTAGACTTACTACTATGTTCTGATGTTTAAGCTAGCTTTTCTTGCAGGTTTTCCCATGACAGAAATCATGAGAGAAATGATGTCGAAAGAGACAAAAAAAGGCTTGGTTTAACATGCTTACTGGAAAAGGCAGGGTGAAGAAAAGAAGAATCCTTTTGCTTCATTATGATTTCTTTCTTAAGGAGTTTTTCCCCCTGGGGATATGCCCAAATGTTGTTTTTGTTCCCATCCTCAGAACATAAGAGCCCCCTTCAAAGACTTTCATTGGATCATTGTAAATTGGGAATAGCAAGAAGGATAAAATAATGTCTTGACTTCACAATTTAATGTAACCTGTGATGTAATGCCCCCCAACATGCACAGTGTACATTTGCCCTTTTCAGGCAACCTCCCTTTAAAACGAAGCACAATATAAAATACTTGTCCAGGTCCAGACCAAATGAAATAGATTCAGTAAAAACCTAGACAAAAAAAAGGCTTCTGTTTCATGACCTAAAAGACAAAAGGAAGCAGCTGATGCATGGCTAATTGCATTTACCTAAAACTGGTTCAATTCCATCTAAGACAGAAAGATCATAACTCTGTCTCTGAGATTGCTCCCTAGAATTTACTCAGTGCACTTGAAGAATCTTAATTTGAATCCCATTTAGAGGTTTAAGATGACTTAGGTGTTTAGAATGAAACACCTAAGATTCCCCAAACTACTAAGCATGTTATGGCCATCAAAGCCATTCAGCTCCAGTTCTGAAATCCAGCTAGATCAAGAGTTAATTCAATTTTATTTTCAGGCTCTGAATCTAAAACAGGTTAAAAACGTTCCCTTGCATATAATTTTCAAATCTATAGGAGCAGACACCCAGAAATAGGATATTCTACCTTATATTAATTTATTAGAGGATATTGCAACCACCATAGGTTGGAGAACAGATTACAGATCTACTGTTTCAGCACTGTCGTAAGTTTGAACTGCCATTGAATGAGGCAGTCGGTAACTGAGGACTACCTGAATCTATATCTGTAGGAAACAACAGCAAAATTTTTACTACCATCAGTTATCTGTACAGGACCCTCTCCTTCAGTTCAGCATCATCTTGGATAGTTGCAGAAGTGCTGATAAGTCTGATTACATATCTTATAAAAAGAAGAGATACTTTTGACACCCTACTTGAGCTCAGAATGCACTTTCTCTTAGCACTGACAATATTATATAGTTGGGTAATGAAATGTCTGCAAGAAAACTGTCAAGCTTCGAGAGCACCAAGGATACCACTGTTGTGTCTTGTCCGCTCTCACCGCAGCCGGGGTCTGCTTATCTGCTCCCGAACACGGAGGAATGTATGCCTCCCGGCCCCAGTTCTGGCTCCATGCCCAGACAAGCTGCAGAGGAGGGGGCACCTCCCGGTCCCAGCCCTGGCTCCATGCCCAAGCAGGCTGCAGAGGAGGGAGCACCTCCCGGCCCCAGCCCTGGCTCCATGCCCAGGCAAACGGAGCAGCTAGACCCCTCCCCCTCCTCCACAGCATGTGAGCCTGAGGAAAGTTTACTTCCAACAACAGCTGATTGGAGTGACCCTCGCATCAGAAGATTGGATAGGCGGAGGCAACAGAAGGAAGGGAGGGGCAGGCCTTAATGAGTGCTGAGTCATGGAGCCACACCCCATGGCCTATATAAAGGATCTGCTTTCTGGCAGTCTCTGAGTCAGGCAAAGTCGAACTTATCTTGCTGAAGTCACTTACTGGTCTCCTGCCTGCTCTGAGGACTTTGCTAGGACTTTGGGCAGAGCTGCAGAGGCAAGCCTGATTCGGATTTCCCTGACCCAGCCGTCAGCGGAGGAGTGGGACACGACAACCACTGTTCAACCTTGAGCTACAAATATTCTCTTCTATTGGCACTTTGTCCTCTCCTGGATGGGAGAGTCATGCAGAAACTACTGGGATCAGTGTCACTTTTTATGGGACTTTTTAGAACTGGCACACCCACTTCAGCCAAAGGTGCTATTTCTTGCTTGGCATTCCTGCAGTTGATCCTGACCCCCATGTTAATCAACCAGATGTTTCAAAGTGCTCCCAGTCCATTACCTTTTTTTTGGAGGTCACTTTTAATGTACATTTAGTTGTCCTCTGATGCTGGGTATGTCTTAAAATTCTTTTTTCCGTGACCGTTTGGGGAATAAAATAAAGCCAGAACTTATAAACTTAACACTTCATGTCCTTGGAATTTTCAAAGGGCAGAAAGTTCAGACTGGATAATTATTCCTTAACTGGTGGCTTGGCTCCTATCTAAAGCAGATAATCCAGGACTGTCATAGCAGCAGTTTATATTTTAGACAGAGAAAGAGTAAGTAATTCTCAAATAACTCTTTGACCTCTTAAAGTTGGGCTGTAAAATTAGCCAGGCAGAGTTAAACCTGTCACAACTTCTCCCGTGCAGTTATTTGAAATTCCCGAATTTCAGAGGAAGATCAAGCATAATAGCTGAAGAAAAGCAGATTCCAGATTAAAAATTGATTAAAACTTTGCTCTTTTCTGTGCAGGGACTGAACAAGTAGCTAGAGAATTGGTGATTCCAGGCTGCAGCGCTCTATTTTTTCATAGACATGTATTTATTTGAACTTTTTAGTGCTGCACCCTCCCAACCCAGATCTTTGAAAAGTACAAAATGCCTTTCTGGCCACTGCATCAGTGCCTTAACCATTCAAGAAATAAATGGAAATGATTTCATAGTTTGCTCTAATTGAACATTTTTAAATCAAGACAGAATTTTTGTTAGTCAGATCCTGTCTTATCATAAGAAAATAGATGATCTGATTGAGAAAAATCAATTAGTATGGTGCTAGTATAGAGATACAGAGCCAATTTGGTGTAGTGGTTAAAGGCAGCAGGTTGTACACCAGGAGACCATAGGTTCTAATCCTGCCCTAGGCACAAAGCCAGCTGGGTGACTTTGGGCCAATTGCCCTCTTTTAGCCCTATGAAGAATGCAATGGCAAGAAATCAGAGTTCAGCAAGAATTCAGAAATATTGCCAAGAAAACTGCAGAGATTAATCCAGATAGCTGCCAGGAGTCCTTACTGACTGGAAGTGTGCGCACATACGTACACACTGTATTCAGCTTGCCATTTTTAACAAACTTCTCTGCAGATGTGACAGCCAGAACCTCTCCTGACAGGAACAAACAGCCTGAAAAACTGGTAACTTGCTTAGCTCCTAAGAGTAACATGCTGACATAATATGCAAGGCTTTCTTGATAATATTTGCATGCTCAGTAAAAATGTCACAAAGAATAGCCTGGATGTTTTGAAGACTTTATGTGTAAAGTGACTTGTTGAACTACTTCGTCCTCGTAAGCAAAGCCTGCTATCTGGAATAAGGAAATATAAAGTTAGCATTAGGCTACAATGCCTCTTGCACAAAGACTACTTATAAATGTATAACTATAGTATGCTTCTATCGAGCATCCTTAATTTTAAGAAGCAACCATTAGTAGAAGAACAACTCTGATTTCTTTAAAAACATTGAAAGAGAATTAAAACAGATTAACAGAGTTGGAAGGGACCTTGTAAGTCATCTAGTCCAACCCCCTTCCCCCCGCCCAAGCAGGAGACCCTACACAATTTCTGACAAATAACAATCCAATGTCTTCCTGGAAGCCTCCAGTTATGGAGCACCGATAACTTCTGAAGGCAAGCTGTTCCATTGGTTGGTTGTTCTCACTCAGAAAATTTCTCCTTATTTCTAGGTTGAATCTCTCCTTGATCAGTTTCCATCCATTATTCCTTGTCTGGCCTTTGGGTGGCTTGGAAAATAGCTTTACCCCTTCCTCTCTGTGACAGCCCCTCAAAAATTGGAACAAATAACTGTTGAATTATTACCAGCTCTCATAGCTACTACTAGGAAAAGAAAAACCAATGATCTATTGAGTATAAATGATGAATAACAGGAAGCAAACATATTAGGGGGAGGGGCTTGGTTTCATCAATTATAATGGCACAAAATCATTAATGAGACTCTTCTAATGTAGAGAAGGCATTTTCGAAGAGTTATTCAGGTAAAAACTCTGAGATTTGTCTTTCTACATACACCAACATACATTTTTCAAGTTGCTCAGTCTCAAAGGTGCTTTTTTTTCAAGAGGCAACTGGACTTTCCGGTTTTTCTTTTCCTTTCAAAGAAAAATCAGAAAATCCAATTGCCTCTTGAAAAAAGCACCTTTGGGGTGACTATGACCTAGATGACTGAGAATCTTCATAGACAAGTTGCTCAAAGAAAATGTATTTTAGGTAGTGAGTTTTGGAATGCTGATGAAGAACTGGGTGGATCCAAAGTTATGCAAATGATTGGGATATTGCCGGTCACTTATTCCTCAAATAAAATGCTCTGAAGATCAAGGAAATCTGTCCTGTGGAAGGATTTGTTGGGAAACGGGTGAAATCTCATGCCCCTTCCATTTGGGAAAGACTTCTCAGACTTTTACTGTAACTAAAAAAGTTGCTTTGGTTTACTGATCAGGAATGCTTTTTAACTCAACCCATAATCCCTGGGTGTTGGGAAAGAGCTACTGTCCTACCACAGCAGCACGACAACAGGCAAAATAAACCCGATTAAAATTACCGTATATACTCGAATATAAGCCGATCCGAGTATAAGCCGAGGTCCCCAATTTTACCCCAAAAACTGGGGTAAACTGGGGACTCGAGTATAAGCCGAGGGTGGGAAATGAGGCACCTACCGGTTAGGGAAACCTCCTCCTCAGCTGAGAAGGCTGGCGGCCCCCGCCCGCCTTCACTGCACCGCAGGGCTTCCCCGTCCGCAAAATGTGAAAAAGAAAAACTCGAGTATAAGCCGATATACTCGAGTATAAGCCGAGGCTTAAAAAAACCTCGAGTATAAGCCGATATACTCGAGTATGCCGAGGACGCCAGCACAAAAAACGTGCTGAAAAACTCGGCTTATACTCGAGTATATACGGTATTCCGTTTTTAATGCTTAATTTTACTGATTAAATTGTACACCATCCAGAGCTGCTGCCTGAGGGTGGTGCAGTTAAGAAGTATGAAAAATAAAATAATAAAATAAGATAAATAAAATAAACATTTTGGGGCTCTTCATGTTTTGGGCCATGTTTTTGCATGCTTCCTGTGTAAATTTGTTACATGGGTGACATGTTAAATATGAATCACCTTTCTGTTCATCATATTGCTCCTGCATTCTGTGATCCTTAGAGTGAAAGTATTTGAGTTCAAATCACTATAGAAAACAGAGGAACAAGAAGTGACAAAGAAAGCATCAAAGTAGAATCCATTTTTAAAATAATGTGGGCAGCCGCCTTCTGCAGAATACTGAAGTTCCTGATTTGAAACCAGAAGTAAGTCTAATGTGTCAGCTGTTTCAACTCAAGATATACATAAGAGTACTTAAATCTTGAGGAAAAATGTGGCCTTCCACATGCAGCGTTCTGAGAAAGGCCTAAATAGCTTTCACAAATATTCATCACTTTCCTTGTCTGGGTTTCAATATCTGTTGCTTTTGATCTCATATGCTCATCAACCGTGTGATAAATGAGTTAGATTGTAAGATATGAAGCTACATCAGGGGTGTCCAAACTTGGCAACTTTAAGACTTGTGGACTTCAACTCCCAGAATTCCTGAGCCAAGCAGGCTGGTTTGGGAATTCTGGAAATTGAAGTCCACAAGTCTTAATGTTGCCAAGTTTGGACACCCCTGAGCTACATCATTTAGAGCTG
The DNA here is from genome assembly GCF_028640845.1 of Ahaetulla prasina. Lineage (NCBI taxonomy): Eukaryota > Metazoa > Chordata > Lepidosauria > Squamata > Colubridae > Ahaetulla > Ahaetulla prasina. The sequence goes on from NC_080539.1 coordinate 135,591,990, forward strand.
GATCTTTCTTACTGAGCTCATATATACGTTTGAGAAGGAACATGGAAGAAGTATCTCGGAATGAAGATGAGCTGTCTATCACATCTGTACTCTAACCTTCAAGCCAGAAATAAACAGCAATGTTCTTTCAGCAGGGGTTCAACAAACTTGCCAAGTTTAAGACTTGTCGACTTCAACTCCCAGAATTCCCGAACCTGCCTGGTTGGCTCAGGAATTCTGGGAGTTGAAGTCCACAAGTCTAAAAGTTTCCAAGTATGGAGAACCCTGTTCTACAGGTGATCCTTAACTTACAAACAGTTCATTTACTGACTGAAGTTACAACAGCACTGAAAAAAGTGATTTATGACTGTTTTTCACACTTGTGACCACTGCAGCATCCCCCAGGTTATCTGATCAACATTCAGATTTTTGACCACAGGTATGTATTTATGAAGGTTGCACTGTCCTGGGATCATGTGATCCTGCTGCGACCTTCTGGCAAGCAAAGCGAATGGGGAAGCCAAAGTCACTTAACCGTGTTACTAACTTGACAACTGCAATGATTCACTTAAGTGTGGCAAGAAAGGTCATGAACTTGCTTAATAACTGTCTCACTTATCAACAGACATTTTGGGCTCAATTGTGGATGTAAGTCGAGAATTACCTATATTGTACCTTATTTATATTTATTTATTAAATTTTTGCCATCCATCTCGCCACAAGCTGACTTCACAGATCCCATGATAAACCCCCAAAGCCCTCATGACAATGGAATCAAAGATCTAATGAGATACCCTCTGTGACAGGGGTCTCCAACCTTAGTAACTTTAAGGCTTGCGGACTTCCACTCAAAGCAAAGCTGGCTGAGGAAATCTCAGAGTTGAAGTCCACAAGCCTTAAAGTTATTAAGGTTGGAGACCCCTGCTCTATGAGATCTCTAAGCAGTATTATAGTCCACTGAAGCCACGACAAGGCCAAAAAGTAAATTGGTTGAGAATTCAGAAAATAAGCAGTAGATGTGTGTATTTAAAGCTGGAAAAAAAGACATTAAACTTGGTTATGCTACCTGTATTCAGGTTATAATTTGTTCTAATTTTAAAGAGGAATAAAGCACCTTCAGATGCCAAGTGGTCTAACAGGCTGAGTATTTTTAGATGTATCATTTCATATTTTCAGCAACCATCAGATTCACTCTTTTCCCAGCAGCCATTCATTAGTACAAAAGAACAAGCAGATCACTTGAATTAGTTGCCTACAAGTTCCTGAAAACAAGAGAAGAGTATTTCCACATGAGATCCTGCAGCTCCAGATCTCTGTTCACACAATGTAAACATTCCTTAGAAGAATGTAGAGATTATTTTTGGCTCATCTGTGGTATGGTTAAACTGCAAAACTAGTTTTGTTGGGGTAGCTTTGTTTGCCATTAAAAGTAACTCTTGATTCACCTTCCTCAGCTTTCAGTCGTGGGAAAGAAAAGCTTGTTTTATCCGTGGTAAAGAATGAGTGGACAATATGATTTCAAGTGATCAAGGTTCAATTTCCTCTTTAAAAACAGAGTTTGTAGTTATTTGTGTCAAGATACTTTTGTGTGCTGCAGAGAAGAAGAAAAAAATATTACGGGTTTTTCCCTCTGTTATTTTTCTTGCTATAAGTGCCACTCTTTCAAACTTGAGCAGACTGTGCATTTTGAGGCTGCAACAGGTTTTATCACTCTCCCCCTCCCCAGGGGTGAAATCCAGCAGGTTCTGACAGGTTCTGGAGAACCGGTAGCAGAAATTTTGAGTAGTTCGGAGAACCAGCAAATACCACCTCTGACTGGTTCCAGAGTGGGGAGGGAATGGAGATTTTGCCATATCCTTCCCCTGCCACACCCACCAAGCCATGCCTACCAAGCCACACCACGCTCACCAAGCCACGTCCACAGAAACGGTAGTAAAAAAAAATGGATTTCACCACTGCCCCTCCCCTCATCCCTTTTCAGAGGAGCTGTCAGATCCCAAAGTTTGCTTAGTTCTTGTTGGCAGGAAAGGAATGTGGGAGAGAGAGAGTGAAGTAAATTCCCTTTTCAGAATCCTGTAGTCCTTATCTGAGGTAAAGTTGAAGTGGCTGAATGGAGCTGAGCATTTACTGGCTGGATGCCCTTCCTGAAGTAGATATTTTTTTCTTTGTGCTCTAAGAGAGAAACACCTGCTGATACCTAGGATTGAGCTCTCAATTTTCCGAGCGGAAGGCGAGCATCTTCACCACTAGGCCACCACGCTGCTTTAAAGAAAGAACCATGTGAATTTTGGAGGAGTTGACACTCTAGTTTACCTATAGTTGCATGCTTTCAACAACAGCATAGGATAGTCTTAACAATACTTTGCAGAAGTATACACTGTGAATTTAATCTGGTGTTTTGGAATCAACAAGGTCCAGTAGCGAAATGGAAATGTGTTTCAGGTCCTAAATTGCTGATTCTTTTTCCTTCAAAGAGTTCAGCTGGCTTGCCGCAAACTTTCATTTTGAAGATAAATGTGGTAAATGCTATAAAAGCACTCTCCCAGCTAAAAGAGTGAAATATATAGCAAGTGATGTTTTAATTTAGTTGTTGGTTCTGACAGTTATAAATTTCAGGATCAAAGGTAAGAAATTGTGGCTAACATACTTGTTACACAATTATTGACAAACCTGGACATTGACTGAATGTGTTTCAGTTGCCAGCTCTCCAGGAAGTGTAGACAGCATATAAAAACATAAGACCTGCTTTGTTACACTTGGTCGTCTGCGTTGACATCTGTTTCAAGCCATTGCTAAGCAATGCACTAGAGTCATGATGGGATATTATAGAATAGAATAGAATAGAATATAATTTTTATTGGCCAAGTGTGATTGGACACACAAGGAATTTGTCTTGGTGCATATGCTCTCAGTGTACATAAAAGAAAAGATACGTTCATCAAGGTAAGGTAATAATGTATCTAGATGCAATTTCTCCAGCAAATCAGTGTATGATACCCTTGGAAATCCTGAACGCCCTTAAGGTACAGAATCTTGAGTTTCAGTCTACATTAGGCAAGATCCTCTGAGATCAATTATTCCCCAAAATGACACCTAATGTTATGTCAGTAGCATTGTAAGAAATTAGCAGCTATTATCAACTATGTGGTGCTGTACAGAGTGCAATACAGGTAGTCCTCGACATACAACCACAATTGAGCCCAACATTTCTGTTGCTAAGCAAGACAGCTAAGTGAATTTTGTGCCATGTTATGACCTTTCTTGCCACAGATGACAAGTGAATCACTGCAGTTGCTAACTTAGTAACATGGTTGCTAAATGAACATGGCTTCCCTGATGACTTTGCTTATCAGAAGGTTGCAGAAGGTGATTAGTATAACAGAATAACAAAACTGGAAAGGACCTTGGAGGTCTTCTAGTCCAACCCACCTGCTCAAGCAGGAAACCCTATACAATTTCAGACAAATGGTTGTCCAATCTGTTCTTTTTTTATAGGGCAAATTTTTTTAATTTTTTTTCCATAATAATTCCCACAATTTGACCAGTGTACAATACGATCACTTATACAACAATCGATCCTATACTCAAATTATGCTCAATCCGGGCTACTCGACCGCCACTCCCTCCCTTAATCCTTTCTACCCTTCTCATCCTTCGTCGACTTTCCCCACCATCCTTCTCCTCGCTTTCCTACTTCCCCTCCTCTTTCCCACTTCTCACTACCATCCTTTCTAACCCTCTACCTTCTCCTCCTTCTCCTCCTCCTATCCTTTCTTCTCCCTCCCTTCTTTCCTACCTACTTACCTACCTATCTACTTTCTTCCTTCTTTACTCCTCTTTCCTTACCCTTTCCCTTCAGGAGTGGTTACCGAGCAGCCCCGACTTTACACCATTCCAACTTGTTTAATTCTACCCTTATTTCTGTACAATGGCAACCAATCAATTTATAGTCTTCCTTCCCCCATTTCCCCTCCCCAAGACTTCCCAGAACAGAATACAGGGTATTGTAACTAACAAACATAATCTAAAATAAAACATATTCCATTTCACACTATCAAACCATCACACTATCAATTCCCTTCTTTCTTAAACTCTAATACATGTCAATTCCTAACTTCACTCAAAAACTAAATGATATTTTTTAATCTGATACCTATTTTGAATATAATCAATCCATTTTCTCCATTCCAAAATATATTTTTCTTGTGTACAGTCTTTCAAATAGGCAGAAATTTTTGCCATTTCTGCTAAATTTGATACTTTACTAATCCATTCTCCAATTGTAGGTAAGTCTTCTTTCTTCCAATATTGTGCAATCAATAGTCTTGCTGCAGTTATTAAATTCAAAATCAGTTTCAATCTGTTCTTAAAAACCTCCAGTGTTCAAGCACCTGCAACCTCTGGAGGTAAGTTGTTCCACTGATTGTTTTCATTATCAGGAAATTCCTCCTTAATTCTAGTTTGTTTGTTTCCTTGATTAGTTTCCATCCATTGCTTCTTGTCTCCCTTAGATATTGGAACACTGCTGTCATGTCACCCCCAGTCCTTCTTTTCATTAAAGTAGAAACTCCCAATTCCTGCAACCATTCTTCATGTTTTAGCCTCCAGTCCAGGGGTGAAATTCAGCCGGTTCTATCCGGCTGGGGAAAACTAGTAGCGGCAGATGTGGGAGGCTCCGCCCACCTGTGCGAACATCATATTATCGCTTTTTGGTGATATTTTAAGTCTCTGCGCATGCGCAGAAGGCTTTGTGCATGTGCAGATGACGGCACACGTGAGCAAAATCAGAGCACGCATGGCGCACGCACATTTGCAAACCGGTAGGGAAGTAAGTGAATTTCACCCCTGCTCCAGTCTCCTAATTACCTTTATTGCGCTTCTCTGCACTAAATCATCTAGACAATCATCTAGACATCTTTTTTATATTGTAGTAACCAAACCTAAATGCCGTATTCCAAATGTAGCCTTACCAAAGCATTATAAAATAGTGCTAACACGTCATGTGATCTTGATTCTATCCCTCTATGCAACCTAGGACTGCATTGGCTTTTTTGGCCACTGTAGCACACTGCTGGCTCATATTTAAGTGATTGTCCACTAGGACTCCAAAATCCCTCTTGCAGTTACTACTATTGAACCAGGTACCACCTGTTCTATATCTGTGCATTTGTTTTTCTTGCCTAAACATAGAACTTTATTGTTCTTATCATTGAATTTTAATTTGTTAGATAGGGTCCAGTGTTCAAATCCGTTGAGATTCTTCTGGATCCTGAGCCTATCCTATGATCACATGACCTCAGGACATTACAACTGTCAAAAATGCATGCCAGTTGCCAAACGTTGAATTGTGATCACATGACTACAGGGATGCGGCAATGGTCATAAGTGTAAAAAAAGGCCATAAGTCACTTTTTTTAGTGCCATTGTAACTTCAAATGGTCACTAAAGAAATGGTTGAAAATCAAGGACTACCTGTAATAGGTCACCATCATAGCAGAGAGCCTCTCAGTTAATGTCTGCCAGGCTCCAAGGTATTTTAAATCAGGGGTCTCCAGCTTTGCTGGCTGGGGAATTCTGGGAGTTGAAGTCCACCAGGCTTAAATTTGCCAAGGTTGGAGACCCCTGTTTTAAATTGTACATTCCCAGCTTCCCTCTGCTGTAAGGCTCTTCTCTGGAAGATCAATACTAGGTCAATACTATCCCCACTTCTCTAAATAGTAGCCAGATCCCAGATTAATTAATTCTCTCATGCCTTTTTACAGGATTTCGTCAAGCTTAATGAAGGCATAGAGTGTGTGGTAGCTCTGCTGGCTAATACATTTGAAAACTTCTCCCTAGTTGCTTACAACTCTCCTGGCCCATTCAGAATTTTCTTCCCTTTCAGATTCGTTAATTTTTTTTACAAATCACATAGGAAGTTGTCAGCAATTTCCAGTTTCTAACATTATTTTTAATTTGCAAAAAAAGCCTCTGGGTCCCACAAATGCCCTTCAAATTTTCCTAGACAATGGTTAGTAGCTGTGGCTCATTACGTTACATGGAAATGTACTTAATATGCCCAGGGGGGGAAAAAAGACCAACAATATGGTAAGAAGGAGAGTTAGAAGGCAATGATGGGGTTTCTTGTCAGTGGTTATATAGTGTCTGGCCATGTTTCCTCTCCTTTGCAACAATTTTATCAGAACAACCATATGATATGAAATGCCACATGCATCTCTCTTCCACCCAAAATTACTTAGCCTTGGTCCAGTGCAGTGGTGGGATTCAGCCGGTTTGGGCCGGTAGTTCAATTGCTGACTGGCCCCGCCCCTTCCTGCCCTGCCCCTTCCAGGAGTCCCCACGTGCCCCATTTTGGCTCCCAGATAAGTGCAGGGAGGCCTCCTAGGCTCAAAATGGGGCACGGGGGGCGGTATGTGCGGCTCCCCCCTGTGGCCCGTTTTCGCTCTCAGGAAGCTGCAGGGAGGCCTACTAGGCCCAAAATGGGGCACCGGGGGCAGCATGTCTCCCCCCAACAGCCTGTTTTGCTCTCAGGGGGGTGCAGGAGGCGGAGTGCTCCCTGTCACATCCCCTGGCCACACCCACCATGGCTACACCCACCCAACCAGACATTAGGGCAGAGAACCAGTTGTTAAATTATTTGAATCCCACCACTGGTCCAGTGTCACATTCAGAAACAGAGACCAGAGCAGAGACAGCTGAGCTCCTTTCTTTGTGCATCTTTCCAGGTCCATGGAAAGAAGCAAAGAAGTTGCAATCTGCGATCTAAGGATGAGGAAACCAACTTGTCATCCACATCTGTCATGGAGTTACTCGCCTTATGGGATACTGTGCTATAATCCGATAAAGGTTTTCTTTATATGGAACAAGAACTCAGAAATCCATCTCCTTGCCACCACCAATAACCTCTCCCCATCTGCTAAAATGACACGTTTCTAATTTTGTCTGATGGAAATAATTATCATTTTTGTTTCTTGCTCCAATAACAAAAAGAATAAGGATACAATAAATAAACTTTAATGAATAAACACCTCCAAAAATATGTGAACTGCCACAGAACCAATGAGTTATCTCCAACAATGCTTTTAAACTGCATAATATAAACATTTTTCCCCACTTATGGGTGCCAGAAATTATAATTTCCAGACTGTCGCTAATTAACAATCATCGTAAATGCCTATCCTTATGACCAAGAATATGTTTTCATTTTAGAATGAACCTTTCAACCTCAATATGGAGATGTGTATTTATCTCTATACGCAGCTGTAAATTAAAATGCCGCAAGAATGGCTCAATTCAATTTTAGAATGATAAGGTTCTTTAAGAACATATGTACAATTCCAAACTTTAGTCAATCATGTCTTTTTATATCAGAAAGCATACTTCTCCTTGGGACTGTTTTGTTATCTTTAAAATAAATCCTATTTCAATATGGCACTAAAATATATTTTCAGGAGGAGGACGAGAAGGAAGAGGAGGAGGACGACAAAGAGGAAAATGTAATCATTAGAGATGAGAGATGGCCCTTGTCTTCAATGAAATTACTTCAAAAACAAGCTAAAATGCAGCTTATTTAAAACAAATAGGTGGGTGGCCACTGTGAGAATAGACAGCTGCCTTAGAAGTTAACCTCTGCATATACCTGAAAAAAGGAAGAGAGAGAACTTCACCCCATTTTCTCTTCTTATCAATTGATCAGAGGCTATTGGTATTGCAATTGGACTGAGACAAAGCAGCCTGGGCCAACAGCCATGGCTTCCCACTTAGAGAGGGCCACACCCAGGGATATAAATCAATTTTAGCAATTGTCATGGCCAAAAAATTGCAATTTGGGAATTAGCTCTGTGTGCTGCATATGTTTCCTGACTATTAATACCATATAATCAACAAGAAGCTACACTGAGTAGCATGTTAAGATTTTAAGCTCCAAGCGGAATATTTAACTCCAATATAGTTGCAGACAAAAGATGTATAAATATATCCTGGGACAATACCTCCAGTCAGGATTTCCAAAACAGAGGAGACACATCTAGACGGAATCCTAAAAATGTGTTTATCTGTTCAGCAATAACCTATTCCAATACATTTAGACATTAGGTCATGTCTAAAGTGCAGTCCCCTCTCTTTGTCACACATGGTTATGTGATTATGCCATGTCAATGCATACAATGTATTTGAAAATAATCGTGGAAACAGAACTTGTTGACCAAAAAAATAATGGAGCAATGCAGGCAGACAACTGCCAACATTTTATAAGAAAGTAAATGTAGATGTCACAGAGGTATTCCAAAAATGGAAGTTAGTATGAAATCAATTACTTTTAACTGATTAAAATTATCTATTTCTTATTTATTGAATACATTTATTTATTTATGGCTGCCCTCTCACGGTAACTCTGGATGGCGTACAAATTAAAAGGAACTATAAAACAGTACATATTAAAACAAACTGCTCATCAATATGTCCCCATGCTTCTTAAAGATGGGCTCATTCAACGCTTTGATGAGCTGCGGTGGCACAGTGGTTAGAATGCAGTACTGCAGGTTACTTCTGCTAATCATCAGCTACCAACAATTTGGCAGATCGAATCTAACCAGGCTCAAGATTGACTCAGCCTTCCATCCTTCCGAGGTGGATAAAATGAGGACCCAGATTGTTAGGAGCAATATGCCAACTCTGTAAACTACTTAGAGAAGGCTGTAAAAACACTGTGAAGTAGTATATAAGTCTAAGTGCTATTGCTATATAAATATATTGCTATATAAATATAAAATATATTTAAATTTATATAAATATACATATACATATAAATATAAATATATTTATATAAATATAAATATAAAATATAATATATATTTATTATAATAAATATAAAATATATAAATATAAAATATATATAAATATAAAATATATTGCTATATAAATATAAAATTGCCAAAAACTGTCTACTATTGACCTCACCCCATTCCTCAGAGGACTATAAGGGGCGTGCATAAGAGCACAAAAGTGCCTATTGTTCCTGTCCTATTGTTCCCTTTCATTATATCAAATTAATATAGTTGATGCATACTTTTGCTCATATATATGTTCTTTTCTTTTATGATGTGTTGTTGTTTTATGTCGATGTTTACGTATACTGTTGTGACAAAATAAAAATAAATATTTGACCAGTATCCAAAGTTGAAGGAACCTTATAAAAAGGCTAGCATAATTGAGATATCTGAATCTTGAGAGCAAGCTGATCCATGACAAAATGCCCTGACAAAGAAGGTCTTTATGACACAGATAGCATATTTGAATATGCTATCTGTGATAGCATATCTATATATGCTATGAGCATATATTTGAAATGATCACTTAGATCTTCTAATGAATGTCCTGAGCTTTTGATAGTCTTAAAAGATCTCTGAACAGAACAGAAGGGAGAACGGGGTGGATAATGAAGGAGGATTTGCTGATTTAGTCTTTTGCTCAAAGAACCAGAAAATACTTCACATTTTATTGAAAAAGGTTTCAGCCAATCAGATAGTTTCCCTGTAGGTTTAGTGACATGTTTTAATTCATTTGTTTTTCTGATTGATGGGTAATGTTTTGGTAGCTACCTTGAACACATTTTCAGTAGAAGATAGGGAGCAAAGATGTATCAAAGTAGCTGAAAGTATTGAACCTATTTTTTTAAAAAAAAGGATTGATTTCTATTGGAGAATTAGTAGAAGTTTAAATTTAAATGATACCAAAGTCAACCAAAATGTTTCTGACTCTGTGTTCTCCATACCTTGTGATTTCACATTGACATTGACATGGCAGGTGGGAGCAGGCCAATGGGGGAGGGGGGCGGCTGCTTCAGGCAGATTGTCATCTCAAACATGAAAATATTACAAATGAATGAATATTTGACTCTCATACAGATAAATAGAAGATTACCTTTTCCTTTTGACAACTGAAGCATTGCAGCTCCTTTTTCAGAGCTTAATCCACAGGAAGAGATGCCGCTTCCTTCCCTCCGTCCTCCTCTTTTTGGAGGGAAAATCCAGCCATGCACAAAGTGCCAATTATATCCTATAAGGCTTGTGGCCTTTTCCCAGTATGAAATGCTCACTGAAAGCATTCTTGTTAGCTTTATGCTCAGTGAACTGAGATAGCTGTTCTTGTTTACCATTAACAGAAGTTTGAAGTTGCAGGATAAGAGGAAATGTTGCTTTTACTTGACTGGAGTTTTATGGAGACACTCTCTCTCTCTCTCTCTCTGTGTGTGTGTGTGTGTGTGTGTGTGTGTGTGTGTGTGTGTGTGTGTGTGTGTCTGTCTGTCTCTGTCTCTGTTTCTGTCTCCCTCTCTCCCTCTCCCCCTCCCCCCCTCCCTCTCCCTGTCTCTGTCTCTGTCTCCCTGAGGGGTGGGAAATACAGACCACGCAGCTGCAAATATTGATTTATATATATATATATATATATATATATATAACATTGCTTTTGCCAGATTCATATCTTGTCATTTTCTTCTTTTTATTGAGTTAGATATTTACTGGAAGATAACTATCACACATGACTTATTACAGCTGCTCTTCCAAGGAAAATAAAAAAGAATTATATCCTTTCAGTAATGACACCCTCTGTTTTATTATTTCCTCCCCCTCTTAAAGGCAAGCAAAGCTTTCCGGAGAAATATGAAGAGGGTACTTCAGAGAGCCATTTTGTAGTGACACGAAGCCTCGCACTTGCCCTTCACAGAACAGGCCTGGCTGAGTGATATCTAAACAGCTTTACCTCCACTTCTGCCTTCCACCCCAGTGCAATTACTTTTCTTTCCAAAGGACCTCTAAACAATCTTGTATCAAAGTGCCAGACGCTTTTTTCCCTCCCAAATGCCAGTTTTAATCACTTTGTTTACAGTGGTTCCTAAGAGCGCATTTTCCTTTCTGTATGGCCGTTCTCAAAAACAGCCACCCTCAAAAGAAAAACCATAATTTTGATTATCCTATGGGAGGATAGTTTACAATACAGAAGAGTGAGAATGTATCACAAACATACTTATTTCTAATCTACCAAGATTTTTAAAAAAAGATTTGACACAATACTTCTATAGATGATCTATTTCAACGTTTTCATATTTTCTTCTCCTTAAGGGAGATTACCAAGGGTGGTGTCAGAAAGCGAAAATTTACTCTTGGTGAAGGTCGCCATAATGTTGGGTACCATTATTTGGTTCCCCCTTAGTTGCAGTGTTGCACTGCCAGCCTTCCCCATATTGTCCTGGGATGAGAGCAAAATGCCCGTTGGATGGGTTATTTATTTATTATTTATTTATTTTGTCACAACAATATATGTAGGCATCATACAAAAAGATTATATAGTATATAAACACATATATGAGTAAATATAAGGAGGTATAAGCTTATATATATATATATAGGAAGAAGAAAAGAAAAACAACAGGACAGGAACGGAAGGCACGTTTGTGCGCTTATGCACGCCCCTTATGGTCCTCTTAGGAATGGGGTGAGGTCAATAGTAGAAAGTTTTTGGTTAAAGCTTTTGGGATTATGGGAAGAGACCACAGAGTCAGGTAAAGTATTACAAGCACTGATGATTCTGTTACAGAAGTCATATTTTCTGCAATCTAGATTAAAGCGGTTGACATTAAGTTTAAATCTATTGGTTGCTCTAGTATTATTGCAATTAAAGCTGAAGTAGTCTTTAACAGGAAGGACATTACAATAGATGATTCTGTGAGTTAAACTTAGGTCTTGTCGAAGGCGACGGAGTTCCAAGTTTTCTAAGCCTAGGATTTCAAGTCTGATGGGATAAGGTATTTTGTTGTTTTCAGAGGAATGGAGAACTCTTCTTGTAAAATATTTCTGGACACGTTCAATTGTATTGATGTCATATTTTTGAGATATATATATATATGTGTGTGTGTGTATGTATGTATATATATAAATATAAATATATATATATATATATATATATATATATATATATATATATATATAAAATTTGGACATCATGATTGCATAGGCTAAACAATCTTGCTCTCTTGAGTTGATGGGCTATCTAAAAAATAAGGGTAAGCACTGTTGGCAGCCACACTGCTGAGGGAGCAGGAATAGCAAATGAAGATAGCTGGCACTAGACAAGAAGTACTCATTGGAGCACACTGTACATGCTGAAACACTCAACAGACACTCTGAGATATTAATAGAGATATGGATGGGCCTCCATGTGCAGTAACTCCAGATATGCAGGAGTAGGCAACCTAGTGTCAGCCAAGTATTTTGGTCTACTGCTCTTCTAACTCTTGTCACTGGTTGTACTGGCTGAGCCTGAAGGGGTAAAAGCCCAGCACATCTGGAGGATACTTGTATCTGCTGACTTAGTATCCTTAAGGAAGAAATCTGTGACACAACTGCAAGAGATAAAACAATATTTATTTCTTTATTTTCAGCTGATGAGGCTTATCAAGACTGGGAAACTATTCAAAGGAAAATCTGCCCTGCTTAGAATATATTAACAATTTATTTTCTCTTTTATCATGCTTAGGAGCTCCTTAATTAATTAATATCCTGCCATTCTTCTGGCAGCTGGCCTCCAGACAAGTACAAATTAATACAGAGGAAATATCCCAGCTGAATCCAGAATTCCCGCAAGTTGGGTTGAATTTGTTACACATTCTTGCTGGAGGAAAACAGGAAACAAGTCTAACAATCTGCCTCCTTCTGCAGCTTCTTCTGTCCTTTACAAACTTCTCTAGGGAGCTAAGAAGATTTGGGACTTGCAGAAGGAAAGAGAAATCACTCCTCCCGTTCCTATGATCTGAAGGAAAGACACTGATGATTCTTTGATCCTTCCGCCAACTAAAGGAGATCCTTTGTCCTGGCAAAGGTCTTCTGAATCCAGCTTTTTTTTTTTTTTAATGGCACACCTTACTAGAGAACAGTGATATACATCGATCACCAGGTCTCAGGGCAGTGATCTGAAAATTATGCTTTATGGAAATTTACCGCAAACTCCCCATGTTCACTGCCAGTCAGATGTTTTGCCGGGGCTGCAAACTGCTTGATTGAAATGTATAAGTAGCAATATCCATATTCTACTAAAACTCTGGTGTCTGTTTTGTTATTTTTAATCTTCAATTGGGCAAAATGGCGCCTCATAGGGCAATATTTTGGAACCAACATACCTGAAATGGGCTAACAGGTTTATGTCCATTCTTGGCCATAGGATCTCATTGTGTCACTTTGGACCAGACATTATCAACTCAATCTATGCCACAGGGTGGCTGTTGTGGGAACAAAGGGAAATTCTCACGGTTTTGCACTCTTGAAAGAAAGACTATAACAAAAATAAATGTGTCTTGTTTTGGACAGATCCCTTTGCCTTCAGTGATGAAATACAAAAATAAACTATCAAGGGAAGAACAGGTAAAAGTTACTCAAAACTAATGCACAATTTTTCTTACATGTGGAAGAGGTCTGGATGAGAGATAGCAAAGGCAGAACAGATTTAGGACCTTGTATTTCTTCTTGGATGAACAAGTCAGAAGCAGGTCACCTTATTCCAGCTGTTGTAAGGCAGAATTAGCTACACTTCAAAGGCTGGAGATCAACATTCTTCCCCATTTCAGTTCTTCAGTTCCTAGAACTTCAGCTGCTCACCAACTAGAACCAAAGGCTACAGCCCCAGAATTCCTAATCCAGGAATTTGCTTTGAGTATTGGTATCGAACAGTTTGCAAAATTGTTCCAAACAAAAATTCCCCTGGCCCAATCCTTGCACGTATTAAAAGAAGAAGGGAAAAATTATACTTGGTTCCAATACGGGCAATTACGTGCTAGATGGAAGGAAGATCAGAAAATTGGTATAGTCCAGAATGAGGAAAATTTGGTAAAGCAAATTAGAAATCAATCTCAGGAGCATATAAAGAGATTGTATAATGTGTTACTTGAAATAGACTCTGAAAGGGATTTGGTAAAGGACTGTATGATAAAGTGGGCACAAAATTTTCAGGAGCAAATATTGTTGGAAACTTGGGGAAAAAATTGGGTTAGAAATGTTAAATTTACGCAGGCACAGAATTTAAGGGAAAATTTTTACAAAATGTTTAATAGATGGCATTTAGATCCTAAGAAACTATCGTGTATGTATCCAGATATGCAAGCAAAATGTTGGAGATGTAATTGTGATGATGCTACATATTTCCATATTTGGTGGACTTGTAAGAATATTAAGGCTTTTTGGATAAAAATTTGGTGGATTTTACAAAATGTTTTGAAAAAGAAGATAAAGTTCCTGCCGCAATTTTTCTGCTGGGAATTATTACAGACTGTACAGTAATTGAGACTAAATTGATTTTAAATCTAATAACAGCAGCAAGATTACTGATAGGACAGTATTGGAAGAAAAAAGAAGTACCTACAATAGGAGAATGGATATTGAAAGTTGCCAATTTGGCTGAGATGGGCAAAAATCTCAGCCTTTTTGAAAGACAATATGCAAGAAAGATATTTAAATGAATGGAAAAAATGGATTGACTATATTCAAAACAGATATCAGACTAAGAGTTATCAGACTGCCTTTGAATGATTAGGATGTATTATTTCTGATTGCTTTGGGGAGGTTAGGATTTGATGAGAATTGTAGGAGTATAATTGAGTTAGGAGGAAATTTTTACAAAATGTTTAATAGATGGCATTTAGATCCTAAGAAACTATCGTGTATGTATCCAGATATGCAAGCAAAATGTTGGAGATGTAATTGTGATGATGCTACATATTTCCATATTTGGTGGACTTGTAAGAATATTAAGGCTTTTTGGATAAAAATTTGGTGGATTTTACAAAATGTTCTGAAAAAGAAGATAAAGTTCCTGCCGCAATTTTTTCTGCTGGGAATTATTACAGACTCTACAGTAATTGAGACTAAATTGATTTTAAATCTAATAACAGCGGCAAGATTACTGATAGAACAGTATTGGGAAAAAAAAGAAGTACCCACAATAGAAGAATGGATATTGAAAGTTGCCAATTTGGCTGAGATGGCAAAAATCTCAGCCTTTTTGAAAGACAATATGCAAGAAAGATATTTAAACGAATGGAAAAAATGGATTGACTATATTCCAACCAGATATCAGATTAAGAGTTATCAGACTGACTTTGAATGATTAGGATGTATTATTTCTGATTGTTTTGGGGGAGGTTAGGATTTGATGAGAATTGTAGGAGTATAATTGAGTTAGGAGGGAAATTTTTACAAAATGTTTAATAGATGGCATTTAGATCCTAAGAAACTATCGTGTATGTATCCAGATATGCAAGCAAAATGTTGGAGATGTAATTGTGATGATGCTACATATTTCCATATTTGGTGGACTTGTAAGAATATTAAGGCTTTTTGGATAAAAATTTGGTGGATTTTACAAAATGTTTTGAAAAAGAAGATAAAGTTCCTGCCGCAATTTTTTCTGCTGGGAATTATTACAGACTCTACAGTAATTGAGACTAAATTGATTTTAAATCTAATAACAGCAGCAACATTACTGATAGGACAGTATTGGGGGAAAAAAGAAGTACCCACAATAGAAGAATGGATATTGAAAGTTGCCAATTTGGCTGAGATGGCAAAAATCTCAGCCTTTTTGAAAGACAATATGCAAGAAAGATATTTAAACGAATGGAAAAAATGGATTGACTATATTCCAACCAGATATCAGACTAAGAGTTATCAGACTGACTTTGAATGATTAAGATGTATTATTTCTGATTGTTTTGGGGGAGGTTAGGATTTGATGAGAATTGTAGGAGTATAATTGAG
Organism: Ahaetulla prasina; assembly: GCF_028640845.1. Taxonomy (NCBI): domain Eukaryota; kingdom Metazoa; phylum Chordata; class Lepidosauria; order Squamata; family Colubridae; genus Ahaetulla; species Ahaetulla prasina. The sequence goes on from NC_080539.1 coordinate 135,607,769, forward strand.
TTAGGAGGGAAAAATTTTTAGCATATGTTTGTTTTATTTTTAACTATACCTTGTGTTTGTTCCGGGAAGTCGGGGGAGGGGCTTGTGAAGGAGGGGAGGGTGGGGGAGGGGGGAAAGTGGGGGGGAAACTTTGTAAAACTTTTTCAATTAAAAAAAATATTCCCCTAGCCCAATTTTTATTTCAGCATCACTGTATCTCTGAGAGTAGGTGAAGCACTATTTTATGGTTATTGCTGCTGCTGCTACTGTAAAGAGAAGGTCAAAGCAAACAAGATGGCAATCATACCAGTACATCCCAAGCCCTACCCCTTTTCTATGTGTTATTGTTGAACACCAGCAGAAAGAGGTGGGGATTCAGTTGTGATGCTGCGACATCATTCCATCTCCTTTGATTCTCCCCTTGCAGCCACTAGGATCAGGAAAACCTTGCTGCCAATCATCCAGAAGAGTACCAATAGATCCCATTCTTAGGCTTTTGTTCAACCCTCTTCTAAAGCCAGGACACTCTATGCATGGTTTACCTGCTCCATGCTCCGTGTGCTGTATTCTAAGATGCTCATTGTATTTTTTTTAAAATTTTAATATTTTTAATATTATATATTTAACTTGACAGTGCATGAAATAGATCGATGAAGCATTGCTTTTAAGAGAAAAAAAGAATCATCTACAAACATTTGATCTATGTAGACAGAGGAACTTCTAAAGGATTCTGTGTTACAGATATGATTTGCTGGTCATTTTTTTAAAAAGACAATCCTTTTGAGATAAACATTCTAAGCTAATTTCTCTGTCCTGAGTTAGGTGATCTATTTGTGGGTTTATCCATTTACTCAGCTTTCTTTCCAAACAAAGGAAGGTAATTTCCCGGAGGTTTCAGGAAGAAAAAAAATGTTTGACATATCCTTCAGCCTATTAAAAAAAAAACTTTCCTTTATACCTAACATTAAAATTGTGCTCTAGGCTGTGGTAGAACCAAAAAGGCATTGAGGAAATGTAGGTTAATGTGTTATTTGTGCACTTCAGTTGATTGAACTGACTGAAGCAGTGATGTGGAAGCAACGCAGGAGAGCAACACGCTCCATCTTCAGTGAGTGGGTGGAGAAGCATTGCCAGCCCACAATGGGACGCAAGAGGTTGTGACTGTGACTGCACACTTAATGAGATTTACTTGATAGTTTCTTCAAGCCTGCATCCTAAGACCATCACATGTGCTGTATAAACGCTTTTATAGAACGCTTATTAATATTCACGATTCAAGCCAAACTCTATATTCTCAATGCCTGCAATATTCTAATGAATTATGTGTTTTAAAACTAGTAAACAACAACGACAAAGAGCATTGTTATTGCTGGATTGTCTTTTAATGTTTCGGAGAGCGCTCTACTGCACCAACAGATTGTTCTCTGAATATTACAAGTTCTCAGATCTAATCCTTCTAGATCAGGGGTCTCCAACCTTGGCAACTTTAAGACTTGTGGATTCAGGATACTGGGAGTTGAAGTCCACAAGTCTTAAAGTTGCCAAGGTTGGAGACCCCTGTTCTAGATGTATTTGACTAGAATACTCACCTGAAAAATGAAGCGAAAACATTTTATCCCCTGGAGAGAAAAAACAAAACAAAACACTCCCTGCCCATCCATTTGGTTGCACAGCTGGAATCAGACAAATCTTTAAGAATTATTGATGATGTTTCAAGAATGAACTGGTTCTGTTTCTTATTTATTTATTCACCACATTTTTATGCCAGAAAGAAATTTGACTAGAACAAATTCTAGAAATAAGGAAAAAAATGATCCTGTGTGAATGCAGTTTAGTTAAACTTTAATCATGTTGTCTTCGGTACTCGTATCAAACCACAATGATGCCAGAATGATAACACATCTGCATGGTCACTTCATCATGCATATATTGTAGTGCCATTATTTATTTGTGTCCCAACATCTCATAAAAGTATGACTTATATAGAGGATAGTTTGGAATAGACGTCATGAATTCTACAAATCTTGTAACCTATAGCTGTGGTTGGATTGCCCTCACAACTCCTGTGTTAGTGTGGAGGAGAGCTTCAAAAACCTAGAGGGGTGTGGAACATTCTAGAATACGCTCAGCATTCTAATCAAGTTAGTATAAAGGTTAAAGATTCCAGCTAGAAACCAGGAGACTCTGAGTTCTCAACTGTTAAGTTTTATTTTATTTATTTTTATTTATTTATTTATTTTGTCATAATAGTATATATAAGCATAAGCATGAAATAACTATACTATATATAAGCATATATATAAGCATAAGTATGTAATAACTATATTAATTGGATATAATGAAAGGAAACAATAGGACAGGAATGGTAGGCTCGCTTGTGCTCTTATGCCCGCGCCTTACATTGTACTTTATACATTATATTTATATTATATTATATATAATATATATATTACATTATACTTACTTTGGGCTAGTTACTTTCTCTCTTTCTCTAGGAAAGAGACAATGGAAACCATTTATAAAATCTTGCCAGGAAAACTGCAGGGATAAGTCCCTCATTCCCAGCAGGCTTTTAGGCGAAATTTCTAAAAATTTGGAGAAATACAGGAAATTGAAAAAAAAGGGAGGGGTTTCCTTAATCTCATAAATACCTGCCGCCAATAATTTTTGCAAATTTTCTGGTGTTTCTTTTTAAATTCTGTGTGGTGCTAAGTTTCACTAAGTTTTTTTTCATTATGAGTGACACATGTGAACTTCGGTGTCGGAGAAGACTCCAGAGAATACTATGGACAATCAAGATGACAAAGCAGTAGATCATTGAATGAATCAATCCAGAGTTCTCATTCAAGATACAAATGACTAGGATCAAATCATCCTACTTCAGTTTGTGATACAGTAATGTCCAGAGCAGGGGTCTCCAACCTTGGTCCCTTTAAGACTTGTGGACTTCAACTCCAAGAGTCCCTCAGCAAGCAAAGCTGGCTGAGGAACTCTGGGAATTGAAGTCCACAAGTCTTAAAGGGACCAAGGTTGGAGACCCCTGGTCCAGAGTATTGTATGTTGGAGGATTTATTTATTTATTTATTTAGTTTGTTTTTATCTAAATTGCAAATTGCAATGCTACTATGATTGGCCATTAAAATTAAAGGGATGTTTACATTTTATCTTTTCAAAATTGATCTTGTTTAGCTACCTAAAATTGTTTTAACTTCCAGTGGGTTGGGTGGGCAAGAAAAGAAGGCATAAATCCTCTAGTTTTGTAGTCAGGAGGTGACTGTTAAAATTACAGGTAGTCCTCGACTTATGACCACAATTCAGCCCAAAATTTATGTTGGTAAGTGAGACATTTGTTAAGTGAGTTTTGCCCCATTTTGCAACCTTTCTTGCCACAGTTGTTAAATGAATTGCTACAATTGCTAATTTAGTAACGGGGTCGTTAAGTGAATCTGGCTTCCTCATTGACTTAGGTTGTCAGAAGGTCGCAAAAGGTGATCACAGGATCCAGGGACACTACAACCGTCATATATATGAGTCAGTTGCCAAACATCTGAATTTCAATCCCATGACCATGGGGATGCTGCAACGGTCATAAGTGTGTAAAACGGTCGCAAGTCACTTTCTTCAGTGCTGTTGTAACTTTGACTGGTCACTAAATGAACTGTTGTACGTCGAGGACCATCTGTATTTCAATATTTGCCTGTTGGTGTTTTAATCAACAGATTATGTGAGCCCCATTTATTTCTTTTTCCACCAGAGTTAATGGGATGGATGCTAGACGAGGAACAGCTTCCCAAATAAAATTATGGCAGCAAGGACCCCCAAGCGGCTGCCCCAAAGCGAGAGGTGTAGGCAGGGTGACAAATCCTGGAGGGCTTCTGGGAGAAGAGATTTTGAATCTTTGCTTTTCGCTCTGTGGGCCTCAGTCTCACTACACAAGGCAACAAACACCAGGAGACCACTTTTAGAATACAACTGACTCAGTGTGGATGAACGGGAGGATTCATTAAAGCACACCCTACGTCCCACTCACCAGATGTTGTTGGCTTGCCTAAAAAAAGATTTCTATCCCAGATTTCCAGTAAGAATTCTTTTTTTGTCACTTTCTGTTGGCTTGGAAGCAAGCTTGTGTTACTTAGCAGCTGCAGTTGCCTGGACTAGTCATCTTTTTTACAGATGCCAGCAAATTGAAGAGGCATACATCACCACTCTTTATAAGGAACCATAAAATCCAGGAGAGACTCTGAAGGACATGACATCCACAAAGAGGATCAAAATCTGCAAATTGGTCTATGTGGCCTCACTATCAAAGCCTCAGTCCTTTTGCATAGCTGCACAATGCCCTCTTTTAGATTTGGTTTCCCTCCTGCACAACTATTGCTCTAGATCAATGTCGGAGAACCTATGGCACATGTGCTGGAAGCAGCACGCGAAACCATCCTGTGAAGAATGCATGGCCTTGCTGGCTCCTCTTCCACGTTCCTGTGATCACACACACACTGATCAGCTGGCCGTCGCACGCGAGGGAACAGCGGAACTGGAAGAGTGGCATTTTGGCACACATGTGCAGGCTGGAACCCAACCTTCCAGGTTGACATTGCGCACATGCGCAATGGCCAGCTGTTCATCAGGTGCGCTTCCATGCTGGTATCCGGGTGTTTGGGTGTCAGCTTGTGAATGCACAATGGCTCACCGCTCTTCTGGGTATCGCTGCTCCCACACGCACGAAGGCCAGCGGGGTCGCGCATACCTAATGGGATGGTTTTGCATGCCACTTCCGGCATGCAGGAACATCAAAGGTTCGCCATCACGACTCTAGATACAGTCCAATATCAGATTTTATTAGCTGAAGCTGGTTTTGTTAGTAGAACAGGAAGGTCCCATTTTACCCACAGTAACCTTTGAGTCGCTCCCAGCAATGCATTTTTATTATACTGTATATCTATTGGACTGTTTTTCTCTGAGGGTTCAAGGTGATACCTCCTCCTCCTCCTCATTTTATTTTCACAGCAACTCAGTGAGATCAAGACTGAGAATTACAGAATTACAGAGTTGGAAGGGACCTCGGAGGTCTTCTAGTCCAACCCACTTCTCAGGCAGAAAACCCTATATCAGTTCAGACAAATGGTTGTCCAATCTCTTCTTAAAAACCTCCAGTGTTGGGAGATGTGGGCGGCACAGCCTCATGGCTCCTGGCTGCCCCTCAGCCTGCTGGCAGCGATGGCAGGTGAGGTGCCTCCTCCCCAGACCACCATCCATTTTTCCCCTGACAGCCGGACAAACTTAGGCAAAAATCCAGCCACACAAGGAGTGGCTGGGAGGAGAGGGGTGAGGGGCGGGGCCAGCTAATGGTGTTAGCTACCGATTTGTGCGAACAAGTGCGAACCGGCTGAATCTCACCACTGGTGTTAGGGTACTGAAAGTTGAGAAAATGTGAATGATTCAAAGTCACCCAGCCAATTCTCCAGACCACCAGTGACCCTAATCTGGACTTCTTTGGGCTTGGCCATTGGAAGGACCCCCTGCAGTTCTTGGAAATCCTATCAACAGAAGCTCATCACTGATTATTTTTTTTTAAATACTTCTTCTAAACAAAGAATCAAAAAGTGAACATGCAATCCGTGAAATAGCAGATATGAAAATTGGCCCATGCTTGTCAGAAATCTACAGTATCTAAGTTATGTGATAAATGTACAATTTAATAATGTTACATTTTGTTCTACAGATATTTGCTCTGTGTAGGTCGCTGTGTAGTCTGAGATGGATTTCTGTACCTGTATTGAACTGTCCTCTCTGCTCTTCCATCATCGTCAACTCTCCGTCATGGGCCTGGGGAATTGCTCGAAATGGATTCTTGTGTAGGTTCTGTGAATGTTAAATGTATTTTTTTTCCCCACTAGCCAAAGAATCCAAGAAACTTTACACGATAGACGTTGATTAGGTCATATTCTTGTAAGCAAAAAGGGAATCATTTCGATTAGAATTATTTTGTCCCCATTTCTATCAATTCAGTTTGTGTAATTTTAAAGGAATTTAGGTGCAATAATCCAGACGTCCACTAGTGAGTAGCAAACACTTCTGGGAATCTCCAACTTTATGCTTCCCTTCCAGATTTTTATAGATCGAATCTGATAAATCCCGGTGGAGCTGACAGAATAGATGTTGGAAGCAGTTTTGGATCATTTCTGTTTTCTGAATTTTTAGCACTAGATATTATTATACCTTAATAATTATATTTGGTTTTAGATTTGGATTATATTTGGTTTTAGATTTAGATTTTTAGATATTTGGTTTTAGGGCCCAGGGTAGGGGTGGGGGGGTGGCGGTTGTGATTAGAGAGAGCCTAGAGCCGAGGGAGACCACTGTACCTCAGATTGCCGGGTGCGAATCCCTCTTTGTGAGATGGGGTCATAGGTGCCAGATGGGTTTGCTGATCACGTACCTGGCTCCTTGCTGCATGACAGCTGCCCTGCCCGAGCTCCTGGAGGTGCTGGCCGGGGTGGCAGTTGAGACCCCCAGACTTTTAGTCATGGGGGACTTTAACTTGCCATCGTCCGGCTCCTCATCGACGGCAGCTCGGGAGTTCATGGCTTCCATGACGGCCTTGAACCTGACCCAAGTAGTTGATGGCCCTACTCACATTGGGGGTGGCACTCTGGACCTGATTTTTGTCTCTGGTCAGTGGTTGAGAGATCTGGACTTAAAGGAAATAGTCACTGAACCTTTGTCATGGTCAGATCACTCTCTTCTTCGCCTGGACTTTCTGACCGCCATTCACCACCGCAGGGAGACGGAGCCGACACGTTGGTTCCGTCCCAGGCGCCTGATGGACCCGGAGGGTTCGGACGGAGCTTGGCCATTTCCTGAGGTCTGGCTCACGGCTCGGCTGAGGAACTTGTTGCGGCCTGGGAGCGGGCGCGGCGGGGCCTTAGACCGGGTCGTGCCTTTGCGACCTCTGACCCGGCGCAGGTCCCAACCGGCTCCTTGGTTCTCCGAGGAGCTGAGAGGATGAAGCGCGGAGAAGGCGCCTAGAGAGTTCCTGGAGGTCTAGCCGTTCAGAAGCTGATCGGACACTAGTGAAGTCCTATACTAGGGCTTACCTAGTGGCATTGAGGAAGCGGCGTAGCTCGCCTCCTCCCTCATTGCATCGGCAGATAACCGCCCAGCCGCCCTGTTTGGGTGACCGCTCCCTCCTACACCAGGGGCGGGATGACCCGCTGCAGGGACATGCTGAGGAGTTTAACGGTTATCTATACGATAAAATCGTTCAGCCGGGATGGTTTGGACCAAGATTGCGGTAATCTGGTGAGGCGGCTGAGGGTGGTCTTGGTGACATTTTATGGGATGAGTTTGACCCTGTCGCTCCGAGGACATGGACAGGTTGTTGGGAGGCTGAATGCCACCACATGTTTACTGGACCCGTGCCCCTCCTGGTTGGTGCTGGCCACGCAGGAGGTGACACGAGGCTGGCTCAGGCGATTCTGGCGCTTCTTTGGTGGAGGTGTCTTTCCCGCTGCCTTGAAAGAGGCGGTGGTGAGGCCCCTCCTCAAGCAGCCTTCCCTGGACCCGGCTGTTTTAGGTAATTATCGTCCGGTCTCAAACCTTCGCTTCACGGCGAAGGTTGGAGAGAGGATGGGGGCATATGAGTTTCCTTGCACCTGGATGAAACTGTCTATCTAGACCCGTTCAGTCCGGTTTCCGGCCCGGTTACAGCACGGAGCTGCTTTGGTCGCGTTGGTGGATGATCTCTGGAGGGCCAGGGATAGGGGTTGTTCCTCTGCCCTGGTCCTATTAGACCTCTCAGCGGCTTTCGATACCATCGACCATGGTATCCTGCTGCGCCGGTTGGAGGGATTGGGAGTGGGAGGCACCGTTTATCGGTGGTTCTCCTCCTATCTCTCCGACCGGTCGCAGTCGATGTTGACAGGGGGGCAGAGGTCGGCCCGGGCGCCTCACTTGTGGGGTGCCGCGGGGATCGATCCTCTCGCCTTCTGTTCAACATCTACATGAAGCCGCTGGGTGAGATCATCAGTGGTTCGGTGTGAGGTACCAGCTGTGCGGATGACACCCAGCTGTACTTTTCCACGGACCACCCCAGCGAAGCTATCGAAGTGCTGTCCCGGTGTCTGGAGGCCGTCGGGTCTGGATGGGAGAAACAGGCTCAAGCTCAATCCCTCCAAGACAGAGTGGCTGTGGATGCGGCATCCCGGTACAGTCAGCTAAATCCGCGGCTGACCATCGGTGGCGAGTCATTGGCCCCGATGGAGAGGGTGCGCAACAGCGTCCTCCTGGATGAGCGGCTGTCTCTAGAAGATCATTTGACGGCCGTCTCCAGGAGAGCGTTCTACCAGGTTCGCCTGGTGCGCCAGTTCGCCCCTTTCTGGACGGGAGGCCCTATGCACGGTCACTCACGCCCTTGTGACGTCTCGCCTGGATTACTGCAACGCTCTCTACATGGGGCTTCCTTGAAGGGCATCCGGAGGCTGCAGTTAGTCAGAATGCGGCTGCGCGGGTGATAGAGGAGCCCTCGTGGCTCCCGCATAACACCCATCCTGCGCAGGCTGCACTGGCTACCTGTGGCCTTCCAGGTGCGCTTCAAGGTTTTGGTGACCACCTTTAAAGCGCTCCATGGCATAGGGCCGGGTTATCTGGGACCGCCTACTGCGACCAGATACCTCTCACCGACCCGTGCGCTCTCACAGAGGGACTCCTCAGGGTGCCGTCAGCTAGGCAGTGTCGTCTGGCGGCGCCCAGGGAAGGGCCTTCTCTGTGGGGCTCCCACCCTCTGGAACGAACTCCCCCCAGGACTCCGTCAACTTCCTGACCTTCGAACCTTCCGTCGCGAGCTCAAGACACATTTATTCATCTGTGCAGGACTGGCTTAGATTTTAAATTTAGAGGGGTTTTAAATTGATTTTAATATTTATATTTTATATTTATATTTCTATTTTTAATAATTTGGGCGTTAGAATAAGTTTTTTAAGGATTATTTTAATTTGTATATTGATGTTTTATATGCCTGTGAACCGCCCTGAGTCCTTTGGGAGATAGGGCGGTATATAAATTTGAATAATAAATAATAAATAAATAAATAAATAAGATTTAGACACAAATCAATTTACAATAAACTCTATTATACTCGTCCTTATTTTATTGTTTTAAACAGAACTTTAAATATGTATAGACTGCATTCACTCTTCTGAATTTTTGTGAAATCCACCCTTTACACGCATGTTTCCTAGAGTCATGTAATGGGAAGACTGAAACTGTAGCGGCAGACATTTCTACTAAAGGAACAGGTCTCTCTGAACTGGTCAGGTTGACCCCCAAATAAAAGAGCAGAGTTTTGTAGTGTACAGCTCTCAATTAATTGCAGGGTTTTTTGTTTAACTCAACATGATGCCCAAAATTAAAAACAGAGCATTTGGGTTGCTAGGTAAGTATGGTCTTTTAAATGTAGCATGAGGTTGCAGAGAGTGATTTTTTTCATTGGAAAATAATAGGAGTGCTTCAATCCTATTCATTCAGTCATGAATCTGAAACTGCACTTAGTTTCCTGAACTAGTTGAAACTTATATCGAGAAAAGACTTGGAGGTAAAAGTTTATGACTAAAACCCACTGCAGTTAATTGCTACCTAATGAGCTGAATCCAAAATAGCTTGCAGTCAGCTTTAATAGATGAGAAACCAGAATTAATAAATAGTCTAGAAACTAGAAACAAAGGGATATATGTGTGTGTGTGTGTGTGTGTATGTGTACATACACAAAAATACAGCAAACACAAGTTTTTTCCCGTGTAAGGTTGAGAGTATCTTGGCGAAGTTTCGATGAGGTCTCACTCATCATCTTCAGGCTGGTGCTTTCAGCTTCAAGACAGCCTTCTGCACAGACCAAAAAATAGCCAACATCTTAAGAAACCCCAAAGACAAGATCCATCTAGAAAACCAAGGAGTCTATGAAATACCATGCAAAGTCTGCCCAGCCACATAAATTGGACAAACGAATAGGAGAATAAATGCACGTATCGCAGAACACAAGAACGCAGTCAGAAAAGAAGAAAAAACCTCCTCCCTTTTCCAGCACCTTAAAACCACAGGACATGAAATTGATTTTGAAGGAACCGAATTAATCTCCAAAACTGAACACTATAACAAGAGAATAATTATGGAAGCCATTGAAATAGAGAAACACCCCCACAACATGAAGAAACGGGATGACACCTCTCGCCTACCAGAATCTGGAAACTGGCCTTAGTCAACAAACGAGTCCCAGCCACAAAAATTGATACCGGACCCAGGATAACACACAACACCACCACCAATCATCCTCACCAGATTCAAACCCAAACCCATCTCACAGACGAAACACAACCACCATCAAGAAGCCAGACCCTGGCACCACTGGATGCTGCACCCCCCTCCGATCCCCACACAAAGCAAGCTGACACACGCCAGGAAAACATGACAGGACCTCGGACTTGGAGCCAGACCAGGGCCCGGAATGCTGCATCACAGCCATCTGCTCAAGACATCACATCACAGAACTCCAGAGGCCACAAAACCAAAGCTCAGGAACAAAAGACTAGGACCACACCCACACAGGATGCTGCGAGGCAGCCGACCAATCTGCAAACACCCACTCCATCTACCAGTCAAGCTGCAACCACACAGCCAACCAACCCGCTCACAGCAACACTCCCCACCTCCCCACCAGTATTAATAGAGCTCCGACTACTCTTTGCTCGAGAAGCACAAAGCCTAAGACACCAGTCTGAAGATGATGAGTGAGACCTCATTGAAACATCGCCAAGATACTCTCAACCTTACACGGGAAAAGACCCGAAAATGTGAAGACCTACATATATCCCTTTGTTTCTAGGTTCTAGACTATTGGTTTTTATATATATAAAGATAAAGGTTCCCCTCGCACATATGTGCTAATCGTTCCCAACTCTAGGGTGCGGTGCTCATCTCAGTTTCAAAGCCGAAGAGCCAGCACTGTCCGAAGATGTCTCTGTGGTCATGTGGCCGGCATGACTCAACGCCAAAGGCACACAGAACGCTGTTACCTTCCCACCAAAGGTGGTCCCTAGTTTTCTATTTGCATTTTTTACGTGCTTTCGAACTGCTAGTTTGACAGAAGCTGGGACAAGAAACGGGAACTAACCCCGTTACGCAGCATTACATACATATATACATACATGCATACATGCATACATATATACATACATACATACATACATACATACATACATACATACATTATGGTTAGAACGAGTATTACAGGCCAACTCTGCCAACTATCAGCAGTTCGATCCTGACTGGCCTTCCATCCTTCCAAGATTGGTAAAATTAGGACCCAGATTGTTGGGGGCAATATGCTGACTTTTTAAAAACCACTTAGAGAAGATTGTAAAGTACTATGAAGTGGTATATAAATCTAAGTCCTATTGCTAAAAATGATAAAGGTCAAATGAGACAAATAACTTGGCATCCATCAGGAAAGTACCTGTGCATATTGCTGGGCATGGGTACCAATTGCTAACCTTTGCTTCAGAGCATGGCCCATATATATATAACTTAGCTACAATTCAATTCTTTAATTCCTTGAAGAACTTCCAGATTTATTTTTCTTCAGGTCTTCTTCCCTTTAGCCTTCACAGTCTCATTAAGAATAACAGCTTATAATAGGAATAAAAATACACAAATTTATATAAACCCCCATAAATGATTTGTTCTATTTAAAAACAAAATAGAGAGAGTGGAAGGGAGAGAGAAATATCTCAGGTTACCTCAACTTCTTTTTATTCTCTTTTCAAGAATTGGTCTGCTGCAGATCTGCTTCACTGAGCCTATTCACTGTGCTTTTAATTAGAACATTAATATTCCCAATCTTGCTCTGGTTTCCCACTAACGCTGGCATTAATTCTTCTCTTTCAGTAACTTGGACAAGAAAAAAACCCAGATCAAAATGAAAATCTGTATGCAAAGCATACTTACAGCCTAGATAAAGAGAAGGCGTCCTTGGTGCTCCAGATGTTGGCGAACTATAATCTCAGCATCCCTCACCACTGGCTAGACTGATTGAACGTTCTTGGAGTTGTAGTTCAGCAACATCTGGAAGCCACAGTATGTCTCCTTCTGACTTAGATAATATCTGACACATCACTTTTTCTTATACAAGTACATTATCTTACTCCATAAGTCTTTTATTTTCTCAACAGCTGTTAACAAAAGCTGTATCACTCCACTTTAATGCTGCAATAACCAAGGGGGGGGGGTTCTCGCTTTAAGACATATCTTTGTGACCCAAAGGTCAGCTCTGGGAACTTTTTAAGTGGAAAATCGTAGTACATTGCTATAAAAGGTGGTGCAGTGGTTAGAATGCAGTATTGCAGGCTAATTCTGCGACTGCCAGGAGTTCGATCCTGATCGGTTCAAGGTTGACTCAGCCTTCCATCCTTCTGAGGTCAATAAAATGAGGAGGACCCAGATTGTTGGGGGCAATAGGCTGACCCTGTCAACCGCTTAGAGAGGGTTGTAAAGCACTATGAAGCGGTACATAAGTCTAAATGCTATTGCTATTTCTGTAAAAGGACTGCGCCTTATTTCTGCTTTAGTAATTTTTTCTAAAACTTATAGATCCGGAGGCTGCAGTTAGTCCAGAATGCAGCTGCGCGGGTGATAGAGGGAGCCCCTCGTGGCTCCCGAGTGACACCTATCCTGCGCAGGCTGCACTGGCTGCCTGTGGCCTTCCGGGTGCGCTTCAAGGTGTTGGTGAACGTCTTTAAAGCGCTCCATGGCATAGGGCCGGGTTACTTACGGGACCGCCTGCTGCTACCGAATACCTCTCACCGACCCGTGCGCTCTCACAGAGAGGGATTCCTCAGGGTGCCGTCGGCGCGACAGTGTCGTCTGGCGACACCCAGGGGAAGGGCCTTCTCTGTGGGGGCTCCCGCCCTCTGGAACGAACTCCCCCCAGGACTTCGTCAACTTCCGGACCTCCGAACCTTTCGCCGCGAGCTTAAAACTTACTTATTTATCTGCGCTGGCCTGGGTTAGTTTTTAAGTTTATGGGTTTTTTAATGGGTTTTAGTCTCAAATTTTAATTGTGGCCAATTTTAATAAGTTTTTTAATTGTATTTTAATTTGTATTTATATTGTATTGTCTATTTTACTTGGCTGTGAACCGCCCTGAGTCCTTCGGGAGAAGGGCGGTATACAAATTTAATAAATAAATAAATAAAATAAATAAATCTTGGTGCCATGTCCAGCTTGGTGTTCCTCAGATGTTAGAATACATCATTGTATTCTAACAATTCTTGGATTTTGGGGAGTTATCCAATATAGTACATTTGAAGGCACAAGGTGATAAACCCAAAATGGCAATTCTCCTTCCTCTTCCACTGTCTCTTCCTCCTCTTCTACACCCTGGCTTTCTCCACATAGAATAAAAGTTTCAGAATAACTCTTTATGCTTCACCTGCAGAAATATATGTAGACATCAGCATTCAAAATACTGTAATCAAAGCCTCTATTAACTCTGTAACTCAGCTGGAATTAACTCCTTAAAATGTTTGAATCCTTCAGTGCAATTCTTCTTCTTCTTCTTAGCATTTTCTTCTTTGAAGAATGCTATTTTGGCTGCGACAAAAAAAAAATTCTGACTCTTCTAAACAAAAAAATAAAAAGGCAATTCCGCATAGATGAAGAGAGTTGCTTAGCAACTGCAATACTGCCTGTGACAATAGTTTAGGCACATCAGATCAAAGGAGGACTTTAATGTAACTTCATAAAAACGGGGTAGAGTGAGCCATTAGAGCTCACCATACATTTAATTCTGTTTTTGCAACCCTTTGGGATGTGTTTGGGAAAGGATCCTCCTGCTGGGTCAATGGCTCTATGCATTGGCACAGCAGTCCACAGATCCACTTTTAATCCTCAAGTATCAAATTCATTACTGAACGCCAGAAGCAATATCCTTGTGGTTATTATTTCCTTTAGGTAGCAGTTCCATAGCTGGGCTGCAGACATGCAACTGACCACTAGAGGGGAGCAAAGAAAGAGTTTTCTTATCACTTGGCTCCTGCCTAATAGTCAGCTAGCCCTTTTTCTAAGCTTACTTTTAGGAGGAAAGGGCACAGGGATAGAAGAAATTTCCTCAGTGGTGAAATCCAATTTTTTTTTACTACTGGTTCTGTGGGCGTGGCTTGGTGGGTGTGGTGTGGCTTGGTGGGCGTGGCAGGCAAAGGACACTCCAAAATTTCCATTCCCACCCCACCCCGGGGCCAGCCAGAGGTGATATTTGCCAGTTCTCTGAACTACTCAAAATTTCCGCTACCGGTTCTCCAGAACCTGTCAGAACCTGCTGGATTTCACCCCTGCATTTTCTCCCAGAAGAAGCCTTTTCCCTGCATTTGCCCTTTTGCTGTAGTTTAAGTGTGGATTTTAAGAATTAAGAAACGTAAGTCTTTCAGAGCACGGTGGCACAGTGGTTAGAGTACAGTACTGTAGGCTACTTCAGCTGATCATCGGCTGCCAGCAGTTTGGCAGATCGAATCTCACCAGGCTCAAGGTTTACTCAGCCTTCCATCCTTCCGAGGTGGGTAAAATGAGGACCCAGATTGTTGGGGGAACTCTATAAACTGCTTAGAGAAGGCTGGAAAGCACTGTAAAGTGGTGTATAAGTCTAAGTGCTATTGGTATTTTTAAAAAAGTGGTAAAAACATTGAATTGATCCACACAGCCTCCTTGCCCCAGGAAAGAAAAGAGGCAGCCTGCATACTTTTTGTAGAGGGCTTATCCTCACTCGGAAGCATCCTTCTTAGTACCAATCCTGACTGAGCCAAGCTAAAGCTAGATCAAGGTGGAAACGATGACTTCAATGAGAAACGTAGAGAAAATTGCCTATGTGGACATTCTATAGTAGATCACAGAGAGGAGGTGAGTCAAAATGATAGCTGAGAGCACATCGCTGGGCTCTCTGCCCATAATTCATTTCTTTTTTGGGCTGTGGGAACCCTGTTTCTGCAGCTACTTCCAATTAAAAAAAAAACCTCCAAACTCTATTGTGGGAAAGACAACAAAGAGATGAAGCAAGAAAGATGAACCTTCTGGATTTTTTCCCCCTGCAGCAGCATTTGCTTCGAGGGATTCATTTGTAAAATAAAAATAAAAATAACATGGTTTGCAGAAATGAAAACGATTCTAACGCACCGCCTTAGTTTAATATTGCCTCTTCTTCACTTTAAAAGTTTTCTTTGCTTCTTTTGTGTGAGTAGTTTTCTGCATCTTCGTTAGCTACTGACAATCTCAGAGGGAGGGACCCTGGTTGATTTTCATTCATTTTAAGAAACCACTTTTCTTGAGCTGCAGAAAGCTGTAATGAACTCTTCTGTGGCTCCAAGGGAGCAGGGATTGCTCATGTGTTAAAAGCAGATTTCCAAAATGTTTGTAAATGACAGCAAGAACCCCAGGAAAAAATAGTTAAATTGCACCGGCAGAAGAGATATCAGCATCAATGCTGGAAACAATAATACAGCACACCGCCTTCTTGCTCTTCTACGGGAAAGGGAAATTTGAGCTCGGATTGCTTTGAGCAAGTGACATGTCTCAGAGAAGAAAGCACCTTGCTTTAGTGTCAAGCTGTCAAGCTGGGCACATCATTTCATGCCCACCCAGTGATTGTTTACGCTATTGCAAAACCAAACCTAAGCAAATGCCAACTTTGTGCTCTGCATTGAAATGATGCTGCCTCTCCTTATCATACTGGAATTCTATTTATAAATGTGCTCTATCCACAAAGATTTAGATCAGGGCCCATGCGGTTCTAAGATCTGGCCTGCGAGGCTGCCCTGGAAGCAGCAAAAGACCGGCCTGCAGTGCCCCTGTCAGCAAAAATAGAGCTTGGGAGGGCTTCAGGCAGCCCTCCCAAGCTCCATTTTCACTGGCAGAGGATTGCTGGGTGCCATCACAACCGAAAATGGGGCTCAGGAGCCCTTTTTTGCTGGCCACCACAGGAACCCCCAATACGAGTGATGTCGAGATGCCCATGCCCCCTGGCCATGCCCACCCCTGCCCCCGAGGTCAAACACAACCCTGATGCAGCCCTCAATAAAATTGAGTTTGGTACCCCTGATTTAGATGCTCACCAGATCTTAATATAACTGCCCTCAGGATGTTATATACCCTTATTAATCTAAGGAACTTCTTAGCATACAGAGAGGTGATAACATTAGACCTTCATAAACCATTTTCTACCATCTTGCCTTGGGATCCTATTTCTGATTCATTTTTTATACTTAGAATAGAAAATTCATGACCCATTCTTCTAACATTTCCTCAAAGTTGTCTCTTGAGGATTCCTTAAGAACTTGTCTGCATGACGCAATTTTCTTCTCATCCCAACCCATAAACCAAGTTGATTTACAATCTGGGTTATTTGTTCTTGAACCACCAACATTTCATTATTTTCCTGACTGCTAACTGAACAACCCTACGTTTATTTAAAAAATAAATCTGATCGTAGCCATTGGATGTTTACCCCTCATTAAAATGTTTTGGATTTGCAGTTTAGAATTCATGGTCAATGAAGTCATGTCTCGAATATTCAATTATTTAACGCAGGGAAAGAATTATCTTGTGTCGAATAAAACTTAATGTAAGAGATTATTATATTTTTATCCTGCCTTTTTTATGTTTGGTCAACTCAAATGGAATTCTCAATTCTCAAATGTGAGAATGACCTTAGAAGACGAGGTGGCAAGGAAGAGATGCTGCCAAGGAAAGATCAGCTAAAAGGGGAAGGATTGAGTGATGGGCAGAGAAAGAAACTCAGAAAGAATCTGCCCTAACTTTTCATACACTAAAAAGAGACAGTGGAAGATTTGTACTTTCAAATTCTATTACTGAGTCTTTACATAACTTAGATGTAGCTTGTCTTCTGATTTTTCCTGTTTGGTTTACATGGGAGTCTAACAATGGCACACCGGCCAAATCTTCCTTCCTCCTATCTTCTCAACAACAAAAACCCTGTGAGGTGGGTTAGGCTGAGAGAGTTTGGTCCAAAGACATCCAGCTAATGTTTATGCTTATGGGAGCCCCAGTACTCACAGCCTCCTGGTTTCTATGTCAGCGTCTTCACCACTTCATCACAGAAGAAGAAAAAAACCCACCAGATTATCTTAAGTGTTAGAAATGCATTATATACCAGAAGTTCTCTCCAATGCAAGAGTTCTAAACACTGAGAGCTTGATATAGGCTGCTTTTTCCCACAATATACTAACCGATAGCAAACCAAACTGTGGTTTACTATATTAGCTCAATTGCTTCCATATACATGAACACACACACACATATACACTTCGAATCATAAGCTGACTGTGCTGGTTGGGTTAATACTATAAGCCAGTGATGGCAAACCTTTTCGGCACCAAGTGCCCAAACTCGAACATGTGCACGCGCGTGTGCACCGGAGCGCCGGAAACCCGAAGACCAGCTGATGATAGTGCGCGTGCCCACAGAGAGGGCTCTGCATGCCACCTCCGGCATGCGTACCATAGGTTCGCCATTACGGCTATAGGCTGTGACACAAACTAGCCAATGACACTTTAACAGCTTGTGTGAACCCAGCCTTAGTTAAGAATATGACTAATGGGCACATGTTTTATGGTGGAATTAAATATTTAGAAATGGACTCCTACGCCCTAAACATCAATGCTTATGTGATAGAAACACCCCCCACCTCAAAAAAAAACAAAAACCAGTAGCTGCTCTCAGTTCAAACAAGGCTAATGGATTCTGCCGGCTCATGTGGCTAAGCCCAGGCTGAGCCTTCTGTAACAACTTTATGCTAGCTTGGGTGCATGATTCATATTACATGTTACTTTCTGATTTTAACCTTCAAACAACCATTAGGAAGGACCTGGAGATCAACCCAGAAGCTTATTCAAATTGTCAGTTGCTAAAACACTGATGCAGGCTTTTAGCTCTATTGAATTTCTCACAGTCAGTTACCTGAGCAATGGTTTGTAATTTAATTAATTACTCTCCAGTCTCCTTTCGCTATCTTTAATTTTATTACGTTTGCACATGGCTTTTTTCCCCTTAAAAGCTCAGCTACCTTTCTGAAGTAGAAGGGGGAGATTTAATTCAGTTGGAATCCTTTTATGGCGAGTCCTTTGATTCAGCAGCAAAGGACACTTCAAGTGTTTTGTTTGTATCTTTGTAAAGGGTTTGTATCTTTCTAAACCCTTTTCCTGCACGAGGTGTCTGCATCGCACATAACTTGGGCCTTGGCCAAGCTTTTTGAAAAATGTAGACTTTTCCTTAAAAAACCCCCTTACATATTTCTGCTTTTTAAATCTTGAGGCAGAAAAATTCTTTAGTGTTATTGCTCCATTTTTGTATCAAAGAGGGTGGGGTGGGGTGGGGTGAGGGGGACAATGAAAACATGCAAGTTCCAATGATAAAATAGCATAGCCACTAGAGGTCACTGGGATTTCACTTGGGCTTCTGCTTCTCTTGCAAAGGATTCCATGTTTGATCTCCGACATTAGAACTAAAGATCATAGAATAACGAGATTGGAAGGGACTCTGGAGGTCTTTTAGTTTAACCCTCTGTTCAAGCAGACTCTTTATCATTCTGGACAAATGACTATCCAATATCTTCTTAAAAGCCTCCAGTGATGGAACACCCATAATTTCTAAAGGTAAGCAGTTCCATTGATTAATTGTTCTCCCTGCCAGGAAATTTCTCCTTAGTTCTAGATTGGATCCTTCTTTGACAAGCTTCCATCCATTACTTCTTGTTCTGCCTTCAGGTGCTTTGAAGAATAGGTCGACCTCCTCTTCTCTGTGACAGCCTCTCAAGTATTTGAAGATTACTATCATGTCACTTCTAGTTCTTCTCTTCGTTTGACTAGACATACCTAGTTTTCTAAACCATTCATTATATGGTTTAGCTTGATGACCTGTTATCACATTAGTTGCTTTTCTCTGTATTCTTTCTAAGGTCTCAGTATTTATTATTATTTTTTTGAATCATGGTGACCTGGGCTGGATGTAGTAGTCCAAGTGTAACCTCATTAATGAAATATAGAGCACTACTATTATTTTTATTATTATTATTTATTTATTTTATTTATTTATTTGAATTTATATCCCGCCCTTCTCTGAAGACTCAGGGCGGCTTACATTGTGTTAAGCAATAGTCTTCATCCATCTGTATATTATATACAAAGTCAACTTTTTACCTACCTTATAAAGGATGGAAGGCTGAGTCAACCTTGGGCCTGGTGGGACTTGAACTTGCAGTAATTGCAAGCAGCTGTATTAATAACAGACTGCTTAGTCTGTTGAGCCACCAGAGGCCCTTCCTGTTACTATTACTTCCTGTGATCTTGATAGTAGCCTTCTGTTGATGCACCCTAGGACCTAGATTCCTCTCATAGTTACTACTGTGGAACAGGGGTGAAATCCAGCAGGTTCTGACAGGTTCTGGAGAACAGGTAGCAGACATTTTGAGTAATTTGGAGAATTGGCAAATACCGCCTCTGGCTGGCCCCAGAGTGGGGTGGGAATGGAGATTTTGCAATATCCTTCCCCTGCCACGCCCACCAAGCCACGACTACCAAGCCAAACCATGCCCACCAAGCCACACCCACAGAACCGATAGTAAAAAAAAAATTGGATTTCACCACTGCTGTAGAGCCAATTATCACCTATTCTATACTCGTTCATTTGTTTTTTCTTGCCTAAGTGTAGGAACTCACTTTTCTCTGAGGTACCGCTAGCAAAGTCTCCAGCGTGGTTCTCCTTGGGGAACTGCTGCCAACCACTGTAGACTCTAATGAGTGGATTGCACAATCATCTGTCTCGAAAGGCTACAGAGGTACATTGTTTCAGGACAGCTGGAGTATCATTTTCAGTGACGAAGAGACCAAAGTTTACTCTGGAATTTCTCAGCAGATCTTTCTCCCTGCTTCTAATCATTTAACATCTCTTCTGGTTTTTGTTTTTGAGCTTGCTTTATCATTGGAAATGACTGAGTTGCTGTTTTCTTCTACACACTTTCTGTTTCAGGGAAGACCTTGCGGCTGCCTGAATTTTCTAATCTGAAAAACTTCCATTTATCGGTACAGGTGTATCTGTTTTTCTTCTAACCCTCTCAAAAAGACTGAGTGGCTGGTCTTCCCTTGGGATTTCACTGGAAATCAGGGAAGCCAGGAAAATTACAGACCCAGTCATCATACAATGAAAGCCTGGGTATTTATACATTCCCATCAGAGGGGGGTTTCAGCAGGTCCTGACCAGTTCTGGAGAACCGATAGCGGAAATTTTGACTAGTTTGGAAAACCGGTAAATACCACCTCCGACTGGGCCCGCCCCCCATCTAGTCTCTGCCTCCCGAATCCCAGCTGATCGGGAGGAAATGGGGATTTTGCAGTAAACTTCCCCTGGAGTGGGGTGGGAATGGGGATTTTACAGTATCCTTCCCCTGCCACATCCACCAAGCCACGCCCACAGAACCGGTAGTAAAAAAATTTGAAACCCACCACTGAATCCCATGGTCTGCTCATTACTAAGTAACTAAAAAGATCACCATATCTAATCCACGAGATCAACTGAAAGCTCCTTTGAAAGAAACACGGGAACGAGAGGAAAAATAATGCATGAAAATCTTTCCATATGTAACTAATTCAGCTGTTCTTTTAGGAGCTTGACGTTTTAATTACAGTTCTCTTCCAGAGCTTGAAAGGAGAAAGTGCAAAATAAAACCTTTATATGTGCTCTTTTCTTTACCGCAGTAATCCATATGTTATGCCACTGTCTCAGGAAATTGTTTGGAGCAGTTTGGCTGCTGTGGTCATAAAGGGGTCTTTTCCTTCCTCAGCTAATAACAAGTAACAATGTATTTGCTGCTATGTGTGAGCTAGATCCTTCCCCCTCTTGGCTTCTTGGGGTGGAGGATGAATTTGAGTGATGGTGCATCTCTGACTAGGGGATGCGGTGGCTCAGTGGCCAAGATGCTGAGCTTGTCGATCAGAAGGTCAGCAGTTCAGCGGTTCGAATCCCTAGTGCCGTGTAATGGAGTGAGCTCCTTTACTTGTCCCAGCTTCTGCCAACCTAGCAGTTAGAAAGCATGTAAAAAATGCAGGTAGAAAAATAGGGACCACCTTTGGTGGGAAGATAACAGCGTTCCGTGCAACTTTGGTGTTGAGTCATGCCGGCCACATGACCATGATCTTCCGACAGCGCTGGCTCTTTGGCTTTGAAATGGAGATGAGCACCACCCCTCAAGCCAGAAATGACTGGCACGCGTGTGCAGGGAAACCTTTACCTTTACATCTCTGACTGAGGGAGCAGGGGTATGCCCAAGCCTGAAGAAGCCACCTTATATCCAACCAGGTTGAAAAATTTCCTCCCAGACTTTGTGACTGTCTTTTGGGGGGCAACGTTCTGGATAAGATGAAGAGTGTCCTAGATGAAGCAGATTATATGGCATGTAGATCCGTGCATGGGATCACCTCTTCTAGATAGAGAACGGATCTTGAAGTGGGGATCTGGGCGGAGAGAAAATAGCTCTTTTGGCCCTACTGGATCACTTAGTAGGATTTGGTACCATTGACTCTAGTTCAGGGGTCTCCAACCTTGGCAACTTTAAGCCTGGTGGACTTCAACTCCCAGAATTCCCCAGCCAGCTTTGCTGGCTGGGGAATTCTGGGAGTTAAAGTCCTCCAGGCTTAAAGTTGCCGAGGTTGAAGACCCCTGCTCTAGTTTAATCTAATTTAATCTTTCCAGACTGGCTGTGTGGTTTGTGGATTGGGACCCCTGTGTTAGAACGGTTGCTACAGCAGCAGGGGAAGGAGTATTATTCTAGCCAAAAGTTATAAACCACTCCTGGCTGGTAGTATACTTGAGTCATGTTGACATTTAAAACCAAAAAATATATTATTATTCTTATTTTACTAGTTCCTGTATCTGTTGATAATAAATCAGATTCATTCTGATTTGATCGTTTATTCCTATTTGGGATCTACATAAAACATACATTTTCACTAATTGTCTTCTGGCCTCAGTTTTCATCCCCTTTGCCATCTTTTAACTGTGCTATGTGAATACGAGTGGATTTGTTAAATCGCATGATATATCTCACCATTAAAACTGTATCCGTGAAATTATGCTCACTTTTAAGGTGATAATAGATTCTTTCTTGGTCTGTTGCAACAACACAATTACCTCTTCAGAATTTACCCTAAAGAAATTTCAAGAGTACAGCTGCATAATTACACCTCCTCTTGCTTTTGAACCAAGATAGTCATTCGGAAACTTTGTTTTGGATTTCCAGTTGTGGACATTTTGTTCTGAAGGCTATTGTCAAGGTAAAGATTTAAAGCTTGGGATGCACAGCTGTAGGGTGAAAGCAGATTATTTTTTACCGGAGGGAGAAAAATAAGGTTTATCTCTCTATAACAAGCTCTACTTAAATAACATACAGTCCAAAGGTGGTCTGTCTATTTATTTTTCTATTTAGGTATCTATATTTCTCTCTCTCTCTCTCTCTCTCTCTCTCTCTCTCTCTCTCTCTCTCTCTCTCTCTCTCTCTCTCTCTCTCTCTCTCTCCCTCCTCCCTCCCTCCCTCCCTCTCTCTCCCTCCCTCTCTCTCTCTCTCTCTCTCTCACACACACGCACATCTATCAACTTTACCTATTTCTGTTTATCATCTATTTATCCTTTCTCTCTCTCTCATCTCTCTCCCTCCTCCTCCCTCCCCCCTTCTCTCTATCATCTATCATCATCTATCATCTATCATCTATCCAGGTTTGCAGGGGTTTGGGAGAACCTCTAGCTAAGATTCTGTGCAGTTTGGAGAACCCCTAAATCCTATTCCTGGCTGGTCCTGCCCACCCCTCCCCCCCAGGAGTCCTCATGTGGCCCGTTTTGGATGCAGGTAAGTGCAGGGTGCGTACAGAGGCTCAGGGAGGGTGAAAAATGGGCCTACTGGATTTTCAGGAAGAGGGCCTCCAAAAGGCCTCCGGAGCCTGGGGAGGCCATTTTTGCCATCCTGGAGGCTTGAGGAAAGCCTCCGGAGCCCAGAGACGGCAAAAACACCCCCCCTGCCATGGTTCAGGAGACTGACTAGGCCACGCCCACCATGGCCATGCCCACCCAGCAACTGGGCATAGAACCCCTTGCTAAAATTTTTGAAGCCCACCCCTGTATCTATCTATCTATCTATCTATCTATCTATCTATCTATCTATCTATCTATCTATCTATCTATCTATCTATCTATCTATCATCTGTCCCTGTTAAATGGATACAAGTGAAATGCAACAACACCAGCAAAGCAAAAGTGTTGATGAGATTTGGGAGGGAAACTAAAGTAGAGGAGGATGGGAATGCCTTTTTCCTCTAATGGCCAGGACACTAATAGATCTGGAATGCTTGACACTCTTACAATCAGAAAAAGGTTAAGCCTATATAGAAAGGTTAAATCAATGAATGTCAGCAGTGTGAAATTTTCATGGTGATCAGCAAAGTTCAATTATAAACTACTGTACATTTTCCTTATAAGGAATTGAGTGGGGAAAAATGATGTTTGTGAAAGAAAATTGATGCAAAATCAAGGTTTTTAAGAAAAGGAAAAAGAAAATATTTGTTTTTTTAAAGTTCCTACACGGTATGTTTTCACGCTCTTGATTAGCATATGAAAACGTTCTCCGTCTTATTATTTGGTTTTGCTATTTTCCTTCATTTTCCTAAGTACTAACAAACATGTAATATTTGGGAAAACTGTTATTATACATAACAGCTGTTTCTGCATAAATGCTATAACTAAATCACCCAACAGACTGAGACAATAGCTCCATTCCTACAACCTGCTGGATCACCTCACTCCATTATAGAAAGGATAGGCTTGATAAAACCAACATTTTCGCACTTAGAAATGTCCTCCTACCTGCCCTTAGTTATGCTGTCATATTATTCCAACTGAAGATTTGCATTTAAATGAATTGGTGGGCTCTGAATTGGTTGACTCATCAATAATGAACAATAATTTTTACATGCATATGCACAGCAGTCATAGGCAGCTAACCATGCAATCATCCTACAGATTGGGAAAAACTGTAAGAAAAGAGCTCTAGATCATTTCTATGGGAGTGATGCTATTACAAATTACTTTACCTTGGGGGGGGGGATTTGCCAAAGTCTCAGGGATCCATTTAGTTTTGCAACTATTTCTGCCTCTACAAACACAGAGTCATATTTTTCTGCTATGAGTTTTAGCACAAAATACTGGGGAGACATGATGACGTAGGCAAATTACTAAGTGCGGTGGTGATTTTTGCATATAAAATCATGCACCATTTCCCTATGAACGCCTGATTGAATGGCCTTGATTTTCACAGAATACTAGATTGACAAAATTGGAAGAGACCTTGGAGGTCTTCCTGCTCAAGCAGAAAACTCTATACCATTTCAGGTGGTCATGAATGCAGGATGGCCCAAATTTTGATCACATGAGCATTGGAATGCTGCAAAAGCTGGAACTTCAAGGGCTAGAATAAGTCCATTTTTTTCAGCAGCATCATAACGTTGCGCAGTCATTGAACGAATGGGTGTAACTCAAGGACTACCTGTACAATTGTTAATTGACAAGATACTGATCCATCTCTTCTGTAACCTCCATCTGCTATTT
The DNA here is from genome assembly GCF_028640845.1 of Ahaetulla prasina. Lineage (NCBI taxonomy): Eukaryota > Metazoa > Chordata > Lepidosauria > Squamata > Colubridae > Ahaetulla > Ahaetulla prasina. Next base: position 135,632,447 of record NC_080539.1, read on the forward strand.
CCCCCTCCTTACCCCAGCCTCTCCCCCATCAGTCCAGCCACTCAGTGCATCTGATAAAGTGAGCTGCAACTCACAAAAGTTTATGCCTTTTAATAAAATTTGTCGTTGGAAAAGGTGCTACAAGACTCCTGATTTTTTGCTATCATAAACTAACCCAGCTCTCCGCCTACAATCATTAGTATAAGGAGCTGCTTTGACGTTTTTATATTTCAAGAGATTGTCAGAAGCTCAATTTCTGTTCAATCTCGTGTGGTTGAACCTGATGCCCTGTCAAAACCAAGAATGATTAAAGTCATTCTTATGCCCCCTTTGACAATTTCAGTGGCAGTTTGTTCCTTTATGTCTCTCAGGAAGCTGTGGGAGGATGAAATTTTGATTATTATTGCTGCACCTGAGAGTAATCCATTTGAAAAGGATTTTACTCATCTATTGCTGTCGTGGACAACGCAACTTGGACAGTGATGGTATTTAGCTGGTTCTATCCGATTCGGGCAAACCAGTAGCGGCAGCTATGGGAGTCTCCGCCCACCGACCTGGATATCATCACATCTCATTTTTTATGTTCTGCGCATGCGTGGAAAACCGTGCGCACATTTGCGAACCGGTAGCGAAGGTAAGTGAATGCCTCCCCTGAACTTGGACCATGGGAATAAAGAGCTGGACAAAGAACAGGTGGGAGAGAAGCGCAAGGCAGATTCTGCATGAAGAAGAAGAAGGAGAACAGGAAACAGGGGAGACGGGGTCTGGTTCAGCTGCTGCTCATTCAAATGACAGGACTCAAATGCCATGCCATGTTCTCGTGAAAAACGCCGAGGCCATAAATAAGTCAGACTTTTTCAGCAACTTGTTGAGGGCCATTTAAAAAATACATTACAGGAAAGAGTGATTATAAATAGCGCAACACAGCACCTCCTGGAGACATCCTTTCTCAAACCGTGCAGCGGGTTATATTGACTTACAGTGCCAAGAGCTAATACGAAACTATGAATACGTTCTAAAGATAATTCACTTCTTTATTAATGGTTCTTTGGAGTGTTCATTCTTGTCCCTGTCTATCTTGCTAAATATGTTGTGTTGATAAATTCTGCTTCAGTAAACGGGGGGCTCCGTTTGGATTTAATATATGCAGCCTTGAAAGGAGATGGATGCTCTCGGTTGCTGGAATTAACATAGATTAAGATTAGGAACTGCTCAGATATTTGTCATCAAAGTAGTGTCCAGATGCTGCCCTCAGATTTCTGAACAAGCCTGTCCACATATAACTTTTATATAAATTATATATAAATTATATATATAATTTCTGCACATTTCAACTTAAACACAGTGCTTTCGAATCTCTGGTGCATTAATTCCCAAAGCAACAATGTGTGACAAGTTATTTCAAGAGCCCAAATTTCCTGACAAGGAAATGGCCAGCTAGTTTGTGTCTGTATTTAAAAGTTAACCATCTCACTCCTGTTTTGTTTTTTAGACATGCAAAATCACAACATTGCAGGGATCGAGATGCTGTCAAAATGGTTCAATGGATGAGGTTACTTCTGGAGCCTTGTTATCGCTGCCTCATGTTAAGTCCATCAGTAGGGAGGTTTTTTTTAAAATTACTACTCATTCCACAGGTATTTGTGTAAAGATGATTTGCATTTCATAATATCATCATAAATCTAGTGCAAATATACATAAATGAAGCTGTGATGGAATGTAGTGGGCCAGAATCCCAGGAAGGAGGGAATGCATTCCAGAGGAGTGGGAGACAACTCCACTAAGATATCATATGCAAAAGAAAGAGGGTGAAGATAGCTCTTCCCTAATAGTTCCCAGAGTGTGTGCTTCATGTGGATAATAGTCTGCTTTAGTTTGGCAGGAATCTGTCTGTGGCAGAGAACAATAAGGAAATCTGCTTGGAAGAATCATTATGTGTTGTTCTTGGTTTTGGGGGTTTGACAAGTTCCTATCGTTCATGGAATATTATTCTATTATGGAATAATGGCAAATGCCTGGCTAGACATTTACAAATGTGTGCTTTTTTGATGCCCATATGGCCTCAAAAACTGCAAGAATTCCTCCATGTAGTTGCCAGGAGTCACGACTGACCTGAGGCATTGTGTGTGTGTGTGTGTGGGGGGGGGGCTTTTGGATCTTCTAACGGTGCATCGATTGTCACTATAATTTAGTCTATCCATCTTGTTAGAACCTTTACTGATTCTTTTTCTGCTGCTTGCCATATTCCTATAGATATACAGTACTATTGATTGCTGTAGCCTTCCGGCTTGGTATTGGCCACAGTACTGACCTAACTTCATCTTCTAGTACTAGAGGTTCTTAGTAGACAATATCTTCTAGGATATCTTGGAGGGAAGTATATTGCATAAAATTTCCATATATTCCTTCATCTTTTCTATTTTTCTGTTTTCCTCCTTTTCCCCCTTCTCCTCACTGGAGAAGAGCCTAATGCTGGGAAAGATTGAGGGCAAAAGAAGAAAGGGACGACAGAGAATGAGGTGGCTGGATGGAGTCACTGAAGCAGTAGGCGTGAGCTTAAATGGACTCCAGAGGATGGTAGAGGACAGGAAGGCCTGGAGGAATGTTATCCATGGGGTCGTGATGGGTCGGACACAACTTCGCAATTAACAACAATAACAACATTTTCCTCCTTTATTGTCTTACAGATGTTGTAATACTCTTATACTGTCTTCTAACAGCTTTCTGAACTTTGTTTTGTTACGTTCTTTGTCTTTGAAGTCTTGAGAGTCCCCTCACCCATCACTGTATTGTCATTTATTTATTTTTTCTATTCATGTGGCTTTCTTGGGAGAACATCTGAGTAGTATGAAATGATGCCTTTGCTGTCGTTACTAAAATGAACTTCCAGCATGGTCCTCTATCTCTGCTATCCAATATAGAAGCCCACTTGCTTTAGCTGGGCAGCTGGGATGATCTTGATGACTTGGGAGACCCTGTTGGTAGTATACCTGCATTCTTCTCTCTTCCCTCCCAGGGAAAAAAAAAAACACTTCCCAAAACTCACCCCATGATAAGATAGCATAGAGAACTTGAATGTTTATCATTGGATATACATGGATGAAGGACAATGAAAGATGATTGTTCGTTTTTTTGGGGTGCAACAATTGTATGAGGTAGATTAAACAGCGTGGAAAAGTCAGAGTTGATAAATTGGAGAACTGAGATCAGCATTTCTTGATTCTCAGTTAATCCAGTGACCAGACAGCCTCATCATTGATTGAGTTGTCTTGCACCCTCCTTCTTCCAGGATCTCAGGGTAGCTTTGGTGGAGAATGTCCCTTCAATTTAGCCCTGCAAGAGCACACTACAGGTAGGCTTTGCTGGAAGAAAATAGCTAAATTAAAATCACTCAACATGTTTCCATGATTGAAGGTGAACTTGAACCTTGATCTCCCTGGTTATTGCCTTAACTATCATTCCACCTTTGCCTTAAATGATCAGGATTTCCCCATCAGTTGAAGTCAGAATGGTCAGGGACCAGATTCTGTTTAAGGATGTAGCCCAAAATATGTAGAAGCTATCCCATACCTTCCATCTTATTCTGAGCCGGTATTGATTACGGATTCTGAAATTATAATAACAAAAAAATGTTGTTTTAGAAATACCGTTCAGCAAACGGAGCTGAAGGACAAGATAGGCAATAATGTGGTAGGAAAATGGCAGGTACTGACACACCTGAAGCTTTTCAGAGCCCAGTGCTTTAAACACAGCAGAACTTGGTGAGCTGCGTCAAGGTCTTTCAGGGACCAAAGTTGAAACCAACCTTTTTTGCATAGATAACGACCCATTTCTTTAATTGTCTGTGGAAAAGATAGGCTGAATGCAAAGGCAGCCATTCATCTGCTCTCAATGCATTTCAGCGCCTACAAGAACATTAAAGTCTTCTGGCATCTCATCAGAAGGACTCCACGATCTGCTCTCATTTGCATTTGTTTAAAAAGTGCAAATTGAGATGGAAGGTCCTTCTCCAAGTAGATTTAAAACAGCTTTTCACTGGACATTTCCTTCCTCCTGCCTCTGCCTCCACTTACATTATACCTGCAAATCTTTGTAAAAGCCCCACAAAGGTCTAGGATGCATGATTGAATGCATTCTTATTCCACACCGAACAAATTGAAGTTATTTAAATAATATGGGGGGAGAAGGGATGATAACATTTTCAAAGGTCATTCTTAGTATTGCAATGGAGATTGACGCTCGTCATTCTCTCTCGGTCTTTTTTGGACTTCATTGATTCAAGGACCCGCTAATCAGGATACGTAGCGTTGCCTCCATGCAGTTCTGAAAGCAATGAATCTTCCTATAAAATAGTCAAATAAAACAGGGAAAGCAAAGGTAGCATCACCCAGCTGGTTTGAAACCTAAGGGTGTCCACTGGATGATGTAAAGGTTGAATGGGGCAGTTCAGAATTCTCAGTTCAATTTAAAGGGCATGGGAAAATACCACGAGCAAAATTCACAGACTAAATGGGTATTATCTGCAAGATCATTATTTTTTAATTGTGGTGAACCTAGAAGCCTGGCATCCTAGAACACCATGGTTGAAAAGTGCAGCTTCTAGCTCTTGGGTGGGTACACCAAGGTATCTCAGGCACTGCAGCCAATCAAAGCTGGGCCTTCCACAAGGCCAGAAAGAAGTGCTGGAGACCATCTACTATAAGAGGTTTAAGATAGCAAATTTGAAAGGCAGGTGAAAAACATCATCACTACCACCTCCTCCTCCTCCTCCTTCTTCTCATACTCATACTCCTCCAGTTTGACAGGCCTGTGAAGGGTTCCAATGTTCCTTGGCTTGTTCTATCTTCTGCAATCGCTGTATAACACGGGTGAAATGCTCCCGGTTCAAACCAGATCACGTGATCCAGTAGCAATGGGGGTGGGTAGTTTGGAGAACCGGTAGCAAAAATCCCTTTCCCACCCCCAGGCCCAGGCCCATCCAATTGCCTGGTCCCCACTTGTCTACTTGCTGCTTCTTTCGGGCTCGCTAAGCCTTGCTTCGGCTGCTGCAATCAATTGCATCAGCTAGCAACTGAATCTGCCTGCCTGCAATCCATCTCATCGGTGAGCAACTCAATCTGCCTGCCTCCAATTGGGTAAGTAACTGGGGTGGGGGGAGCTTTAAAAAAATAGTTAATTGGGTTTTTTTAAGGAATTTTATTTTGTTTTTTTGGACAGCAATTTAAAGTTAAGGAAGTTTTAAATTTAGCTACTTTTATCTAAAATATAAATAAAATAAAATAAAATATAAAATATTTGTGCAGCTCTTCTACGATTTGGTGTGTTTCTGTAGTGTTTTGCTCTAACTACAGAAACACACAAAATCTCACAAAGCTGTATGTGGCCTTTTATGTGTGTGTGTGTGTGAGTCAGTTGTGGTGTGAGTGTGTAAAGTGTGAAAGTTGGTTTTTGAGCTTTTTGTGGCTGTGTGAGATTCCTGCTTGTTGCAAGGGCCATTTTGGGTGAAATACAGCTGCTTTTACTTTGTGTGTGAGTCAGCTGTGTTATGTTGTGTTGTGTTGTGTATATATAAAGTGTGAAAGTTGGTTTTTGGTACCTCTTATTGTTTTGTGTATTTTGTTTATTATTTTTATTATTTATTGTTATTGGCCACGCCAACCCAGTCACCTGACCACCAAGCCACGCCCATCAATTAAGCCACGCCCACAGAACCGGTAGGGAAAACTTTTAGATTTCACCCCTGCTGTATAAGCTTTTGCATACCTTAATAAGACAGTCACTTACTCCTCATTAATGTTTGCCCTAGCAATTTCCTATCAACTGTATCCATGGGTTGGATCTTGTCTTTATCTACGTTGGCTTTAATACACAATTTAAACTCAGATAAATCTTGGAGTAATGAAATTTGTAAATGGGAAATAGAGATTATAAGGAGGAAAGTTATATCTGGCTTGAAGAAAAGAACTAGGAGATTTTTAAATAGTTTGGTTTCTAGGATATATTTTTTTCCTCTGCTTGTGTCATACCAATGCAATATTAATGCTGGTGGTATGAAGCATCGGGATGCCATCCCTCACAGAAAATATGCATTATTCTCTCTGATTTAAAAGTTTCAGCCCCTAGTCAGCAGCAACTGGCTTCACTGAGCCTTTGCGTCAGCATCTTGCGTGTAGGAAACAACCTTTGTACACAAGGAGAAGGCCAATGTTTGTTTCTACATGCAACTCTGGCGTTTGGGAACTCCTTCTGACAGTGCTACTTACACTCCTACTTTCTACACTGCTCTACATCGTTCATCTCCTTCTGGTGGGAACTTCCAGGGGAACAGTTAGCTTGGTCTGCTGGTAAGAGTGGTCACTGGAGAAGAGAGGCAATAAATAACGACAATGCTCTTCTCTGTGGCAAACCCATCTTGGCCTCTAGATGTCTTTAGCCTCCCAGTGTTCAAAACTATTTGTTATCCTGCACACACACACACACACACATCCTTCTCTTAGTGTGCGTTTGGCTCAAACTACAGCTTCTTTTTTAGACCTGCAGAAGCAAAGATTGCCTCCTACTATATAGATGAATGAAAGCTTTGTAGCCCTGAGGCTCTTCAAAGGTGGTTGCCATCAAGTCTTTTATCTGTTAAACTCTTCGCAAAAAGCCAGACATGCTGTACAATAGAATAGTTGCAATAGTTGGAATCTTGTTTTCCCTCGGGTGTGCAAATGGGACCTCTAGGAAAATGAGATGGTGGATTTTACTTCAATGGATTGATTGATTGATGATTGATTGATTGATTATGTGCCACCAACTTGTTTTTGACTCCTAGAAACCATAGTAATAAAAATTGAGTGGAGTGAAGCCTTTTTGTGGTTAAAACCCAACAGTAACTGACAGTAGATCCAATAAACTAATAAAAGGGTGTACCAAATTCAGTTTTATTTCATGATACTTTCCACTCGTCCAACTGGAATCATAAAAATAATTCTAGATTATTTATTTTCTTGAGAAATAGGATCCCTGGGAGGTCACCTAATACTTTACTACCTCAGCTTCTTTCCTCAATATCGAAGTGTAAAAAGGTAGGATTGCAGGCCAAAAATATAGGTGCTTGGCAGGCTGAAGATTGGTAACAACTTTGTAAAAAAAAAAAAGCCCTTTGGTTAAAAACAAGCTAAGTAACAAACTTTGAAGTAGAGATGGAAAGTTGAGAAATGGCAAAGATTTTCGGAGAGCAGGATGGAATCTATGCACCGTATCTATTTATTTTGTCTTCCATCTGAATGGAGCTCAGATGGAGTGATGCAGGTTTAAAGCACAAGAGCTTTAAAAATAAATTACTGCAAGGACATGAACAGATAGAAAAAGCTATGTATCATCAATCACTAGAGTCTGGTTACTGCAACATTACTTTGGGCCACAAGGAATTGCTTATACTATATCTCCTCGGGAGGTGAAATTTGAGGCTCATACTGAATTAGACTCCTTAATTGGAAATAGACTATTTTCATTAGCATTATGAAGGTTGATCAAAGGATCTATTATAGAATAAATTACTTCTCTCCCTTCTGAATATCAAGCTTTCAGTTTCACCTTCAAATATATGTACTACTACAGTAAGATGGTAGGTAATAACCAAATCACATTCTGTCACTTTGGATTTTGTGTGTGCGTGTGTGTGCGTGACTTTTTTTTTTAAAAAAAAATGAAATGTTTTCCCAGAAGTAACACATTCATCTCCACTTTTTTCTTTCCACCTTGTATGTTGAAGAAATGAAGCTACGTGGGAGGCAACAGTTCAGTTGTTCAATGAAACAAAAGATTTGGGAGGGCAGAAGAGAAGGGGGAGGAAAGTTATGAAGGTAGCAATTATATAGTCTATGGTCATAGAAAAGAACTAGGAAAAATAATCACTCTTGAGTTCTTATGCAATCAGGAAACCCACCCAGAGAGCAAGGATGGACCAATATGAAGCCCATCAGAAACACCTGGGAGTGCCAGAGTTGAGTTTATATCTCAGTGAGCAAGTTGGCATCCTTGCTTTCTGATTGCTGTATTTCCAGTGCCCCTTTTTTTAAAAGCTTAGAAATAGTTGTGACCATGCTAAGGGTAGCAGTAAAACTGCATTCACTCAGGGTGTTCAATTTAGTTCCTCTGTGAAAATACTTTTGGAAGCTAGCAGGATGGTCGTCTTTACTGCGAAAAGAAGTCTCAGTGGTTGGAGATAAACAGCAGTTTCAGCAAATGTGATTTCAGCGGAATCACAAAAAGGGAAGAGTTACTAGCTCCTTGTTTACTGTTGCTATGTTGAAAAGAGGAGCTTTCCTTCCTGATGTTAAGCCCTAAAAACAGAATCAAGGGACTTATTAGGTGCTTCCCAAGTCCCATAAAACTTTGACCAAAGAGTTCCCAGTTATATTGCAATTGCATATATGAAAATGCCTTAGATGTTTGAGCATGTGCATTTAGTAATGATAAAATCTTTGCCCCAGGCCTTCATAGCCTTATGTTTCATATCTGGAAGTCTGACTCATACAGCACTGCGATCTCATAACCACCCATAATATACCTCTTTATAATTAAGGCTGCAAGCTTAATTGGTCAGTTAATTAACTGTGGGTTTTATTGATTAATCAAAGAGGGCCAATTTTAATTAACGCAAGCAAAGTTTTATGGGAGAGGCCCAGAGCGAGTAGCAGAATTATTTGGTACAATTTGGCATTTTGAATTTCGAGTTCCACAATAATAGAATAAAAAGGATGGCTTACAAATGACCTTTATTTCTGGCAATAATTAGCATCTTTTATTAAAGGCCCCAATTCCACCAATACTGTCATTCTTTAGTCACATGGCTGCAATGGAGTCCATATTCTGTAATCTTTCTTGCTGTTATTCATAATTAATATTCAGTGTTGTGTTTTGATGGTTCTGTGTTATTTGAATGACTGGGACCTTAAATGTTAACCAGAATCTTATATGTATAATGCAGTTTATTTATTTATTAAATCTATATGCTACCCATCTCACAATCAAGAGACTCTGGGTGGCATACAGTATCATAAATAACAATGTAGACAATTAGAAGGTTACAAATATTAAAAATTGGGCATTAAAAATAAAATATTAAAATTAACAGCAAACTAGATAAAAAGGATCAATGCATAATCAGGGTGGAGGTGGGATCTTGATCTATTAGCCACTCACAATAAATTCATAGAAGTTTTGGCATTATGACCAGGTCATAATTGGTGCAGCACCTAAATGACTCTGAACAATTAAAAAAAAAAAAAACCAAGCAGGGTTACACCTGGCAAGAACTTGGATGGGAGACTTCCAGAAAGGCTGAGGGTCATAGGCTTATTTGGGAAAATAAAAGGAGGGGAAAAAAGCAATAGGAGACAATGACAATCACATATTCCAGCTAAGAAAACAACATGAATGTGTCCAAATCACAAATCACATTTGATTCCAGGGACTTTTAGGTTTTAGAGTTGAGTGTGAATAAGGTTGAACCAACTTTTCATGCTATGCCTCTGAATTTTGTGATATGAATTCCACGCAATCTGAGCAACCTTTCTACTTTATGTAAGAATGATGATACTTCTCTGTTTACACTTAGACACTCTAATGTAGCAATGTGTTTACTGCCATTGGTGAGGGACAGGATGGGATCCAATGCATCTGTGTTTTCAGGTTTGGGAAAGTTGCTCATCCTTTTGCCCCTAATGCATCTGATGCTCTTATTATTGCTATGCCTTGTCTTCATTTGATTGCCTTTATCACAGATGCCACAGTTTTAACATCTAGTTTCATTTGTGAGTTTCTCTTTCTTTCCATATACCCTGGTGTTTGTTTGCTCACAACACTGCGTTTGTTGGATTGAAAGTTTGTACCCATTTTTTAACTAATTCTACCAGTATTGATTATTAATCAGTATTAATCCCTTTCAAAGAATCGAGGCCTTTGAACTCTGGTGCTGGAGAAGACTCCTGCGAGTCCCTTGGACTGCAAGGCGAACAAACAAGTCAGTTCTAGGGGAGATCAACCCTGACTGCTCCTTAGAAGGCCAGATCCTGAAGATGAAACTCAAATACTTTGGCCACCTAAGGAGAAGGAAGGACTCACTGGAGAAGAGCCTAATGCTGGGAAAGATTGAGGGCAAAAGAAGAAAGGGATGACAGAGAACGAGGTGGCTGGATGGAGTCACTGAAGCAGTAGGCGTGAGTTTAAATGGACTCCAGAGGATGGTAGAGGACAGGAAGGCCTGGAGGAATGTTGTCCATGGGGTCATGATGGGTTGGACATGACTTCGCAACTAATAACAACAACCAGTATTGAATAACTGGGCTGGGGTTGCTTTTTTTTTTTAACCTACATCTATGAAATTTGACCAATATATTGATAACTGTAACAGTTTCTTCTATTCGTGGGAGGAAGAGAAACACAACCAAGACATTGGTGAAGTGAAGGAAATTTAAACCAGGTCAGATATGTAATTTGAAAAAGTATGTCAGATAAATAAAGGGAGGGGGGAAACGTATTCAGATTTGCATGATTCTGCTATTCTAAAAACATTTGCATCCATAACTTTGGTTTCCTGGTCTGGTCTATCTTGAAGGGCTGACTCTGTGGAATGTACAGTTGCAGAGGTCATATTTGCACATATACGAAAGATGGGTATTTATCTAAAATTATTTTTTATGGAAATTGGCACTGCTCTTGTCACAGAGAATAACACCGGAGGAGTGAGACGAAACTCTCCATTTAAGAATTTCATGCCAAGAAAGTACACTGAAGTTAGATAATTAAACAAGGATTGATTAATGTATAATGCCATTTCAACAGTCTGCGGCACTTGTAATTAAGGCAGTTAATGATGGGCTTTTCCATAACTTCCACCCCATGGTTGACAATGAAGTGAAAATGCTTTCAGCATATAAAATTGTGGGGAATTGTTAATAGAAAGACCAACATGGAACACAGGGCTAGATAATTTTCTGTCACTGCACTCAATTATTGTTCTTTTCAATGTGCGCATGACAAAGTATGTTGGCTTTAATTATATCTACTTATTTGTTTTGGGGGGGGGAATATGCTGACATTGTAAATCGCTTAGGGAGGGATATAAAGCACCGTGAAGCGGTATATAAGTGCTATTGCTAGTATAACACACACACACACATGCACACAAACACACAGAGTGAGGGGGGATTAGGTAAACTATGCAATATAATTGAAAAAGTGATGAAAGTTTAGGCATCCAAAGTGAAAGCAATATACAGTAAGTGCACCAAACTACCTAAGGCTCATGCTCAGCATTTCAGTAATTTGGGGGGTCCTGAAAAAAGCAGCAACTTTCAATGTGTCATTAAAAATCTTTGCATGTGTTCTGATCCTACACAAGCCATTTTATAGATGTGGGCTCTGTTCTGCCGTTTTATACAGAGGCCTGGTGACTGAGGCATAATTAGTCTGACTCTCCTTCAAATACACGAAAAGCTGTCATGTTCCTTTGGGTTCATGTATATATGCATCTGTTATCCCTGGAGCACCTGCTCTACTCATAAGACATAAAAGGTAAAGGAAAAGGTTCCCCTCACACATGTGCTAGTTGTTCCCGACTCTAGGGGGGCGGTGCTCATCGCCGTTTCAAAGCCGAAGAGCCAGCACTGTCCAAAGACGTCTCTGTGGTCATGTGGCCAGCATGACTAAACGCCAAAGGTGCATGGAACATTGTTACCTTCCCACCAAAGCTGGTGTTCTGTTTCCCTTCCCCCAATACTCCCAGCAAAGAGTCAGTCAGAGGCCTCCTTTTCTGATTTATTTACATATATATAAATGTCCTTGCTATGTCTACCCACGGGCCTGCCAAGTTTCTGGAGATAACAAGGAAATTACAGATAAGGCCAGAATTACTCACGAATATATTCTTCCCTCCGTTGATACAGATTGCCCACCCAAATTCATTACTTTGTCCAAGACAAAAAACCAGGAAGTCCCGCCTCCTATTTATAGTCTCTGCAGATGTCACTGCATGACAATTATGACTTGGCTTTGTCCCAACTCTTCCGCTGCTGCGCACGCCGATCACGTCTACGTAACCTTGCATCACTCCAAAACTGTTCTTGGGGCGTTGCCAAATCAGAAGGAGGCTCCATGGAATCAGGCTTTGCCGGCCTCTCCTCCTCCCTTTGAGTGGGTGCCAGGGAGGGAAAGGGCTCAAGAGAAGCAGGGCTGGCCAGGTCTTCTCCCTCACTTTCTGAATCATCCGAGTCCAGGAGTCCGGGTCCAGGAACCTGGGTCACAACACTATCCCTCACCGCAGGGCCCTTCCCCCGGGGCTGACGATCGGGATGCGGTCGGGCTGGGTTCTGCTCATGGAAGGCCTGCACCAGGTCAGGGGCATGAACGTCGGAGGCATCTACCCAGGAGAAATCAGTCCCGTATCCCTTCCACGCGATCAAATATTGGAAACGACCCTTCAGCCAGCGGGAGTCTCGTACGCTGTGGACTTCGTATTCCTCCGATCCGTCCTCGGCGACAGTGACGGGTGCTGTTGGGCACCGAAGGAAACTCGGTGTGGCCTCAGGAACTAGAAGGGACCGGTGAAAAACGGGGTGGATTCGCATGGATCGTGGCAGGGTCAGTTGGTAGGCTACCGGGTTGATGACTGCATCGACAGGGAACGGGCCGATGAATCGGTGGTCCAACTTCTTTACTGGGCGGTCGGACGGGAGGTGTTTGATGGAGAGCCACACCCGGTCTCCAACTGCCAGCGGGGGCGTTGCCCGTCGGGAGCGGTCGGCGGACCGTTTGTAGTCCTCCTTTGCCCGATTCAGCTGCTGACGTACCAACTGTTGGACCACATGCAATTCCGTCAGGAAGGTCTGCGTTTTGGGAACAGGAGAGTCCGGTGGTGCCAGAGGGAAGAGCCGCGGATGGTACCCCACATTGGCAAAGAACGGGGTCATCTGAGTAGAGGTGTGCTGAGAGTTGTTAAAAGCAAACTCCGCCAGGGACAGGTAGTCGGCCCAGTTGTCCTGTTGCTGGTTGATGAAGCAACGGAGATACTGTTCCAGTATACCGATGACCTTCTCTGTACCCCCGTCGGTCTCCGGATGGTGCGATGACGACAGACACACCTGCACTTCAGGCTCTTCCAGAAGCGGGCTGTGAACTGAACTCCGCGGTCTGAAACCACCCTGTCCGGTAGACCATGGAGGCGGAAGATGTGCTGCAGAAAGAGACGGGCCGTTTTTGCAGCTGTGGGCAGTCTGCGGCATGGGATGAAGTGTGCCATCTTGGTGAGCATGTCCACCACCACCAGCACCGTGGTGAACCCAGAGGACGGCAGCAGGTCTGTCAGAAAGTCCATAGAGATCGCCCCCCAGGGTCTGTCGGGTGTCGGCAAGGGCTGGAGGAGCCCGGGAGGTGCCCCCGTGGCGGTCTTGGCTTGCCGGCACGGTACACAGGATGTCACGTAGGCATGTATATCATGCCGCACTCGGGGCCACCAAAAGGTCCGTGTCACCAGGTGGAGGGTCTTGAAGAACCCAAAATGTCCTGCTGCAGGGTTGTCGTGGCACTGGGTCATGACGAGGGCTCGGAGTGGTCCTGTGGGCACATATAATCGCCCCCGAAACTTGAGTAAGTCCTCCTCCAAGGTCCAAGGAGACGCGAGGCCCACCTCCGCTCTCCTTTGCTGCGACCAGGCGTCCTGGCGCTGCGCCTCTCGCACCTGGGCCCGCAAGTCCACTGGCTCCCGTGCTGCGGCCAAGGCTTCTGCCGGCAGCACTGTCCGTGGAGGAAGGGGGTCCTTGGCGCAGAGGTACTCTGGCTTGCGGGACAGGGCATCTGCCCTCCGGTTGTGACCGCTGGGAATGTAGGTCACGCGGAAGTTGAACCGGGCAAAAAACAATGACCACCGGATCTGCCGCTGGTTCAACTTCCGAGCTGTGGTGAGGTGCTCGAGATTCCGATGGTCCGTTCGGACCTCCACCTGATGTCGGGCCCCCTCCAGATGGTGTCGCCAAGCCTCGAATGCAGCCTTGATAGCCAGCAACTCTTTTTCCCAGATAGTGTAGTTGCGCTCGGAAGGATTGAGTTTCCGGGAGTAGTAAGCGCAGGGAAAAAGTGTGCCGCCATTCGTCGGAGCCTGTAGCAGCACCGCTCCCAGAGCCACATTGGATGCGTCCATTTCCACCACAAAAGGCCGGAGCGGGTCGGGATGCCTCAGGACGGGTTCCGTGACGAAGGCTTTCTTGAGGGCTGTGAATGCTTCTTGCTGCGGGGGACCCCACCGGAACGCAACCTTCTTCCTGAGGAGCTGGGTAAGTGGAGCCGTCAGTGTGGCGAAGCCCGGGATGAAGGTCCGGTAGAGTTGGCGAAGCCCAGCAGGCGCTGAACATCCTTTACCTGACGAGGGGCTTCCCAGCTACACAAAGCTTCTACTTTACATGGGTCCATGGCTATGCCCTCGGGCGAGATGATATGCCCGAGGAATTCTATGGAAGTCCGGAAGAAGACGCATTTCTCCAGCTTCGCATTGAGTTGTTGCTCCCGCAAGCGTTGCAGAACCAGACCGACGTGTCGAAGGTGGCTTTCCCTGGACCGGGAGTAAATCAGGATGTCATTCAGGTAGATAACCACGAACCGATCCAACATGTCTCGGAACACGTCGTTCATGAAGTGCTGGAAAACGGCGGGAGCGTTGGTCAACCCAAATGGCATGACAGTGTATTCGTAGTGTCCGTATCGGGTGCCGAATGCCGTCTTCCATTCGTCTCCTTCTCGCATCCGCACCAGGTTGTAGGCCCCCCGGAGATCGAGCTTGGTGAAGATCGTGGCCTCCCGCAACCTCTCCAGTAGCTCCGGGATGAGCGGCAGGGGGTAGCGATTTCGTACCGTAATGGCATTTAGCCGGCGGTAATCACAGCACAGGCGCAAGTCCCCTGTCTTCTTCTTCACAAAGAGGACCGGGGCCGAGAGAGGGGACTTTGAAGGCCGGATGAACCCTCGGGCCAGGTTTTTGTCCAGGAAGTCCCTGAGGGCGGCCAACTCGGGCTCCGACATGGAATACAGGCGTCCCACAGGCAGTGGTGCATTGGGCAGAAGGTCCACGGGGCAATCGTAGGGCCGATGCGGGGGTAGTCGGTCCGCCTCCTTCTCGCTGAACACGTCAGCGAAGTCCGTCAGCTCAGGAGGCAAGGTGATGGCAGCGGTGGGGACGTTCTGGCCGGCACAGGTGTGGCGGATGTGGTCGACGCACTGCAGACTCGGGAAAGAGATGGCGTTCCGCGACCAGGCCACCTGAGGATCGTGGGTCCGAAGCCAGGCCATCCCAAGGACCAAGGGAAAATGAAGGTCCGCCGTGACATAAAACTGGATCGCCTCCTCATGGTCCCCAATAGCCAGGCGCAAAGGCTGGGTGGCGAATTTAATGGGGCCGGACACCAGTTCTCGTCCATCAATTGTCTCTACCCGCATCGGAGGGTCCACCGGAACCATGGGGACCGCAAACTGGGTCACAAAGGCCTGGTCCATAAAGTTTGTTGTGGCCCGAGTCCACCAGCGCATGCGCCTGGAGCCCGTCCGACTGGTTCCCCAACCATATCCGTGTGTCCAGAATCAGATGCCGAGGGGGCCCAGAGTCTACTTCCGCAACGTCCAGTGGGGGCTTAGTACGTGCCCGACCTAGGGTTTCCCCGAGGTCGGGCCTGCTCCGTTTCCCGATTGGTCACGCTGTGATTCGGGGACCGGCGTGCGTGCCCCACCGCTTTCTGGGGCAAGAAGCGGAAGTGGCCGGGCTCCCCACAGTACAGGCACAATCCTCCTTGGCGCCTTCGGATCCGCTCCTGGGCTGTCAGGCGAGGTCTGAACGCTCCCAACTCCATGGGCTCTTCCGCAGCGGTTACAAAATGTGGGGCGACCCGGGGTGCTGGTGGTGCAGGAAGTGGGGCTGCAGATGTCGACGGCGGGTCCTGGGGGGTGCGATGGGATGGTCGCCGTTGCAGACGGGCATCGAGTCGGAGACAAAGGGGGACCAAGTTGTCGAGGGTCCGCGGCGCCTCCACCTGGGCCAACTCATCTTGCAATTCCTCTGAGAGTCCCTCCTGGAACGCGTCCACCAGCGCTGCATCATTCCAGTCAGAGTCCTGGCACAAAAGACGAAATTCGGCGATGTACTCCTGCAGGGGGCGTTTCCCTTGACGGAGTTCCTTAAGGCGCCTGGTTGCCGTCAGCATTCGAACTGGGTCCTCGTACATGGTGCGCAGGTGCTGCCAAAAACGCTGTTGGTCCGCCAGCAGGGGGCTATCCTGGAGCAAGAGGGCGTGGCCCATCGAGCAGCCGAGCCGGAGAAGGTTAATCACGAAGGCCACCTTAGCCCGGTCGTCTGGGAAATCCTCTGGCCTCATAGCCATGTAGAGCTGGCACTGTCCCAAGAAGGTCGGGAACATCTCAGGCTGCCCAGAAAACTTATCCGGCACGGTTATCGGGCACTTGCGACGAGGAGGAGGAGTGGGAGGATGGGGGGGGGCTGCAGGCACATTCCTGGCAGCAAGTTGGCCTGCCAAGTGAGCCACTTGCTGCTGGAGCTGTTGATTAGCCGCTTGTAGCTGCTGTAACTGCTGCTGTACCTGCTGCTGGTCCATCTTTGGTGGAAGATGTTTTAGTCAGGTCTTGGACAAAATGTTCTGTTTCCCTTCCCCCAATACTCCCAGCAAAGAGTCAGTCAGAGGCCTCCTTTTCTGATTTATTTACATATATATAAATGTCCTGGCTACGTCTACCCACGGGCCTGCCAAGTTTCTGGAGGTAACAAGGAAATTACAGATAAGGCCAGAATTACTCACGAATATATTCTTCCCTCCGTTGATACAGATTGCCCGCCCAAATTCATTACTTTGTCCAAGACAAAAAACCAGGAAGTCCCGCCTCCTATTTATAGTCTCTGCAGATGTCACTGCATGACAATTATGATTTGGCTTTGTCCCAACTCTTCCGCTGCTGCGCACGCCGATCACGTCTACGTAACCTTGCATCACTCCAAAACTGTTCTTGGGGCATTGCCAAATCAGAAGGAGGCTCCATGGAATCAGGCTTTGCCGGCCCCTCCTCCTCCCTTTGAGTGGGTGCCAGGGAGGGAAAGGGCTCAAGAGAAGCAGGGCTGGCCAGGTCTTCTCCCTCACTTTCTGAATCATCCGAGTCCAGGAGTCCGGGTCCAGGAACCTGGGTCACAACAGGTGGTCCCTATTTTTCTACTTGCATTTTTACGTGCTTTCAAACTGCTAGGTTGGCAGAAGCTGGGACAAGTAACGGGAGCTCACCCCATTACGCGGCACTAGGGATTTGAACCGCTGAACTGCCGACCTTTCTTTTTTTTTTCTAATAAATAATTTTTTATTTCCATTTTTCAACATCATATTTATGTACAATTATCCATCATTAATCATTAATTTTTATTTATTACTAATTCAGGCCTGCCTGACTGCCACTTCCTTTCTACACAACTTCCCTCTCTACCCTCTACTACTTTCCCTTATCCTTCATCTCCTTCACTTTACTACTTCCTCTCCTCCTTCTCCACTCCTCCCTTTCTTCCACCCTATCTAACCCTCTTATTCCCCTCCTCCTTCTCTACACTTTCCTATCTACTTTCTTCCCTCCTTCTACTCCTCTCTCCTTTTCTTCCTGAAATGGCAGTCGAGCATCCCCAATATCATTTTAAATTTTTTAATTTCATATCTTCAAAAATTACTGTACATTAATAATCAGTCCATGTATCACTTGTTGATTCATTTCCCCCCCCTTCCCCCCTCCCCCTCCCCCCCCCAGACTTCCCAGAGCAAATACCGGGTATTATAACCAACAATCACAAGCTAAAGTATACAAAATATACATAACCTCCCACCTTAAAAAAATTTAAAACTATAAATCCCCTCACAATAAAAATAAAAAAGATAGGAAAGAATAATAAAAAAAGAAAAGAAACAATACCAACTTCACATACCTGCTTCTTCTTACAGTCCATTTTTTAAAATTAATCCATCTTCTCAAATTCAATTTTTTTCTTTTCCCACTTGTATATTCCTTCAAATTTCATAAGTCCATTTCTCAAATTACAGTCCATCTTCTCGAACTCAAATTTTTATCACTTATATATTTCTTCAATTGCCATAACATTTAATGTCCATTCTTCTTATATAGTCCATTTTAAAAATTAGTCCATCTTCTAAAGTTCAAATTTTTTTTTTCCGCCCACTTGTATATTCCTTCAGATTTCATAAGTCCATTTCTTAAATTACAATCCAGCTTCTCAAATTCAGGTTTTCATCACTTATATATTTCTTCAATTGTCATAAGATTTAATATTCAATCTTCCAATACTACTCCATCAATCAAATATCAAGCAAATAATCATTTAGACTACATCCACAATATAACAGTAAACAATTAAAATCATTACATCCACATTATCTGAATTCATAAATTTCACTTTCCAACCTTCACAATTGAGTAATATCATCCTATAGATTTATACCATACAAATAGCAAATAACACAAATCCTATAATTTATATCCTAAACAAATCAATTCCAAAAATTAACCATAATCATCCTATTCACATCTTAAACATTCCTCCCCTCTCCCATTCTATTTTCCATCATTTCCAAACCAGTTAACTTAGCATCTAACAACAAAGGATTCCCACTCTTTAAAACATTAATATAAAAATGTCTCGCTTTCATAACTGAATTAAGAAAATACTTTCTACCTCTAAAATTCACTGACAAACCCATTGGGACTTCCCATCTAAAATGTATCTGATATTTCTTAAACTCATCCACCAAAAAAGCAAATTCTCTTCTGTTTCTTAACATTTTAGGAGGAATTTCCTTCATCATTTTTATATCTTGTCCCAATATCTGAAATTTATTTTTATAAAAGGCTTGCAAAATTTCATACCTAACCTTTTTAGTTGTAAAATAAATAACCACATCCCTAGGTACTCTATTTTGTCTTGCCCACCAAGAATTAACACGATAAATTCTTTCAATATTAGTCTCAAAATCTTCTGGCTCCACACCCTTTATCTGTGCAAAGGCTTGCGTAAAAATCTCCTTTAAATTTTCCTTCCTATTTTGTTTCAACCCCCTCACCCTTATAGCATATTCCATTAATCTATATTGTAATATTACTCTTTCTTCATCTGCCCTATCTACCTTTGCCTTTATATCTTCCATCTTATTATCTAAGTTCCAATTGTTTTGATCTTTTTGAATTTCTTCTATTTTCCTTTGCAGCTCTAAATTAGCTTTATTAAATTCTGCAAGATCATCCTGCATCTGAATACAAGAACTTAATATTTGCAATTGCATCCTTTACCATTTTCATTTCCTCTTCTGCTCTTCCACCACTTCCTTGAAATCCAACATCTCTTTCTCTATTTCGTCAAATTTTTGATCTATTTCTAAAAAGTGACTCTCCAAAAACTCCTGTAAAAAATTTCTTACTTCCTTTTTGATTTCTTCTTTTAATTTTTGAATCTGAGCTGAAGAAATTTCAAAGTTTTTAATAACTTTTGGCACTATTTGCTTAAAAGCCATTTTAAAAAAAAGGATAACTTAATAATAGACCAAGAAAAAGAAAGAAAAAAAAATTATAAAAGAAAGTTTCAAAAAACTTATCTTCTAAATCACTATAATCCCAAGGAAGAAGAAAAAATATAAATCATAAGATTCTCATTTCTTCCAATTAGTCAGTATCTTCCTATATATCTTCTTTTTCAACACACTTTTAACACTATTTGCTTAAAAGCCATTTTAAAAAAATATATATATAACTTAATAACAGGTCAAGAGAAAAGAAAAAATATTTAGAAAAGAAAAAATTTCAAAAAACCTTTCTTCTAAATCAGTATAATCCCAAAGAAAAAGAAAAAATATAAATCATAAAATTCTCATATCTTCCGTTTAGTCAGTATGTTTCTATGTATCTTCTTTCTTCTATTTCAACACTAGCCGTTAGTAAGCATTTCTACTTTCGTTTTCAGAACACACATTCCACAAAACCGCCATTTGCTTTCTTCTCTCCTATCTTCGCAGCAAATAAATCCTCAGGGGCACACAGTCTTCTTACAAACAGGTGCTAGAACGCCAGTTTCTGCTCCGTCCACGTTCCAATCCATCATTAAAGCAATTCCTGTCGTGGAAATTGGACACTTCGTTTGTTTGCCATAAAGGCAAATGCCTCTCCTAGCCAGGAGATTATCAGGTTATAGAAGGAGAACTTCCCACAAGCTTTAAAAGCTTATTAGGGCATCTCTACCTCAAACCTAATTGCTCAACTTTCCTCCTTTGCTCGAAGGAAAGAATCCAAGCTGTCGGACTCAGATTTACGATGTCCTGACAGCTTACAGACTAGGGAGTTAGCAGCTAAATCATAGCTGCTTCTTCACGAAGCGGAGCCAAAACCGGAAGTCCGAACCTTTCGATCGACATGTTCAGTGTCTTAGCCACTGAGCCACCGCATACCTTCATAAGATGTAGGTGCATGCAAATTAGCCAATGCTTAACCAATACCGTAGCATATTACAAAATTTCACTGCTTTGTTGTTAAAGAAACCATAATTTGTTTCTTATTTGACAGAATAATTATGTCTATGACCAGTTTACCTGTTCTTAGTATTTAGTGATCAGCAGAAGGATGTGGAACAGATTTTCACATACAGCCTACTGAGTCATTGTCAGATTTGGCAGAACTTAATAAGATGGACTTGGCCATTTCCCCAGTGCTTCCCAGAATAGAGACAAAAGGCACAGGAAACATAATTTGTGGAGTACTCTGGCCCTTCCACCAATCATCTTGATTTAACACAGTCAAAACCATCATCTTACACAGGTCCTGATCAATCTTCTTTTCTATATTTACATGCACTTCTCTGACCGTGATCCTATCCTACATTTGTTTGCATGTCTAAATTTAGAAAACAACAGTAACCTAATGACAGATTTCATAGCCTATAAACTTCTGGGAATCACATTTAATACACAAATTGTGCAGACAACACACAATTGTTGCACAATTTGAACTCCTACTAATCTGCTAGAACAATACTAAGTCTATCCTCAGATTGAATTTGTAGAAAAAAATCCTGACTGGTGCTTGTCATCTCCCTACCATGAATGTGTTGCCTTTTGTAAGCATGTTATTTAGCAGCAGCACATAATAATGCTTTTAATTGGGAAAATAATCAGCTGGCAAATAAGTGATCAAGAAGACCACAAGTTATTTCAATGTTGTGAATGATGTTCAAGCCACCCGCATTTTGGGGAAAACAAGACAAAAGCACTGCTCCCATCCCCAGTAGAGGCTACTAAATCATGCCATAATTAGTCAATCATCATTTGAATGGCCAAATAATAATTCTTCCTCTCTCTTTTGTATTGATAACAAAGTGTTGTTCTGACACACTGCTTGGAGTCCTCATTTGGATCAGATTGCTGTGTGCTGCAAGGTTGTTGAAACAAAGTTGTAATGGCATTTTGAAATGGGAAATAGAAAAAAGAAAGTACTATCGGCTCTTAAACAGGTATACAGATAGTCCTCAACTTTCAAGAGTTCACTTAGTACAATGGCCCTGAAAAAAGTGACTTACCACCACTTTTCACATTCATGACCGTTGCAGCATTCCCATGGTTATGTGATTTACATTTGGATGCTTAAACAACTGATTCACATTTATGACGATTGCAGTGTCCCGGGGTCATGCGATCCCCTTTTGCGACCTTCTGACCAGCAAAGTCAATGGGGAAACTAGATTCACTTAACAGCCGTGTTACTGATTTAACAACTGCAGTGATTCACTTAACAAATGAGGCAAGAAAAGTCGTAAGATGGGGCAAAACTCGCTTCACAAATTTCTCACTTAGCAACAAAAATGTTGGGCTCATTGTGATCATAAGTTGAGGATTACCTGTCCTGCAGTTAAGAAAAAAAATCAAGAAAACTTTCAACATCCCCCCGCCCCAAAATCTAGCTCCAGCACTCATGAACCTGCCAACCCTCACACACATTTCTCGTTTTTTAACCCTTTGGATAATCAATCATTGTCCGCCGTCGCTGTATGGATTGGGGAGAATGTGCTTTTATCTCTGTCTGCCTAAGGAATAGTAAGAAGAAGCACTGCGTGTTTTTAAGAGCATTAATAAAAACCAGGACTGCATGCAAGTCGAAATGTTAGATTACTACTTCAAGGGATGATTGCCCTTTCGAAACCGAGAGGAGTGGAGTAGGAGACCTTGTCTTCCCTAAGCTGGTATGAGTAATTGCTGGATGAGTTATATTCCCTTTCGTCTCATCTCCGCTTTCAAGCTAAGCAAAACCATTTCAAGACAGCCGTGCTTAAGCATATTAGCTGAACCACGGAGAAGCTTTTTAAGTGGAGGTGATGCAGAAGAAGAGGCATTCAGCTGTAGAATTTGCTACCTCTTCAGTGAGTCTTCTGTCATGTAAGTAATTACGGTCAGATATTAGAACATAGAATCATAGGGGCGGAAGGGACCTCGAAGGTCTTCCAGTCCAACCCCCTGCTCAGGGTAGAACACTTTAGACCAGCCTGGTCATTTTGGATTCTGTGAACACTGTAAGGAGACTGTAGAGAGTCTCAGTCATCCAGGTCATGGTTGTCCCAAAGGTGTTCATCCCAACTTTTAGCTATACAATTTGGGATGTACACCCTTTCAAGGGTGTGGGAGTAGGAATGGGTTTCCAGAGGGGGGAAAAGTGGCAGAGTACAGGAACCAGGAGCATGACTCAGGTGACTTTGAGGACACTGATAAACCTCCAAGTGTTTCAAAAGGGCCTCTGGTGGCTCAGCAGACTAAGTCTGTTATTAACACAGCTGCTTGCAATTACTGCAAGTTCAAGTCCCACCAGGCCCAAGGTTGACTCAGCCGTCCATCCTTTATAAGGTAGGTAAAATGAGGACCCAGATTGTTGGGGGCAATAAAAGTTGATTTTGTATATAATATACAAATGGATGAAGACTATTGCTTAACACATTGTAAGCCGCCCTGAGTCTTCGGAGAAGAGCGGGATATAAATTAAAAAAAAAAAAGACCCTCTAAAAGGATGCAAATGACCAGCTGTCTGCAAGTAATGTAAACTGTATATGTACCCTTTGTTCCTCTTTAGGATAAGAAGAAGGAATTAATATTAGGGGTGTACAGCAGGGATGAAATGCTCCCGGTTTGGACCGGATCAGCCGATCTGGTAGTGAAGGCGGCAGCTGGTTCAGAGAACCGGTAGCAAAAATCCCTGCCCGCCCCCCCGCCCATGCCCACCCAATGCCTAGTCGCCTGCTTCCCTGCTTGCCGGTTCTTTTAAAAAATGTTTTTAAAAGGTAAAAAAAAAAAAAAGACTCTGATGATCACAGCTGAGCTGCCTGATTATCAGAACCTTTTTTTTAAAACTTTTAAAAGCATTCTTTTACAACTTATTTGGCCGAATAGATTGTAAAAAAATGCTTTTAAAAATAAAAAAAAGATTGCACACCACAGCTGATCACCCCCCCCACCGCATGCTGGTCTACTTACCCCATGCCTCCTTTTGGCGTGCACTGTGTGTGCACGCACACACCTTGCATTTGGTGCATGGTGCACTCTTTGCATGATTGCGCATAGCACGCATGTGCAGCCAGTGAACAGATAGTAAACCGGTTCAGATTTCACCACTAGTGTACAGTGTTTCAGAATGCATGGGAGCAGGAACATTGTACCTATCTAAAGTTGTGGGGTTTTTTAATTACATCTTTTCTAGCCATATTAGAAGGACTTGCCATTGCTTTGAAATGGATTGTGAGTCTTTGTTTGGAAGTAAATGATGGTCTATTCACACAATGATGAACACTGTCCTTATCACAAGATATATATGGGTATATATTAGAACAGTTATTCCAGAATTATACTCTGACAGGACTTGTAATTGTTGCCAAGGTGATTGCGACAGAACCACAATGATAATTTCACAACCATGGCTTGTAAAAATTATGTAAATTGTCAGTAAATAAAAGAAAAGACCCCCACAGTTGAGCCTTATCACACCACTGTTTTCAATTTATAGGCCATTCCAAAAGCACATTTAACATTACTTGCCTTTTCTATATTTGACATGACAGCAATCTTCAATGTTTGAGGGGCTGCCACTGAGAGAAAGGGGATGAGCTATTCTCCAAAGCATCTGAGGGCAGGACAAGATATAACAGATAGAAGCTTATCAAAGACAGAGCCAACCTAGAACTAAGGAGAAGTTTCCTGACAGTGAGAATAATTAATCAATGGAACAGCTTGCCTCCAGAAGTTGTGGGGTGCTTCATCACTGCAGGTTTTTAAGAAGAGATTGGACAGCTATTTGTCCAGAATGGTGTAGGGTTTCCTGCAGGGGATTGCATTAGAAGATTTCCAAGACCCTTTCCAACCCTGTTATTCTGTGTACTCATCATCATCAGATTGCAAACACTTTCAGGAGTTTACTTTTATTAGCTGAGTTAGTGTAAAGTATGAACTAGAACGCAGGGAGGATAGTCTTTTATTTCCATATTTTTAAAATATGGAGAAACATACAGAAATGAATCATGAACATGTGGGCAGGTAGGTGGGTAGGAGGGGAAAGAGAAGACAATTTTCTGAAGTAGCCGAAAATAGCCTACTTTGCTTTCTGTAAAACATCATTATCTATCATCTCTCTCCCTCCCTCCCTCCCTCCCTCCCTCCCTCCCTCCCTCCCTCTCTCTCTCTCTCATCTATCTATCTATCTATCTATCTATCTATCTATCTATCTATCTATCTATCTATCTATCTATCTATCTATCTATCTATCTATCTATCTCAGTGATGGGCTGCTGCCGGTTCAGACTGATTCTAGCAAACCGGTAGTTCCGACCATCAGTTGGCCACACCCGCCCACCTCCGCCCTATCCTGTCCTATATTTCCTTCTTTTTGGCTCAGCTGATTCACACGGCACAGCTGATTTTCATGCCTCAGCTGTTCTATTACTGGGGCTGCCTTAGAAGGTAAGCAGCTGAGCTTCAAATTGCTGTATTTTGAACGCTGCGCGCAAGCATGTTAAGTGCGCACACACACAAAGCGCGCACGCACAGAACTGGTTGTTAAACCAGTTGCAGCTATCTATCTATCTATCATCTGTCTGTTTATCTATCTATCTCTATCATCTATCTGTCTATCTCTGTGCAACTGTCAATTTCATTGTCAAAACAATCAAATAACATTAGGAGACTAGTATCTAATTTAGTTAGACAAACACATAATCAATGTGCTGTGTAGTGCTAATTTATTTATTTGGGCTCTTTTCAGTCCCTGCACCCCATTCATATTGTCTCTACAGGGAGAGACCCAGCAGATTTAACTGTTAGGAAGGAGGCTGAATCCGGTGCCATGGTAGCTGTCTTTCCCTCAGTCCAAGCTAGGATGTGCGATAGCTGTTCTAAGTTTGTTTGTTTTCCTGTTTATTAACGTACATTTTTTGCCCACCACAAACAAGAGACTTTGGCAAGGATTTAGCAAAATGCTAATCACAGAAAATGCAAATTTTGCTGCTGTAAAAGTATCTGTGTGTTGACTTTCTGTCCCTCATTGCACAGAGTGGGCCAAGAGATGCTCAAAATTCAAGAGAATCTTACATGCTTTGGACTTTTTCCACTTACATTTTTGAAACTACTTGTGTTAAGTCCTCGGAGTTACGACCGAGGCTCCTGCCTCGCCAACAGCAGATCGCTGCTGATTGGCTGAGATGCGAGCCGAAGAAAAGCGGGAAACCCGAGGCGCTGTTATTGGAGGAGCCATCTGACAGCCCGGGTATTTAAGAGCTGTCAGAAGGCTGTCCCTGAGAGAGTTTTGTTCCGTTGCTGTTGCTGCTGTTTGTGCTGTTAATAAAGTTGTGTTGGATTGAATCCTGCTTGCCTCAGTCTGTGCCCACCGACACACAATACATATTAACTTGTGTGGTTCTTTACTCCATAACTCCAGACGATGAGCTCTTCAGAGGTCAGGGAATGTATGTATCTTTTTCTGGATGGCTTTAAACAGGGGTGGGCAATTAATTTTTCCAAAAGACCACATGAGAAACTGGGACTGCTTTGGGCCCCCCCAAACCAATAGGGCTGTGAAGGTGCAGAGGCCTGCATGCATGAACAAACAATTGCTACCAACCTGCCTTCCATTGAGGACCTGTATTGTAGGAGTAAAAAGAGGGCTGTGAAAATACTTACAGATCCCTCACATCCTGGACATAAACTGTTTCAAATCCTACCCTCAAAACGACACTATAGAGCACTGCACACCAGAACAACTAGACACAAGAACAGTTTTTTCCTGAAGGCCATCACTCTGCTAAACAAATAATGCCCTCAACACTGTCAAACTATTTACTGAATCTGCACTTCTATTAATCTTCTCATCATTCCCATCACCCATCTCCTCCCACTTATAACTGTATGACTGTAACTTTGTTGCTTGTATCCTTACAATTTATATTGATATTGTTTCCTGATTGCTTATTTGTACCCTATGACTATCATTAAGTGTTGTACCTTAGAATTCTGAATGCTTTTATGTATACTGAGAGCATATGCACCAAGACAAATTCCTTGTGTGTCCAATCACACTTGGCCAATAAAAAATTCTATTATTATTATTTTATTATGTAAATTGGAAAAAAAATAGCAGTCACCTTCAGAATAAAAGCAATCCACACAGGCTGGACAGGGACAGCCAAAGGGCTGGTTTGGGAGCATGGGTGGGCCATAAAATGCCCAGGTCTGCTTTAGAAGCTATCATCATTCACAAAACTGTGAGAAACTAAACATAGTTTCATGACTTTTTGCTTTATTTCTGGTTCAGTGCATCGAGGAAATAAAGTTTTGCAAACATTTTTTTAAAAAGAATCTTCTAAGGAAAACTGAAGTAATTTGAGCACTCCTCTGCTACAAACCCTCCCCCTTCTTCCTTCCCCAGTTCTTTGTGGTCAGGACATTTTATCACAATGGATAGAACTTCCCTCAGGGAAGGATTCTAAAGGCAGAGACAGCCTTCATAGTAGGGCTTCTCTTTTCAACCCAAATATTTCTCTTTTCTTTCATATGGAAAACGGAAAGGTTTTACTTTCTTTTGATGTTACTGTTGCTATGGAAAGAGGAGTTCCTTCAGGTATATGATCCTTAAGACTTTAAATACTGAAATCTTGGATGGGATTCAGGAATGAATAGAGAGGCAATGTACTTTCTTCAGTCCTGATGTGATCGTAACTATAAATAAATTAGGGGTGAGAACATGTGGATTCTCAGGGCTTCCAATATACTAGCCCTAGAGATGGATGAAATGTGCCAGAATTTCAAGAGATAAATTTATACAGAAGACATGATATATAACTTGAAGTCCTGGAGCTGCATAAAATACTCTCCCAAAGCCTGCAGTGTTAACAGCAACATTTCTCTTGTTACTGAACTGTAACGTCTGATATGCAGCCTCTAGGGGAAAATATTAAATATTAAGAATGATTATATTAGCTTTATTAATTTAAATGAAAGTTAATAGGAATTTAAACTTGCTTTCTTGCTGGTACACACAATTTAATGACCAAAGGTGCACGATTCAATGATTCAGATGGCCTCTTAAACCCAAAATGTTGTTGGATTGTTGTAGAATAGAATAGAATAGAATAGAATAGAATTTTATTGGCCAAGTGTGATTGGACACACAAGGAATTTGTCTTGGTGCATATGCTCTCAGTGTACATAAAAGAAAAGATACGTTCATCAAGGTACAACATTTACAACACAATTGATGATCAATATATCAATATAAATCATAAGGATTGCCAGCAACAAGTTATAGTCATACAGTCATAAGTGGAAAGAGATTGGTGATGGGAACTATGAAACGATTAATAGTAGTGCAGATTCAGTAAATAGTCTGACAGTGTTGAGGGAATTATTTGTTTAGCAGAGTGATGGCCTTTGGGAAAAAACTGTTCTTGTGTCTAGTTGTTCTGGTGTGCAGTGCTCTATAGCGTCGTTTTGAGGGTAGGAGTTGAAACAGTTTATGTCCAGGATGCGAGGGATCTGCAAATATTTTCACGGCCCTCTTCTTGATTCGTGCAGTATACAGGTCCTCAATGGAAGGCAAGTTGGTAGCAATTATTTATTCTGCAGTTCTAATTATCCTCTGAAGTCTGTGTTTTTCTTGTTGGGTTGCAGAACCGAACCAGACAGTTATAGAGGTGCAAATGACAGACTCAATAATTCCTCTGTAGAACTGGATCAGCAGCTCCTTGGGCAGTTTGAGCTTACTGAGTTGGCGCAGAAAGAACATTCTTTGTTGTCCTTTTTTAATGATGTTTTGATGTTAGCTGTCCATTTGAGATCTTGCGATATGATAGAACCCAGAAATTTGAAGGTTTCTACTGTTGATACTGTGTTGTCAAGTATTGTGAGAGGTGGAAGTATGGAAGGGTTTTTCCTAAAATCTACCACCATTTCTACGGTTTTGAGTGTGTTCAGTTCCAGATTGTTTTGGTTGCACCACAAGGCTAGTCGTTCGACCTCTCGTCTATATGCGGATTCGTCATTGTCTCGAATGAGACCAATCACTGTTGTGTCATCTGCGAACTTCAGTAGCTTAACAAATGGATCATTGGAGATGCAGTCATTGGTATACAGAGAGAAGAGAAGTGGGGAGAGCACACAGCCTTGGGGGGCCCCTGTGCTAATTGTACAGGTATTTGATGTGATCTTGCTTAGCTTCACCTGCTGCTTCCTGTTTGTTAGGAAGCTTGTGATCCACTTACAAGTCTGTTCCGGTACCTGTAGCTGGTTTAGCTTAGTTAGAAGAATGTCTGGAATGATGGTATTGAATGCTGAACTAAAGTCTACAAAGAGGACCCTTGCATAGGTCTTTGGAGACTCAAGATGTTGTAGGATGTAGTGCAGAGCCATATTAACAGCATCATCTGTTGATCTATTTGCTCGGTATGCAAATTGCAAGGGGTCTAAAAGCGGATTCGTGATGGTTTTCAGGTAGGAAAGCACTAGCCTTTCAAAGGTTTTCATGACTACAGATGTTAGAGCAACTGGTCTGTAGTCATTCAGTTCCTTGATGGTGGGCTTCTTGGCACTGGGATGATGGTAGAGCGTTTGAAGCAAGAAGGAACATAGCACATCTCTAGTGATTTATTGAAAATATGGGTGAAGATGGGGGCCAATTGGTCAGCACAGACTTTTAAGCAAGAAGGAGTTATCTTGTCTGGGCCTGGCGCTTTTCCTGGCTTTTGTCTGTGAAATAGGTCCTGCATTTCCTTTTCTGTGATCACTAGGGGTTGTGAACCCAATGAAATGGGGTCAGTTGTAGGAGGCTTGGCTGTTGTTGCTGTGTCTGAGATGGGGGTTGTGGAGATAGGTGGCTGTAGTTTCCTTTCAAACCTGCAGTAAAACTCATTCAGGTCATCTGCCAGTTGTTGATTACCTTCAGCCTGGGAAGGAGGTTTGCCATAGCCGGTGATATTTTTAAGAGTTTTCCACATGTTTGCTGGTTCATTTGCTGAAAATTGATTCTTTAGCTTTTCAGAGTAGCTTCTTTTTGCTGCTCTTATCTCCCTTGTTAGTGCATTTCTGGCCTGATTGTACAGCATTTTATCACCTTTTCTGTAGGCTTCCTCTTTGGAATGTTGTAGCTGCTTAAGTTTAGGTGTAAACCAAGGTTTGTTATTACTGTGTATTCGCAAGTTCCTTGTAGGTACACATAGGTCTTCACAGAAGCTGACATATGATGTTACAGTATCTGTGAGTTCATCCAGGTCTGCAGAAGTATCTTTAAAAATATTCCAATCAGTGCAGTCAAAACATGCCTGTAGCTTTAATTCTGATTCCTCCGTCCAGGTTTTCACTGATTTAATTATTGGTTTTATGGCTTTAAGTCTTTGCCTGTAAGCAGGTACAAGGTGAATCATGCAATGATCAGAGTGTCCTACAGCTGCACGTGGTAAAGACCGATAGGCATCTTTTAGTGTTGTGTAGCAGTGGTCTAGAGTATTCTTGCCTCTGGTGGGACAATTGACATGCTGAAAGTATTTTGGTAGTTCTTTCCTTAAGTTTGCCTTGTTTAGATCTCCCAAAACAATGGCCAGTGAATCAGGGTGTTTGGCTTCAGCCTCCATGATTTGGTCAGCTAGAGTTCGTAATGCCTCGTTTACACAGGCTTGTGGTGGGACATAAACAGCAATTAGAAGAAATGAGGAAAATTCACGAGGCGAATAGTAAGGTTTGCAATTGATAATTAGAGTCTCTAAATTGTTGTCACAGAATTTGTAAATTATGTTAAAATCTTGACACCAGGTTGAATTAATATATAGGCATAAGCCTCCTCCTTTCTTTTTACCAGATGTTTCTGGAACCCTGTCTGATCGTTCAATTTGAAATCCTGGAATGTTCAGGCTGCTATTTTCAATGGATTCATTTAACCAGGTTTCAGAGAAGCATAGGACTGCTGAATTGTATGACAGAGGGGGCCTTGGTGCTCCCTGCATTCAGTTGTTTTCTCGCATGCATTTCATTACCCAAACTAGGTAACATCATCAGTACTAGCTGCACTGATGAGGTTGCTTAGTTTGGGTAATGAAATGTCTATAAGAAAATAACCAAACTCAAAGAGCATCAAGGACTGTTCATTTCAACGCTGAGCTACAAATATTCTCCTTTATTTGTATTACTATATAATGTATCATATTATTTGTAAAGAGGCCACTGCAGCTGGCCCAATCCTGTCTGGGAAAGATCACAAGGGATGAAGCAAGCCCAATTCAGAAAAAGGGCTTTGAACGATAAGGAAGATATTAAATTGTGCGGAAATGGACAGACTAATGCTACAAAAAAAAGAAAAAGAGATAAAGAATACTATTCAACATGGAATAGATTCTATCAATGGTTAGAAACGCAACGTAGAAGTTGGAATGTGAAAGAAGCAGGTTAGGTGACATGGAAAGAGATATTTTTTAATATCAATATAGGAATGTAAATATTAGAATGATAGATGTTGACATACTAGAATATGATGGTCAGAAACTATTGTACAACACTACAATCGGGTGAAATGCTCTGAAGTCTGCTATCGGTTCACTTCACACACGCATGCACGTGAAGCAAACTGATAAAAAATTCCAACGATCAGCTATGCGCCAATCAGCTATGCAGAGCAATCATTGGAATTTTTTTTTTTACTTTTTAAAGCATTTTTTACTACTGGTTCAGGTGAACCGGCCTGAAACAGTAGCATTTCACCTCTGACTACAACTGTTCAAAATAGTATATAAGTTATTCTGTTTTTTACTTTTGTTTTATAGTAAGTGGAATGCCAGGACAATTACACTGTATTCAATATATTCATATGTAAACAATAAAAATATATCTAAAAAAACAAAGAAAAAAAAGAAAAAGGGGTTTGAATGATTGAGGCTATTGGGGATCTAATTACAACTTAAATTCTAAGATCATACCTAAATTGGGCCAGATTTTCTTGAGGGATGTGAGGTGTTTTAAGCTTAATAATAAGATTAACAAATAATAATAAGCTTTACTTAGAACAGCTTACATTTTGAGACAATACCATGAAACAACAGCATCTGCCTAGAGCCTTGGGAAAGACTCAATAGGTTGATAAAAATGCCAAATCTAGTCTAAACATCTGGCTGACTGTATGATGAATCATAATAATAATAGTACTGATCCTAATCCTGCAAAGGTAGTACCAATAGTAATAGGTGCAATCCCAAACCGTCTGGAGCACCACTTGAACACATTGGCATTGACAAATTGACCATCAGTCAATTTCAAAAGACAGCTTTACTCAAAACAGCTTACATCGTGGGAAAATACCTCTAACACCATCAAACATCAACATCTACCTATCCCAAATCCTTTGCTTAAGAAGGACTTGATAAGTAGATAAAATCTCAAATCTAGTCTGAATATCTCTGGCTAACTGCAACGAACCATGTAATTCTTAATTTCACCCCACACCATTTAAATTTTTTTAATAGGCACCCTGGATAAACAGTCTAGTTGATGTTAAATTTGGCTAATAGGATCAAATTCCTTAATCTCAGAAATACGCTGTTGTCTGTCCCTTTTGCTGCTGACATTTCTGAACGCCTTTCCATTTAGGTAGCATTACAGATGTTTAGCCTGGATTAATGTTTCCTCCAGAAAGAATGGAAGAACCACAGTGAATAAAATGGTGGTCCCTGTTATTTTTCCCTTTTGAAATGCTAGCTAGGATAAAGGATAGTTAAGATAAATTAAAGATTTTAACAAGATGAGGTCCTGCAAACTGTAAAGCCTAATCAGTAACCTAATTAAGCAGTCTTCCTACAAGGAAGTTCAATTAACAGTTCATATGTGGCCTTCAAATTAGCACAGTTATTAATGAAACATATTTCTGTCCCCAGGACATGTCAGGTATCCCTGACTGTATGACAGTGTTATTCTTCATTATCGGGTTTTCAAGATTGGCAAATGGTGTCAGATTCTGGGTGCTTCTATTCATTTTCTCCTGGTCTGAGTAATGAGATATGACTGGGAAGCTTCACCACTTACTGAGCTTCTTCATTATAAATGATACTTCTGTAGATTTTCATTCTTTTTCCTTTTTTAAAAAAAAATAAATTTCTTGGATTGGAAATGGTATGATAAATATATTTTAATTGGAACATACATTTCAAAATGTCTCCCAGATAGTGAAGTTAGCATTTTAAGAGGGATATCTGCTGTCTGTTCTTCCTTTCCACTGTTGGATTCTATCCTGTATATCCTTTATGCTATTGGTCAAAAATCTGGCAAACAGCTGATCCTGGCAGGGAAGAGTTTGAGGCACTAAATTTTTACAGCAGCCTTGGCAATTCCTTCACAAATGTTTCAGTGTTTTAGAGGGGATGGTATGGCTACTGTGACGAGGAGCTGATCTGGCATTAACTGTTTATGCTCCTTTAAAACCAAATGACTGAGAAATCTTCAAGTTCTTCTTGAGGCAGAGAAGGATCTTTTAAATTGTGGAGTCAATTAATTTTCTTATTCTTTTCCTTGATAAAGTTCTTTCCTTCTTTTGAGGGAAGTGACTAAACGCCCGAGAAAAATCCTATTAGAATCCAAATGCAAATTTACATCTTTTAGTTAGTTTTTTTTTAACTATGGACATGTACAGTATTGACCATCAGCTCAAATAAAAGGTAAGTAGTTGCCAAATCATAGTAAGTGATACTTCCTTTTTATTTTGGGTTGATTATTTTGAGTATTGCATCCAGTTCCAAGCATTATACTTTTGACAAACAGGGAGACATTCAAAGAGGGTCTATAACAGTGGTGGGTTGCTACTGGTTCACCCTGGATCAAGCAAACTAGTAGCGGCGGTGGTAAGAGGTTCCGCCCACCCACCCAGATGTCTCTGCACATGCGCAGAAGCATCATGTGTGTGCACTCACGTGCACGCGCCCATGAGCAAAACGGTAGCAACAGGATTTGAGTCCTACTACTGGTCTATAAACTTAGTCTGAAAAGAGAAAACTGAGGCTAGTTAGAATAACACTCCAAATCTACCTAAAGAGGAGCCTTATTGAAGACAAATTTAGTCTTCTCTTAATCTAGAATGCAAGTCATGGAATTTAGCCAATGGATTTAGGTTAATGAACAGCAGATTCTTCTTTGAACATTAGGAGAAAAAAAAAAACTACACTTCCTAACAATAAAAACAATTTGGTGGTAGATTCATTTACTCAGAGTGTTGGGTATGCCCAAGGAAACAAGACTGGCATCTATGGTGGATGGATGGCCTAAGTAGCTTCTTTGGACTCTACGATTCTCTATTTCATTCACTTAAAAAAAAATCCCTAGTTTCCCAGTTGAAACAATTAAATATGTATTGGGTTATTTTTTTTTAATGTATTATTATTTATAAATGTTTAGACCTTTTGATTAATGGAAGGCAGAATACTGATTTTTTAAAATCAATCTTCCTTCCCCATCAGGAGTACCAAATATTTAGTTTTTATTGAAACATACCGTAAGTAAAACCTTCCATATTCACATGTAAGGTATCCTATGTTGTAACCCAACAACAAACACAAGCATTACTGTAGCTCCTATATTCTGCTCTAGCAGAGCAGTTTGAATACACAGAAAGAGGTTATTAAAATTCTTACTTTCCTCCATCTGCCCAACACGGTCAACCTGTGGAAAACCACAACAGAGAACCCTAGCTTCATGACAAGTTGCATTTCCAGACCACATTTGGACAAAAGAATGAACACCGTGCTCTACAAATCTGCTGTGATGGAAAAAGTAGGACATGAAGTCAAATTTCTTTGTTCTTCCCCAAATGCAAGATGTGAAACAGAAATATCTAATCTGTTTAATTATTGATATGCATGTTCTGAAAGAGCTCTTAGTCCAGTGTCAGTGGAAATCAGGCCTTGGAAACAGATTTATACTCACATAAAAATATAGAAGAAGGAGTTATAGCTTGCAGGGCTACCTTGAGGAGGATGTTGAAACACCTTTGATCTTTTTTAAGCATGAAGAAATCAACATTTATTTATAACTTGCATCAACATTTATTTATAAAACTCCTTCAACTTGCTCGACAGTTTGCAGCACCCAGTTTTAGCTATGACAATATTCATGAGATTCACGTGCAAACTTTCAAGAGCGCAAAAAATAATGAAGCGTCATGCTGAATTGTCTCTTGGATCTTTCTTATCAAAGACTGAACTTGATTTGAATAACTGGTGATGCCTTTTTGAGACACAGTGGGAAGGAAAATGCACTTTCTTCTTAGAAAATGGAAAGAAGGATTGAATTGTCCTCAGAAAATATATCCAAAGTGTTGCTTCCAGGGCAGATTGAAATCAAATGATTTTATGGTATGTGCAAAAGATGAAGTAGGACTCTGTTGAAAGTAGGTAGACCTATGT
Source organism: Ahaetulla prasina (assembly GCF_028640845.1). Lineage (NCBI taxonomy): Eukaryota > Metazoa > Chordata > Lepidosauria > Squamata > Colubridae > Ahaetulla > Ahaetulla prasina. Next base: position 135,667,446 of record NC_080539.1, read on the forward strand.
ATTTACAGAAACAGACAATGCTCCTGCCATTGTTGATGTCCATGAAGACTGCAGTAGAGGAAAGTTTCAATACAGAAACAGATATTTGCTTTTAATTGGGGAAAATGCCTGAGGGAAAGTATTCTTTTGTCAGTATTATTTATAATGACATACATAACTCTGAAGACAATGACACCTTCAAAGTTGGCTTTATTTGATTTCAACCTAATGGATGAACAACCATTTTAGAAGACCGAAGACAGTTCATTTCATATCAGCATTTTAAACCACATGACTTTATAGCCCAAAAGTAGATTTGACCTTATTGGAGTTTATTTCCATTCCCAGATAAGACTACAACCTTTAAGTTATTAATTCATGCACTTTAAAAGTACCTATATTTGGGTAGATCCTAGCTATTTATTTTTAGAATAAGGCATTCTACAAACCTAATTGTATAGAATTAATCATGACTGGAGCAGAGAAAGACTGTAATCTGTAGTCTGCGTAGACATACTCAATATGTCTTCTAGACTAAATAAGAATAATAGCCCTGTTCTCCATAATTGCCTGGTTTACGAACAATGATAACTAACCCTGTGACAATGCCTACGCTTAAGCCAACTTGGAGGGCCAGGTGTCCAACTCAATATTGTTTCAGAGAAGACTATACATGTTGGCTAGCAGTTCAAACTTTAAAAATCTTTTCAGAAATGTTTTCAAAGGTTGATTTGATTTTTAAAAAATAAATAAATCTGAGTGAAGTATAATTTTGAATTAATTATTTTAAAACTCTTTTTCCTCTCTTGAGGAAGGGAAGGGAAGGGAGACCTGGGAGGCTTAATGTGAACAATTTCCGCCAAATGCCATGACAGGCAAGTGTGATCAAATAGATCATGAGGCAAGCATCTCACACAAATAGGAGAGTTACAGAGGAGAAATGAAAGGGGACCCTGCTTTCTCATTTAGACAGCTGACTATCAACGTACTACTGACAATCAACAATTACTGGTAAGGCTGTCCCAACCATTTCCACCAACTTCTGCTTCTAGCTTTAGAGGAACTCCAACTACTTCTGGCTACTTCCATCACCATAGTTTGGGATCCACATGGAAAAATCTGCTTCCAAATTTCTATGTCTCTTAGCAGCATTGGCCCAGTCCTAGCTGACTTTCTTTTATGTACACTGAGACCATATGCACCAAGACAAATTCCTTGTGTATCCAATCACACTTGGCCAATAAAAATTCTATTCTATTCTATTCTTAGAATATTGATTGATACATTGTGGTTGGTGAAGACCATATTTATCCTCAGGCTTGATGAAACTTCAGTAGATTTTTTGGAGATTGGGGACTTAGCTATTCTGAGGGATAGGGCTAACATTTCTCATATTTATTATGGTAGAATTTTCTCTTCTCCTTACGTTCTTCCTAACTAGTTGTTCAGGAACATGTATAGGATTTTTCCCCCTCAGTCAATTTATTAATTCAGCTAAACAAATAGTTGAGTTTTATAATCTATGACTAGCTTTTTTTTTAAAAAAAATATTGACTATATTACAAGTGCATTAATATATTTTAATTATTTTTTTAAAGGGAAAGATTAGCCCAGCAAAGATTATTGAAAAAAACAACAACTGTGCAGCATGATTTGTTCTCAAGGCAGGAACTACAGCACAAAGCTTTGGTGGATTATTTTCCCCCTGGAAGGCTGCCACAATCCAATCTTACAATAAAGTAGTTACAATGCCATATATTTAACAAATGAGAGTTGACAGCGTAAGTGGAGCAGCACAAGCTCTGGAGATGGAATGGATAGAAACTTGGTGGGAAAATGTCAGGCTGGCTCAACTTCATAGCCCTGTAGTGATGGTGGAAACACCTACTTTTTGCAAATGGCATTAGTTAACATAACATAACATCAGAGTTGGAAGGGACCTTGGAGGCCTTCTAGTCCAACCCCCTGCCCAGGCAGGAAGCCCTACATCATCTCAGTCAGATGGTTATCCAACATTTTCTTAAAAATTTCCAGTGTTGGAGCATTCACAACTTCTGAAGGCAAGTCGTTCCACTTATTAATTGTTCTAACTGTCAGGAAATTTCTCCTTAGTTCTAAGTTGCTTCTTTCTTTGATCAGTTTCCACCCATTGCTTCTTGTTCTACCCTCAGGTGCTTTGGAGAACAGCCCGACTCCCTCTTCTTTGTGGCAGCCCCTGAGATATTGGAACACAGCTATCATGTCTCCCCTAGTCCTTCTTTTTGTTAAACTAGACATACCCAGTTCCTGCAACCGTTCTTCATATGTTTTAGCCTCCAGTCCCCTAATCATCTTTGTTGCTCTTCTCTGCACTCTTTCTAGAGTCTCAACATCTTTTTTACATCGTGGCGACCAAAACTGGATGCAATATTCCAAGTGTGGCCTTACCAAGGCATTATAAAGTGGTACTAACACTTCACGTGATCTTGATTCTATCCCTCTGTTTATGCAGCCCAGAACTGTGTTGGCTTTTTTAACAGCTGCTGCACACTGCTGGCTCATATCTAAATGGTTATCCACTAGGACTCCAAGATCCCTCTCACAGGTACTACTATTGAGCAAGGTACCACATATACGGTACTGGTGCATTTTGTTTTTTTGTTTTTTTTGTTTTTACACCAATTTAATGCAGTTATACTAATTCACTGATAACCAAGAGCTTACACCAGGTTCTGAATGGAGTGTGCTCTCTATAGGACGACTGCTACATTACTTTGTGATTTAAAAAGTTATTGGCACTTTCTCAGAGATTGTCATATCAGCTACTGTTCATCCACACAGATCACAGGTTGCTGCAGCAGTTAAAGGTCTAAACCAGAAAGAGCAGCTATCTTAGCTAGTTTGTTATAATGCACAGAATGGCATTATAGTTTGAGTTGTTAGAAATTGCCCTTAAATGGCAGAACAGGGGAAACAATTCTGCCTTTATTTAACGCAGCTGAGCAACAGCATTTTCCTTTAGTAGAATCATATTGTGGTTTAGGTGAAGAGGCATACTGTGTTTCCTTGAAAATAAGACTGGATCTTGTATTAATTTTTGCGCCAATAGACAAATTAGGGCTTATTTTCCGGTTAGGTCTTATTTTTAGGGAAACATACTAAACGCAACTGTCTGGCTGACGATCTTTACTGAGGCTTATATTACACACATCAGGAAAAATCATGCTAGGGCTTATTTTCTGATTAGGTCTTATTTTCAGGGAAATAGTGATTGCAAACCAAACCATATTTGGAGGACCACAAACTAGATTGTTTCAAAACCATATATTTGGAACCCTTGGTTTATAGGTTGTTTTGACACTCAATAGCCAAGGTGGGTATATGAGGAGTTACTGGTACCAGGGTGGAAGAGAAGAGATTGAGACCTCGTCCACCATGGCTAAATGAGGAATGAGCTCCCTGCTAGAGCTCATTGGGAGGAAACTTCTTGTAATAGGCCCAAGATGGCTGAGTCTGAGTGAGATTTCAACAAGGACAAAGATTATTCCTTGCACTGATGCCTCCATCCAGGTTCACCATTGTTTTTTACAGGAAAGTATCTGTATTAAGTTTTGCTTGCACTCTCATAATGCTCAAGTACTCACTGAAAGTGAGTTGGGTGGCCATATACATTTTCTGAAACAAGCAAATAAATTGATAAAATTACAGGAGTCAGTTTGAAAAGGTGTGATTGTGGTTCTCAAAGTCAAAGGCAGTCATGAGAGAAAAATCCAACCCTTCCTTGCCATTAGGTAAATAAATAGATTCCTCCCCCCCCAATCCAGGGATGCTTTAAAAGTGTGTTGGCAACCATCACAATGACAAATGCTTAAATGATACAACTAGGTGGAAGATTCTGCATTGAACTAACATTTGCATTTCACAATGTCTTTATTGTACCACGCAGGCCAGTTGGATTTCATATATTTATTTAATACTGCCTTCTTTACATACTATAAAATTTAATTCAGCATACAAAATATTGGGTAAAAATATCTTCATTCTGCTTGAGGTTAAGAGGTGATTTGCTACTATCTTAGAAGATAGACAATGGCTGGTCCTTCAGATGTTCTTGGACTCCAGTTCCCATAATTCCTCATCAATGCTCACAGGATTAGGGCTGCTGGGAGCTGAAGTTAAGAACATCAGGAGCCCCACCCGTTGCCTACTGTATTTAGGTAGTGGTCAATCACACGTGGATTGCTATAGTCTCTAGTCATTCTTCTTCTAGCATAAGCATCATGCTATGTACCCCAGTCCTGAAGGAGATAATACATCTTTGTTGGCTACAGAAAAAAAAGGAGAAAGTATCATAAAATGTCATTTTGGTAAGATGGCAGTAAATTTTAAAAAAAACATTTTTCTCAGTCTCTGTGTTCTGAAACTCGCACAGTGTTTGTCTAGAAATTTTCTTCCTGTGGTAAGATGGAAAAGGACTACGATTTACATATAATAGAATGAATGTAGCAATGCTCTGACAAGTCCAATTTACATTGTTATGTTGCCTTCATAGATTAGGAAAAAAAAAAAAGAACAGCTCAGCAAACCTATTATTACATTTGAGAAATCATTAGTCCCAAAGGAGTAATAACAGTACACTATTAACATTCTGAGTACATTTTTCGGCTTCAGTGTTGTTAAAAAAACATTATAAATATGCAAATTTCAGATCAACAAATCCAAAATAAAATGCACTGAAAATACTGATATGTAGACAAAAGTTTATTTACACCATACAACATTTTAAATATTTTATACACAGCTGCAGCAGGAAAAGCTATTCCGAGCTTCCCAGAGAAAACTGCAATAATAAAGATGTGAAATATATTATTCATATAAAAGTGAGATTATTACTTTATTGCATTTAAAGCAATGAAGAATGTAGCTCAACAGACATTCATTTAATGACAACAAAACTTTGCTTTCTTCTGCTTCCTCTTCTTTTTTTTCTTCTTCTTCTTCTTCTTCTTCTTCTTCTTCCTCCTCCTCCGCCTCCTCTTCTTTTTTTTTATATTATAAAGTAAAAAGTGTAGTAATGGCCAAACAGACTGTTATAAACTTTAAAAACTGCATAAATATATACATTGTGCTTCATGGTGAAGTTTTTTGAAAACTAAACCAAATGAAGCTGTTACAACATGAACCGTTGTCTGAGGTTTATCTATAAAGATTGACCTTACAAATCCATTCCACGGGTACTTACAAGACACGATGGTAAGAATTGTACACCTGGGGCCTCCACTAGGTTGGCTAGTGGAAATCGATTGTGTGACAAGAAAACCCACTGACTTCTGGCCCAGGAAGGTGCTGATATGCCTTAGCCATGGTGTCCAAACAGGCTGGGTCAGGCTTCCCAACGTCTCTGGAGTGTCAGTGCAAACAAAATGATTCTAGGATAAGCTTTGCGCCTCAGTTTATTTCACCTGTCATTAAACCTCGGTTTGAAAATCACCTTCTTGTACGTCTAAAGGCAAGTTCAGACATTTTTCCCATTCTGATGGTCTTAGTTCTAAAGCATCTTTTGCCTCTGAATCTAATACGTTGATGGTGGTATAATGTTGGTAATCGCTTGGGGTTTTGAAACTGTCCCAGGGACTCTTGCTGCTTCCTGCTGGATTTTCCTGTGAAAATTGGGAGATTTGGGGGGGGGGGGAGAGAGAGAGAGAGAGAGAGAGAACGATTAAAAAGAATATAAAAATAACATTTCCTTTTCTGTTTTAGCTTATTCAAGAAATCACATGGGGAAACCAGTCATCAGAAGATAAGCTGATTTATCTCTGTTTGGCATAAGAGAAGATACCATCGCTGAAGGGAGTCAGCCTGGCCTATATTGAGTGTCCATTCTCTCATCCCTTTCCAAGGGGAGGTCACTGATACACTGGAAGGGTTGCCAAGAAAGCTGCCAAACGAATTCCCAGCACTGAGCTGAAAACAGAGCAAATTAAGAGTTCACCCACCATCCCTGGCAGCTGTATGTTCAATTGACATTTCTTGGAAAAGGAAGCAGTCATGACAGACAAGAAGTGATTGAACACTTCCAACAAAATGTTATGAAGTTAAAGATTTCATGCTTTGCTGTGAACCAAAGTTGATAGTGGTTTGGAAGACCTTACAGGAAAAAGTAGCATAGCTTTCTTTCTATGGATGGTTATATGTGTTGAATTGGCTTTGGATAATAAGCTAAAGGGATGCAATGATATCTATATTTTTATCACTTTTATCACAAATTTTAAGAAAATCCCAATACACATACAATCTCATGTGGGAACACATATATAAAGAGAGAGAAACTTAAATTTTCCTACTCCTTTTGCACCATGGAATTTAATTTTGTCTTAATTCTTTGGTCCAATGGAACATTTCTTTTAAATCTCTTGTTCACATATGGAAAAGGACATTTTTCCAAACAGAAAAAAGGGAATAGTAAGACAACAAAGATCCCTGCTGCATGCATTTCATATAGATGAAATGACCACCCAGTCTGATTAAAAAAATGTTGCAATGCAATCTAATTTAATCATTGCTTTTTTTAAACATATAAACCCCTCAGTCACTATAGTCTCGAGGTCTTGGAGACTCCTAGTTTCCTTAAAAATTTTGGACACGAAACAAAAATGCTTGCTTTGTTTATTGTACAAGTATACCAAAGATGCATGATGATGCTAGATATTCTTGCTGGTTGCCCTAGAGTTATAAAATTCTTTCTGAGGTTTACTAAAGTATGGCTCCTACTTGATTTATGCTGCTGCTCACTGCTGGATTGGCCTAATATAGAAACAGGAAGATCAGGCTGATGAGTAATCCTTTTAAAAAAAATTCTACCAGAGAAATGAGTTTGCCCCCATAATTTATCTTCAAAACTGGTAAGTGTATGAAATTATATACATACATACATACATACGTACGCACGTACGTACATACATATATATATATATATATATATATATATATATATATATATATGTATGCACGTGCGCAAGCATGTGTATGTATGTATAATTTCATACACTTACCAGTTTTGAAGATAAATTATGGGGCAAACTCATTTCTCTGGTAGAATTTTTTAAAAGGATTACTCTGAGAGTTTTCTGAAACCTCAGAAAACATATATATATATATATATATATATATATATATATATATATATATATATATATATATATATATGTTTTCTGAGGTTTTCACGGTTATATGTAGGTCTTTGGTTGTTCGGGTTTTCTCCGTGTAATTGGAAGTGTCTTGCCGATGTTTCGAAGTCTCATTCGTCATCTTCAGGCTGGTGTTTACTGCTTCGTGCTCCTAGAAGCACGAAGCAGTAAACACCAGCCTGAAGATGACGAATGAAACTTCGTTGAAATGTCGCCAAGACACTTCTAATTTTACATGGGAGAAAACCCGAACAACCAAAGACCTACATACATACATACATACATACATACATACATACATACATACATATATACACACACACACACACACACATATACATATATATATATATGTAGATCAGAAAACAAATATATATATGTGTGTGTGTGTGTGTGTGTAATTTTATATATATATATGTATGTATGCAGGTTTTTGTATGTTCGGGTCTTTTCCCGTGTAAGATTGTATGTATGTATATGTATGTATGTGTGTATGTGTGTGTGTGTGTGTGTGGAGGGAGAGCGAGAGCGAGCGCTAGTCATGAAATTAAAGAGCTAGTCATGAATTTTTTTAAAAAAATCCTATATTGTTTTCTGTTCAGCTTTGTATGTGCTCACACTGTGTATTACTAGATAAACTGCAGGACAGAAGAAAAGATTGATAACCTTCTTTGATGAAGGAATAGTGATGCAAAGCAGGAGAACTCTTAATGTGGATAAGGTCTTACATCTGATAAAAGCAGAAATGGGCCTCTATAATCCTAAGGATTTTCTATTAGCATGAAATCTGTTTCTAATTTACACCAAAGCTAATAAATCGTTTGCTAACAATCTTTTAAGAGAGGCTCAATCTTAAGCCACTGGAGTTTCATTTTAACATGGTGCCGAAGGCACCTAGCACCTTAGCTGCTCTTAAATTTGCAGCATTCTGCACAGAATACAAAAATGTAGATTTACTTAAAATTTTGTTTATTTCAATTGTACATTATAACAGTAAGTTGCTTTATGGATGAAAATGATCAAAAAAGTTCGTTTTTGCTAATATTATATAAGAACAATACCCATCCTAACTATTAAATCACAATAACTTATATTGGTGGTATTTTTATTTTTCATTTTTGCATTCGATTGTCAAAGTTTTAGGCTGTCTTTATATTTGAATTTGCCAAAGTAAGAGGGACAGATCCTTAGGGCATATACAAAGAACCAGTTTCATCTGCTGTCTTCCAGAGGTCATAGACTGTGTTGACATACATTTGCTCTGCCCCCTATAATCGATCCTAGGCCTGCCTCATTAGTGAAGTTTATGTCTGGTGTTATCCTAGTAAATGACTGTGGAGGTAGCTAAGGTGCTAAATGGGTCTCCTTGCTGGTGGACAAAGCATCCATCAATTGCTCTCCCTAATCTTGGAGGCAGAGACAATTCTGGAAGAAGAACCGTGAGTTTAGTCATCTGTCAGAACTTGATCTGATCTGGAGGAGTAGTCCCAGTAAACCAGGAGAGGTTTTATTAGGAGATCCTTACCCATGCTTTGTGTCACTTGCAGGGCTTTCTTTCTTTCTTTCTTTCTTTCTTTCTTTCTTTCTTTCTTTCTTTCTTTCTCTCTCTCTCTCTCTCTCTCTCTCTCTCCCTCTCTCATATATCTTTCTATTTATCGTATGGCATGACATGTGATGTGCCACCCAGAAAAATATGGCATACTTCACTTAATCCTCCAAGGAAATTAAAGGCAAATGAGGTCCAGGCAGAAGAAGTACATCATGTCTTCAATATCTAAGGGACAGGTTTGGTCAAAACTCAACAGCACTTTTTCGTGCGGCTATCGATAAAAATAGGATCACCAATATGATTGCCAACATCCGATGATGGATATGGCACAAGAAGAAGATGGCATGTATCATACATGCACTAGCAATATATACGTTAACATTTTATTTAGATTAGTAAAACACAATGAAATATAAATGTTAAAAAGATCTACGTTCAAATGCCAATGTCTAGGCCGTAACTTTCTACACAGGGAATCCCACAGATCCCTGGCATGGTTTGTTGGAATTTATATCTGTAGGTTGTTCATGAAAATGGCAGTGGCACTAAGTGAAGTGGAAGAGGGACGAAACCTGGGCTTTAGTCAGCATCCCCACTGTGCACCCTGTGTTGCCATGCTATATTAGGATATATTGGTGTATTGCCATGCTATATTGTGGGAATTAGGAACCTGTGACATACCACTATACCATAACCTATCATCTCTCTCTCTCCCTCCTTCCCTCCCTTCCTCTCTCCCTCGTCTCTCTCTCTCTCTCACACACAAGCTATCCATCATCTATATACCACATTAAATGGCAAAAAGCATCACTAAAAAGTGAATAAGGGTTTTTAAAAATCTGAAAGATTTAAAAGAACTAAGAATGCCATATCTGAGAAGATTCTATCAATGTATCTCTAAAGCAGGGACCCTAGGAAAGTTTCTAAAGATGATAAGGCAAAGGACGGTTGTTTCTTTATGGAAGAACACTTCTATTTCAAATAATTATGGCATATGGAGGTAACTACCGATTATTTGAGTTCTGCTTGGAAATTGACTGGAAGCCAACAAAATCTGTTTATTTTTGGTAGAGATAGGTGACATTTTAAAGCAACAATTTAAGATTAAAATTTTAAGCTACCTAAAATTTCCAGTTTTCAAACACCGTTATATGTATAGTTCATAATGCTAGATGTCATAATTAATGCTAGATGTTGCCAAAGCATAACTATGAACATGGGAATCTAATATTCATAGTATTATACAAGAATTATGAATATTAGAAGAATTGTGGAAAGTGGATAGCTGGGAAATCTCCTTTATAAAAAGTATTTATATGAGTACCTGGTAAGCAATGAATTTTAACAATGTTTTCTAAATCTTCTCTTATCACTAGCAGCTGAGCTTTATTTCCACTTCTTGGATATTTTTATTAACTTACATTAAGTAATATACACTTTTTTGAATATATTATCTTAAATTTATGGTGTTTCCCTTCCCCCCAACAGTTCTAAAAAATATGGCATTCTTTCATAAGCGATAGTTAAAATTATATAATCCATACTTACCATACTTCCTGATTTTGGTACATCTCTAAATCTGTCTAGTGTCTGAAATTTCTGATTTAATTCTTGAAACAGTTCCATGTGTCTCTTCCTCGTATGCATGACCTTCTGCAAAATGGAATATAATTGCTTAGTATTTATAATGAGCATAATTTTTTTCAAACAACCATTATTTCCTCCAACATAACAAAGCAAATTGAATTTGGCCAAGATGTGGAAATGAAACAGGCCATGTCATACATTTGATCTGCTGTTGGAATTGGACGGCTGTTTCTCCCTTGTACATTCTGGAATTCCTGAAAAACAGCGCTGGCTTATTTTGTGTTTCTGAAGGTGCATCATCACAAGAAGCTAAGTACCACTAGGAATAAAACTTCTCAGGAGCATACTCAGCTCTACAGATATGCATGCAGATATATGTGCATGTGTTTTTTTAAAAATGTACTTTCAAAATGATTGTCTGCTAAATAAATATACCTCATGGTAAGACATAGCGTTGGAAGAAACTTAGCAAAGGAGCGTAAAAACAGATAATAAAATGTGGGACGTGTTTTGTCATTTTATACATGCTGCCTAGAATAGAAATGTCACTTACAGCCGCTATAAAGAGGACTAAAATTATGACATGTAAGGTGGCTTCAAGCTTAAAGTCATGCAAGACGTGGTGATTCCATATGTCAATAATCACTTTTTTTAGAATTATTTTTTTTTTACTTTGGGATGCAATGGGCATCATTGAGAGCATCATGTGTGCAATGGTGCCTGAAGGCATCATATCCTTATAAGCTTTTGGCCTATTTAAAGGAGACCCACAAAGGAAAGAGTTTTGAATCAAAATACAACAGTATACAAGGAGCTTCTATCCTTAAGATCTCTGCGTGCCTGGCTACCTTTAGCCCAGAGGTCTGAAAAGGGCTATTTGGCCAGATAAGCTTACAATTTGTGATTGGGAACCAATTTACTACTGAATATTCAGTTCTTAGCACTGCATCTCTAAGACTATTTTAAGCCTACCCTTAATTTTACTGAAAAACAATTGGTTAGCTACTTAATCAATTGCATTTCCTAATTTAACATAACGTAACAACAGAGTTGGAAGGGACCTTGGAGGCCTTCTAGTCCAACCCCCTGCCTAGGCAGGAACCCTACACCATCTCAGTCAGATGGTTATCCAACATTTTCTTAAAAATTTCCAGTCTTGGAGCATTCACAACTTCTGCAGGCAAGTCGTTCCACTTATTAATTGTTCTAACTGTCAGGAAATTTCTCCTTAGTTCTAAGTTGCTTCTTTCTTTGATCAGTTTCCACCCATTGCTTCTTGTTCTACCCTCAGGTGCTTTGGAGAACAGCCCGACTCCCTCTTCTTTGTGGCAGCCCCTGAGATATTGGAACACAGCTATCATGTCTCCCCTAGTCCTTCTTTTTGTTAAACTAGACATACCCAGTTCCTGCAACCGTTCTTCATATGTTTTAGCCTCCAGTCCTCTAATCATCTTTGTTGCTCTTCTCTGCACTCTTTCTAGAGTCTCAACATCTTTTTTACATCGTGGAGACCAAAACTGGATGCAATATTCCAAGTGTGGCCTTACCAAGGCATTATAAAGTGGCACTAATTTTTTTATTCTTGATTTTGAAGGAAGCTAAGTGAGTTTGTAAGTGGAGGATAGATTTGGCAGAAATCAAATGGATTAGGGCTACATTCATATAAACTAAACCACGGTTAAACCATGGGTTAAAATAAATGAACAGCTTGTGTTTTCAGATTGTGAAGGGAACTGAAATTTTTTAATTGCATTAAATATATTTTAACATTACACCACTATTTCTGAGTATTTCCACATCAAAATGGTGAGAAGCTGAATCCTCATTTGTTACCAATTGTAGTTAGCGTCAGTTCTAAAGTTTCAAGAAATGCCTCAGGCCCTGCTTTGTTCTTGATTTGGCTACCTCTAGTATATAAGTACTGTGCAAGTATTAGGCAGTTGTGTAAAAAATACTATAAATTAAGAATACTTTCAGAAATAGAAGTGTTAATAGTTTATTTGTATCAATTAACAAAATGGAAAATAAGTGAACAGAAGAGAAATCCAAATCAAATCAACATTTGGTGTGACAACCCTTTGCCTTCAAAACAGCAGCAAGTCTTCTAGGTAAACTTTCACACAGTTTTGAAGGAATGTGGCAAGGTTCCTTCAAGGCTGTTCCAAACATCTTGGAGAACTAATCACAGTTTTTCTGCCTCAAATCCTTCTGTCTCTTCCTGTAATCCCAAACAGACACAAGGATATTGAGATCAGGGCTCTGTAGGGGCCGAACCTGAACACTCTTTGTACTTCAGGCTGAAGATAATGATATTGACTGTACCTTTGGGACCATTGTCCTGCTGCATAATCAATTTAAGGCCAATCAGACACCTCCCTGATGGTATGGCGTGATGGACAAGTATCTTCCTGTATTTATTCCTGTACAGCATTTTTGCACAACTGCCTAACTCTTTTGCACAGTACTATATGTCACTTGTAAATCATAATGGTGGAATTCCCATAATGCTAAGCCAAATGAGGCATGTTATGTTGCTATTTAGCACTACATGTGAACTTAATCTACAAATCCAAAATATACAATACTATCAGATCAGATAGGGTGGGTACACTCCTAGTTCCTTCCCCTAAATATTGTCACCTAACGGGAACTAGGGCAAACTTTGCCCTATGTATCATTCTGTCCACTGAAGTTTCAGCAGACCTCTAACCTTCTAGCCTTCTGCAAAGCTTTGAAGATGTGGTTTTTCCCTCATGTGCTGGGATAGGATGAGGCCAGTAGTGGGTTTCTACCGGTTTGCCCTGGTTCGGGAGAATTGGTAGTGGCGGTGGCGGCGGGCTCCGCTCACCAACCCAGAGGTCATCATGGACGGTCTGCGCATGCGCAGAAGCTCCACACTTGTGCTCACAGTTCCAAACCAGTAGCGAAGGTAAGTGGACCCCACTACTGGATGAGGCTGATGAGGGGGCTTAATAAGGATTTGGAAATGTAACTTCAGCACCAGGTTTTTAACATCCAGGGTTTTAATAGATTTATGTTTGGCGGTTTTTACTGGTGTTGTCTTCATTGATTTAACCTGTTGTTATATTTATAATTGTTTAATGTAATGTTCTATTACATTGTAAGCTGCCTAAAGTCACCTTGAATTGTGAAATCGGCTCATATAAATTTAATAAAAGGAATTGTTGATTGGGAGTCTCCCAGAGTTCAATATAAGATGTATACTGTGTGTATGTATATATATAATCTACTCTTACCCAAGGCCTTTGGAAAAGGCCACATTTTAAGGCTGTTCCAAGCATGACCAGATGTATTTCAGAGCGAATGGTATTCCAAAGGGCATATGCTGAGATAGAGAAGGCATCTCTCTCTTCGTCCCTCTTTTCCAAATTACAAAATAATATACAGGGAGTTTCTTGTTTGACAAATTTGGTTATTCGTCCAATTGGCGCTTCTACTGGACAGATATACCTGCCTCCATGCTGAGTACATGATAGATGTGGGATTTTGACAGATACTGTATGTGAACTACATGTGATATATGTATGCTCTATATTTAAACACCAAATTCTACAGCAGCAGAAACCAGTAAAACTTGGTGAAATATCCACACTTTGGCTGAGAAGTAGAATATGGGTGAAAGATAAAGGTGAACAGAATATTTTTACATGTTCTCAGGAGCAGTGGTGAAATCTGTTCTCTTAGAAGAATGTCTTCAAATCAGTTGCCATAGAGAAAAATGCCAAGAAAGAGAACCGCACGGAGTATCTGACCTTTTAAATGGCACTGTCTGACTCCCAAGATTTATTCGATTATGTAATTTTTCCTGATATGCTCAGGGGGAAAAAAAGTTATAATTGCTTTTTTGGTACTTGATTTGGTACTTAATGTCTCATTGTCTTTCTACATCATTTTGTGAAGATTGTTAAGTGGATGCCTTCTACTTTGTTTTTCTTTGGGCCCAGGCAAAGTATATGTAAAAATAGGTTTGTAATTTTTAAATCTTTCAGATAAAACTTTTCTCCCTACCTCCCCCCACTTTTTTTTAAAAAAAAAAAGAATAATGGGTGCATGGGTATTGAAGTACGAGTGGGAAGAAGGAGAGGGCTTTTGGATGTGACTGATTACCATTGTATAAAAACACATCAGTACTGGAAATCAGAAAATGGGACCAGCAGGTACAATAACACTTTTATTTCCCTGCTTTCCTTCTCCGATTACATTCCCAGAATGGTTTTCATTGAACTAGCATTGCCCAGTTATGTTATGAAAACTCCCTTGGGAGGTGGGGGCTAGTCTTTTAAATGCAGTCTCAAAATATTTCACTTTCTTCTATGGTAAAAGCCAGGAGGCAATCCTCAATCTCTATTTCCTAAAAAACCTTCGGAAGAATGGAGTAATTTATTTATTTCTATTTATTTATTAAATTTATATGCTCGTCAGTAAAGTGACTCTAATTGTTTTCCCAGTTGTATTGTATGGCTGTGAGAACTGGACCATAAGGAAGGCTGAACGCCGAAGAATTGATCTTTCAAGTGGTGGTGTTGGAGAAGACTCTTGAGAGTCCTTTGAGCTGCAAGGAGATTTATTTTATTTATTCAAATTTATTCAAATTTATCTAGTCATTCCTAAAGGAAATCAACCCTGACTGTTCTTTGGAAGGGCATACTGAAGCTGAGGCTCAAATACTTTGGCCACCAGATGAGAATAAAAGACTCATTGGAAAAGACCCTGATGTTGGGAAAGATGGAAGGCAAAAGGAGAAGAGTACAGCATAGCATCATCGACACAGCAAACATGAATTTGGGCAAACTCTAGGAGATGGTGGGGTTTGGTCTAGTGGTTAAAGTACAAGGCTAGATACCAGGAGACTGTGAGTTCTAGTTCTTCCTTAGGCATGAAAAATAGCTGGGTGACTTTGGGCCTGTCACTCTCTCTCAGCCTACCTCACTTCACAGGGTTGTTATGGAAAAAACTGGAAGAGGAAGTAATATTATGTACATTTGTTGCCTTTATTTACTTGTAAAAATAATAAAGGTGGGATAAAATAATCTAAAAATTAATTAACTAATTAAACATTTCACATCTGAACTATTGGCTTTGCATGTCAGAAAATGTTCACACAGAAAGGTGATCCAAGCTAGTTAAAATGTTTGATAGATTTACAGTGCATTTTTAAAAAATCACCTAATAAAATCACCTTACTTCTTATGCAAGTTTTTAATAATGCAATTTTTAAAACACTATATTTTTTTTAGTAAAGTTGTTTTTTTTAAAAAAAAAAATACAGTTCATTACTAGATAAATGATAATGATCAACTAGATTATTTTGTCAATTGCAGGAATATTTGTGTGTAGTATTATTGCCTATTATGTACTGCTTTCTGTTTATTCACATTAATATGAATGATTTTTCTGGTTTTAATGAGTATAAATGATGATAAAGTTGTCCTAAGAGTACGTTGAATATGCAACGTTTCACATAATTAATTATACCAGATTGTTCCGGTTAGCATAAACAGGAAGTGTCAGGCATAAAAAAAGATTCCACACATTCTATATATTTAGATCAACTGAAGAAGAATACTCTGTTCTGAATAAATACACATGCTTCTCAGTCCTAAATCTTTATCTTAAGCCTAACATCTAAAGAAACCAATGGCAATTATTTTTAAGTGACAGAATGAAGTTGTTAGGTGCTAACAACTTCTTTACATTTTGCTGATCAGGTACATCAATCTTTCACAATGAGAAAGTGTGTTTAGGTCTGAAGCATTTAAGTTTCAATTCTGCATAAACTAAGCAAAATCAAACATATGCATTTAGAAACTTATAAAGTAAAGGTAAAGGTTCCTCCGCACACGTGTGCTAGTTGTTCCTGACTCTAGTGGCGGTACTCATCTCTGTTTCTAAACTGAAGAGTCAGTGGTGTCCGAAGACGTCTCCAAGGTCATGTGGCTGGCATGACTAAACACCAAAGGCACACGGAATGCTGTTACCTTCCCACCAAAGGTGGTCCCTATTTTTCTACTTGCATTTTTTTACGTTCTTTCGAACTGCTAGGTTGGCAGAAGCTGGGACAAGTAAGCTGGGAGCTCACTCTGTTACGCAGTACTAGGGATTCAAACCACTGAACTGCCAACCTTCTGATCGACAAGCTCAACATTTTATCCACTGAGCCACTGCCTCTCTTAGAAATTTATAACACTACATAATGAAAATTAACCTGAGAAATTGAAAACTCCCAAAACTTAAAAATTCTGAAAGAGCAATATATAGAACACCATAACTTAGGGACTGTATATTTAATCGGCCTATAACTGTTTGAGTTTAATAGAGGACACTTGGTTAATTAATAAGACTTTAGGTTCAATCCTAATCATTCCATGAATAATTTCATCTGAGCAATTTCAGAGAATTCTCCCCAAATGTATTTGGAGATAGCAGTACACCATGTACACACTTCTCACAAGTGCTTCTCTTATACATAGCAACTTTCTGAAACGTGTGCCTTCTGGGTCCTTATATACCTATCATGGGTCAGTGGGAAGGGATTCAGTCTGAATTGTGAAAAATATAGAAATATATGATGATAATTGATCTTTATTCTTTTACATGATTGCTTGTAAATTAACTTGACTTCTAATTAATGGAAGGAAAGGAATTATTATATATTTATATTCATATGTTTAAACAGGTGGACCAATTTAAAAGTCCATGGTCCAACCCCTCCCCCAAGAATTTTGTCAGTAAGACGGGAATTCCAAATTAATATATACAAGGAGACAATTTGTGTAGGAATAAAATGATATGAAATAGGCTAAGGAAGTAGAGTTGTAATAATATCAAAACAAAAGAAAACAAAGGTGTTTTTTTTAAAAGATCATCATCTAAAAAAATGCATAACCTGAAAAGAAAAGAAAGGTCGTACACATTTTTTAAAAACGCACACAACAGAATGTTTCCCCTTATAATTAAAAGCATTGATTATTGTTTGTAAATGCTGAATTAAAATATGTTTAAACAAATATCTCACACTCATCATACTTTGAATCAAATGCATAATGGCTGAATATAAGTAGTATAGGAACACTTACTTCAAAGTCGAGGTCAGAATAACGTGATTTTCTCCTCTGTTAAATGTTGGTTGAAAACAAAACAAACAAAATCACATATTAATTTAACTGAGCATCAGTACAATAACAATGCTGCATTTGTTCTAGATAATAGTTATTTATTGACTTACTTAATGGAATTTCTATGCTATTCTAAATGAGCAGAACACTGCTTAGTTTTTCATGGAATATTTGAACTGGATATAGGTTTTTATCATATTTAAAATAGATCCACTAGGCAAGGGAACAATGATTTGCAAATCCTACAAGTGGGTCACCTCTAAATATGATTAAAGCTCAATCTAATCCAGTATCTGGTGGAATTACTTTAATATCACTTCAACGTATTATTTCATAAAACTCTAATTGCCCATTATGCTAACAAAAAAAAAATCCCTATTTCCTTAATTTTACCATTTGAACTTGTGTAAAGGAATATAACCTAGGTTTACTTGACAGATTTTTTTCCTTAACCATCTTTTAGCCTTTATTGTCCCATTAAGATGAAGATCTTCTTAAGTCTGAGTTTTTCAAATAGGGAAACTTGCTTTCAGCTCATTTTAAAAGAAATAGAATATATGAGAACAATCTAAAACAGATCAGATAATTTCATAATACCAAAACTTCCTTCCTTTCAAACTTCATCAGGAGAATGCAAGAAATTACTTTCAACCTTCTAATTTTCATTTTGGTGGTTTAGCATCAGAGGTGGGCTGCTACTGGTTTGCATTGGTTCTCCTGAACCGGATGTTAATTTTCTGAGCAGTTCAGAGAATCGGTTGTTGGGGGAAAAAAATCTTTTCCCACTTTACAGGGCTAATCCTACAAGGGAGGCAGGAAGGAAACATTCTGGTATGCCTGTATTTCTAGCCTAATCCTTATCTTAATTGCCCTGCTGCTTCAGAAACTGCCTCTGGGTTAAGCTTGTTACATTGTAAACTTTCTGTCTGTAGGCTGAACTTCTCCTGAGTCCATCCGTCTGTCCGTCTCCCCCCGGAATTTTTTGTGGTACTTTTATTCTTGACTTTCTTAAAGATTGTTAAAACATTGTTTTAAGCTTTTTGGAGTACACTTCCAACACGGCTGGAACAGCTATTTACAAGGGTTGGCATAGCCATAGAAGAAATGGCTGAAAGGCAGATGCAAGCTTGGCATTCTGTCTGATTTTTTTACTGCCTTTCTGGGGGCATGTGTTCTTTCCTTAAATCTGGATGATTACCTAAGGATATCTTGTGAGGTGAGTGAGACCAGCTGGTATCTTTAAGTGGTGCAAATGGATCTAATGATTGCTTCTCCTGGGTGGGAAAGGATGTTTTGTCAGTTCACTGTGCACAGGAGTCTCTTGTCTATGGGAATCTTCAGTCACCCAAATCATGGTTGTCCCAAAGGTGCTTTTTTCAAGAGGCAGTTGGACTTTCTTGATTTCCAGAAACTCCAGTTGCCTCTTGAAAAAGCACCTTTGGGACAGGGGTCTCTTGCATTGTGTCAAAGTGAGCAAGGAACATGATTGTTCATTGATAATAAGTGGTTCCTCCTTCCAATTTGTTTTAGTTTTCTCTCATGATAATATGGCATAGTAACATGGCACCGATTGTAGAAAGTTATCACCCACCCCTCTCCTAGAAGAATGAAATATTTTGAGAAATGTGAAAAAGGAAGAATATATTTCCCTGAATGAGAAATGGAAAAACATGTTTTCTTAGAGGGAGAAAGCAGCCCCCACCTTCCTTAATAACCCACAGAAGATGTCAGCACTTAAGAGATAAAGAGATAGATAGCTATATTCATAGGCAAAAATTCCCTGCAGCAAGGTCTGAACAAAAGCAGAATGGGATTATCCCTCACTCAAGATGTTAATTTGTTAATTTGTCTCTTTAGCTTGGCATTTTGTAGCCCAAATATGCCCACCCACTTTCTGGAGATCTTAAATGACCTCTCTGCTAAAGGGTTTTACTTTATGAGCAAGAATAACTTGGCTGATGATAGTTATCCTTGTATTTAACTATTAGCCCCTCGTGGCTCCCGCATGACACCCATCCTGCGCAGACTGCACTGGCTACCTGTGGCCTTCCGGGTGCGCTTCAAGGTTCTGGTGACCACCTTTAAAGCGCTCCATGGCATTGGGCCGGGTTATTTACGGGACCGCCTACTGCTACCGAATACCTCTCACCGACCCGTGCGCTCTCATAGAGAGGGTCTCCTCAGGGTGCCGTCAGCGAGGCAATGTCGTCTGGCGACGCCCAGGGGAAGGGCCTTCTCTGTGGGGGCTCCCACCCTCTGGAACGAACTACCCCCCGGACTTCGTCAGCTTTCGGACCTCCGGACCTTCCGCCGCGGGCTTAAAACATACCTATTTAATTGTGCAGGACTGAGCTAGATTTTAAATTTATGGGTTTTAATTGGGTTCTGTTTTTATATTTTAATAACGGGCTTTAGAATAAGTTTTTTAACTGTTTTTATATTGTATTTGTGTTATGTATTTTTAAGTGCCTGTAAACCGCCCTGAGTCCTTCGGGAGATAGGGCGGTATATAAATATGATTAATAAATAAATAAATAAATAAAATATTTTGATTCATCAATGTGCTCTGGCAACCTGCCTGATTTGTAACTCGGGGTTGCAGGTATTGCTTAGGAAAAGGAAGCTATTCAGACAGAATGGTTTAGATATCCATGAGGGCTATGAGTCATTGATCTTCAGTGTGAATTCCCCCATTTCTAATCTAATGACTGGTATTTAAGGCAGCTTTTTGCAAGCAAAGAAGCTTTTTGTATTTTTGTACAGGTAATCCTTGATTTACAGCAGTTCATTTAGTGACCATTCAAAGCTACAAGGGCACTGAAAAAAGTGACTTATGACCGTTTTTCACACTTACGACTGTTGTAGCTTCCCCACGGTCATGACAGGGCGGGCAAGGGAAGCGCCCCTCGATGTAAGTGACACTGAGTTGGCCACACCCACTCAGCCACGCCCACTCAGCCAATCATTAGGGCAGAGAACCAGTTGTTAAAAAATTTGCAACCCACCAGTGTTTAGTATACATCAAAAGAAGAGGTGAAAGATTGGCTAGAGAAAAGAAATAAGATGGCCAACAGCTAACTGAATTTGGTCTTTTAAATCTACAGTGTTGTGTGGCCATAATTGTTGCCTTGATAAGCTTTCACAGAATCAAACGATAGAAGGATGCGATCTGCTGAATTTTGCATTTTGGACAATTGAGCACAAAGTGGTCCAATTCCATTTTGCATTTTGCCAGCAGGCTCGCTTAATAACGAAAGAAACTTCATTTATATGGCCAGAATAGGGCAATGAAATTTCATTGCCATCTGTGTAAGCTCTGTAGAATAAAAATACACATTCAGTACTCACTTCATTCAAGTGGCAATATATTTAGATAGAGGGCATAAGCGAAATGGGCCTATGGGGAATGCCATTGTTTTTGGCACTGTGACTTAGGAAAAAGGCCTGTAAATGCATTTCAGATGGAAACCCAATACAACAGGACATGCATCCATTCAACTCTGCCTTAAACCAAAGATGCGCACCTTTACTTTTTTTGTTCAAAGCTTGTACACTTTGAGTCAAGACTATTCTCCAAAGGACAGGGAAGGAAAAGAAGAGCTGAAATTAGTACTCCAGCATCAATTGCTACAAAATTCTGGACAAATTATTTCTACAACTCCTATTATTCTCAACCACCAAAATAGAAATCCGATACATCTGAAAGTCACCTGATTGGATCATGGGGCTTTTATTTGCAAAAGCAAATTGGGCAGGCTTTTCCCAGGCATTTGTTTTGTATTGCAAATAGGTTGTTAGCCCTTTGAGGTAGATCATGTCAGAAAAAAGAGATTACTGCACTAGGAGTCTTGGAAGGCACGTTATTGCCGTTAGACCAGGGGTGTCAAACTGGTGGCCTGTGGGCTGGATGCATCATGCGCAGGCCATGCCCTGTCATGTCCCACTCCTCCGCTGACGGCCGGGTCAGGGAAATCCGAATCAGGCTTGCCTCTGCAGCTCTGCCCAAAGTCCTAGCAAAGTCCTCAGAGCAGGCAGGAGACCAGAAAGTGACTTCAGCAAGATAAGTTCGACTTTGCCTGACTCAGAGACTGCCAGAAAGCAGATCCTTTATATAGGCCATGGGATGTGGCTCCATGACTCAGCACTCATTAAGGCCTGCCCCTCCCTTCCTTCTGTTGCCTCCGCCTATCCAATCTTCTGATGCGAGGGTCACTCCAATCAGCAGCTGTTGGAAATAATCTTTCCTCAGGCTCACATGCTGTGGAGGAGGGGGAGGAGTCTAGCTGCTCCGTTTGCCTGGGCATGGAGTCAGGGCTGGGGCCGGGGGATGCTCCCTCCTCTGCAGCCTGCTTGGGCATGGAGCCAGGGCTGGGACCGGGAGATGCCCCCTCCTCTTCAGCTTGTCTGGGCATGGAGCCAGGACTGGGGCCGGGGGATGCTCCCTCCTCTGCAGCCTGCTTGGGCATGGAGCCAGGGCTGGGACCGGGAGATGCCCCCTCCTCTTCAGCTTGTCTGGGCATGGAGCCAGGACTGGGGCCGGGGGGCATACATTCCTCCGTGTTCGGGAGCAGATAAGAAGGCCCCGGCTGCTGTGAGAGCGGACAAGACACAACATGCCCACCCCAGCTCCGCGAAGGGAAAAATGTCCAAAATGTCACATGATGGCAACGTGATGCCAGAAGTTTGACACCAGTGAGGTAGACTATTATAATAGAATCTTGAAAACCTGTCAAATCTCTCCTCTACGTATGCCCAACAAAATCAAAGTGGTGTGATTTTGAGTTCACACTTCCTACTTTTTCCAGGACACATATTTTTTTCTACAATAGTTTGTTATTTCCGTCCTCCTTTTCTGAATCAAATGCACATTCTTTCACATGTGGGGAGAAATAAATCTTGCCTAAAATCATATAACACTCTTGTGTGTTGAAATGCACACATAAAAAGGATACTGATAAGAAATTTGGGTGGGGGAGAGGGGGAAAGGGAAAAAATGAAATGGCCTCTGCTGGAAAGATGTTGCCCTTATGTGGATTGCCGGCATTTCTTTGGTTTTTAACTACAACCAGATTAACATCACAGGAAGTAAACAAAATTGAACCAAGTTTTAAATACTCTATCTGTCAAAAGGACAAAGTTGCCACTCATAAAATTGGCTTCTTTCAACAACGTGTTGTTAAAATTAGTCACAAGATGGAACTCTAAACTGTAGTTGACTGACAACAGACATGAACGTTTCTAACATCTTTGTAACTGGACCAGACAAAGGGAACTGCAGTGAAAGTATAGCAAAATGAGGCCTGTTCTGGATACAATAAACTATAATATACTGTTACATCTGAACAGAGTCAGACAAAGGGGAAATTAGTTTGGTGTAACGGTTAAGGTGCTGACCTAGAAACCAGGAGACTGTGAATTCTAGTGTTGCCTTAGGCATGAAAGCTTGCTGGGTGGATTGGGTTGGTCCTTTTCTTTCAACTCAACCCACCTCACAGGCTACTCCTCACTGGAGGAGGACAATTTACTTTCTCTCTTTCACTTAAAGTGAGATACATACACATCCTTTGTCACGAGGCTCGTGAATTATGATTTGTTTGTTATTAAAATTTATTATAGAAAAAGAGAGATCTATCAATACCATTTATGGAATTGCAAGAGTCTGATGTTAACTTAAGGGATCTGTTTGAAACCTTGATATCTGAAAAGCTACCTATTAAAAACAATCGGATGAAATCAGGACAAAAGGATACAGGTTGAATGCCAGAGAGTTAAAATTGGCTTTTATGGAACAGATGAATGTGAGAATGTATTTCATATCTGGCTATTTGGGATGGAGTCCCAAGGGCAAATGTAATGTATTCCCAGACCCAAACAACTGGAAAAAAAAAAGAAACTGATGACCCTTTTCCATTTCTTTAGTTACCCAGATAATATAACTATGATAAAATGTACATTCAGGCAACTGGCTGGAGAGGAATCTAAAATGTGAGAAAAAGAAGACTTCAGTGCAGTTAATTTTGCATCAGTTCAGCTTGGAACTATTCATAGAGCTTTCTCGGTATAATTCTAGCTCAACTTTGAACTCTGCTCACTGAAGGACAAAAATAGAAGAGCAGAGAAGGATTGTTTTTACACCCCAACCTGCATTATACTGTTGGCAGGAGGAAGATATGTTCCTACCCAATGACTCATGAAACTTCTTTTGGGGTGAAATGGAGGATAAATGCCTCCTGTGAGCTTTCATCTAATCAGCAACCTGATTCATGACACCAGACATTGCCCCAAATATATCAGGCAGTGGAGGCCTTAATGGAAGGAATAAATACAACATTTTGGTGAAATGTTTTTTTGGCAAAGCTTGCACCTGCATTTTCATTAATATAAATCTCTTTCATCCATGTTTTATAAGTCAGTGAGAGATTAAATTTCATATCCAGGGACCCCATTCCAGAGTTAAAAGAGAAGTTGCTTTTCCCTCCACAAAATTAAAGCAGAGGTGAAACATTTGATCCCTTTTGGTATTCTTGAGATAGAAAAGTACATAACTTCTTCTTCTGCTTTAAATATCCTTACATTTCTCTTCCCCTTTTTTACAATCCTAGTTAAGAGGGCTGAATGCAAGATCGGCAGGTGATTAGTCCCTAATTTAGGTAGGTGTAGAGGAGTTATTTGGTATGATTAAACATACTATGCATGTAGTGAATATGGCTGCTTCCTAATAGTTTCATTAGATCAGCCTATTATATATTTGAAATATATATGGGAGGGAATCAATGCTAAATTGTATTGAATACCAATGAGGGAGTTTCATTTAATTAGTTTCTCAAACTTTGGCAGCAATGGAAATTTTAAACCTTATATATGTTTGTTGATATATAGTTTCCGAACAAAGCATTTGAAGGGTTCCTTTGGCCCTTCAATTTAATCTCACTTTGGACTGGACATCACTTGGTGATATGCAAATTTTCAAAAAAATCAAAAGAGTACCTGCATTATTCCTCAGGCTGATGGATTTCATTCTTATAATTCTGCCTTACTTTTAAAAAAGAATACAGGAAGTATTTTGGTAAAATAGGAACTCCATGAAAGGACAAGCTTTTAAATTCTTTTTTTCTCCGCTGTTTTGTACAGGTAGCCCTCGGCTTATTACCACAATCGAACCCAAATGAAACATTTGTTAAGTGAACTTTGCTCCATTTTATAACCTTTCTTACCACAGTTGTTAAGAGAATCACTGCAGTTGTTAAGTTAGTAACATGGTGGTTAAGTGAATCTGGTTTCCCAATTGACTTTGCTTGTCAGAAGGTCGCAAAAAGGGATCACATGACCCCCAAGGCTGTCATATATATGAGTCTGTTGCCAAACATCTGAATGTTGATCACGAGACCCTGGGAACGCTGCAATGGTTGTAAGTGTGAACAATGAACTAAATGAACGGTATGTCTCTGTGTGTGTGTGTGTGAGAGAGAGAGAGAGAGAGAGAGGGAGGGAGGGAGGGAGGGAAGGAGGGAGAAGGGCCTACTTTTAAACAAATGTTCTACAGATTCCTGCCCTCCCTTCATCTCAGTACTGAACATATTTGGTAAGCCCTGTTTGCTTTGTTGAAATACAAAATTATTTGAAGTAAATGTTCCTGCTCAAAGGTTTAATGGCTTATACATTAGTGCAAGTTTTCCTGGAAAGTTATTTTCGACATTTTGAGAGGATGAGCTTTCTTCGCTCTCTCTGGATGTCTCTTGGAAAATGCCTCTCTTGAAAAAGTACGTATGACAGATGTATGACGGCCACCATATGTTATGAGAGAGAGAGAGAGAGAGAGAGAGAGAGAGAGAGATGGAGGGATTTGCCAAAGTCTCAGGAATCCATTCAGTTTTGCAACTATTTCTGCCTCTACAAACACAGAGTCCTATTTTTCTGCTAAGAGTTTTAGCACAAAATACTGGGGAGACATGTTGACGTAGGCAAATTACTAAGTGCTGTGGTGATTTTTGCATGTAAAAGCATGCACCATTCCCCTATGAATGCCTGACTGAAAGACCCATGGCCTTGCTTTTAACAGAATACTAGATTGACAGAATTGGAAGAGACCTTGGAGGTCTTCCTGCTCAAGCAGAAAACTCTATACCATTTCAGGTGGTCATGAATGCAGGGTGGCCCGAATTTTGATCACATGAGAATTGGAATGCTGCCAGTGGTGGGTTTCAAATTTTTTTACTACCGGTTCTGTGGGTGTGGCTTGGTGGGCGTGGCAGGGGAAGAAACTGTAAAATCTCCATTTCCTCCCAATCAGCTGGGACTTGGGTGGCAGATAATAGATGGGGGAGGGGCCAGTCAGAACTTTTACTACCGGTTCTCCGAACTACTCAAAATTTCCGCTACTGGTTCTCCAGAATTGGTCAGAACCTGCTGAAATCCACCTCTGAATGCTGCAACAGCTGGAACTTCAAGGGCTAGAATAAGTTTATTTTTTTTCAGCAGCATCATAACTTTGCGCAGTCATTGAATGAATGGGCGTAACTCAAGGACTACCTGCACAATTGTTAATTGACAAGATACTGATCCATCTCTTCTGTAACCTCCATCTGCCAAACCAACCAACCTATTTCCCCCTCCTTACCCCATCCTCTCCCCCATCAGTCCAGCCACTCAGTGCATCTGATAATGTGAGCTGCAACTCACAAAAGCTTAAGCCTTTTAATAAAATTTGTCGTTGGAAAAGGTGCTACAAGACTCCTGATTTTTTTGCTATCATAAACTAACCCAGCTCTCCGCCTACAATCATTAGTATAAGGATCTGCTTTGACATTTTTATATTTCAAGAGATTGTCAGAAGCTCAATTTCTGTTCAATCTCGTGTGGTTGAACCTGATGCCCTGTCAAAACCAAGAATGATTAAAGTCATTCGGAGAGGGGGGGGGATGGAGGGCGAGAGAGAGAAATATATATATAGAGAGAGAGAAAGAGAGAGAGGGGGGGGGAGAGAGAGAGAGAATGAGAGAGATTTGAATTTTTTCTTCCCTAAGTTCCTTCTTCTTTTGTCTGTGAATCAAAACACCTGGAATTTACTGCTCTCCTTCCAGGTAAAAATAAAGTCAATATCTCTATGGTGACTACATGTTGTTTCCCTGGGGAAAAAAATACAAAAGTGGCTTCTCTCTGCCTTCTTCTAGACTGCTTTATTTCAATTTTCTGTCTAGCCTACAGATGTGGGATCGCCTATCGAAGGACTCACTCGGGCCACCCTGCTAAGTTTTTTGAAAATCAGCCAGTTCCTGCTGTAACTTGCTAAACAAGTCCAGCTGTCTAATTATACTCGTTCAAAGCACTCGCCAGTTTAAAAGCATGCAGATTTGGACTGAAGAGGTGGTTCTTCAAGAGGTTTCCTTTGAAATTGCAGAAATCAAGCTAAAAGAAAGGTTGCTTGTCACTTCTGCAGAGATCGCAAGCAACGGGAAAATGTTAATGTAATAATTTCATATTCTAATTTTTTTTGGGGGGGAGGTAAAGACTCTTGAATTAGTGTGAATATGCTGGGATCAGATCAGGATGGTGTGGAAGGAACGAGATTCCCTCAATCTCAGAGAGTGTCTTTCTGTTAACAAGTCACAGGCTGTTGGAGTTAGCTTGGACTGGTTGAGTCAGAGTTTTGGCATCCTTTCAACGATCCAGCTTTTAAATTGTTTGAGATTCAAAACTGCAGCAGTTTCTAAGAGGGAGTGGCAAGAAATGGCTTCATTCCAGTGAGGTACCCCAGCTCAAGTAGTCAAAGTTATCAGGTCATTTAATTGATTAGCAAACTGGGCCTTGGGAAGGAATTACATTCATAATTCAGAAAAGAAGTGAAGATGAATGTGGTTTTGCCTTCCCTAGTACTATCTTACAACAGCCGTGGCCCTGGGTCACCTGTGGCCCTGAACAGCTAGTAATGCGGCCCCACAATATCATAAAATTTGAACATTAGGTGATTTATATGCATTGATGATATTATATACTAGCTTGGTGCCTTTGTTCCGCTACGAAACTATTGATCGGGCTTGATAAATTGACACCGCTTGAAAATTAATGAGTAGTTATGATCAGCCTCTCCTCTCCCCTTCTCTCCCTCAGGCTTGCCCCACAGAGACCTCTCCTATCTTATCCCCTTCTCTCCCTCAGGCTGGCTCCATTGATGTTCTTCTATCCCCGTCTTTCCCTCAGACTTGCACCACAGAAGCCTCTTCTATCTTCTCCTTTTCGGGTGGGGAGTAAAATGTCTAAACTCCCAGCCCACAGGCCAAATGAGTCAAGCGCTGGCCATGCCCATGCCCAAGTGGCAGTTGGAACAGAGTTCTTTTCAGGTGGGGAGCCCCATTCATAGTAGAATCTCTAACTCCTTAGCATCAGTGTGTTAATAATAATATAAAAAATACTAATAATCTGATGGTCATTTTGAAAAATCCTTTTTGACTGAGCATCTAGAAGCCAAAAGGAACATACGTGCCAAATTTCAAGTTTGTAGGTTTTATGGTTCTGGAGATTTCGTGATGATGCATGAGTGGCATTTCGCTTTTATATATATAGATTTTTTTGTGGCCCAAGACAATTCGTCTTCACTCAGTGTAGTCCAGTCAAGCCAAAGGCTGGATAACCATACCTTAGAGGAATATATACAAAATCATCCATCTGATTTTGGACAACTGGTATTCTGATATCTTTTTAAAAAAATAGTCCAAGGTTTCTTGTGGTATACAGTAGGTTTGAGTGATGAGGGAGTGATCAAGAAGACAAATGAAAGTAAGTAGCCAGGCTAGACTAGTAAGTAGGATGGTGGTAGGATTGGCTGGAATAGCTCTCTTTCCTAAATATTTATTGGCATCATTATTGCTATGCATAGCAATAAAGTCATGGTCAAATTATAACCTACAGCTGATGTTCATCTTTTCCTTTGGATCCTCAAGTGGTTATACATAGGTCACTTTAGCAGTGTGCACTGTGTTGTTTAGATTTATTGTTTAGTGTTGCTTCATAACTCATGGTTATTGCATTGCAGTATTTATGCTGTATTTTTATTGTACTGCTTTATTTATATCACTGTTATAAATAGATGTAGTTTACCAGTGGTGTTTTTTTTTTAATTTGTGATTCAGATCCTATTTACTATTTGTCTAAATGTGTACGCTTTGCAGTATGTTAGCTCATGCTTACATATATTTATATTGGTTCCTAGACACATGAAGAAGTCTTTAATAGCATAATTTTTAAATTATTATTTGTAAAAGTATCATGATTAATGATAGGCCTCATCATTTATTGGTATAACTTTCTTGGGAAACATTTGGCACTGATAGCAGATTGGTATAGTTTTACTAACAGTAATATCAATTAATTAGTATTCAATTGTTCTAGGTATTGTACACATGTAAAGTTCTTTAAAACTTAATTTTAATTTTTAAAATTTTGAAAAAAATTATACATGCACATATCAATATAAACACTTTGGAGTCCCCCAAATAAAATTTTGTTAACAGGAATGTTTCCCTAGTAGTCCATTTCTGCCTGCAGGTCTTTCTCACAACCGTTGCAGCAACCCTATGGTCACAAGATGAAAATTCGGACACTTGGCAACTGACACATATTTATGGTGGTTGCAGTGTCCCTGGTTCCCTTTTGCGACCTTCTGACAAGCAAAGTCAATGGGAAAGCCAGATTCACTTGACAACAGTGTTACTAATTTAAAAACTGCAATGATTCACTTAACAACTGTCACGAGAAAGGTCATGAAATGGGGTGCGTAAAGAAATGGGCCGGCAAGGCAAGGCAGGTGTCAGGGTGTGCGAGGTCCTATCCGAAGGTAAGTAGTAGGGCCGCTCCATCCCCACCCTAGCTTAATTTTTACCCATGCGCCTCACTCCACCCTGTGCACCCTGGAGTGGGTGGGGTCTTAACGAGGGCTTATTTTTTGGGGGGGGGGGTTAGGGCAGTGGTGGGTTTCAAATCTTTTTACTACCCGGTTCTGTGGGTATGGCTTTGTGGGCGTGGCATGGCTTGGTGGGTGTGGCTTGGTGGGTGTGGCAGGGGAAGGATACAGTAGAATCCCCATTTCCTCCTGATCAGCTGGGACTTGGGAGGCAGAGAATAGATGGGGGTGGGCCAGTCAGAATTTTTACTACTGGTTCTCCGAACTACTCAAAATTTCCACTACCGGTTCTCCAGAACTGGTCAGAACCTGCTGAAACCCATCTCTGGGTTAGGGCCTATATTGGGTGCACATGTAAAAATCATGCTAGGGCTTATTTGCTGGATAGGTTTTATTTTCAGGGAAACATGGTAGCTTTTTTTCTGCTAAACCTCCATTTTCTATAATTACTATATGTCTAATTCACCAATGTATATTTGATACTTGCAGTAAAAATAAATATTCAAAGATTAGTCACGAAGAACTATTTACTTATTGTGAATAAATAATAAATCATTCATTTTCAATGTTCTTCTTTAAGTAGAAAATACTCTGAATGCATCCTGTAAACTCAGAATTTGTTCAGAATTGCTGCTAAAACCAGGAACTGGAATTTCTGTTTGCCTTATTATGGTTTGGTAAGTAATTTCCTAGTTAAACAATCCCCTTGATTGCCTTGGCATTCTTTCCTCACTTTTATTATGCATCTAACAATCATTGGTATTGCATTTTCAGATTTTAAAACGGATGAGTAGCGGCCGCAAATCACACCAGTGCCCTTTACTAACACGACTAATTAATTACGCAGAAGTAATGATAACATGGCAATGTAAATTATGTAAAAAGCTATCAAGATAGTTGGGGTTATGATTACTATGAACATGGAGAAACATGTCATCTGTCTAAATGCACACCCAGTGGCAACATCTAATGTGTCCTCCTTTTGACTAAGGAGGAACATGCCAAAAAACAGACATTTCTGCAGCTGATGTCAGGTCTAACTCCAACTGAGAATGACACTTGGAGTTACTTCTGAATAGTTGCTTTCTGCCTACCAACAGAATCTTGCCAGACTAAAGCAGTTAAGTAAAATAAGTATAGATATTTATATACAGATAAGGAGGGAAGCAACCTAGAACTAAGAAGAAATTTCCTGACAGTTAGAACAATTAATCAGTGGAACAACTTGCCTCCAGAAATTGTGAATGCTCCAACACTGGAGGTTTTTAAGAAGAGATTGGACAACCATTTGTTTGAAATGGTATAGGGTTTCCTACCAGAGCAGGGGGTTGGACTAGAAGACCTCCAAGGTCCCTTCCGATTCTGTTATTCTGTTCTATTATAAGGAAGATCTTAAACAGGGTTTTATCAAATACTCATATTTGGCACAGGATGTGGGATAATATTAGAATATGTTTTATGAATTGCTAGGAAGGGTCCAGCCTTCTTCCCCTCCTACCCACCAGACATTCCAAGCTACATTGTCTCTTTGCTCTCTGCGAAAGAGCCCCTCCCTCCTGCAACCCCAGACTATATTCCTTCACAGAAGTGGTATATCCATCTATAATATGTACGCCAGCTCAATATGGGTACTTAAGTCCTTAGTGTGCTATAAAATGAAATAGGTTGATTTTTTTTTTAAAAAAGTGAATATTTTCTTTTTTCTCATATATTGGTTGGATTATATCTTTAACCTTCTAGCTGGAGCAAAGCGATGATATAAGAAAATAATGAATGCTAAGATCATTGAAATGCAAAGCAATTCAGAAATAAAAGTTGCTTCTAGGCTCGTGCTCTGCTCTCTAGATGCACCATTTCTAGTGATCAACTTTGCCTTAATAGATTTGCATTCATACATAAGCAGTGGTGGGGTTCAAATAATTTAACAACAGGTTCTGTGGGTGTGGCTAGGTGGGTGTGGCTAGGTGGGCGTGTGACTGGGTGAGCGTGGCTAGGTGGCATTCAGAACAGTCATTGTTCCAAATGCCTATATGTAAATGACTTAGAATGCTTAACCATCACTTAACATTTGCTGGATCCAAGAAGCAGCATTATTAACAGAGAAATTATTGTCGCCCTGCATTAGGAGATGCCTCATTGTTACCCTTGTGACCAAAATGAATATACATATAAGATTTCCAATATCGTCAATGATTTTAGAGACATAGTAAAGGAAGAAAAGTATTCCTAGAGGCAGATGTTCTGCTGGACTTGATCCTGGAAAGCCCAAACCTGGTTCTTATTCTCCCTCCCACTGCTTCCTGTAACTCTGCCTAGGAAAACCTTACAATGTTGTGGAAGGGCCTGTTATCCTTGCCTTAGGTTTTAACTGCTGCTCTAGCTCTTCTCGCCTTCTTTCACACATCCCATTAGATCTGGTGGCACTTTGTGCTCGCTCTCCTCCATTCTTCTGCTTCCTTTACGTCCTTGACTTGCTTCTCTTTGCTTCTTTGCCTACAAGGGCTTTCTATTTGTAGTCAGGTTTCCCAGGCCCTTCCACTCCTCATTGGTACAGACCTCAACAGCCTGACTTAATTTTGTCTTGCGTAGCCCATAACAACAATACTTTTTTTTTTAAAAAAAAAGGGAAGTTAAAGCTTGAAGTCTCATTTCAAGATAACTATCTAGTACTCGTTTCAACACTGTCTTGAAGTTAGCTATCTTGATAGACAACTATCTAGCTAATTCTATTAGATGCTGAGACCAATTTGCTGAAGCAGGAGAAACCTGTCTGAAAATCGCTCAGTGCTACAAAGATACCCTGATAGCCCAGTCCAAGTTTTTTCAGTCATTCATTGTTTGTAAGAGGCCTCCTTGCAGAGCATGAAATAAGTTTCATATACAGTACATGTTATCGGCAATGTGTGAAAAGTTGACATTGTATAGAGTGCCTAGGAAATCTGTAGAATGTGTGATGTTTTAGGCAAAATGATAAAATGTCTGTGTTATTTTAATATGTGACATACTTTCTCTAGGCATTTTATATAATACCTAGGCATTATGCAAAACGACAAGAACGATTTAGGCAAAGTCTGAAAAGAGAGTAATGAAAAGGATTACCCTAACTTTAACTCTAACCCTTTATTGAAAAGACATATAGGAAAATGAAAAAATAAATGCCAAAAAAAAAACAAAAAAACACACCACCAAGCGAAAAAGACCCATATTGATCTGCTTGTTGCAACAAGGGAGGCTAGAATGACATTTTAGTGGGAGTATTTTATGCATTGGTGGTTTGCCTTTTGGCATTTCTTAAGTTGCCTAGGAAGTGTTTTATACTTTGAAATCCCCTTTTTGGCATTCTACAGATTTCCTAGACATTCTATAAAATGATTAATTTTACACATTGATGATAACATATATACAGAAATGTGTATTTATGATAAACATAGACAATACATTAGAACCTCTCTTGACCAGTTCTGTTTCTGTTTAACAAGGCCTCTTCAAAATGCTCAGGATGCATAGTATGCAAAGCCAGTCAAGTCGTACAAGAGGCAAGCCTCTTCCCGTAATTCAAGCAAAAATACAGCAGTTAATTAAACAACGCACATTTTGCCTCATCACACTGTATGACCAGCCTAATAATAAAGAATAAATGAAAAGAAATCAAATTCTATGACATGACTTGAAGTTACTAAAGATCCAGACTCTTAGAGGTAAAAGGAAAGAATATAAAGTTGGTTTATTTGATCAAACTTAAAATAGATATTGTTATCTCTGATAACGCTTAATGTAGTTTTTGTGACACCAGTTTTTGTGACACCAGAACTGAAACAATTGCTTTATGGATTTGTTTATATATAGGAAAGAGGACATGGGAAGAAAATCATTTGTTATATTTGAGATAACAAACATAACATAACATAACATAACATAACATAACATAACATAACATAACATAACATAACATAACATAACATAACATAACATAACATAACATAACATAACAACAGAGTTGGAAGGGACCTTGGAGGCCTTCTAGTCCAACCCCCTGCCCAGGCAGGAAACCCTACACCATCTCAGACAGATGGTTAATCAACATATTCTTAAAAATTTCCAGTGTTGGAGCATTCACAACTTCTGCAGGCAAGTCGTTCCACTTATTAATTGTTCT
The DNA here is from genome assembly GCF_028640845.1 of Ahaetulla prasina. Lineage (NCBI taxonomy): Eukaryota > Metazoa > Chordata > Lepidosauria > Squamata > Colubridae > Ahaetulla > Ahaetulla prasina. The sequence goes on from NC_080539.1 coordinate 135,700,915, forward strand.
AACTGTCAGGAAATTTCTCCTTAGTTCTAAGTTGCTTCTTTCTTTGATCAGTTTCCACCCATTGCTTCTTGTTCTACCCTCAGGTGCTTTGGAGAACAGCCCGACTCCCTCTTCTTTGTGGCAGACGTAATATGATACATTACTAAAATTGTTTATACCGGTCATCATAAAGGAGAAAGTCATTTCTTTTGTATATTTCTCCTTTATCTTTCTAATAATTTTTCTGTTCTATTTTTCCATCTTTTACTTTGTATCATTTATTGTTTAGTTTGTCTTAGTTCTGAAATTAAAATCTTTTATAAAATTACTGTAAAACAAGAAAAGTTCTTCATAAGCCTTTAGCACAACAATAAATGCATAAGCATGCATTAAATCCAGAGAGATAGGAATAGAGGGAAGGAAGGGAAACAGGCAGCCTTAAAAGATTCTGATACTATAGCCTATTTCAATACAGTATAGTTCTAATCTTTTTGTGAAATTGGTTTCCTGATCTGGTCTACCTTGTAGAGTGTAGAGTTGACATTCCAGCAGCATGAGAAAACAGTTGCATACTGCTTGTTATTGGTGTGTGGGTGTGTGTGTAGGTGAGAAAGCCATCTCCATCTGTATTTGACATAACAAAAACAGGATGCATGCACTCCGTTTCTACATCACTAACCTCCAAAGAACTCATTGATATGGTTGATCCAGTTTCGCTTCTTGCTAATCCTGTGCTATCGTCCATCTCGGAAGCTATGAAATTCTTTACAGCTGTGCGAGGTTCAAAAGGCAAGTTCTGCATGTGTTCCTGGGTGGGGAGATGTTGATCTAAACTCATATTGAACTGGTCCATTACATTTGGGTTCATACTAAAATCAGGATTAACTTTGTAGTGCAAAAGCCTTTCATGAGGCAAGGTCTCCATGCCTATATTCAACTTGCTGTCATCCTTCAGAGATGCCTGTGTGTTCACTGAACCTCTAGGCATGACAATGTAGTCACTATCCATCATGCGGTCCTGAGGGTGGACTACATCCATGTCTGCACCTCTCAGGTTGTCATCAGTACATAAATAGACAGTTCGCCGTAGCTCAGTGTTGTCTTTTTTAAGACACTGGTTAGCTAATTCACTCATGCTCATGGGCATATGCATGCCTCCCGACTGCTGAATGATTACTTTAGAAATTATATTCCCGGGCAATGTGGAATAGTTCATTCCTTCAGGGTTGACTGTCTTCTCTTCTTCATCATCATTCAGGGAGATTCTAGATAGGGTGCCTGTTATCGTAGCTGCTCGGCACGGCCCAATATCCTTATGGAGAACTGTGAATTAAAGAGCAGGAGTACAAATTGATAAACGCCTCCAAAATTAGAAGTTGGGCACCAGCTGAAAGAATGTCTTTAACTCATATTGGTGCTGGATCAACCTTCTTTAACTTGGCCACAGATGAGTAAAAACTACAGTTCCTGAATTTTCATCCTACTTTTAGCCTGGACAAAGGTGGGGGCCAAATTGAAGAAGGCTGAAAAGTTTTAAACAAAGCAATTATGATATTATATATATATATATCAAAGAAAAGGATAATCATTTAGGATTAAATTGTGAGAGAAAGGGAAATGATTTATTTTAGGATTTACTCCATTTTCCCCCCTTCCCTCTTTTCCTTTTACAGTAGCTGAAATCAAGAGTAGTATAGTTACTGAGAGTTATACGTAGTGACAAATTATTCTATTAGGAGATGTGTGATTGCTTTTCTATTTTCAATTAAATAAAAAACTATTTGCCTTGAAGCAAGGATATAGATGAGAGGGACTAGACCATTTCAAGTCTCCTTGTAATGTAATTCTTAAAATTTCCAGTGTTGGAGCATTCACAACTTCTGCAGGCAAGTCGTTCCACTTATTAATTGTTCTAACTGTCAGGAAATTTCTCCTTAGTTCTAAGTTGCTTCTTTCTTTGATCAGTTTCCACCCATTGCTTCTTGTTCTACCCTCAGGTGCTTTGGAGAACAGCCCGACTCCCTCTTCTTTGTGGCAGACGTAATATGATACATTACTAAAATTGTTTATACCGGTCATCATAAAGGAGAAAGTCATTTCTTTTGTATATTTCTCCTTTATCTTTCTAATAATTTTTCTGTTCTATTTTTCCATCTTTTACTTTGTATCATTTATTGTTTAGTTTGTCTTAGTTCTGAAATTAAAATCTTTTATAAAATTACTGTAAAACAAGAAAAGTTCTTCATAAGCCTTTAGCACAACAATAAATGCATAAGCATGCATTAAATCCAGAGAGATAGGAATAGAGGGAAGGAAGGGAAACAGGCAGCCTTAAAAGATTCTGATACTATAGCCTATTTCAATACAGTATAGTTCTAATCTTTTTGTGAAATTGGTTTCCTGATCTGGTCTACCTTGTAGAGTGTAGAGTTGACATTCCAGCAGCATGAGAAAACAGTTGCATACTGCTTGTTATTGGTGTGTGGGTGTGTGTGTAGGTGAGAAAGCCATCTCCATCTGTATTTGACATAACAAAAACAGGATGCATGCACTCCGTTTCTACATCACTAACCTCCAAAGAACTCATTGATATGGTTGATCCAGTTTCGCTTCTTGCTAATCCTGTGCTATCGTCCATCTCGGAAGCTATGAAATTCTTTACAGCTGTGCGAGGTTCAAAAGGCAAGTTCTGCATGTGTTCCTGGGTGGGGAGATGTTGATCTAAACTCATATTGAACTGGTCCATTACATTTGGGTTCATACTAAAATCAGGATTAACTTTGTAGTGCAAAAGCCTTTCATGAGGCAAGGTCTCCATGCCTATATTCAACTTGCTGTCATCCTTCAGAGATGCCTGTGTGTTCACTGAACCTCTAGGCATGACAATGTAGTCACTATCCATCATGCGGTCCTGAGGGTGGACTACATCCATGTCTGCACCTCTCAGGTTGTCATCAGTACATAAATAGACAGTTCGCCGTAGCTCAGTGTTGTCTTTTTTAAGACACTGGTTAGCTAATTCACTCATGCTCATGGGCATATGCATGCCTCCCGACTGCTGAATGATTACTTTAGAAATTATATTCCCGGGCAATGTGGAATAGTTCATTCCTTCAGGGTTGACTGTCTTCTCTTCTTCATCATCATTCAGGGAGATTCTAGATAGGGTGCCTGTTATCGTAGCTGCTCGGCACGCCCAATATCCTTATGGAGAACTGTGAATTAATGAGCAGGAGTACAAATTGATAAACGCCTCCAAAATTAGAAGTTGGGCACCAGCTGAAAGAATGTCTTTAACTCATATTGGTGCTGGATCAACCTTCTTTAACTTGGCCACAGATGAGTAAAAACTACAGTTCCTGAATTTTCATCCTACTTTTAGCCTGGACAAAGGTGGGGGCCAAATTGAAGAAGGCTGAAAAGTTTTAAACAAAGCAATTATGATATTATATATATATATATCAAAGAAAAGGATAATCATTTAGGATTAAATTGTGAGAGAAAGGGAAATGATTTATTTTAGGATTTACTCCATTTTCCCCCCTTCCCTCTTTTCCTTTTACAGTAGCTGAAATCAAGAGTAGTATAGTTACTGAGAGTTATACGTAGTGACAAATTATTCTATTAGGAGATGTGTGATTGCTTTTCTATTTTCAATTAAATAAAAAACTATTTGCCTTGAAGCAAGGATATAGATGAGAGGGACTAGACCATTTCAAGTCTCCTTGTAATGTAATTCTTAACGAAAATGGATAAAAATCCATTTGAGAAAATGGTCATTAGATTTTTCCTAAGTGCAGATGTCAAATCACTTCAGCCAGCCACCTTTTATTAAACCTTTCATTTAGAGGGTCAGATTTTAAATCTTTAATTTTTAATGATGAAGCCTGATCCTATTTGCCATAAAACTGTCTTTTTCAATAGAGTGCTTCTCCCAGTGCTTTTTGAGCAGAAATATTTTGGGAAGTAGTATCACATTTCCTTTGATTTTAAGGAATTGAAATGAATGACTATGTTCGAAAATCTAGCTAAAAATCACAGTATCATTAAATTGCCAAGGAAGGGAGATAAAGGCATCATTATGAAGTGCAGATGTAATTAACAAGTGTTTATGTTCAAATGAAACTAGGAAAGCCATTTCAACTTAATGAAACAGTATTAATGTATTGTTTGCAGTGATATATAATCACATTGATAGGAACAATTTACAGTTTGCCATGTATTCACTGACACAAGAAAAACTCTTCAAGAAACAATCACTAGACTCAATTATTTTGAGTAACCAGCGTCGAATCTCTAACCTCCCCCCCCCATTTTTTTTTAGGAAAGGTTGTTGGCAAAGTGGTTGTGCAACAGCTTCAAAAGACTCTTGATGAAACAGATTATCTGGACCTCTTTTGGTTAGGTTTCAGACTTGGGTGGGTATGGGAGGCAAACAGCACTGATCATGCTTTTGGATGGTCACTGTTGTGAGTGGGATCGGGGTAGTGCATTCATCATGGTCTTCTTGACATCTTGGTAGTCTTTGATACCATTTATAATGGTATCCTTCTGGACTGCCTATGGGGGTTGGCACTGTTTGGAACTATATTGTCCTAGTTCCTTCTCCAGTGCTGGTTCCAGTGGATGTTGATAGGGAGTGTGAAGTCCCACCCTCAGCTCCCACTATTTGGGGTGGGCACAAGGTTAAGAACTCTGCTCCTGTCTGAAATCTGCATGAAGCTGTTGGTTGAAGCAATTCATCGTCATAGGGTGAGGTATCATCAGCATGCTGATGATACCCAGTTGTATATCTCTGCCCTTAAGTGAACTAACTGTGGCTGTCCTTTCTTGGTGTTTGGATATGGTGGAGGTCTGGATGGGGAACAACAGGTTTTCAGCTCAACCCTGGCAAGACTGAACGGCTTTGGGTTTGGGGGAGGGGGCTTCAATTTTCCGGATCTTATCATCTGTGGAGCTGGATCAGGTTGAACTATCCCACAACTACCTCACAACTCTTGCTTAAAGAGAAGATAGCAGTTATAGCTTAGGAGAGCCACCAGGAAGATCTCTGCACAGCCTCTCATTGCCAATTGCACCTGTTATTGGACCATATTTCCCAACTGATTTACTGCAACGTGGAACTGCTCTTGAAGAGCATCCAGAAGCTTCACTGGGATAAAATGCTGCAATGCAGATAGTTATATGTGCTCCAAGTTCTGTGCATGTTATACCTCTGCTCCACAAACTGCATTAGCTGCCAGTTTGCTTTCAAGCATAATTCAAGGTGTTGGTAATAACCTATAAAGCCCTTAATAACATGGGGAACATGTTATTTGCAGGACTGCTTTCCCCTGTTAAATCTACCCCCCCCCATCTTATCATGTTACACATCTTGTTTATAAAGAAATGCCATCTGATGGGAACCAGGATAGCCTTTTCTGTTGCAGTCCCTCCCTTTTGAATGTCATTCCTCCCATTAGCTTAGATTAGTTCCAACTTTGCTTGTCTTTCCCAAAAGGCTCTACAACATGGTTTTGTCAAATACGCCTGGGGATCCTATTATGGTTTAGAGCCTGCCAAGTGACTATATTTGAGATTTTTCCTTGCCTGCTTATTCTGGTGTTTTTGGTTGTAATTTTGATTTTTTTAATCGGGTTCTTAACTTGGTTTTAAAGGGGTTATTGTGCTTTACCAATTTTTGTGTTTTGTTTATTAATTATTTATTTGGTTGTTTTTAACTATGTCGAAAACAGAACCACAAATGTGAGATGGCCAATTGTACAAGTTAAATAAATAAACACATACAAATAAAATAAATAAAAGCTGAAGCTCAGATCTGGTGGATCATCTTCACTCCCTTAGATTTTACTGAAGAACCTGGTGGCCAAGTTTCTAGCTTATAGAGAAAGGAACTTTCTACCCTTTTACATTCAGTGCCTTGTGACTAATGAAAATTAGCATTTTATTGAGATACAGCCATATTTAATCAAGCACAGCATTAACTGAATATGGAAAAAATATACATATGTATATGTGGGAGTTATATGGGTTTATGTTTATCAATTGAACTTCTGCTCCAATTATAAGTGCTTTTCTTTTCCTAATCATTTCATGCTTGCATATGCAGATGATTTGATGTATATCAAATGGGTTTTATATATTTTAAAGTTTTTTAGGCCAATTATAAAATAAGTTTTTTAATTTGTATTTTAAATTGTATATTGTATTGTTTGTTTTTATTTTTGGCTGTACACCACCCTGAGTCCTTCGGGAGAAGGGCGGTATAAAAAAATCGAATTAATAAATAAATAAATAAAATATAAGCTCAGATATGCTCTCAGAGAAGTTGTTTTTAAACCTTGTAGCACCTGAGTTTTTTCAACCCGCTTTTTAAAAATGTAGGTTTCCTCATACTCAATTTATACATCAACATTACGTTTATCAAATTTTGAGCACCTCTTTAGATTTGTAGGCACTCGTGTTGTTAAAAAGGAATCAGATCATTCAGAAGGATAAAGCTACTTTTAATTTTCATTTCATTTGGTGCTTGGACAGCCTTACCTGACCGACAAGCAATGTCCACATCTTTTTCAAAATCTGTCTGTAACAATAAGAAATAAAAGTAAAATGAGACAACTGTTAGCAGTAGTTAACTTGAAGGTCAAGCTAAATGTGGAACGTGACCCAGAGGTGTTATAGAGCTCTCAGACTCCATAACATGTAACACAGTGTGCATCACATCATCATTACAAAGTGCATTGAACCTTCACTCTTCCAGCCAATGATATGAAATGAAATAACAAGCACAATGATTTACTGAGCTACAACACTATCTTGGGTAAGTAAATATTACAGAACAGAAAAATGTCTGTTCTTGTGACAAATACCAAGAAGATGCTATTGCATCCAGTTCTGACCTCAGGTATCACATTTCTTTCTAATAGCTCCCTCGCTAAAGCTAAACTACACATTCCTCCTGCATGACCACAGCTAAAATGAGACAACGTTAAGTTAGTTTAGAACAGTATTTCTCAATCTGAAAACTGTCACTCAAATTCTCAGCCATTGTGAGAATTATGACAAGAAGGATTGAATGCTCCAGGAAAATTCCAGGTTAGAAAAGACTGATTTTTAGGAAAATTAGTGTCAAAGAACTTTTTTTTTAAATTACCATTAAACCATTGTGCAAGAATTTAAAGTAGTGGTAAGCAGTTGTTTGAAAATAAGGGTATTATTGTTGCTATTAATTGCAAGCTACAACCAATGCCATGTGGATAGAATTCTATTCTTGTAGTAGAAATTTCCCATGCTTTAATATGCTCCAGAGCAGGGGTCTCCAACCTTGGCAGTTTTAAGACTTGTGGATTTCAACTCCCAAAATTCCTCACCCAGCTTTCTGGGAGTTGAAGTCCACAAGTCTTAAAGCTGCCAAGGTTGGGGACCCCGTTCCAGAGGTTTCCCCAAATCTCTAGAAATTACCTGAGGAGCATGCAGAAATATTGAGAGTGGAAGGAGAATTCTCATTGCCAAGAAGTGTTTATCCCACTCATAGATGGACAGTGTGGGATACAATCTATTGTTTTATTAATGATTTCTTTATTTGTAAAAATTTATCTACTATTTATTACTAAAACCCAAAGCAAGAATAGAACAAATTAAATTAATTTATGATTATGATTATTATTATTATAAATTACTTTAAACCATTAAAAGATCTACATTGCCACAATGTAACGCATATAAATCTAACACTTGCTTATTATACATCATATATAATTACAGTACAAAATGCAGAACATAAGTCTTCCATGCATGCTTGGATTTTGGAGGATGCTTAAATTAAAGCTTGGGTATTTGGGATATATTCATGAAACATGTAAGAAGCTTCAGTCACAGAGGGACGCTTGTTCAAACCTTCCTGGACTGACACACACACAAAAACCCCTTAAAGTGATAACAACTCCATTGGATGCACTGTCTGGCATGGGATGACAGAAAGTTTAGGAAATCTGCTGACCAATTCCTTATATTACGATGGTATTTATTCAAATTTAATATTGGGATGTCCATCTATTTGTTATTTAACCAATGTGTTCATTTTACTTAATGTTCCTATCTTCTACAACCCGTTGAAAGGATGATTCCTATTTATTTCAGACATAAGAGATATGGCAAAGAAACATTTAGCACCAGTACAGAAATTCAGCACAAGGCATGTTGTGGCTAGGACCATCATTAAAAAAAAAGACTTTCATGTGATGATCCTTTGTAATTCTGTATTTGCTCACACAGAAGAATCACCTTTATTAAATTTTCAGATTTGATATTGATATTGGCTAATTAGGTTTTTCCCACATAATAACATTTCATCCACACATTGCTTTTCACCTGCATAGCACTGCAGAGATAAATTCACAAACATTTTTAAATCATGGTTTTATTAACCTCTTCAGTGCATGTTTTTTTGTTTTTTGTTTTTAATGAAAGGTGACTTTTTTTTCCAGTTCTCTTTCACAGCAACTTCCCAACAGGTAGTGTAGAAATAGTGAGTTCGTAGTGCACACAGCTTAGTCAAACCAATTTGCCCAATATGGAATACAGAAGAGTACTGGAGATTATAGAAAGACTCATTTGTAAATGTGTCCCTTGCAATGATTATGATACAAGTTCTAAAATGCACTTTATGATCACTGCACAATATATATACCTCAGAAAAGCTTGAGTTTAAATGAGCGGTCACTTTAACGGTCACTTTGTTTTTAGCCCACAGAAACAGCTACATTTTAGAGAAATGGTCCTCTCTGCCTACGGATTATTTATTTATTTATTTATTTATTTAATCATATTTATATACCGCCCTATCTCCCGAAGGACTCAGGGCGGTAGTTCTTGTACCATTTTGGGAGGTAGGAAACAAGTATGGGAGAAATGTTCAACTGAACATTTGGCTAAGCTGGTCAATTAGTTTGGTGTATATGAGTTGTTTCTTAACATGTAAGTACAGGTGGTCCTTGATGTACAACAGTTTGTTTAGTGACCATTCAAACTTACAACAGCACTGAAAAATGTGATTTAAGACCGTTTTTCACACTTACAATCATTGCAACATCCCCATGGCCATGTGATCAAAATTTGCATGCTTACAATTGGTTCATATTTATGACGGTTACAATTTCCTTGGGTCCCGTGATCTGCTTTGGCGACCTTCTGACAACAAAGTCAATGGAGAAGCCCGATTCACTTAACAACTATGTGGCTAACTTAACCTCTGCAGTGATTCACTTAACTGTGGCAAGAACGGTCATAAAATGGGGCAAAACTGTCTCGCTTAGCAACAGAAAGTTTGAGCTCAACTGTGATTGTAAGTCAAAGACTACTTGTACCTTAAATATAGTGGAGTATGTGGCATTTCTGTGGTAAGAATAAGCAAATCCTTTCAAGTTATACTAGGAAGTATATGGATTTATTTGTAATTTTACACACACACACACACACACACAATCACACACACCACTATAGTAATTTTAATGTGAGGGCTAGAAAGTGACCATGAAATCTTTTCTTTCACTCTCATGTATTTATTTATTCTTTTTCATTTCAAATTATATGCCACTTTTCCTATCACAAATATATTCAAGATAGCTAAAAGAAAAATGTAGAACAATTGACACCCTGTTAAGGAAATCCTGTTAAGAAAGCATCTGGCATAATAATTAATACAACATAAAGGGTCAGTTTGCAATTAGCAGGATTATAATTTGGAGCCATTTTATAATAATAATGCAAACGAAACACACTTAACATCTTGAATGAATATGAATATGTTATACCATCATCATCATCATCACTATTCATAGTCATCATCTTCATTCTTACAAATGACCTAAGAGTTTTCCCTTTGATAGCCTCTTTTGCATGCAGGAAAATACAGTAGAACTGAAATGCATCAGAAAAATGACTCATATTTGTTTTTTTATATTAGATTTAGAAGGCCACCAAACTCTCCAATGGCTTTGGTTGGCTTATGTAATTAAAATAAAGCAAAACAGTTAAAAAGACAATAAAATGTCCAGAACTTATAGATTTCTGTAATGCACATCTATGTATTAAGAAATAAATTAAAAGTAATTATATTATGTACTATTTTACTTTCTATTTCAATGCTGAAATTACTGAATATTTTATGATTCTGAATACGGGGCATGGTGTGAAGATTTTCCACCACTAGATGGAAACAAGAGATAGATAACATGCTCTTTACTGGCATCTAGTGGTCATCAAGAGTTTTACAACCAGACATGTTAGCACCGATACACACTATGTCTGCAAATAGTAGTCAAGGATAAATATAAACTAACCATGATTTGAGCATGTCCATTAGGAAATGAACTTGATGAATCTGCATTGATTGGATCTTGGCAGTTTCTCAAACGACATCTAAATGCATCTTGAACCTGGCAAGATATAACAGTTATTTAATATACTTAAAAATTATAGACAAATTATTAAAGCTGTAATAAACAAATTCTTGATTCATCATTATTTTCTCATTTGGTTTCAAATGATGTTTGTAGTGACATTATGATAATTGTACAACCGCAGTAAGCAAATTAAAGCAAATATTTAAATTGGACTAGCACAGGCCTGTGAATAGCTCTTCAAAAGAATGTCCCAGTGAGACTTATTCCTAGGGAAAAAGGAATTGGACTAAAGTCACAGATCTTTTGTTCATATGCCAAAGCTATTTTTATGACTTCCTCGATTAGAACAATAAATGCATCCAACCTTAATGAGCATAATAGTAAAGGCCACTTAGACAATTAATGGGAAGAAATCCAACATGTTTCTTTCCATAAATATGGATCTGCATCCTTTACCTGACAACTCTTAAGTACTAACAGTACTGCCAAAACCGACACCAATATAGAAAAACAAATACTATAGCACTATAATGGTCTTTTGAGGAAAAAAGCTACCTGAGTGATTCTATCTGGAAAAAAAAATATTCAGATAAATTCTAAACAATATATCGTGCCTAGGTCTGTGGTGTAACTTATAAAAATATCCCAGCCATGTTAATTTGTGATACTCAGCTGGTCAATCTATACCACAGATTATCAGGGAGCTATGGCAGTAATCTAATCCCAGTGTCTAGAGGCTGTAAGGATCTGGATGGAGAGGAACAGGTTAGGGGTAAATCTTAGCATGATGTGTACTTGTGGGTTCAGAAACTGGCTAATTGTGGGACACCACCATCTTTAACAGAGGACAATGTTTGATCCCCCAGAAAGAGCAGTTGTAAAATTTGAGGGTGCTCTTGAACTCATAGCTCCTGTTAGTCTAGCAAGTTGAAACTGTGACCCAAAAGTTTTCTGGGTGCAGTTGAGATGCTCCGAATTACCTTTCCATCTTATATTGCTTAGGACCTGGCTATCTGAGAGACTGCCAACTCTAAACAGAAGCTGTCCACCTAAGGCATGCTTGTAAAAACTGCTTGCTGAGAGTGTCTACTCCTCGTGAATTACAATGAGAGGCAATCAGAGAGAAGAAATCTCTGCCAAAGCGCCCTCTTTTTATGCTGTCCTATCAAACATAAGATCTGCACCCTCACTCTGGGCATATTTGAAGGTTTTCAAACACCATTCGGGTACCAAGGGCTAAATTGACAGAGGTACCTTGGTGGATGGTTACTTTTAAGTTCTGAGGATATATGGTGTAATGGTTTGTGATCAGAATATTATGAATATTTAACTTATTAGCAATTATTAAATATTTCCATTTATAAAGCTTTAATTTATTTGTTTGTTTGTTTGTTTATTTATTTATAAGGGTTTATTTTGTTTTATGTTGCTGCTGTGAGCCACTTAAGATAATTGAACCAGTGTAAAAGCAACTACAATAATCAAAACAAATAAAATGTCATTAAAAATGGATTTTGGTTTCCTCGCATTGTATTATTTGCCCACCAAAATTCCTTAGTTATCACATTTCCTCTTTTTTTTTTTTTACTCCAACAATCTAATCTCCATACTCCATGGCTTTGTTCTGGAGAACAATGCATAATTATTTTCTCAGTGGGGTTTATTTTTGCTAATCACGTAACAGATGGAACTACAAGCACTCCAGTTGTGTTTACATCCAAATTCCAGAATTCTCAACATCTCTGGATAAATGGCACCAGTTTGAAGAAAACTCACTAGGACTTAATCCATCGAAAGTTAAAACATGCAGACTTGTGTCTATGACTGAAATGGCTACTGTACAAATCTTTCCTTTCACATTTTAGTGACACACATAAGCAATGTAATTCCATCTCACATGAATTTTGGCAGTAAATTTCAGCTGTAAAATGTCATGGACTAGCAGCATCAGTTGAGATGGCAAAGCAAATTTGCTTTATCTCACTTGCAGGAAGAGGATCATTTTTGAGCTGCTTATAACAATAATATATATTCAGCTACAGCCTGATGAAAGAAGCCGTTATCTCTGACTAGTCAAATGTGCAGAAATATTACCAGGGCTTTTGTCCACAGCATTGTTTTCATAGACAAGCTCTATCTTTCTCACCATCCACTACTAGGGGAGAGAAACAATGATTTTGATCCCCATGCTTGACCAATCTTTTGGAAAGTGGAAAGGGAAAAAAAAAAGAAGAAAAGCAGAAAGGGCTCCAAAGATCCTGTATAAAAGCTGCACCAAAAATGATGAGGTTTTTTTTGTGGTCTGTAGACCCTGCTTTAATGGCTCATGTACAGTAATATGAATATTAATAATAATAATCAAATCCATTTTTTTTTCTGGAGAGGCGAGCTAACCAAGATTGGTCAAAGGCATTCTAAGCTAGTGAAGGCCATCACTCTGCTAAACAAATAATTCCATCAACACTGTCAGACTATTTACTGAATCTGCACTACTATTAATCTTCTCATAGTTCCCATCACCAATCTCTTTCCACTTATGACTGTATGACTGTATGACTGTAACTTTGTTGCTGGCAATCCTTATGATTTATATTGATATACTGACCATCAATTGTGTTGTAAATGTTGTACCTTGATGAATGTATCTTTTCTTTTATGTACACTGAGAGCATATGCACCAAGACAAATTCCTTGTGTGTCCAATCACACTTGGCCAATAAAAAATTCTATTCTATTCTATTCTATTCTATTCTATTCTATTCTATTCTATTCTATTCTATTCTATTCTATTCTAACTGCAGTGAACAGCCCAGTAACCCCCAAACTGGAAATTAAAATGATGCTGGGGATGAAGGGAGAGCATAATTTTGACTGTCTGTCTCTTTATTGGCCAGATACCAGGATCCAGCCATCTGCAATACTCTGGGTGTTTATAGAAGAATGGCGCATCATCAATTTTGTCTTGAAATTTATCCCACCCACATTCAGTGAAAATGTGGCCATCCTATTTGGCCCTTTTTCTGTCTCCCTCCCTCTCTCCCAAGATGACATGAAGCTGCATGATTGTTTCAGAACGAAAGGGGTGGGGGGAGAGAGAGAGAGAGAGAGAGAGAGAGAGAGAGAGAGAGAGAGAGAGAGAGAGAGAGAGAGAGAGAGAGAGAGAGAGATGTGTTGAACGTGCGGATACCAGGGAAGTGGTTTCCTTGGCAACAGTAACCAATTCAAAGCTCCTCTTAAAAGTTGCCTTCTCTCTTCCCATGTCCGTTTGAGAAAAAAAAGTCCATGACATTTAGACACTTAAGGTGTGGGGAGGAGGAGGTGGCACAGTTGGATGCTAAGCATAATTAAAAGAAATAAAACGGCAGACAATAAAGAGCATCTCCCTTTATCACCAAACATTAGGATACGACAAGTCAAATTAGGTTTGGGGCATGGAATAGTTAGGCATTTGATTTTTCTCTTCCTTTAGCAGACATGTACCACACATGGCCAAAGTTTACTCTATATGTATAACTGAAAGAAAATATGTGTGAAGTTTGGAATTCTAAGTTCCCTCTCATATCCGCTTAACAAGGGAAAATTCTGGAAAGTTATTTGTTTATTGTATCAGGTAAATCAGGAATTCTGATTTTAAGAACTTTCTCATTAATTTCCAAATATTCAGCCAAAATTCTGAACTGTATTGTGAACTTAAGAAATAATCACATTTAACTATAATTGCTGGTTTATCAGGTATGAACATTCACTTGCATATCATGGAATATAGTCCCCTTCTCAATAAAGCTATATAATAAATTGAATAGAGCTATATAAATTGGGGATTGGTTACTATTTTTCTATTGTGCTTCCTGTCACTACCTTTCATTCATTATTTATTATGTCTGGATAATTTTATTATTGAGTTAGTGACCATGTTACCCCTTTACCTTGGGCTATATCAAGCTACTTTTTGCTAAAACCTATGATTGCAAATAAAATTTTAAATCTAAATGTATAGCTACATTTATATTATAATACTGGGTTCACTCTATATTGGATTAGGTCTTGGCATATATATTGGATTCAAGCTATCTTGGGATGAATTAAATGTAAGTCCTTCATTATTTTAGATCTCCATTTCTCATCCACGTATCGTTCAAATGACAGATTGCCATCACTACAGCTATCACATCAATATTGTACAATACCATCAGTTTATTCAACCCTGTATGAAATGTCTCTTATTTTATTTTGTAATAACAATTGGAAGAACAAGGTAGATCTCTTTCCATAGTGGGATATAAAAAAAATAGGGATGTGTGAATGTCCAGATATTATTGCATGACTCCCATTTAGCACAGGCAATGATGGAATTAGAGAATTGCAATACAGGGAATAAAATTATATGGGCATGCAACTTCATGAAATATAATTTTTCTCTTAGTTGGGTGTTAGGACTGCTAAGCCAATTAGAGAGGGCTCTGAAGAGAAGGAAATAAATATAGGTGTAAGGTTTTTGGAATGGAGTTTCGGAAGGAAGGCAGAACACGCAAAGAACCTCAAGTAAGAGACTTTTTGAAAGCTATCAAGTGATTCCAGGGAAGGCACTGTCATATGACAGAGTATGAGGGACAAGAAAGGAGAGTGATTTCCCTTGTGAACTTTAGCCAAAGGATTGAGCTGATTTTTGCAAGGTTATCACAAATGAAGCAGACATATTTCTTCTCCAGATGTATAGCTTTAGAAGCAAAGCACAGACGTTGGAGATGGCAAGGCAGAGCATGAGCAGTCTCAATTTGACCTTGCTACCGCTAGGCTATTTTTTGCTGGAGATAAAATTTAGACTGGAAATAGATGATCAATGATGTTTTTGATGCTTTCTCTGTGTTATATTGTTGCAGTGACAGAACAAAACCGCTGTGATTTTTACTCTAAGATTTGACATTATCTATGACAAGTCATTTGATATTCAGATTTATTGTTTTGCCTATTAGAGGCAGATTCCGTATCTCAGATGGATAAATGACAGGGATGAGATATGCAGTGCATTATCCATTAATTTAAGTGATTGCTGCTTTCCTGTCCAATAGAGTGCAGAAAGTCAAAATAGGGAACTCGCTGTCTACTCCTGCACCAGTTAACAGTGGTGTTCCACAAGGCAGCGTCTTAGGTCCCACACTTTTCTTGCTCTATATCAATGATTTATGTGATCAACTTAAAAGCAATTGCGTCCTTTTTGTTGATGACATAAAATTATTCAATACTACAGATAAATCTGTTGTTTTGCAAAGTGATCTTGACTATCTGTCTGAATGGTCATCTATTTGGCAACTTCAAATTTCGATCACTAAGTGCTCTGTCTTACATATTGGTAAACGTAATCAGAATGTCAAGTGTAAGCTAGGTGGTGTTGAACTAGCTGATGACCCTCACTTTGTCAAGGACCTAGATGTACTTATCTCTGACGATCTATGCTCCAAAGTTCACTGTAACAGCATTGCTAAAAAAGCATTAAGAGTTGTAAATTTAATTTTGTGCAATTTTTTTCTGGAAACATTGTTTTTCTAATTAGAGCTTATAAAATTTATGCTAGACCAATCTTAGAGTATTGTTCAACTGTTTGGAATCCCCACCATATATCTGACATCAGTACAATTGAGCGGGTTCAGAAGTATTTCATGAGAAAAGTCTTGCACTCTTCTGCTAGTGGAACATGTCGAATCTGTACCCAATAGAATTCCCTATGCAACTAGGCTCGAAATCCTTGGTTTGGATAACTAAGAACTGCGTCGCATGTGGTCAGACCTAGGGATTGCATACAAAATTATATATAGTGATTTTTTTACCTGTAAATGCCTTTTTTTGTTTTAATCGCAATAATATGTGTGCTAACAACCGCTTTAAACTCAATGTATATCATTCTAAATTTGACTGTAAAAAATATGATTTCTGTAATAGAGTTGTCAAAGTCTGGAATGCTCTCCTGATTCAGTTGTTTCAGCTACAAATTTTCACAGTTTCAGTCACAAATTGACTTCCTTCGACCTTACATCATACTTAAGTGGTCGGCAGAGGGGGCATGCATAACTGCACTAGCATGCCTATCGTCCCTGTCATTGTATTTTTATTCTTTTATTCTTGTTCTCACTTTTGTTTGACAAATTCTAATAAATAAATCCAACAATATAGGTTTGTTTTAAAATTTTACTAAAATTTTATCTATCTAAACTATCTAAATAAAGCCCTTCGGAACTTGTGTACCTTTTTAGAGGGGAAAGAAGCCTAATTAAAGTCCTGAATGCATAAAATCTGAAATCAATACATTGGGGAACTCCTTCAAAGCAAAAACACTTTAGTCTTCCTCACATTATGAATTATTTTCCAGATAGAAAGTTACCTAGTGCCAAAACATGGCATGGTAGACTTTTTAATTCATGTATATAAAAAGGTGCATGTTAAACATGGTTAATATAAGATTAAATATATTGCATCTTACATTTTTTATAGCACCCTTCCATGTGGGCAGGCAAATTGAGAAGCAGTCCCTATCATCTGCTTCAGAGTATTTGTGTTAAATAGTGGCAACATTCGAGAGTTTTGTCAACCAGATGCTTTTCAGTTGTTCTGGACTATAACTCCCATAATCTCTGATGGCTCTGATGCTGGCTGTGGCTGACAGAAGTATAAATAGGGCAGCAAAAGTTCTAAACTTATAGTCACCCAATGGGGATTGGGTTTGAAACCATACATAGAAATTGAAGTTATTCATCATGCTATTCAAAATTTTGAGCCCACTTGGTTTTCTTTGATACGAATTGAAAACACAGTCTTGTTAGGACCAATAGACAAATTACAGGTCTGACAAATCTATTTCCCTTTTTTAAAAAAACAAGAAATTTAAGTTTATTCATCAGACTCAAAATTAAAATGGTAGCAAATGAGATTTTTATATATTTAGAATTCAGAACCTAGGTGCTCCTGGTCATAGGCTCAACCTAAGAATTAGTTTCCATCAGGTACAGTTTCTTATACCCGATGGAACCTGATTCATGCATAGGACCGCTTTTTTATAGTCTTTTTATAGTTTATAATCTTTTTATAGATCTAATACACTGACAGTGGAAATATTTATTGATAACTTATTGGGAGTTAGAAATACTTGAATCTCTATTATCAGTCTTCCAAAGAACTGCCAACTATCTACCAATCCATCTTCTGCTTATTGAAATATAGTAGTAGAGTATACTACTATAAATAGTCTTGCCCTACTATTTATTTTCTCAGAACAAAGTAGCGTCCATCTAATAGACAATGCATTGCCATGGCAAGCTGAAGCTGGCCCAAAGGGTTCAAGCATGAATGTAAGGACCAAAACCAGTGTGGCTGCCAGAGGTATCTTGATGCCTCCTCTTTTACCACCACTACCTCTCAATGGTAGACTATTGAGCATGTGGAAGACTGTTTTTTCACTCAACCACCTGCAGCTATTTGTCCTTTAATTCCCAGAATGAAAGGCTACATGGTGGGCTATAAAGACAGGGGTTCTGTATGACTTGGAGATGAGGTGGGCCAAACCCCATTTTTTTCCCATTTATCTTGTGACTGTGGTTTTTTTTGTTCTTTCTGTTTATGGAATGGTCTCTCAGTGGGCCAAGAAACAGGAAAACCCAAACTACTTTAGGAGAAGCCACACTGAATTCAAGATAGAATAAGTGACTCCTTGAATTGAGAAGCAAAAAAACCCAACAACCCAGTACACTCTTCAAGATTTACTCATGAAAGCAGAAAATGTGATCTAATGTATGCACGGTCAGCTGGAAATGAACAGTGTCTCTGGAGACAGAGCTGCCTGTTCCCAGCAAAAGCTTGGAAGAGTAAAACCAACCCATTTGCAAATAACCTGCACCACTTTCAGTGAGGACAACACTTTGGGCTATGAGAGGCTGACATGTGTTAGCAAATAAACTACAGGTGGTGTAGTTTTTCTGCTATCATAGTTCTGTTATTGCTCATTGTGGATCAACACTGAGTACAACAAGAGTTACAGTCTTGACCTCTTATGTGGGACTGAAGCCTTCATTTCAAGGATAGTTAGATTGGTTGATCCAAGTCAGATGTTTAGGAATAGCACCTATATACCGCTTCACAGTGCTTTACAGCGGTTTACAGAGTCAGCATATTGCCCACCCCCACCCCAACAATCTAGGTCCTCATTTTACCAACCTCAGAAAGAAGGAAGGCTGAGTCAACCTTGAGCTGGTCAGAATCGAACTCCTGGCAGTGAGCAGCAAGTTAGCCTGCAATACTGCATCCTAACTACTGTGCCATGGCTCAGGAAGCATTCTGGGTTGTTGTAAAATTTCATAGCGATAGAAGATTTGAAAGACAACACCAGGAAGTGGTTTCTTACCTCCCTTCGGAGAATGCAGTGAACCATGACAATGACCAACCCTTGCAATGAATCAAATACAGCAAAGAGTATCTGAAATAAAATGGATCGCTTGTCAGTCATTGCCAGAACTGCAGACATCCAAGTGAGAGCCAGGAGAGGTAGAACAACACAGGAACTCCACAGCGATGCCCTAATTAGGGGCAGAGGGGAAAGAAAACAATGACAAGAAGATTGTAGGACTATTGAAACAACAAAAACAAGCCAACTTTAGAGAGACAGGCATATCCAAATATATAAATCTTATTTAAGGATGGCAACATTTTTTTAATATGAAAACCCATGACATTATATAATTATAGAAAAGCTTGACATTGTAAAATATTACCCAGTTGAATTATAAGGTGCAGTTGCCATTTTTCCTTTTCCTTTTTTTAAAAAACAATTAATTATATTCAATATTAGCAGTTTTAAACTTTCATCACTGTAGCAATTTTTTTGTCACATGCACTGCATAAGATTTGTAACAAGAAGATGTAAATGATTAGGACTAACATGGCGTTACTGGCGGTGGTGGCTGACAAAGCTGTTGTTGAAACTACTCCACACTTGGCACATTTGAGCGTCAAACCGCTATGAGGCTCACTCATCTGACTGCAAACAAACAGAACACCCACAAAAAAGAACAAAATATTGAATTTTTGGTCACTGCTGAAATTTAGCTTTTCAAATATGATGTCATGCAAGAAAAAAAATAGCAAGTCGACTTATTCAGGATGAAACACTCTAATTGATTTTAAGCCTATATAAAAACCATACATTTAAAAAATTTACACGTCAAAAACACGTTAATTCTATTGGGGGAGGGAAAGGCTTCATTTTATCCAAGGTCTAATTCTTCCATTTGATAATGTTTGAAGCCTGTCCGGTCCCAATCATCATAGATAAATGTTCTATTGATCACACTGAAGGAAACATGCATGTGGTAGGTTAAGACAAACAACAAAATGGTCCCTCCAATCAGACCATTTGGAAGAATAAGGATTTGCTCTTAACAAGAGTAATGGAGCAGATTGAGAGGGCAAAAATGCATTACACATATATCCACTGAAATTGGAACATGCCCCTGAAGGAGTACAGTTCTGTCAATCTATCATGGGAATATATGAAACAGCTTCCCCTCTTAAGTTTCCACTGAATTTAAGTTCATACTGGTCTGAATAGAGTTTGAAATGAATGAAAGTGTTAATTCAGGCTAGAAATTTAATAAAACACAATACACAAGCATTAAGATTAACATATATTTATACATATACTGGTACAGATTCTATATTGCAACACCTAGCAGCTGCTTCTGTCTATTTTCACTATTTTTATGACAAAATCATTATCTGGCTATTTTCATCCTTCCATTCATCTTAATTTATTTCTACGATAGAAGTTTTTTTTTTTTTAAAAACCAGCTAAAGTAGTTATTATTACATACTGAAGACAAAAGAACATTTAAAAAATTCTTCAACTGACTTATAAAATATTACACTTTCCAATCCCTTTAGTTATAGTAATTTGATAGTTTTATTTTAAAGCCGTAGGATGAAAGTACATAAAAAGGTTCTTCTGAAGCAGAACGTACACTTTTTTTAAAAAAAAATGCATCGCTTATTTCTAGAACAAATCATACAAATAAAGAGAGCACACAAATAAAGTGGAAAATATTCAGATTTTCATTTGTTTTGTACACATAAACATGCTGTGGTAAATGAGAATCTTATACAATGGTATATTTTTATTTTTAGGTTTCTTTTTGTTCAAAGCTACATAAAAGCATATAAGACAAAAAAATAAAAATTGTCTGGACAGTATACGGAACATGATGATGTAGACTAAACATTCTTACACTGTGATATGTTGAAAATCGATTATATCAATGTTAATAATTTCAATAATTCGATATCTATCCACTAATTGATATGTCTCAACTTACAAGTGAATGGAACCTATCTGTATATAAATTCTGTTTCTTTACAAAAAATTCAGTGTGGTTCACAGCTTTAAAATGTGCACAAAATGAGCATATGTGTTTGTGTGTCTCTGTGCCCTTACTGGATATAACAAATTGTATATTAACAAAAATAGATTGAAAAAGCAAAATATATGTATCCAGAATTTTTGAAATGTTTGCAAAATTTTCAAACTCATATACAATTTTCAAAAAAATGTATGGCTGGGAAAATAAAAATGGGAGAAGAATTATAATGAACATTATACTATTATTACTATTAGAGATAACCCTGTCTGCTACAGGAGCATTGATCAAGTGATGCAAAAGAGGAGGTGACTGTATGGAAGCCCATGAGCATAGAGCTTGTCAATTTCAGAATATTCTGAAGTTTAACCATTTCTCAATTTGATGAGAGGGAAACCCCTGGAAAAGCCCTCTTCAGGAATTGAAAAATAGAACATGTGAGAATAATATAGAAATATATTACAACATTATTACTGTCCTGTTCTCTTTCTTATCCTGATGGTAAAATTCTGAAAGAGAGGTAAAGTTCTTTCTATCCGAAGAGTATATAGCCATGATGGCGAACCTATGGCACATGTGCCACAGGTGGCACACACAGCCCTCTCTGCGGGCATGCAAGCTGTCACCCCAGCTCAGCTCCACCGCTCATGCACGTGCACCTCCCACCAGCCAGCTGGTTTTCGGGTCTCTCCTGTGCATATATTGGAGGCGGGGCACATGCGGGAGTTGTATGCGCATGCGTGAAGATTGTACAAGCATGCAGGGGGGCGGGGCGAACGGGGTGGGGTGCGCAGGGGCTTCATGTGTGCATTGCATTATGGACGTGGGCGAGCGGCACAAAGTCACCCAGTTGGTTTTCATGATTAAGGTAGGACTTGAACTCACTGTCTCCTACTTTTAATCTGATGCCTTAACCACTGGAGCAAACCGGACATTTTCCTACTTTGCAATTTGAAATCCTATATTCAGCGCTCTCAGAGGGTAACTTCCATAGTTACACCTCGCAGACTTTAACATTAGGATTGTGAGTGTACCTGTGTGTGTGTGTGTGTGTGTGTGTGTGTGTGTGTGTTCACTTATGGAGAATAAAACCACTTCTCCAAAACTTTGAACTACTATCCTCATTTGACAGACTAAAATGCACACAAATTGTAAAACAATTATCCTGTGGCAGTTTTATTAGACGGCTATGAAAGACCGGCTGGATTCACAAAGCTATCTTATCAGATTAATAAATATTCTTTAAAAAATGCAACTATATCAAAAGAAGCATTCCTAAGCAATAACAAAACATCTCATAGTAGGATCCAGCCAAAGTTAGTTCTTTGGGGCGGGGGAGTTATAAAGATGATAAATATTGCTGATCAAGTATTTTGAGAGAAAAAGGAGCAGAGATGATGAAGCTAGAGCCTAGCCCCTTCAGAACAAGTAACTGACAGTAATCTGGCTTCTTGCTCTACTCATTTGTATGTCTCATTTTTGTATTGACAATTAAAATATATATTCAATTAATTTAGTTATTACATACTCATACTTATATGTATACTTATATACTGTATACTTATTTCATGCTTACACTCATATATACTATGTGACAAAATAAATAAATAAATAAAATAAGTAACTGTCTACTCCTGAGAACATATATTCCCAAATTAAATTGGGATTAACAGGGCTTAATTTTGACTGGATAAAGTTGTTTTATGCAGCATTGCATTAATGGACTGGTGATACTCAAAAACCTTTCAGATAGAGAAAATCTAAAGGAAATCACAAAAATGGGAGCTAGCATTATAGATTTTTATCAATTACACCAGAGAAAAATCCAAAATCCAAAAGAACAACATGCACATAGTCACACACACAAAATTTGACATCTATTCAAATTCATCACATCTGAGCTCAGCCCAGTGTGTGTGTGTGTGTGTGTGTGTGTGTGTGTGTGTGTGTGTGTGTGAATAGGTCAATCCATTCTTCTTAATAGGAAAGGAAGGCTGCAATAACTTTCTTGTGAGACAGCATTTGAGTAGATATGCCCTCTCACCAAAAAGCATTATGGGTGGAAATATTTTTGGTACTGAAAACCTGACTTGGGTATATTCACCACATCTTCTAGTGATTTGTGTGTGAAGAAACGCTTTGGCTTAAATGCATAGATTCTGAAATTGGTAAATGCAGGTGGACGAGTCATTTTTCATCACCGCTTTTTGCCCCTGAAGCTTTCTGTCTATTTTGGAACAATAAAGGAATGTGTGTGTGTGTGGGAGCAAATTGACTAAATTTCCTCACTATTATCTCATGTGAATGAAAATCTCTGAAAAATGCAGACTCATCCTTCTACTTAAGTGCTAAAAGCACAGAATCTCACCGAGGAGGGAAGAGAAGAATGAAACAGAATGAGGGCATGTAGAAATGATATGAGTCAAATTTAGACTAATCATCTTTTCCTCATTTTTATAAGAACAAATACTGGGACTAGAACTAGCACTGATCATACCTAGTTTGGGCAATGAAACATCTGCAAGAAAACAACCAAGCTTAGAGAATACCAAGGACTCCTGAGAATAAATATAAGTTTTTATATTCATATAACAGACTTTTGAATCCCAATGTCACCTGCACCTTGGAGATGCAACAACTGCAGAAAACAAGAGACACTAATATTTAGCTTGTTTGCTTGGTAGCATGTCTAATTTTTCTTGATTCATAACCCATAAGTAATCACACAAATGGCCCAGTTCTAATACTTAAATCTTAGAATGCTTCTGGCATTTCTAAAAATAGATTTTTTTCACTAATCAAAATTATATAATTCTAAATATTCATCTTGTACAAAACTAAGGAAATTTTCAAAGCGTGGACATGCATTCACCACCCTCTCTTTTTAAACTTAATACAACTGTACTTGTGTTTTATTATTTTTCTCTTGCTCAGTCACATTGCCTCAGGAAAAATAAGATAACTGCAATTTGGAGATGAATAGAACTGGAAGTTAAATTAAGCGAAAAAGGCTCAAAGTGAAATTAAATAAAAATACATGTGGTGAATCTAACAATAGATAGACAGAATTTAATAATACATCATTGATACATTCCAACTTTTGCTTACCCCGCTCTGTGTTTGAGTTTTTTATCTAGGATTCCATCTCTGGAAACTAGTTTATTAAACACAAGGATGCCAATCACCATGTTGACCTGTTAAATATGAAACAAACGAACAAAAAGGTAACAGTTGCCCCTTTAATGACACTGAATGAAACACGAACCTTAATACATTTGGTATAAATTTAAAGAAATAGGAACAACAATTTAGATCCTATATCTCAGCATCTGTGACTCTTACAAAGCAAAGAGACTCAAGGATTGCATTCTGGAGAGAACTAGATATTCCAGAAAGATATCACACCCTCTAAAGCAGCCAATAAATGTGATCTTTGCCTGTAGTATCCAAGATGTGTTTAGTCCTCAGTGGTATCCTCCTATTAGCATTTGATATAAATGGGTACACCCATAACTATAACACATATACATATATATAACAATAAGACACTGAGCACTGTAGAATTCTGTTTTGCACTGTTAGGTTCAAACTGGACAACAAACTATAATTACAATATATTTTTATGGGAACAGGATAGGAAAGATCACAGTTCACATGCTTTGCATGCAAAAAGGAGAAATACTCAGTCTTGAATATCTCCAGATTCTAGGAGCAAATGGGATAAAATGATGTCTAATAACATTATAATTCTACCGGGAATACAATTTCTGAATAAGATTAAATTCATTAACTCTGCAAACCTTTGCACATGCAAAGATTACCTGGAAAGTGAATCCCGTTTAACTCTGATTTACTTTTATTTAGACAAATATAGAATTACACTGTTAATTGACGTTTATCTACTTAGTAAGAGTTTAGAGAATAAATGGAAAATCATAGATCCCAGGGTTTCAAGTGTTTTGCATGTCCTTGAAACCTCTCTCTCTGCAAAATTGCTGGCAGTTTCCTGTGATTTAAGGCAAGAAACACATAGAAATTGTAGGCTACACTCTGAAATAAGATAATATACTTTAAAGAATGCATGCATGTCTCTAAACAAAGGAAAAACAATAAATTCTGGTTCCATATGTGTATCTGACATGATTCCAGCCATTTGGGTCATCAAATCATGCACTGATACTATGTGTCGATTGCTAGAGGAATTATAAAGGAAAGATGGATTTATAGCAACATTCTTATAATGATTAATTAGGTAAAGCAGAGTTTAGCTCAAAACCTCATCTAATCCATTTCACAGCTAATGATGATTTGTTAAAAGAATCCTGGCTGATTGAGATATATATTATATTTAAGCTTCAAGCTTGATTATCAAGGAGTTCAGAAGTCTAATTTTAATTTTTAAACCAATATAGTTTATTGAGTTATTGAGGGGTTTTTGTTTTGTTTCGTCATCATAGATCAGCAATTTTCATGAACCCTCTTCTGAGTTATATTAAGTTATTCTTCCAAAGATATATTGTTCAAGAAAACTTTCCAGTACGTTTCCAATATATTTCACTGGATTCACACATCACAATCAATCTGTTTCGGACTGACCGTTAAATTTAATACAGTGCAGCTGCGTTCTAACTGGACCTTATCTCATAAAGATTTCATTAATTCAGCTGG
Source organism: Ahaetulla prasina (assembly GCF_028640845.1). Lineage (NCBI taxonomy): Eukaryota > Metazoa > Chordata > Lepidosauria > Squamata > Colubridae > Ahaetulla > Ahaetulla prasina. Next base: position 135,726,359 of record NC_080539.1, read on the forward strand.
GATACATAAAGATCTCAATAATTTAGAAATCTAAAATCTTTGAAAATTCACGGGTGCTCATAAAGTTTACAGCTCCTACTTTGCACAACGTTATGAGCCAGTTGCATGACTGAGATGCTGACACTTCACACTCCTTGCCACATTACAGTTTTATACACAGGAGACTGTATCAATGACAAAAGTAACACCCTTATTGAAGAGTGTGGTATTTTTACTTTGGCCTTACACTAAGAGTCTATCCATTTTCTTTGTTTGTATAAGCTTCTGTACAACTGTGAAAAGAAGAAAATTATTTTTAAATTTTTTACTGTCTACTGAAAATAAGCTGATGGCCATAATAAATGTATAATCATTGGATAACACCATGTAGGATTTAAAATATCAATTTAGTCTATAGTAGGATGTTTGAAATATAATACAATATAATATAACAACAGAGTTGGAAGGGACCTTGGAGGCCTTCTAGTCCAACCCCCTGCCCAGGCAGGAAACCCTACACCATCTCAGTCAGATGGTTATCCAACATTTTCTTAAAAATTTCCAGTGTTGGAGCATTCACAACTTCTGCAGGCAAGTCGTTCCACTTATTAATTGTTCTAACTGTCAGGAAATTTCTCCTTAGTTCTAAGTTGCTTCTTTCTTTGATCAGTTTCCACCCATTGCTTCTTGTTCTACCCTCAGGTGCTTTGGAGAACAGCCCGACTCCCTCTTCTTTGTGGCAACCCCTGAGATATTGGAACACTGCTATCATGTCTCCCTTAGTCCTTCTTTTTATTAAACTAGACATACCCAGTTCCTGCAACCGTTCTTCATATGTTTTAGCCTCCAGTCCCCTAATCATCTTTGTTGCTCTTCTCTGCACTCTTTCTAGAGTCTCAACATCTTTTTTACATCGTGGCGACCAAAACTGGATGCAATATTCCAAGTGTGGCCTTACCAAGGCATTATAAAGTGGCACTAACACTTCATGAAATGAAGTCATGTAGTTTGAAAGAGAGAGAGAGAAAGTTAACACATTTACAGGAGTATCCTGGTACCCCCTTCTTCTAATATTTCCAATCCTCTACTCACTGCCACTGATCTAATAAATAAGATACAATTAAAGATAATAGTTTAAAGATCAGATAAGATGGTAGAAGATGGATGTGGAGAAATGCGCTTTTATTCTGGACATGCCCACTTTCTGTTTTAGCACACCTACTTTCCCCTTAGCATACCACAGGAAACCTGTCACACATGCCTCAAGGTCCAGTCCCATAGAATGCCGAATCTGGCTTTATCATAATCTGGAACTAGATATTACCACTGACTTTAGAGGCAACTATGACTCTCAATAGTAGTGGGAAGGGAAGAGTCCTAATTCTGGATTTCCCTTGACATCTGTTTGGTCATTTTGAGAACCATAAACTTTATCATGATTAAGATATCTTCAATGTAGCTTCTAATATTCTACAATGTATATACATCTCTATTGAATTTAGATATATTAAATTAAGTTGTGCCAGCAGATAGAGTGTGACAAAGAGAATAAAGGGCAATGGGTTAAGGCACAACTACGAGAATGGAAAAGTATGTTTGTCTGTCTGTCTGTCTGTCTGTCTGTCTGTCTGTCTGTCTGTCTGTCTGTCTGTCTGTCTGTCTGTCTGTCTGTCTGTCTATCTATCTATCTATCTATCTATCTATCTATCTATCTATCTATCTATCTATCTATCTATCTATCACAGCTACAAGTGTGTTATTTGTACATTTATATACTCAATTGTCTGGAGAGGCTTGTCCCAGTTTAAAATAATGCTTGTAACCAGAGTAGACTAAACTGATACCATTCATGTCACCTAGACCATTTTTATTTGCTTCTTTAAAATAATAGGTATACTTTGTCCCCTCCCCCCCCCAAATATGCTACAAAGTGTATAGTTTAAGATTTTATAAATGTGTGAGTAAAATGTAAAAGTAGTTTGGGCAAGTAAGGGCACATATTATTTTTTCTTATTGACATTGTTCAAATGTTTGAGGTAGTCAGGAAGATACTTTAAGAGTGGATGCATTATAAAGTGATTATATACATATATACAAATAGTTGTCTCTCTGTGTGTATGTGTGTGCGTGTGTATGTGTGTTTCAGGACCAATTCAATTTAATTTCAACAACTGGCAGAAATGGAAGGCAAATTTGTATTTCAAACATTCAGGGTACTGATACATATGCTGTGTGTGCAATGAGTTGTGAGTATGTGCAACACATGCAAGGAGAAATTCTATTAAACAAAGAGGTGAAGAGAGGGAGCTTTTAAAATTAGGTATCTTCTCACTGGGCTTAATATTGCAAATAGAGGGTGTGAGTGGGAATTAGAAAATAACCTCATATGATTTTGCTTGGTGTTACCTTACACTGCCTGACCTTTGTACTAAAGCAAACGAACCCCATTTGGCATGGCAAATTCTTACTTTAGGTTCAAGCCAGGCTGCAAATCCAAACCTCTCTCCTAGAGGGGAAGCCTCATTAAATCCAGTGAGAGGACTTTTGGATAAATATGCTTGAGGTGATCTTGCCAAGCTAACATTCTCCTTTTGTTGCCAGTCTAATGTAAGTAACTGGTACCCAAAGAAGTGATAGTTGGGCATCCCATTAAAAACCCTGGCTGCAGACTATTACTCTTTTCCTGCATCTCTGCCAAGAGAAAATATAGCTTGAACATGGATGAGAGATGTCAAGGAAGCTGCATCTTTAGGTGGAGCCCAGAGATGGAATGTCAGCAGTACTATTTTGTCAGCTCAATTCAAACAGCATTTTAACATAACCCTGAAATGACTATGGCCTAAGGTGTACTCACACAATTACTCACCATTTTGCTCTGTGTACTTGGAGATTTAAGCACATGAAAACTAGGTGATTTTGCTGAGATAACTGTCACCTTTTCACAGACTGCTATTTGTGCTCAGACTGCCCTTTGCTCAGGAGTGGCTGAAACTCTCTCTGTGCATTGAATTGCTTCATAATAAGCCTCTTATTTACAGCTTTATATATGCTAACGCAACAGTGTGAAGCAAATGACTGTTGTTTGAATAAATTGCCCTCTGGCCTCCATTCCAGATGGAATGGGCAAACCTGGTTTGTTTGGTTGAATCTGGAGGACAAGAACAGTTTAATAGATTGTCTCATTATCAAGTTTATGTCATAAACAAAATAAAATAGAAGGTTTTTTTTTCACTAATTAAAAGTACAAGGCTCCTATTCAAAAGTGGCTAGTTCAGAGTTCATCTCCCTTATTCCCATGATGACAGGGGATTATGGAATTTCAAGTCTAATAGTTTTGGGGGGTACCTGACTGAGGAAAGACGTTCTGAAAGGTTAAAAAAGGTAAAGGTTCCCCTCGCACATACGTGCTAGTTATTGCCTATTTTAGGGGGCGGTGCTCATCTCCGTTTCAAAGCCGAAGAGCCATGTCCGAAGACGTCTCCGTGGTCATGTGGCCGGCATGACTCAACGCCAAAGGCACATGGAACGCTGTTACCTTCCCACCAAGGTGGTCCCTATTTTTTCTACTTGCATTTTTACATGCTTTCGAAACTGCTAGGTTGGCAGAAGCTGGGACAAGTAATGGAGCTCACCCCGTTACACGGCAGCACTAGGGATTCGAACCGCTGAGCTGCCGACCTTTTGATCGACAAACTCAACGTCCTAGCCCCTTGAGCCACCGCGTCCCTGAAAGGTATGGACAGAAATTTATTAAGGGGGGAATGTTTGTTTTTGTAATTAAAGTCTTTGGTATAAACACAAGGTAGATTCATAATACAATAAATAAGTCATACTTATTCTAACTATTCTAATATTTTTATAGATTTTAATCTCATACAGAAAAAATAGTACACAATCCTATTTCACAAATAAAACCGCACACATATTAAATATATAAAAAGAGGCAAACATCATAAAGCATGTAACAAACGCATACAGTACATATTTCTTTTTTTCTAACTGTTCATCTATTTATGACTATTAAAAATGTCAGAAATATTTACCAGGACAACAGCAGCTGCAGGTCCAACAAAAGCATAGAGAAGTCCACCTTCAAGAGATAGCCAACAACTGGAAATGTTAAAAAAGAACTAATATAAATTAATAAGGTGTAGCATCTGTATGTTTATACAGTGCAAAGCTTCACCGATTCCCACTTTGCTTGATTTCAAGGTGCTTTCATCAAATATAGCAAGTATTATTTATTACATTTTCAGGCTAGCACATCTTAAAACAGTATTTTTCTTTAAAAAATAATCCATTTTCACTACTCTTTTTAGAAATACGGAATATACAGAATTTCATTTATAAGAGAGACATACACTGTAGCAAATGATAAGGTATGGCACAGAAGAGAAAGCTTGCTGAACTGTATATAACCTAAACCATTCTCTGGTTCATAGTATAACTGTTCCAGAATCATGTTTAACACTTTTAAAACTGGCTAAAGCAGCAGCAGTCAAGAATGTATTCAGTCTTGGAAAAAATGCAATTCACTTACAACTTCAGTCACTTTTGAGATCAGTCTTGAGTTATCTTGTGAACATAACCATGCAATTTCACAGAAGTAATTTCCCACTGCCTTCTTCCAGGATGTGTTTTCAACTTTCCAACTTTCTTGTTGGGCTCCTTTCCAGGTACTAACGAGATCTGAGTTCAGGTTCAACTAAGCCAGGCTAAATGCTTCCATACAGTTCAGCCCAAACAACCATAGAACTTATATTGTTACAAAATATTGTTGGCACGTCTTAAGAAATCTGGGGCATTGTTTTATTTTATGTGGTACCATTTTCGAGGTATTACAGTTTGAAGAAAATACTGGGTTTTTTTTAAAGAATCTTTTATAAGGGTAGGATGGGCAGGTTTTTAAAAACAGCCTTTAAAATTCCTTTTCCAGTGCTAATCCTCCATATATTAAAATATCTTTTAAGGGATTCAACCAATGAAGACTTTAAAGCAGTGTTTCTCAACTTTGGTGACTCTAAGACAGCGGTTCTCAACCTGTGGGTCGAGACCCCGTTGGGGGTCGAATGACAATTTGCCAGGGGTCGCCTAAGACCATCGGAAATATGGGAAGTATACTTGTGAGTCGAAGAATCGTGCTCCAATGGTTGACTCCACAAGCCAGCTGCAGGCTCTTCAAATCGCTAGCCAAATTCGGCTTCAGGCGCGATGAATTAAAAAAGAGAGAAATCCTTGCTCTGATGTCTTCCTCTCAAGCCAGCTGCAATCACTCCCAATCGCTAGCCTAATCTGGCTTCAGGCGAGATAAACTTAATAGGGGAGGAGTCTCCGCTTTAATGCTTCCGTCCTCAAGGCAATCGCAAGCAGTTCAGATCACTAGTCAATACGGCTTCAGGCACGATAAATTCAAAACGAAAATAATTTTATGGTTCGGGTCACCACATCATGGGGAATTGTATTAAAGGGGTCGCCACATCGTGGGGTCGCAGCACTTTAAAGGTTGAGAACCACTGCTCTAAGATGTACGGACTTCAACTCCCCATGCTGCCTGGAGAATTCTGGGAGTTGAAGTCCACACATCTTAGAATTACCAAGGTTGGAAACACTGAGGAGAATAACCACAAGGAAAAGGCAGGCCACACAAACTGATCTCGTGCCTTCTTTTTTTTACCCTACAATCCTTTCCAATCTTTCCCTTGATCCACTGAAACAAGGATTGTGTTGCTGGGAAATTGAGAGATCTAGTTCCAGTGCAAGATTCATTCACTTGTTTGGGATAATTCCCCACCTCTTTTACATTTGGAGGGGGGAACAATATTGAGGCCAAAAACAAAGGAAGAAAACTGTGTTTCATTTCCAAAGAACAAGGGATATAATCTTAAATACATTTGGTAAGTTAACAGCAAACCTATCCATGTTTGCTCAGAAAGCTCACTGCATTCGCTCAGTTGTTATCCCAGAAAGGTATATCTGAAATATAAGGCTGTAGCCTTGAATTTATTCCATATAAATATTTAAATAGCTCTTTGATGATAATTTACAATTCAGAACACTTCCTGACTTAAGACACCAAGGCATTAAATTAAAGTTATTAATGTGATGAAATCAGGCTAGTGAGTTCCGCAGAGCGCATGTACCACTCTTCACAAAATAAGGAGCTGTTAATCCCTTTAAACTGAATGGCCTTTAGGGAGATACTGCGTCTCCCCCATACTTCAGGAACTGTCATTCTTTCATTTAGCAGATGCAAATGTGGTGAGGATCAAGTCGTTTTTCATCTCTGGCAGGAGTGAATGAACTAAGGTCACTTCCCTCCATCTCTCTCTCTCTCTCTCTCTCTCTCTCTCTCTCTCTCTCCCTCCCTTTCCCTCCCTTCCTTCTCAACAATTCAACCAACTTTGCTTGGTGTCCAATCTAAAAGCTCAGTATAAAACATAATCTCTGAAACATCACTCAATTTCCCACAAAACCACCCCAGACAAACCCAATGTGAAAAAAAACTATCTAAGCAGTCACTATCCAATTGCAGTACATATCAAGCACCTGTTTTAAAAGAAGTATATTCATTGCCTTCTGGAATGCTAGGACTATATATAGTTCCCAGCCTAATTTCAAAATCGTTTTAGAAAAAGTCAGTTCCAGCCTCTGATAGAAGCTGTTCCTCCCTTCTCTGTAACTTGATCCTTTGAAGAAAGGCAGAGAAAGCTGTCAGAAAGACAGTTAAAAAGAGTTGTTGTGATCCTACTTCTTGCTTTAGCTCTACCCACCCACTTAACAGATTAGCCCTGAAGAAATGATTCAGTCCTCAATTAAAAAGTAAATAAAAAATAAAAAAAAATTTTTTTTGACCAGAATTGATGTAAGGTAGAGTTTTGACAAGCTTCTGATCCTTTACCAAAACCCAGAACATGAATAAATATCCAGATAAGTGCTGTTTTCATCCAAGGCTACAGAAGCTGATGTGGATGTTTATTCATCAGTGGCTTCTAATGCTTTCAGTCTTAACTTCATCTATATTTGATAAGGTAATGGAATGAGTCCTCTTTCCATATTCACAATTATCTTTGCTCTGAGTGCAAAGGGACCAAAATGTTCCACTTATAGTTTTCGTAACAGTCAAGCCTTTTTCCTTCCACCCCAAACCTGTGAAACAACAAGACAGGAAGAAACAAATGCTACACCAGTTACACAATGGTTTACTCTTGCCCTTTTTTGGCCTCTCACATTAGGTTATTTGATGTTGTTCAGTTGGTTTTTGCTTTGATTGTTGTGTAAGTCTACCCAATGGGGTTTGAAAATCAAGATGTAATGCTCAGAATGTAATGTCCCAACCAACAATAATTCAAGAAACCATGATTAAACAAGACAACGGCTTATTATATGGTGGTTTTTCAGTGTACATTTCTTTTTCTTTACAGTTATTCAAATTGAGCTGCCAGGCAAGGACAGGAATAACTGAAAGAAGCAGCTTCTCATTCTGTGATTTGTTGCCCATGAAGGTAAAAGCATGTCAAATTCTACAGAGAGTAATTGACTATCTACGATTATTTCCTGCACACCTCCCTCAGAGAACTGGGGAACCAGGGACTACTTTTAAAGACCCTCAGTGTCAATCCTAAATCTGGATACAGTCAAATAACCAAATGGAGGCAATGTGGTAAACAGGAATCTAGGAGCTCTCCTTGAAAATAAGATATATTATGATAGAATGACTTACTATTGAGTGGTTCCATAGCCTTTAGTCTTGGTAAAACCTATTGATATGGCCACGACCAATGCTGGTAACCCTGCAAGAAAAACTCCAGTGTTATTTCCTGTGTACATAATGAACTGCACATCTAAAGGCTATCCTGCTAGACATCTCATACCCATATGGAGCCCCAAAACCTGTGATTGGAGATTTTCGTACAATGAAACTTAGGCATACTGCTTATCTATTCAAATCCCTTTTGTTTCTTATGTTTATTGGCCATTCCCCAGAAAACAAGACATTTCCCCCATTTTTTTCTAAGGCCATATTGCTTCTTTTGTTCTATTGTTTCTGGAAAAAAAAAGTGGGGGAAAAAGCCGTAAAATGGGATTCTGAACTATTTCCTAATAAGATATTTTAAATAATATCTAAAGAAGAGTATTCAGTATCATGAGTCAGGTGATAGAAAGACTTCAGTATACAGCTAATTTATTGCATCGGGTCATTACAATGCCTATCTATACCCAGAAGACAAGCAACTACAGCTTGGGAGACTTTGCGATCGATTCTGAAGAAGTGGTTTTTGGAAGTCATGATAGTACAAGGGCAGTCTTTCTCAGGTATTACTTAAATAATTAAAATGTCTGGAAACCTTACAGAGATAGTAATTATTCTCAGCTCATTGATTTGTTCCCTATTTGGTTCCTATCTGTACTCTATTCTGGTGAGCAAATGGTGTTACCTGGGCCAGAAACCTCTTTCTTTGATCTGTTTGGTTTTTGGCCTTTAGGACATAGCTATAATGGGTAAATAATTTCACCACTGTAAGATAAATAAGGTTGGATAAAGTTACTAGAGGTGGGCTAAAAGAATTGAATGCAATGCATTCAAATTGTCTCTACTTCTTTGCTGCTATCTAATTTTAATCTGGATTTTTGCATTCCTCATCTGGTAGCTCTAGGAATAGGTGACCTCCATCTACAGTTTTACTGTGGCTATCACTAGAATTTCTATAGAAGGGGTTACTCTGAGAATCACAGTGCTTATTGCTTTTCATGCTTGGATGAGAAAAGCATGCTTTATGATATAAATTATATGGACATAATATTTTCACCAGCAATAACTCATGTATATCCTTCACCTACCATTAACTTGTCAACTACTCCTGTTATCCCATCCTGCATTGTGACCAATCCCATCAGTAAGTCACCAAAGCATTTGATATAGTATATAATGAAGATACAGCATAAAAATGGATTGATTTTGATCATAGGCACAGTTATGCTTTGAAAAGTCTACATATTGCCATCTTTACAGAAAATCTTCTAAAGACGGTAAGTTATAGTATGATAAACTTTAGTAAACTATGGAAAATTCATTACCAGCTAGACCTGGAAGCAAATCAATGGAATTAAATAATATGCTTGCTTGCTATTCTATCAATATTCCAGTATTGATATTCAGTATAGGAACAGAATAATCTCCTTACTACCTGCCAAGATTCTTGAAACAAGCATTCGTATCCCAAAGGTTATTCATGCAAAAACACTAAACTGAAAAAGAAAAATCTCAGCTGAATAACAGGAGCTCACCCCATCCAAGGCATAAAAAGCGTTTCCTTATGAGCCGTGTCCTAATTTTTCCAGTGACAGCCATGTATGACTGCCACGCTTCGGTCAAAACCCAACAAAAGGAAGCTAAGAAGAAGAAATGTAAAAATGCAGTGGTCGTGGTACAGATGTTCTGTAGACAAAGAAAAAAGAATTGTGGTGAAGGCTCAGAGAGAATAATTAAAAGTTACATTCCATTAGTCTGGCTTTTGCTTTCTTTAAACCAAAGATAGATAACACGTAATATTAAAGGTATTCTCATACAGATCTATAGCCAAAATACTGTATGTGTTTTGGCAAATAGTAGCCGTACTCTTACGGTAGGAAAATGAAAATGCAGCAGTTGTTAATGAAGGAACAAAATTAACATGTTTTTAATTCTGATATTTTTCAAATGGGGACTTGGAGAAAGTGATGGAGTGGGAAGAGAGTCTCTAAAACTTTAAAAAAGGAATATTATGCATAGTCCCAGATTGACCTTCATGGGATAATCAGTTGCCAAATTCCTTCCCCCTGAAACATCATGTCTTAACAAGTGAAAATTGCAAGCAGTGAGTTTAGATGGTGGAAGGCCTTAGAAATTTCCCCTCAAAATGGAATGAGGTGCGAGTTAGTTCTGGTAGCAGCGGAATAGATAAGGCACCTGTCGACTGGCTCATATTTGCCTGGGAACAATAGTCCACGCCTTTCGTGCCCACTTTTTGACCAATAGTATCCACATTTGGGGTCTGTGTTAGCTAATTAACTTGTAGTTATTAGTGGTGATATGATTTTCTGATTGTAACCCTTTAAGACTCATAGCCTCGGAACAAATCCCTGCCCTTGCTGTGAAATTAAAGCCAAAAGTGCCATTTTTTCTGCCGCTATTAAAGACACTATGCAACTTCTGTGTTAATTGAATGCACTCCATGTTCAACAAACCCCGAATTTCCTGGGACATCAAGACTGTCTGTCTGTCTGTCCGTCTTCCCCCTATGTGGAAGAAGTCAATCTCAGATTGAAACTCCTGAATCCCAAGTTCCAGGCCCAGGGAACGAGAGCACATTGCCAACCATCTAGAGCACAGGTGTCAAACTTGCAGTGTCACATGACATCTTGCGCCTTTTTCCACTTTGTGGAGCTGGGATGGGCGTGGCCTGCATGTGGCGCATCTGGCCCGCAAACCGCCAGTTTGACACCCCTGAGCTAGAGGCTACTTCCATTGCCCAGAGAATGTGTGAAACAGCTCTGCCTGTTTCAAGATTGCAGCCAAAAGAGATGCTGTGTCTCTCTTCCTTTGCTCTTGGAAAGAACACTGCACTGCTACTTTTATGTGAGAGGAGTATGTTCATGATTGCTTCAGAATAAGCACCTGGCTCTGCATCTTGTAACTATTCAAGGATTTGAGTGGGCCTTGTAAAAGCTGAAACTCCCTCTTTTGACTTCAGTTGGCCTAGTATCAAGTCATGCAGCAAGTAATGCGACAGAACAGAATGTCAGCTAACAATTCTTTTTTATGACAATATATTTCAAGTGTAAACTTTGGGGGAAACATAAACCTTCTTGCTTTAGATTGATTTTGATATACATTTTAAAGAATCTCAAAGCCCAGAGATCTTTTTGGTACTTAGCTATTGTCTGTCTATTTATCTATCTAGTCTAAGCAATGCAAAAAGAAATCTTTATGACTCTATGCATGTCAAGTGGTTGTCATCTGACAGCCTTTCAACCAAGAGACAAAAGATTTTCTCAGCTATAATTTTGGCTTAATCAAACTACAGTATGCATGTGAGAAGGATTTTTCCACAGAAATAATCAAAGAATATTAAGTGCTAAAATACATCCCCCCCCCAATTTTTTTTATTTGTCTGTTGTATGGATGGGCTAATTTGTGTGTACAGTAATATTTTTTTTAAAGTATCCTAATATCTCATATATACTCATACATGAGTAGTCCATTTGCAGATAAGTCTTAACCTTTTAACCAAAATACCATGAAAATGGAAAATCCCACAAATAAATCAATTGTGAAAATTAAAATATATGGAAATTTTAAACATTGTCTCATCTTTCACAGTATTTTGGTTAAAAAAATGTGTTAATCCACGAATTGGCTTATATATTTCTGTACTTAGCACACAGTACAGAATCCCTGTGCAGAATCTGTTATAGCATGGGAAGTCTGTTTTATGTTACAACATAGAAATCTGTTATTAGAAATCGATCATGCATTGCTAATTAGAATCAGAATCTATTAGTAGAATCTGATCATGTACTGCTTCCAAGGCAAATCAGTTACCTGCAATATGAGGATGCACTTAAAATGGTAAAGATATTCAAATATTTTTTTTTCGTGGATGCAAAGAGAGAGAGAGAGAGAGAGAGAGAGAGAGATGTTTGGATACGACAATTTAGCATAAGATGTTGAAAAGCCCAGGCTTTGTGTAGCAACATGCAATTCCCGGCACAGCAAACATTCCCTTTCTGCTTAGAGTACTGCAATCAGTGACACCAACTGAATCAAACAAAACTGTGGCTGAATTGGTAAAAACAAACCATATTTATAGAGGTATCTGCAAAAAAATTCAAGATGATGTCCACAATGGAGTGATCCAAGCTTGGCCTGTTTCTTATGCATGTAGCACCATCTTCAATTTTTTGAACATAGTTACGAACACCTTTGTGTGCCCCAATTATGTGTACTATTGTGGTTTGCATTATAGAACTATTTATCATTCCAGCAAATTATTGCCAGCCTTGGCAACACTGGAATTTGCACAATATATTAATTTAAGGGCCACTGAAATCAAAAATCTTTCCAAATTGCTGGCTTCAGTAGGAAAAAGTCAAGGAAACATGTCAATTCAAGACTGGGCACCCATAGTATGGATGAATTAGATACTCTTGTAGCCTGGCATTGTTCTAGGGAGTTTGTTATACATTCAGAGACCAAACAGTTCTTGACAGTTTGTTCATTTTTTTTTATAAAAAAGACAAGCATTTCTCCAACATTTCATTTTCTGCAGTCCCAAATCAACTTTAGATCTAATTATATCATGAAGTGCTACTTTACTTCCTAAGCTCAAGTGCAAAAAGCAATGAATCTCCAAGCAGCGCAGGTGTAAGACCATGCACACAGAAAATCTAGCAATGCATATTAAATATAAAATACTCATAAAAATTACAAACGCATTTTGATATTATTCACCCAGACACATTCTGGCACAGGCACACATATTTACTCAAATTAAGTAAAAAAGGCAATATATAAAAGGAGTCAATTTTAGAATTGTTTGAGAACTAAGCTTTAAAAGTAAACAAATTGCTTTTCTCATGGGATAATGGTGATGATCCTGAAAATCATAAGGAAGTAGCAAAGTAGTTTGGAGTAATGTGTGATGTGTCGTTTCCAAGATGTTAACAGAAAAACAGGGTTGGAAAGGACCTTGAAGCTCCTGCTCAAGCAGGAAACCCTATACCATTTCAGACAAATGATTGTCCAATCTCTTCTTAAAAACCTCCAGTGTTGGAGCACCCACAATCTCTGGACTATGGTTCATGTTGCTAAACCACAACTCTCAGAATCCTTCACTATCCATGATCCCAAGCGGGGTTGCTGGAAGTTGTAATTCAACAACTTCTGCATGGCCAGATGACCTGATGCAAGAAGAAAAAAAAAGTCCACTGAAAATTCTCTGTTCTGCAATGCTTTATTAACTTTTTTTGATAATGGTTTGGAGATTCACTTACTTACTTACTTATTATCCTGTCTTTATACGTAACTCCAGGTGGCAACACACACACAGTGCTCCCCACCACCCATTATTTTCCCCACATCAACAACCCTGTGAGGTGAGTTGGGTGGAGAGGGAGTAACTGGCCCAAGATCACTCAGCTGGGTTTTCATGCCTAAGGTGGAATTAGAACTCACAATCTTCTGGTTTCTAGGCCAACACCTTAATCACTAGGCCAAACTCACTCTCTCTCATAGTCAATAGCTGACTTGTTGACTATGTACAGTATCTTATTACAGAAATTTTCCATGGTGCTTTTTTTCAATTATGTGTTTCACAATTGAATGAACACCAGAGATGCTTTTCAATCTTGGCGACTCTAAGAGAGATGGATTTCAACTCCCATGAAAGCAGGTATTGCTAGCTGGGGAATTCTGGGAGTTGAAGTCCACCCCTCTCAAAGCTGCCAAGGCTGAGAGGCATTGCTGTAAAAAAATAACAACAGAAAAGCTTTGGAGTATGCATAAGTCATCTTCCCCCCCACCCCCCATACTTCTCCAACCACTGCTTTTATGGTTAAGATAAACACCTACTTTGCTGAAGTCGTACTGATTACTGATGCTAGGCAGAAAAAAATCCTAGCATGTTTTTTTTCCTACCAGTCTCATTTAGTTAAATGACAGAAAATCTGTTCTAGTGAATCATTGAAAATAAAGTATTTCAGACAAAATATCATGGAAGTCTTACACTAATTGAGTCACAAGGCAGCCAAATGATTTGGGTGTGAGTAGCCCACTTTCATTATTTGATCATCCCTCTACAATTGCCTCACTTCCATTTATACAAAGCAAAAGACTCTCTCTTGGGATCTTTTCATTAGTAATGTAATTATTATTATTAATTATTATAATTAATTATAATTATTGTACTAATTATTAGTAATTAGTAATTGCCAGAACATCCTACTCTTTAAAAATTATCAGATTATATCTCCCTACACTCACACACAAAGACACAGACAGACAGAAAGACACACACACACACACAAATTCAAGAAATTGTTTATACAGGTTTTCTTGCTCACAAATATAGAAGAAAATTTTGAAAGACCTTTTGTGCCCAGCTATGATTACAGTGACAGACTAATTTGAGAATTCATATTGAGGATTTTGCTTAATCTTTAGCATAATCATTCTTTATACAACAGCTGCATGTTAATCCCCCTGAAATTAGGGACAGAATTCTTATTGACTTTGACGACTAAGGATTTACGGCCAACCTCTTTCTGTAAATTCTGGGATTCAATGGCAGAGGAAAGGATCTGTTGCCCTCAATTTTCTAAGTGGATTATTTTCATTTACAGGGAGTCAAGAATAAGAATAATGAAAAGAACCAATATAGAGAAGTTATATTTGCATTGATCTTCAGAAATGGCCACAGAGTTATATTTCCCTTTACTGTTGCTAATTTTCAAGTTTAATTATTTTTTTCATGGTAGCATATTGTGCTTTTTTTGTGCTGTGTAATATAAAAATTTGCCCACATAAAGAAAAGACTTTGAAGAAGAAACAAACAAAAGTATCCATTCAATTATTACAGTTATTAAAGTTGTGAACAAATAAGATCCATTCAGATCAAACCCAGAAGCCAGCTACTTCTGAAAGCATAAAGGTGAACCTAAACACTAAGTACAAGCTTGATGAACATTATCTTACAGATGACCCCCACCCTGTTAAAGACCTTGGAGTTTTCATATCAAATGATCTAAGTGCCAAAGCCCACTGCAACTACATCGCAAAAAAAGCTTTAAGAGTTGTAAACCTAATCTTGTGTAGCTTCTTCTCCAAAAACAGTACACTACTAACCAGATCATATAAAACATTTGCTAGACCAATTCTTGAATACAGCTCGCCTGTCTGGAACCCATACCACATTTATGACATCAATACAGTTGAACGTGTCCAGAAATATTTTACAAGAAGAGTTCTCCACTCCTCTGAATACAACAAAATACCTTATGCCACCAGACTTGAAATCCTGGGTTTAGAAAATTTAGAACTATGCTGTCTTCGACATGACCTGAGTTTAACTCAGTGTTTAAACTGAGTTTAACTGAGTGTGCATAAGAGCACAAAAGTGCCTACCGTTCCTGTCCTATTGTTCTCTTTATTATATCAAATTAATATAGCTAATGCATATTCTTTACTTATATATATATATATATTTTCTTCATGATACGTTTTTTTACTTATGACAATGTTTATGTATACTGTTATGACAAAATTAAATAATAAAAAAAAAACTTAGAATCATCTATTACAATGTCCTTTCTGTCGAAGACTACTTCAGCTTCAATTGCAACAATACATGAGCATACAATAGCTTAATGTTAACCGCTCCAATCTTGCTTGCAGAAAATATGACTTCAGTAACAGAGTTGTTAATGCTTGGAATACACTACCTGACTCTGTGGTCTCTTCCCAAATCCCCAAAGCTTCAACCAAAAACTGTCTACTATTGACCTCACCCCATTCCTAAGAGGTCTGTAAGGGGCGTGCATAAGAGCACAAGCGTGCCTACTGTTCCTGTCCTATTGTTTCCTTTCGTTATATCCAATTAATATAGTTATTACATACTCATACTTATATATATGCTTATATATTGTATAGTTATTTCATGCTTATGCTTATATATACTGTGTGACAAAATAAATAAATAAATAACTTAAAAAAAAGACTAAATGTGCACATTCTGATTTTATCCCTTGTAAATATATTTGAAATACACTCCTACATGCAGTTTTGTTATCAGTAATAAAGAAGAAATATTGCTTTTCTTAATGAGTACTCAGATAGTAAACACCAAAGATTCATAAATAAAAAGACCCTAAATGTTGCTTATTTAATAAGAACTCTTTCTACACACAAATACACATACAATGAACTTTTACAAGTTATTTTCAGCAAGCTTTTGTTCTGTAGCAACTATCCTCAAACTGATATTATCAAAACATTGGAATTCTAAACAAGGCCATCTATTATCTTTGAACTTTTACTATTCACCACACATAGAAAGAACTTTTTTCCTGTAGTCACAATGATTGTACTTGTTGTCACTCCATTTTTTTATGGTTCATGGTTTGGGTCTGGATCTCCTTCTCTTTGCCAGGGGAAAAAAAGCTTCTAACTCATTCCTGTTTTTTCTCAAAGGAATTTCCAAAACTCCCTCTCTCCCTCTCTCTCTCCCTCCCCCCCCCTCTCTCTCTCCAGTTGCTGTTTGAATTTCCCTTTACAATTTTATAAAGGCTAAAGATGCAATTTTCCACATGAACCTAACAGTATGTTCCATTAAAATCAGTGGGGTTTTAATTTTATTTACACCGATAGAATTGTACTATGTCCAATTTGTTTTTTTTCTTTCAACATCAAAGAGTTTTCTGGTAAAGGAACTAAAACACTTAAAAAAACCAAACCCAAACTGTCTTACTGAAATATCAACAATCCAGTCATTTGGGTGATTGAAAGCTTTGGCTTGTATCTTAATCGCCGACAGTATTTGTGCATGTACTACACTTCTGTTAAAATAGAGCTGAGTTTTATTCAGACATGTACATTTTCATAGAGGGAGAGAAATGTTGGTTTATTAAGTTACAATATTTTGTATAAACAGAGCGCAGAATACGAATTGCTCCATTATGCTGGTCTGCATTAAAGAGGGAGGTAGCTGGGCTGCGGTTTGCAGAGTAAAAAAACCACAGTGTTTTCTCAGCACTCTGTAGCAATAGAAGGCAATGCTTTTCCTCGTGTAGTTCTTAGGAGGAAGGCGATGAAGAAATACTTTGCCCAATGAGAGTGGAGTAAAATTATTCCTATCAATAGGGGGCCTTGGCTACCGTGCAGCATAGGCAAAGGTAGCATTTAAAGCGGATTTATTTCTGTTTGGGGAGGGCAGAGAGTCCTCCATGAAAGGCCAGAATCTCAGTGGGGCGCAGATTCTCAGGCTTAAAGTTTCCAGCAGCTTGTTCTGTCAGCTAGACTTTCGTAGCAAGAACTGCAAGATCTTTTTTTCACAAAATGTATTTCCCCCCCCTTCAAAAACTAGAAGGGTTTTAGCACAACCGTGCTTTTTAAAAAAATGCATCACATATAAAAGAGAAGCCAGAATAGCTTTAATCATCTTGATTTTCAACCTCAAGATGATTTGGGAAATGCTTTCATTATTAGACATTGGCACATCCAAGTGCCACAGACAATTTTCTTCCCTGCTTGATGATTAACTGTAAGCTTTTTTCAAATTCAGAAAAAAGATGAGAGAAGGAGAAGGGCTGCAACTAAGACATCTTCTAGAGTAACTGACCAGTTAAATTTGACCCATTAAATTTATGTTATGGTGGGACACTATGATGCTGGCATCCCCAGAAGAGTAGAAGTTCTGGATTGACAGTGGGGTCAAAAGGCACACCTTGCAGCAGAAGGTACTAGCTAGCCACTAGAGTACGCAAAAAAGATGAAGTTTCAGAGGGAAGAGTGATTTTGAATTACACTGTAGATTCATTTGACGGTAGCAATTTTGTTTCTTCTGACTGAAGGTAGCTTTTTTTGGAATTGAGAAATGTGAGGTAACAGCAATGGCTTGCTTTACTGAGAGTTCAGCTGAGTCCAGATTAAGAAAGTTGTACACATCAAGGGACAATTGTTTGGCCATGAGACTTACTGGTTTCTGTAACATAATTGAAGTAGTTAGCATTGCTATTCCACGCACATGCTGTAATAATGTATGTAGCCTTATCTTCAGAAAGTTTTAAAACGTTGGTGTTGGTGAAAATAACGGGTATGTGGGAGTGAGAAACAGAAGAATAGAGGGTAAAAGAGTCAAATCAGTTTCTAAATCTCCTGCTTCTTCAACTAAAATTACTTCACCTTCTCCTTCTCCCTCTCCTTCCTCCTCCTCCTCCTCTTCTTCTCCTCCTCCTTCCTCTTCCTCCTCTTCTTCTCCTCCTTCCTCCTCCTCTCCTCCTCCTCCTTCTCCTTCCTCTTCCTCCTCCATTCTTCTTCTCCTTCTCCTTCCTCTTCCTCCTCTTCTTCTTCTCCTTCCTCTTTCTCCTCTTCTCCTTCTCCTTCTTCCAAAATTAGCCTGCTCTAATTTATTATCTTGAAGTAATTGCATTGGAGGATATGCATGGAGGTGCTTAAAATGAAAACATACATTTCCATGAATTGAATGTAAAGGAAATTCCAAATGGATGAATATTCTCATGAAAGTTATCATAATCAGACTGATTTTTTTTAATTTGATGATGTCCTGCTAAAATGAACTTGTGATTTATAGCTATTATGGTTAGATAGATATGGGGCCTCTGTGGCTCAGACTGGTAAGACAGTCTGTTATTAACAGCAGCTGCTTGCAATTACTGCAGGTTCTAGTCCCACCAGGCCCAAGGTTGACTCAGCCTTCCATCCTTTATAAGGTAGGTAAAATGAGGACCCAGATTGTTGGGGGCAATAAGTTGACTTTCTATATAATATACAAATGGATGAAGACTATTGCTTGACATAGTGTAAGCCGCCCTGAGTCTTCAGAGAAGGGATATAAATGCAAATAAAAAAAAAGATAGAAAGAAAGAAAAATATTATGATGTAACTTTAGAGAGAGAGGTTAAAATATAATTGCACTTTCCAACTGCTGGGCGGAATATCAGAAGCCACTGCTTTGTTATGTTCTTTTTCTTTTGTATTTGTCTTCAATTCTTTTCTCTTTGCTTTTTCTTTAATTCCTTACTTTATGTTAGTTTGTATTAGTTTTAATTTTTTTAAAAAGTTCCAATAATATATAGACATTTTCCTAATGAGCACAATTCCTTTGTTACAGAGTTCATGCAGAGCACCACTGTTATCCTCCCCAGGAACTGTTCTTTTACTGAAGATTTTGATTAGCAGTCTTGTTGATCCCCCCCTTTGATCCTTCAAAACAATTGTTTTGATCCCTTTAATCTGGATAACTCTAATTTATAAGAACCACAAGGTATAGCATTCAGGTTATAAGGATCAAGGTTGTAGCCCTCTAAGACTTAAAGGACACTGTATGTTCAAAACAGTCAGAGATTGATTCAGGGATAGAGGCTAGGATTATGTATATTTGCCACCTCATGTTACTTGTCAAAGTAATAAAGGTAGTATTAAAAACATAATAAATAACATGAATATACAGTATACCATATCTGGTTGCTAACTAAAGTTTACAGCCCAGCATGTCACGGAATGTGATCTCAGATTTTATGAAGACAAAGAATAAGGTTAAAGGACTGGATTTGTTTTCTTTCTTACAGTTTTTTTGGTCTTACTTCTAATTTGATCTCTCTTTGTTTTGCTTATTATTCTTCACTAGGTGCTAAGCAATTGCAAAAAAAGAAAAACACAAACCAACAAACTAAGCAAAACCCTGGTGAAATTTTTCTCAATTTCCCCCTTCATCTATTTATTTTTGTATTTATTAAACAAAGTTATATGGCCGCCGAACTCACACACAGGTGACTCTAGGCCGTTTACAACATTAAAATTCCACAACATAAAAATCATACTCCCCTCCCCCATGGCGGCAGCAACACAATCAAGCCAAACACTTGATCAACTCCATCTCCATTTGAAGTCCACAGGCCTGCTGACAAAACCAAAACCTTTAGAGCCTTTTGGAAAAGCAGCAATAAATAAATGGAGAAAAATATTTCCAAAGTGTAAAACCCACATTTCAACAAAGCTCTTCTCTGAATATGGGCAAATGCTGGTTCTGAATATTTGTCAGTGTAAAAACAACCCTTGATTTTCCAGGCATTCATTCTGAAGACTGTGGCTGCAAGAGACAAATTCTTTTATCCCAGATTTTACCTCCAATATTCCATTGTTCCAAAGCAGTTTGGACAATGTGAATAACTTACTTCATTTGCATCCATGTATGTAATTTGTGTATGTAATCATAGCTGTTTTTATGCCATTTCTGTAAATTTGTGTCATTTGTGTGTTTGTAAGCGGCCTAGAATGACAACGATAGGAGTGGCTGGATCAAAGGGATTTTAAGATAAAACTAAACGAAAATTAAATAGGATTGGCAGCCACATTGACTTTCCAGAATTTTCCGGGACTCCAGATGTCACCTCTTCTGTCTTCATTTTATACTGGGGGCATCTGGTTGATCATGTACATAGTTGAAGAGGCTTATTCTATTAATCCCTTTCTTTCTCTCTTTCTCTCTCTCTCTCTTTCATGCATTTATAGACATGCACAAATGTGCAAACGCACATTTTTTGAGGCAAATGTGCATTTATGCCCAAGTAAAAGATATGGCAATCTAAACGAATAGATCAAATGAGAGAAGGGAATACAAGACCAGGCACAAGAAAAGCACTATAATGTATTTGGCATGTGCTGGAGACCACATTGAATCTCTACTTAGACGGATAGGGAGAAAACCTTTGCCCAAGATCCTGGACAGCCTTGGGCCATAGTCAGATTAGCATTCAGTGCAAGTAGCATGGTAGTAACTGGTCTAGCACTGTAGTCTTGGATGTCGGCTACAAAGGGGTCCCCAACCCCCGGCCTACTACTGGGCCATGAGCCTGTTTGGAACCAGGCTGTGGAAGTGGTGTATTAGCTCATGCATGCATCCCCATTTGCATAAGCAGCAGGCAAGCATGTGCGCACAGACTCCATTTGTGCGAGTGGCGTGCGTACCTTTCACTCACTTGGAAACCTCTCCCCCATCCCCCCCCACCCCGCCGGTATGCAAAGCCAGAAAGATTGGGGAATTTTGGGCTACCACATCAATGAAAAAGAGAAAAATCATCATTAAAAGAGTCTAAGGGATATACATTTGCATAATGGTAAATTGGTACATGTGGTATAGATAAATATATAACTATAAAGATAAATTTAGAATTTTTGTAAATGCTGCATGCTATGCTTCAGATTTCATTTTAAAAGGATCCTTTGGAGCATGTAGGAATGTGAACCTGGAACATATCTGCAATTCTTCAAGGCAGCTGCATGTGGCTAATTTAAGCAGTTGCAGCTACTAGAGCCACAATCTCACACGCACCCTTTGCTAGCTCTGAAACAGCTTTTTGGGATCAAATCCACCACCCACCCTAACACTTTATATAATTCAAAGAGAAAGACAATTGATTTCCTCATGCTGAGGAAGGCAGTGTTTGCTGGTGTACAAGGGCCTAGTAGTGTTATGGGTTCTTTTTGCAAGCGATTCTTGCATTCTTGAAATAGAGAGCGTTCTTTTGTACCAGCACATTTTCCCATTTCAGCCTATTAGAATTTAGGCTACAGAATTCCAAATTTCTACCGCTGAGTTTTAAACAGCATTTACAGGGTGAGGGATTCAATGTGGCCATTGAATATTCTCTTTTACACTGACAATTAGGCAGTATTTACCATCTAGCTTTCAAGAAACTCATACAAACTCCCTTTGGGCCTTTTGTTCCATTTAAGTTTCTTTTCCATAAGCTCCTTTTAAATGCAGCCATTTCTTCCATACAGGCATAGATATGTCGCTTCAGATCCTAATCATGCTGCTTCATGTAGGGATGTGAAGATTCGGGCTGAATTTTCAATTACCGTGACCAGAATGGCTTCTCATACTCCTGCAGAACAGCTCTGTAGTTGACCATTGAACGCATAGGAGGGAAATGCATTCCACAAATACTTACTTAATTATTACTCTGATATGGACCATTTAGTTGATAATAAAGAATGTTTGTTTCTTTTAAAAAACAGTCTAGTTATTTTGTGATAGAGGGCTTGCTCAGTGAGGTATCTCTGCTTACATTTGCATTGCTGGGATTGAATTTTTAGTGTTATAGTACTGCTTCATGACTGTGTGGATCCTCTGAGAATGTGTGCTAACCTTACCAGATAGGTTCCACCTCAACACAACTGATAATATTGAGAGCCAGAGTAGAGAATACTGGAGTAAGAACTTAGAATGAATATTGGAGGGTTTATGTCCCTACTCAGCTCTGAAACTCACTAAATAACTTTGGACCAGCCCTTGCCTTTCAGCCTAACACAGTTGGAGTCAAAAAGAGGGGAATGGTGAATGGACGGAGATAAAATTAGTTGGATATGACGTGCTTATGGCCCATAGGAAGAAGGGTTTTTTTTAAAACTTCTGACTTGAGTTTGCAGCTGCATAGATTTATGCGCATAGTGAGGCAATCCTATAACCTTCAATCAAATAACTCTTAAGATATTCTTAATTAATTTTTTAAAAGTGCCTCCAATTCATCAGGCAACATGCTTTTTAAATATAGTTGGTTATTTTTAAAAAAAATATAAAAACAGAAGGTAATATGTGATTTGCCAGCTTTCTCTAAGAGGGAAAGGAACATCTCACCCCAAAAATGCATTTTCTGAGAGCTCTTGTACACAAATGTATGCTAGTTTAATCAATTAAATGAGATTTGATTTCTGTAATACATGGCAGTCCGAGGAGTGCCACAAGTGTTTCCAATTTGTGAAATACGTTTGCTGATTCTAGCTCTAGAATTTATGGGAAGGCAAATTCCTGTTCCATTTGGATCTTAATTTTGCACAGCCGCTTTCAAGTAGTTTAGGAAATTATAGATTTGAAACAAGGTATTAAAAGCATCTCCAACATAGTATCTGGATTCTTTCCACTTTTTAATAATGACTGTGTTCTTGGTCAGAAGGAAGGCGAGGGAAGCTTAAGAATGGAGCAGTTGGCAACATATTTAGCTAAGGCCCATTGCCTCTGCTGAAGGGATAAAGTGTGGGAAAATTTAATATTTTTTAAATTCATTTCTCTATAGCCCAGATCAGATCCAGCCCATATTTAAACCTGACAACTCTCACCCTCAATATCAATCCCCTTGATGCTATTTCTTTCCAAAATGTGTTGGATTGGAAAGAATAAAAATAACATTTTGACTGGAATATTTGGAGGAAGTAATAGTTGAAGGGCAGGAGAATATTGTCACTAGATTGCTTGTCAGACATGAGAGCAGCAAATATTGCAGAATATGTAATCCTCTACTCATAGTTTGAGGTGTGTACAGATGAGAGAAAAAGAGTGGAGGGTTGTAAGGCAGCTGCATTTGAATTCAGTGGAATACAGTGACTCTGTTTGAAGCCTGTGCATCTTTGTCCACCTCAAGCTCTACCTTACAATTTCAGGCAAAGACTTAAAATAAAATCATGTATGTCTAATCAATCAGAATAGAGCTGGAAGGGACTTTGGACATCTTCTAGTCCAATCCACTGCTCAAGCAGGAGACCCTATACCATTTCAGACAGGTGGCTGTCTAGTCTTTTCTTAAAAAAACCCAGTGATGAAGCACCCACAACTTCTGAAGGCAACCCGTTCCACTGGTTATTTGTCCTCAATGTTAGGAAGTTTCTCCTTAATTCCAGGTTGCTTCTCTCCTTGATTTGTTTTCATCCATTGTTTCTTGTCTTGCCTTCTGGTGCTTTGGAAAATAAGTTGACCCCCTCTTCTTTATTTATTTCTTTATTTATTATTTAGATTTTTATACCGCCCTTCTCCCAAAGGACTCAGGGCGGTTTACAGCCAAATAAAACAACGATACAAAAATTAAAACCAACTATAAAAGACTAATTTAAATTGTGGCAGCCCCTCAAATACTGTTATCATGTCACCTAGTCCTTCTTTTGTCTAGATTAGCCAGACCCAGTCCCTGCAACTGTCTTATGTTTTAATCTTCATATGTTTTAGTCTCCAGGCCATTAATCATCCTAGTTGCTCTTTTCTGCACTTTCCCCACATTTCATAGTCCTGTGCTTTGCTTCTAAAAATGAAAGTGTACTGCTTACTGAAGCAGCTTGACACAGACCTTTGCCAAAGTGTGAGGTCCTGCAGAGCTTCAAGCACTGCACAGCTTTGGCATAGATTGGATATATATAAAATTTAGTGGACATATGTAGGAGGATCAAGAACAGATGGGTAAAACATAAGCATTGCCTCTGAGTGCCCACATCTCTGGGTGTATCACAAAATTACTTGTGAGAGTTTAGCTGTGAGCAGTCTGGCATTTCAGTTAAAGATAGCTCACGATATTTGCTCCCATTATCTCTGAAATAGCGGGATATAATTGGTTGATTCCTGTTACATTTATTATATACATCTTCTTTGGAATTTAGCACAGTGTATAAATAGAATTCACAGGTGGTGTCTTATCCAGGTATTGACAGATTTAAAATATGTTCACTTTCAGCAGGATTGAAGTCTTCCTTCTGCTCAGTGAATAATTTCACTTTGGAACAGATATGACAGATTTTGGGTTAACTTTTTCTTTTGTGTTTCTTTAGAATGAAACAAAGCTAATATAGCTTCTGCATTTCCTTGTATTAATATATTGATTAACATAAGAATATGACTCCTTAGCTCATAGGGAGAAGCTATAACAAAAAGGTATCACAATTAGAAAATTAGGCATTACTTTAAAAGCAGGATATCTATCTATCTATCTATCTATCTATCTATCTATCTATCTATCTATCTATCTATCTATCTATCTATCTATCTATCTATCTATCTATCTATCTATCTATCCACCTAGATAGAATTAAAATTCCCATATTGTTAGAGTAGTCCTGGCTATTAATGCTATACTAGAGAGCTAAGAGAAAAAGATGGAAGGTTTTAATTGTAGATTACTTCTGTTCTGATCCTTAAGAACTTAAATATCTTAAGTTAAGATGCTTAGCAAAAAAGGGAGTTTTTAAGAACTCCTTTCTTGTTCCCTGGCACCAGTGTTGTAAAATGTATAGGTCAATGGCAAGATAAACCTAAGTGAAAAATATGACTGCAATTCGTTTATAAGCACATTTGGGAACTAAGCTAACTCCATAATCAAAATCTATATGTATAATGAATTTCTACAGAGGATAACACAGATGAAAAAGCATGCATATTGCCTGGCAGAACTTTTCAAAATATAAAATAGATAAATGTGACTGTAAAACGCCCCTGCCTTGCTTAGGCAGATTCTTCCCTCAGCTGAATATAATTACATAATATACGGTATATTACATTTTATTTACTAATATTTATATCAATTGTAAGGAACTCTGGAAAAAGTGTTATCCTAAAGGTGTGATGGATACTTTTTAAAATTTCATTGTTAGAAATCTATATCCCAGTCCTTGCAGTCAAATATACTGATATGCTATCTTTAGGATGCATATTTGTATAAAAATCAAATCTACTTATATGCTACATTTAGAATGAAGATGACTAATGCCATCAAACAAAGGGGGTATTATTATCCAGTTATTATTATTATTATTATTATTTATTCGATTTTTATACCGCCTTCTCCCGAAGGACTCAGTTAGAACACTACATGGGGCTCACCATAAAATCCTTTACAAAAAGTGCATTTTTTTCCATTCAATTAGACATACTCAAAGTTAGGATCCCCACCAGACAGTTTAGAAGCAGTAAATTTAGAATGTATTTAGAAATTACTATTGAAATAATGGTTATAACCATAGATTTCAGTGATTTGGAAATAGTGTGATTTCCAAAACTCTTATCTTGAATTTCTGTGACCTGAGTGAAGAAAATTGATGGCATTGTTTAAACACTTCCTCAATTCTCTCCCATCAGTAACATAAAAATAATAATAGAAAATCCCTACCATTCACTCGTTTTCTATCATAATCACATCACATTTGTTCTCTCTTTATATTACACCGTTTACAATATTTTTTTTTCTTTCAAAATTAATTTTCCTGTAAACAAACAAGTTTTTTACCACTGTTCTCAGCCTTCAAATCAAATCAAGCCAGACTTAATCTGTAATCCTTATAATGCATAAGAAATTATGGCTTTGAGCTCTTCACACACATGGCTCTTTGTGGCTGTCATTAAAACAGCCTCTCTTTAGATCAGTGGCAGGCAATTAATTTTCCCAAGGGGCCACATGAGAAACTGGAACAGTTGTGAATGGCTATTGCTGCCATTGCCCCCATTCCTCCTCCTCACTGCCCCACACTGTCACCCAGACTCCTCCCCCTCTGGGTCTGGACTGGGACAGCCAAAAGGCTAATGTGGCCCACAGGCTGTAAAATGGCCAGGTCTGCTTTAAATGCTACAGCTTTAAATAATCAACTCATTAAGAGTAGTAAGATTCTTAAAGGAACTGCAACTTTGTTTCTTTATGTTTACAAAGAAGCGGGGAGGGGGGGGTGGCACTGCTTTAATGAATTTTGCAGAAAGGTGTGCTTGCCCAAAACCCAAAGCTTTTCTTGAAAATCATTATAGAAGTATTCCTTATTTTATATAGGCATGAGAATAATAAATACTGAATTGATTGATATGCAGAACATCAATTAGTATTTTCCCCCGGGAATAGAAAGTTGATAATCACCAGATTGAGGCAGAAGAGAGCTAAAAGTGGTGTGATAAATAATGAATCAAAATTAGCCTGTAAACACAAAAGTTTTCCAACACCGTTTGCTTAACGATGATAATGGTCCATGTAGGTTTGATTCTACGCTGACCATTCATGAACAATTGCTCATTCAATAAATTCATTCAACCTTTAAGCACCTTTGGCCTGGATGATTGAGTCTTTATTCACATATTGCAATGCATTTTGGGGAGAAACCCCTGAAGTTGATGATTTGGTACCTTCCAATGACTATCTATGTCTCTCCATAACTAATTTTGCTCTGACTGATGAAGTTGCTTGGATGAGCAATGAAACATCTCAGATTAACAAAGTTTGGTCCAGTTGCCATAACTGAACCTTTAGACACCTTTGGCCTGGATGACCAAGTCTTCATTCACATATTTCTTGAACAGGCTTCTTCTGTTAGTAGAATCAATCAAGAGAGTAGATTATTCTGATACTATGCTAAAGCACTCAGTGCTGCCTAGCTCACAATCCCGAAGAATAATCTAATTGTTCAGTTGAGTGCATAGTAGGCAGCATTAGGGAAGTACAGCAGTGAAAATAATCTTCCATCTTTCCAACTATCAGGATTGTAGAGTTCTGCTCTTGACAGCTCTGGATCCAATTTATTTCTTTTTTTAAAAAAGAAAAGAAAAAAACTTTATCTTGTTAAGACATACAATGGTTAATAAGAAGATAGATCCAAATTTCAGCTTTTACTAATGAACAGATGATCAGTAGGATGCTGGCTTTTAGAATTAATTATCACCCATTGAATTAGATTAAAGAATCACATGTACTTTAATCATTTTGTGCACATGTAATTCTTTATCCAGCTAGGCATGTGCACGTGGAAGCCTCCTCCCACTTACATATATCTTAGAAGTGGCTCAGGCATGAGTCATTATTCAAAGGATGCCATGTTAACTCTTTTCCCTTTACAATTTAATTTTCAGGAACTTTTGGAAGCAGCCAATAACTTTTCTTTTTCCTCTAATGGTAAAATGCTCTAAAGAAAATGCTCTTAGCAAGATTAAGGGTTTTTTTTAAGCTTCAATATAAAATATTAGAGCTGCAGATGGCTGACAACAGCATATTGGAAATGCATTGCTATTTAGTTTGATTAATTTAACAATAACAACAAAAACCTTCTGCGCTGCAATTTTTATAGGTAAAACAGACAATTATATGTCTAGTTTAACTCTGAATATCACAGACCAGAAGACTTTGTGTGAATATTTATTCTTGTACAACTTACATGCAGTGGGAAATTACTACTTTGAACCCAAAATGTTTTTATCTGATTTGCTAAGGAAAGGGATAGCCAAGAAGAAAAGATTTTATTTAGTGTATAGCTATAGAATTGAAGAACAGTGCAAGAAAATCATTAATATGAAAAAACACAAAAGATGAGTATACTAACATTCTAAAGTTCATGTCCTACAAAAGTATTCGACCATACTAGTTGGAAATTCTGAAAATTGTACTCTAGTACAGGTAGAAGCACCAGATTGGAGAAGGATCCTCCAGGCAGAAAACATAAAAAAAAGAAACCGCAAATTGCATATTCAAATACTGTGATAGAATAAAACTAACAAAATTATTATTAGCCAGAACGTAAGAAAAGTTATACACATTTCCTCCTAATTTTAGGGAAACAGAATGATTGCTACCCCAACAAGAACAAACAATCAGCTTTCAATTAATGATGAAATTTCAACCATTTCTAAACAGATGGCCAGAAAATTCACACATTCAAAGAGACCTAAAAATCATTAAAGTTCAAGCTCTCAAATATGACAACCTCTTGGAGGAATTGAAGAGAATTAATTCTATTTTTCATGAAACCAAAATTAGAAGCTTAGAAGAAAAGGAACAATGTAGGACTAAATTCATTATTCATTACGGATTTACAAACTGAATTACTTAATTATTTAATTCTAGGAACAAACTAGAAATAATTTAAAAATAATTAGCTTAGCTTTGAATGAATGCTGACTAGCAGGAACCTTTTTAATATAAACAAAAGAATGCATTCAGAAAAACATCTCCCTGTCAATTAATTTTAAAGGTGAGATAATGGGCACTTGTAGATTAAGAGCAAAAGACAATGTCGCAGAGATCTGTTTTTAGGATTGTTAATTTCTGAAGTCTACACTCTCAAGAAAACTGAAGTATAGTGGATATAAAATCATTATTTATCCAAATCTTTTACTATTTTTGCTTAGTTTAGTTTACTTTAGTTTACTTTACTGTCATTGCACCTTGTACAACAAAATTAAATGCCATCTTCATAATTATAATTATAAAGATAAAACACAAACACACATTCTTCACATTCCATACAATTGAAATGAAAACCAATATTGCATTAATATTGCACTATACAGTAAAATTCAGTATAGTTACTGCCCTGGGATAGATGCTGTTTTTCAGCCTATTTGTCCTTGTTTTTATTATCCTGTACCGTCTGCCAGATGGTAATAGTTGAAAAAAGGATGCCCAGGATGAGATGGATCTTTAAGAATGTTTTGAACTTTCTTAAGGCAATGGGAGCTATAAAGCTCTTCCAAAGAGGGGAGAGGGCAACCAATGATCCTCTGACCAATGATGTTAACCCTCTAGACCACTGTCCTATCTGCCACTGTGCAATTAGCAAACCATACACAGGTGCAGTAAGTTAAAATACTCTCTATGGTGCAGAGTTAAAAATCTACAAAAACATCCCCTCAAATGAGTCAGAACAGTGTGAAGAGTGATGGCTATAGCATCCTCTGTAAATCTATTTCTTCTGAATGCAAACTGGTGTTTATCAAATGTATGCGGAAGACCAGAAGTCATGTGCCGACAGGCCAATTTCTCAAAGCATTTCATAATGATAGGAGTGAGTGCCACAGGTCTGTAATCGTTGAGGTTATTGATAGGGAGCTTCTTCGGTAGCGGAACAATGGCGGAAGCCTTCAAACAAGATGGAATAGTGGACTGGGATAAAGACCGATTGAAGATCCTGGTAAAGACTCCAGCCAACTGATCAGCACAGTCTCTGAGCACTCGGCCAGGGATACCGTCAGGACTGGCAGCCTTTCTAGGGTCCACAGCCCTCAAAATGCTCCTCAACTCCTGTTCCTCTACAATGAGGCGGGGGCTACAATGGTCTGGTAGCTGTATTTTAGCTGTTTCTGATGTCTCCACTTCAAAGCAAGCAACGAAATGATTCAGCTCCTCTGCCAACCAAGCATTCCCCTCAGCAGGGATGACATTGGTCGGTTGATAGTTGGTAATTTGTTGAATCACTTGCCACACCTGCCTCATGTTATTACTATAAAAATTATCCTTAATCTTCCTCTTATAATCAGTCTTGGCCTTCCAAATATCTTTCTTCAGACTAGCTCTGGCAACACTGTATCTTGTCCCATCACCAAACCTAAAGGCCTTGGGCCTGTCATGCAAGACTTCCTTGGTCATGCAGGACTTCTGATTGGGATAGATCCTAATACGTTTATCCACAGTGATAATATCTGTGCAGTGTCTGATATAGCACAGAACAGTTGCAGTGTGGTCCTCTAGGTCAGGGTGATAAAAGATGTCCCAAATTGTGTTCTCAAAGCAATCCTGAAGTTGTTGGGAAACATCTTCTGGCCAAGATTTCACTGTCTTTATTTTAGGCAGAGCCCGTCTCCTAAGAGGGATGTATGCTGGTGATAAAAGCAGTGACATATGGTCTGATTGTCCCAAATGTGGTAATTATATAGTCTTATAGCCGTGTTTAATATATACTTTTTATATATTAGTATAATGTTATATATTAGTTAATATATACTTTGTCCAATATGTTTGCTCCTCTAGTAGCACACTTAACATGCTGATAGAATTTAGGAAGCACTGCTTTTAAATCAGCCTGATTAAATTCCCCCGTTATAATGTACACAACATCAGCCTGCTGATTACTAACAATGTTGTACAGGAATCCCAAAGCTATGGTAGTATTGGCATCAGGTGGGATATTGTTGTAACCTAGGCTTACTGAGTCACTACAAGACACAATTAGTCCCAAACAAACCTATTTTATTGTAACAGCTAAGAATTACGTTCATTCCCGGTGTTTGGAGGCCGTACGGGTCTGGATGGGGAGGAACAGGCTCAAGCTCAATCCCTCCAAGACGGAGTGGCTGTGGATGCCGACACCCCGATACAGTCAGCTGCAGCCGCAGCTGGCTGTTGGGGGCGAGTTATTGGCCCCAAGGGAAAGGGTGTGCAACTTGGGTGTTCTCCTGGATGCACGGCTGTCGTTTGAAGATCATCTGACAGCCGTCTCCAGGAGAGCCTTTACCAGGTTCGCCTGGTTCGCCAGTTGCGCCCCTTCCTTGATCGGGATGCCTTATGCATGGTCACTCATGCTCTCATTACCTCTTGCCTGGATTATTGCAATGCTCTCTACATGGGGCTCCCCTTGAGATGCACTCGGAGGCTTCAGTTGGTCCAGAACGCAGCTGCGCGGGTGATAGAGGGAGTTCCACGTAACTCCCATGTAACACCTCTCCTGCGCAGACTGCACTGGCTACCTGTTGCCTTCCGGGTGCATTTCAAGGTTTTGGTTACCACCTTTAAAGCGCTCCATGGCTTGGGACCTGGGTACCTACGGGACCGCCTGCTGTTACCTCATGCCTCCCACCGTCCCGTACGCTCTCACAGAGAGGGACTTCTCAGGGTGCCGTCAGCCAAACAATGTCGGCTGGCGGCCCCCCGGGGGAGATCCCTTTCTGTGGGGGCTCCTACTCTTTGGAATGAACTTCCCCCTGGATTACGCCAAATACCTGACCTTCGGACCTTTCGCCGCGAATTGAAAACATATTTGTTTATTCGCGCGGGGCTAGCTTAAACGTTTTTAAACTGTTTAGCTTTTAAATTTTAAATTCTATTTATATTTTAAATTGGGGTTTTTTAGATTTTAATTATTTTAATTTTTCGGCCAATTGTGTAATAAGTGTCTTAATTTAGTTTTTAATATTGTATATTGTGTATGTTTTTAGCCTGGCTGTACACCGCCCTGAGTCCTTCGGGAGAAGGGCGGTCTAGAAATTCAATAAATAATAATAATAATAATAATAATAATAATAATAATAATAATAATAATAATAATAATAATAATAATAATTCCCAGCTGGGTCCCAATTAGATGCAAAACAAGCCCTTCGGAAGAAGTCCTTCAGGATAATCACCAACCTTTATCTTCTTTGACAGGCCTTACTTGGCAAAGCCCCACGGAGTTTAGAAACAAACGAGAGATGCCGACTGGAAATAGAGTTAGCAATGTTGCTTTCCTGCAAAAGGCCCCAAGTGCCTTTGTTTCTCTTTTAAGCCTTATGGGAGAGGCTAATCATCTCCTGGCCTTGCTCCTGAGTCATCCCTTTTGCTTTAGCTGTTTTTGCCTTCTGGCAGCTCTGTGCATTCGTGCACCAGGAATAGGCTACTCCTGTTCCTCTGCCTCTCTGTTATCCGACTCTGGGGGCTCTGGAGTCCGCGCATCACTCCCAGATGGCCCTGGCCCCATCTGTGCCTCCGACATAGAGCTTTTGTCCAGGCCTTCCCCAGACTCCAGAACTGGCCCATGTTCCTCCCCAGCCTCCTCACTGTCCAACTCTGCTGCCAGCTCCGCAGGCTGCTGGCAGACCACAACAGATATAGCCTGCAGTAATCAAAACCATGCTGAACTCCCGTGGAAGATATATAAGCCTACATTTAAGAGTCATATACTCCAGATACATGGAGCAGTGGCTGTCTACAGTCTTTATATATTTATGAAGTTATATTTTATGAAGGATTTTAAGAAAAGGAATACATAATTCATATAATGAGAGAGAAATAAAAAGTGGAAAAGAAAGGCAAAAAATGAGAAAAAAATGAAGTATTTAGGGGATTTCATTAGCTTACCAATTTTTATATTTCATTGTTTTAAAACTACAAATCATTGTCAAAATAAAGAATCAAAGCAATATATGAGTATCAATAGCAATAGTCACCATAGTATAAGCTGTAAAATGAGTTTAAGAATTGGAGGAGTATCCAACTGAGCCATTAAAGATTTTATACTAAGAGAAAATACTTCCCCAAATCCCCAAAGCTTCAACCAAAAACTGTCTACTACTGACCTCCCCCCATTCCTAAGAGGTCTGTAAGGGGCGTACATAAGAGCACCAGCATGCCTACCGTTCCTGTCCTATTGTTTCCTTTCGTTATATCCAATTAATATAGTTATCACATACTTACGCTTATATATATATGCTTATATGTTGTATAGTTATTTTCATGCTTATGCTTATATATACTGTTGTGACAAAAATAAAAAAATAAAATAAGAAGGATTAGTCCATATAAACGATTATACTTTAAAAAATGGTTCTCATGTTGAATTAAATTCTGTGCCAGATTTACTTCTGAAATACGAAGACCATCAAAGCATAGTCCCAGAGCTTAAGTAGCCTTCCTTCTTCAGAAGAAATTGAATGTATTTTCTAAGAGGAAATACAGAGCTGGTTCAATATACTTTGTGGCAGCATAAGGTTTAGTAATATTTTATAAAAAAAATAACGATTGAGGGAATGCGACCTTTGAATTTATGTTGTTCTATTATAAATCATTTTCCAAGATTGTTGAGTTTTACAACTTTGCTGCCAAATGTGAAAGAAATTATCCAATTTGATAATTACTGTATATTTCTAATCATTTTCAGAGAACAAATTGTCCTTTTTAGCAATCAACAGTAGAGTGATCTATCAGCAGTAAAACATCTTTTAAAAAACCCGTCTTTTCTCGAAATACAATATGTGGTATGAATTTATATTTTTCTTTCATTAAAATTTCCATTGTCATCTATTATATATAAATTCTGTCTGCATTTGCTTAATTGTACAGTCTTTAGCTGATTAAATTTTTGAATCATATTTCATCAACAATTTATAAATAAAGCCTAGCCAATTTCAAATTTATATTACAAGGTTTTCAGATTCAGTCAACTCTCTAAGTGTTCCCTCTTGTTTTTCTATTTCTTCTAACGTGATAATGTGTATTTGAAAAACATAGAAACTAGTTGGGTAGTTCTGTCCATTCTGAAGAGAATAATCACAAAAAGAGTTTATCTTCTGCTTATTGATAAATCAAATTTTTGAGCCTATATATTTTGCTGTCTTTCAACTGAGTGAATTTCTTTGTGCTTTCCTCTTCATAAAAATAAATATTCAATAATGTGAATAAGTTTTGTGTGATTGTTTTCCTATTTTTATCTCACAATTTTTTATTATTATTAATTAAATGGAGAAGAAAAACATCCAGAAATGCACTAGCCTTATTTACATTTTGGTTTTTTTTTACTCATCAGCCCAGGGGAAAACTGAGCTTTACCGCAGACACATACAGTGTGCATAAGAGCACCAGCATGCCTACCGTCCAGTGGTGGGATTCAAGTAATTTAACAACCGGTTCTCTGCCCTAATGATTTCTTCCAACAACCAGTTTGCCAAACTGATCAGAAAGTTAACAACCGGTTCTCCCGAAGTGGTGCAAACTGGCTGAATCCCACCACTGCTACCGTCCCTGTCCTAATGTTCACTTTAGTTGTATTCATTTTATGTATTCAATTCATGCTTATACTTATATATATTATTTGACAAAATAAATAAATAAATAAAAATTATTAATATTATATCATCTCTTATAAGGTTATTTTCTCTTTGTATCAGTAATATGGTATTTGTGCTATGTATCTGGACATTCTGTTCTCTCAATGAAGATAACCAACTATAGGCTGATATAATCCAATTAATAATCCAACTGAAACAATAGGGAGATACAGTTTATGTTTGGAATCACCAGACTGTCTCATTATTTCAATCCTATAGTATCTTAAATGCAGTATTATTTGTCTTCAGCAACATCTTATTTTAATTTTCCTTTGGAGTCATTGAAAGTTGAGTCTTGGTTAAGAATTCATTTTAATGGTTGAAATATGTTCTAAGCAAGACAGTTTTTACTTTCTCCATCTTAAAAATACCCTGCCGTTATATTTTTCCAAATCTGTGAATAATGATTTACAAATAGATATTTACTGTCTTTGCCAATTAAATTTTCTTGATTTTTAGTAGTAGTATTAAACCCTGTAATTTAGTAAAGATATCACTATTCTTTATTAGAGAAATTCCTGTGAACATTATTGGTGCGTTCAAAAGGACACTAAATTTCCATACTTCATTTTCTAATCATTTGTAAATTGTTTGTTAACTGCATTTCAGCTGTTGGAAACCTCTGGATCAATAACTTTGACAGCTGTGAGTGAATTTTTTTTCAATCTTTGGTTAAAAAAAATTAAGTGAAAGTTTAAAAAAGAAAGAAATTAAAAAAACAGGGGTTTTTTGGAATAAACAACAAAAGGCTGATTAAAACTGATTTTAGAAAGTTAGAAATGGACTAAAGGTCTAGATAAATTTGAAATAAGATTTTGGAATCAGTTACAAAGAATTCTTCGCAGAGGAAAATACTTTTATTTATTTGTTTATTTTAAATAATAAAATAATACTTTAAAAATTGGCAAGAGAATCCTAGAGGGAATTAAAGTTTACAATTAAAGGAGAAGAACACATAAATTCAAATTACAATTACAGAATGAAGCAAAATATTCTATTGTTGAACAAACTGAAGGAAATTTTTCAACAATACACTCAGAAGTCAAAGACTGTGTCTAAAAGATGTTATGGAAGAAGAATAAGTTCTACCAGAGAAGATCAAGACTGAGTTGAAAGTGTACTTATAAATGACAGGCTACTAGAATGATATGGAAAAATGTTACACTGGACATACAAAAGAAATTAGTTGATATCTTAGTAATTAAATGGGATATAAAACGATAAACCAAGAGAGTGATGTGGCTAATTTACTAATTTTCCTATACTGGATTTACAAAAAAGGCTTGTTTGAGTTTTGAAAGACCTTGTGAGAAGATGCAAAACACTTTATATATTTCTTTTCTCTTTCTTTACTATATTCTTGCTTTTATTTCATTTCTATTATTCCTGTTTCTTTTTTCCGTCTTTTTGTATCTTTTTTCTTTCTATCCTAATTTTTTTAGTTTAGTTTAGTTTTTTTGTTTGTACTTGTATTATTGCAATGATAACCTTTAACAATATTACTATTAAAAATTGAATGCATTCTTATCTATGTGATATCCTGACACTGAACCATATTTTATGAGTACTAAAGTGTCCTTTAGATGAATAAATGCATCATCATTTTATAATTTGCGCCCCTTTCTAGACCGGGATGACCTATGCACGGTCACTCATGCTCTCGTGACATCTCGTCTGGATTACTGCAATGCTCTCTACATGGGGCTCCCCTTGAGGAGCACCCGGAGACTCCAGGTAGTTCAGAATGCGGCTGCGCGGGTGATAGAGGGAGCCCCTCGTGGCTCCCACGTAACACCTCTCCTGCGCAGACTGCACTGGCTGCCTGTGGCCTTCTGGGTGCGCTTCAAGGTTCAATGATCTTCAAAGCGCTCCATGGCATAGGGCCGGGCTACTTACGGGACCGTCTGCTGCCACCGAATGCCTCTCACCGACCCGTGCGCTCTCACAGAGAGGGACTCCTCAGGGTGCCGTCGGCCAGGCAGTGCCGACTGGCAACACCCAGGGGAAGGGCGTTTTCTGTGGGGGCCCCCACCCTCTGGAACGAGCTTCCCCAGGTCTTCGCCAACTTCCTGACCTTCGAACCTTCCGCCGCGAGCTTAAGACACATCTATTTATCTGCGCAGGACTGGACTAGAATTTTAAATTTTTAAATGTTAAAATTTTAAATCTGGTTTTAAATGGGGTTTTATTATTTATATCTCTATTTTAAATATTCGGCCTATGTAATAAGTTTTTTAAATTAATGTTTTACCCTGTATATATATATGTTTTTTTATATGGCTGTAAACCGCCCTGAGTCCCTAGGGAGATAGGGCGGTATAAAAGTGTGAATAATAATAATAATAATAATTTCAGCGTAGGCTCCCGAGTTTAATTTATTTCCTGAAAGTTTGCTTTATTTATCCATTTTCTCTGCTAATGGTTCTAATGCCTGTAAGAATAAGGAAAGAGAACGGGGACTGCTTTGTCTGGTTTTCATAGTAATGGTATACATTTCCTTCCTTATAGGTCAGAAAAATAAATGTTTCTTTCCTTGATAAAGGATGTTCTTGACATTATTGTCAAGAACTAACATTACCAGGGTTAGTGTTTTAAACACCATCTTGTGGTATATTATAGAGATGGCATCTAGTCCTTGAGCTTTGTTCAGTTGACGTGATTCAATTTTTAATTTTATTTTATTGCGGCTTTCATTTTACTTTCTGTTATGAGTTTATTGAGAGCTTCCTTTTGTTGATCTATAAAGTTTGTCAGTTGTATTGTATTCTGGTACTCTTCAATCTTATCTGGATCAACGTCTGTACAAACAGAAGTAATCATTCTTTTGACCTGTTCCTTCTGCAGTATTTTGTCTGACATATTGCCTCTTTCAAGATATCTCTGCCTGACCAAACTCAACTTCTTGTAGGTCTCATTTTCTTCTTTTAAATCTTTGAACTTTGTTCTAAGTCCAGAACCAGGTTTTGCTTGTTTCTTAATTCTAATTCCTTCAGTTCATCCACCATTTTTGCATAGCTCTTTTTCTATTTG
Organism: Ahaetulla prasina; assembly: GCF_028640845.1. Lineage (NCBI taxonomy): Eukaryota > Metazoa > Chordata > Lepidosauria > Squamata > Colubridae > Ahaetulla > Ahaetulla prasina. The sequence goes on from NC_080539.1 coordinate 135,763,501, forward strand.
ATGCTACAATCCTTTTAGAAATACTTTGCTAGACTCCCATACCTAAATAGGTATCTTGAGTTGGAAAAAGCTCTTTAATTCCTATTGGTACGTCAACTGGTTGCACTACAATTTTGTTAAGTTTACACCTCTCAGGTCTAGGGTCTAGAACTCAGGTCTTTAATTTCACAATTATTGGGTTATCATCTGTTTATGTAGGAGTTATGCAGAGGTGGGTTTCAGCAGGTTCTGACCAGTTCTGGAGAACCAGTAGCGGAAATTTTGAATAGTTCAGTAGTAAAAATTCTGAGTGGCCCCGCCCCCATATATTCTCTGCCTCCCAATTTCCAGATGATCGGGAGGAAATGGGGATTTTTGCAGTAATCTTCCCCTGGAGTGGGGTGGGAATGGAGATTTTACAGTATCCTTCCCCTGCCATGCCCACCAAGCCATGCCACACCCACCAAGCCACACCCACAGAACCAGTAGTATAATTTTTTGAAACCCACTACTGGAGTTATGGCTCCCACACATCTATGATTGATTAAAAATGAATTAGAAACCCAGCATAGCATCTTTTTTTACAAGTGCTTAACAAGAAAAGATTTTGATTTGGCACATATAAATCTTGATTTGGCAAGAATTAAGAAAATAAAATAATACTCTCTATATCCAGGATATGGCTGTCTGCCTGTACCTCAGCAATGAAATCAAAAGCTCACCTATTGCTATAGAATTTGAAAGGTTCTGTGCTTATCTGATGAATAATAACTACTTTTTTTATCTCCTTCCTCGGTCTTTTTTCTTTAATAGTAGTAGCTACTATATACATTTAGAGTTTATTCTCTTATATCTTTATTCCCAGAATTGGAGGGGTGTTTGTACAGCAACCTAACCCAAAATTTTATTTTTTTTCACAAAACCCAGCACAGTTGGAGTGGGTAAATTATCTTTCTGGTTTAATTGTTTTGCACTAGGCTCATTTTTTATGAACTCGGATTTATGATTACTTAAACCCTTTCATCCTCCTCAATTTGGTCCATTTAGATGTCTCTAAATGTTGGGACTCCTGTGTCTGACCAAGTGTCTGGCAGTGGCCAGGTGGTAGACAATTGGTTCTTTGAGGATCACCAAGTGAGAAGATTTTAAGCTTTATTAATAAGTTTAGCAGGCAGATATAAGTGGAAATAGAATAGAATTTTTTATTGGCCAAGTGTGATTGGACACACAAGGAATTTGTCTTGGTGCATATGCTCTCAGTGTACATAAAAGAAAAGATACGTTCATCAAGAATCATAAGGTACAACACTTAATGATACTCATAGGGTACAACTAAGCAATCAGGAAACAATATCAGTATAAATCGTAAGGATACAAGCAACAAAGTTACAGTCATACAGTCATAAGTGGAAGGAGATGGGTGATGGGAACAATGAGAAGATTAGAGAAGAAACATAAAAGGATAATATTCCAAGCAAGATGCTCTCCATTCAGCTGTTGGGAGCCCCAATAAAAACAGGAGAGAGACCCTCATTGGCTGTTTTTTGCACAACACGAAGAGTTTAAGCCTGTGCTGAATCTCAAAGCCCAAAGGGCACTAAGGGTTTTTATTAAGGCTGGCATCAAATTTCGTAGCCCTGCTTCTATGAAACTGCAGGATCTGACCTTAACTGGATGATGCATAACTCTGGGATGGGAACAAGGGTTCTGGAAACTTAAACAGATAAGCCAGCGCTCACCTAAATACAGGTAGTCCTCGAGTTACCACCACAATTGAGAAATTTAGGTTGCTAAGTGAAATATTTGTTAAGTGAGTTTGACCCATTTTATGACTTTTCTTGCCATAGTTGTAAAGTGAATCATTGAATTTGTTAAGTTAGTAACATGGTTGTTAAGTAAAGCTGGGTTCCCCATTGACTTTGCTTGTCAGAAGGTCACAAAGCTGATCACATGACCCCAGGACACTACAACCATCATAAATATGAACCACTGGCCAAGCATCTGAATTTAGATCATGTGACCATGGGGATTCTGCAAAAATTCTAAGTGTGAAAAATGGTCATGAGTCCCTTTTCCCAGTGTCGTCGTAACTTTGAATGGTCACCAAATGAACTGTTGTAAGTCAAGGATTACCCATAATTCTGAGATTTTTTTTACAATTGTGGGAACACTTTCCCCACCCCTGCCAAGCATTAGTAAAAAAATAAGCAGGTTTTAAAAATAGCTCAGAATGAATCCTAAACTATTAAAATGTTCTTAATATGAAGGAAAAATTAAAACATTTCACTATGCTTTTCAAAATACAATGGTCTTCACAATTGCACTACTGCTATATACCCTGACTTTCCTTTGGTTTTTTTTTAAAAAGGCAAAATACTTAGTTAAAATATAAATGGGCTCTTATGTGGTTTTTTCTTTTCTTTGATAATTGATAATACATATCAATTGGTCAATTTTATAACTTGCAAAAGTGTATTTTTATGTTTCTCTTATTTTGATAATATATGTATTTTTATTTTTGCATTTTGTCTATTTTAAAAGCAATAATAGAATAAATGATATATAGTATATTTACTACTATACACAGAAGAATTTGAATATTCTCTGAAATTATTAGTCAGCACCACTGGGAATCAGAAAAGAAATAAGGAAGGTTAGTCGCTTGAAACAAGAAGATCAGATTTCTAAAGCTGGAGTCCATCTCTTTTAATCTGGAGTTATAAAAATTAAATAAGCTTCCGACAATATCCACTTGCTAACTTCTTTTTTGAATATGAAGGTAAACTGATGAATTCAGATCTCCTGTTCTAATTTCAATAGACTCTGAAATGGCCTTTGATATGGTCCAGAGTGACTTTGGAACTGATTCTCAGAATATATGGGCGCTTGTCATCTTTTATTCACTGGAGTTCAAATTGATACATTTAGCCAGTAGCTAGAATTATTACAAATGGACTTACTGGTCAATTTATATCATGAAACCCATCAGACTGACTTCTTTAATCTTTAATCTGGTTATTGAATCTTTTGGCTTCTTCTATTAGAAAAATCTCAAGATATTATAGTGGCATTTGACACTTCATATAAATTATTTTTACTTGCTGATGATGATATAACTATTTTGACATTACACTGTGTCAAGTTGATTGAAGTCATACAGCATACAGTTCATATCCTGGTTATACTATTACCTGTAATAAGTCATTTGCTTCCTTTCTGAGCTATTATATCACCCAAAAGATTAGGATTCATAATTTGGACACAATAAATGCATGCGTTTATAGCTTTCTTGAAATGTATCAGAATGTTGAATACTTCATGTCTAAATGTATAAACTCAATTTCAATAAGCATAACTTGATGGCTAAAACTTTTAATAAAACCCTGGGGTAAGCTTAAAATGATTATTACATTAAGTCAAATGTATATTTTAAGCGGAGTTCCAATGTTAATCCCCACTGGACACTTTATTCTGCTAGAAAATGTTTATGGCTTGGCAAATTGAGGTTGCTACATGAACATAGCAGCTGTAACCTACTAGATTGTTGTCTATGTCATTGGGCTTTTATTTTAATATTCTTTTGGAAAAAGACCTTGGCATTTTTAGAACTATGTATCATAAGATCTATCTGGAAATAACTATGTAACTAAAATCTTGGCAAATTTTAGGGTTTAGTTGTATTAAACAGGTTTTTTTTGTTTTGTTTCCAGTCTTGAAAGTTGAGAGGAACACTTGGTCATTAATAGATACGTGGTTATGTTTTGATTCCAAATCACATGGTAAATAGATGTTATGGAATAACACTTATTTGAAAACAGAAGGAAAATATCTATTGGAATGCTTGAGCCTAACAAGAGGTTGTTAGATTAAATCTAATGGCTATTTCAAAGGTTTGAGTGATTCTATTTTGAATATGATTTACCTACAACATTTGCATGGTGAAATATTCAACTGAAATATAAATGAGCTTTATTTTGGTTTCTAATAATTATATATGATAATAAAATTTTAGGAATAAATATTGTTTTAATCAAATTGAAAGGCTGAATGTGTAATGCTGTGCTGATCAATGCAATTCTGTTATTCTGACAGCTTTGGTGCCACCAAATCTGACTCTGGGATATAGTAAAGAGGATACTTTTATATATAGGGAAAGAAAATTATCCCAAGTATATGAAGGAATGGATTTAGTATATAGTCTTTCATCTAGTTATACAAGTCTTTGTGTTCTAAAATGAGATGACAAAAAGACATGTTACCATGTAATCTAGCTTGAATGATTTATGTAATTTTATATTGATATATAGCAATAGATATTATAATAATATTTCTTTTTGTTAATTAATTTGTTCTCTTTTTGTCAATATTAATTTATTTAATTTTTTTTTTCATAACTTAGAGATTTTCTTTTAAAAAAAACTCTCCATAGCCACAATGTATTCTTGTTTGTTTGTTTATTTACCTTGTAGTTTTCTGCATTTTTACTATTAACAAAAAATAAAATCTTTATACCGGATATTTATTTATTTATTGGATACATGTTTTGCATCATATTTCTGCAATACAGATAGTGTCCTCTTTTCTGATTTTAACGAGCTTCCACACACCCACACTTCAGCTGTTATTTCTGCTGGAAAAGAAAGCCGCCAGATATAGTTGCTTAATAAAGCAGCCGATGTGCATGTGCTTAAAATACATGACTATTTCAGCTGGGTTTAGGTTGCATAAAATGTATGTGCCCTCGATCATATTTTACAAATATTTGGGGCCATCAGCATTCCTTTTAATTGCCATTCATCTTTCAAGGGCTACTGATTTAATATCTACTCCAGCTTCATATTGGATTTTTAGAAGCAGAACTCTCTGCAATTAGAGGGTGTTTCCTTGGAAATCAGCATGATGGCTGGAAAAACGGGAAAAAGCAACAACACAGCAGCAATACCATTTCTCCCTAATAGAAATGAAAAGAAATTGAAGCAGCAGCAATATGGATTTATGGCATGGCAGCCCGCCATGTCAGAGAATTAAAATAGTATATTGATTTACATTGTTCACTTACTGTGGTTTCAAAACCCTGTGCCTAAAAAGGGGAAAAAGAGGCAATGCTCCATTTGCAATTGGCTATTTTAATGCACTGTGCATATGCATTCACAGGAAGAAAAAGAAGATCAGAAATGTAATGATAACAACTATCCATATAGACTGCAAAACGTGTGTTTCACCTAACTTGGTTCCTAAAACTTAGATCTGCTGTTTTCACATTTCTTTCATTCTTTAGAAAGCTGTGTGTTTTCATCAGCAATAGCCTTCAGTAACTAACTGAATAGTTCAATGGTGGGTTTCATTTTTTTTTACTACCAGTTCTGGTGGGCGTGGCTTAGTGGGTGTGTCAGGGGAAGGATACTGTAAAGTCTCCATTCCCTCCTCACTCCAGGTACTCCAGATACTGCAAAATTCCCATTTCCTCTGCTGGGACTTGGGAGACAGAGAATGGATGGGGGAGGGGCCAATCAGAATTTTTACTACCGGTTCTCCAAACTACTCAAAATTTCCTCTACCTGTTCTCCAGAACTGGTCAGAACTTGCTGAAACCCACTTCTGCAATAGTTCCCAGGTAACCTGGAGGCAGAAGGTAATTCCAAATTTACTGAAAGGTCTTTGAGTGATTGAAAGTAGGTTTGCAAGAATTTCAGATTTTCATTGTTTTATTTTTTAACTACAACAGGATGAAAGGAGCCAACCACAATTTTTAGAAGAAATCAGGAGAAGAAGAAGTGGCCTTTTGTGTGAGGAGTTTATAAATTATTCACTTCTGATATTACCTATGTGCTGACTTAGTACAGAGGAATATGCAAGACTGAGTGTTTTCATTAAAATAATAAAAGTAACATCATATTGTCACAACCTAATCCCTATCCCAGTGGTGAAATCCAATTTTGTTTACTACCGGTTCTGTGGGCATGGCTTGGTGGGCATGGTGTGGCTTGGTGGGCATGGTAAGGGAAGGATACTGCAAAATCTCCATTCCCACCCACTCCTGGGGGAAGGATATTGCAAAATCTCCATTCCCACCCCACTCTGGGGCCAGCCAGAGGTGGAATTTGCCGGTTCTCCAAACTACTCAAAATTTCCGCTACTGGTTCTTCAGAACGTGTCAGAACCTGCTGGATTTCACCCCTGCCCTATCCCCTTTTTACCTGTTCTTTCTGCACCAACTCAGTAAGCTCAAACTGCCCAAGGAGCTGCTGATTCAGTTCTACAGAGGAATTATTGAGTCTGTCATTTGCACCTCTATAACTGTCTGGTTCGATTCTGCAACCCAACAAGAAAGACACAGACTTCAGAGGATAATTAGAACTGCAGAAAAAATAATTGCTACCAACCTGCCTTCCATTGAGGACATGTATACTGCACGAATCAAAAAGAGGGCCATGAAAATATTTACAGACCCCTCGCATCCTGGACATAAACTGTTTCAACTCCTACCCTCAAAACGACGCTATAGAGCACTGCACACCAGAACAACTAGACACAAGAACAGTTTTTCCCCAAAGGCCATCACTACACTAAACAAATAATTCCCTCAACACTGTCAAACTATTTACTAAATCTGTACTACTATTAATCTTCTCATCATTCCCATCACCAATCTCTTTCCACTTACGACTGTATGACTGTAACCTTGTTGCTGGTAATCCTTATGATTTATATTGATATATTGACCATCATTTGTGTTGTAAATGTTGTACCTTGATGAAGGTATCTTTTCTTTTATGTACACTGAGAGTATATGCACCAAGACAAATTCCTTGTGTGTTCAATCACACTTGGCCAATAAAAAAATTCTATTCTATTCTGTGTACAACATCACAATACATGTTCAAAAGAGGTGAAGCATGCATTATGATGGCCCAGCACTGCTTTGTCACTTGATCCCTTGACATTTCCCATGGAAGCTTCTACATTGGGTCCTGCCCCCAATCATTCTACTTCTATTTGCAAGTCTTTGTATTTTATGGTTTTTCCCAGTTCTTTCTCTTGTATTCTGAGCTCTGCCACTCCCACTATTCAAGCATTTTTATTAATTTTTCCTCTATTCACAAAAAAAATGTGAGGGCATAGCTGCCAGTTCTTTAGGCATTGAGTTTTTCCCAAGATCCTAGGATTTCATTATGTATCGGTGTAGTATAAGTGCAGATCACAAGGCAAAATGCACTTTAAAATACATATTGGGATGAGGGATCATAATTCAAAGACTATCAAAATAGATCTCCAAATATATATGTATGTTTTCCTGGCGTAGAAATTTCATTCCTAGGCAGTTTCACTAATGCTGATCTTGGTCTGTTCTTAAACCCCATGGAGCCACGGTGGCACAGTAGTTAAAGTGCAGTATTGCAGGCTACTTCTGCTAACTGCCGGCTGCCTGCAATTTGGCAGTTCAGATCTCACCAGGCTCAAGGTTGACTCAGCCTTCCGTCCTTTTGAGGTGGGTAAAATGAGGGCCCAAATTGTTGGGGGCAATATGCTGACTCTTTAAACTGCTTAGAGGGGGCTCTAAAGCACTGTGAAGCCGTATATAAGTCTAAGTACTTTTGCTATTGCTACTGATTTTCAAGGTGTTTGGGAGGTTCTCAACTATTTGGTAGGCAGTTCAACAATGTACCCACTCAATCGCCAGAATACAAAAATGACAAGGATGGTGGATGGGCTTGGCCATGAGTGGCTTCTCCTTGTTTATTGCCTCAGGAGTTCTCAAGGATTTACCCAGGATCTCTGAAGATGAAGGGAGAGAACAAACGCCTGGAATGATGCTGGTGAAATTCAACAAGCAAATATTATCAGACATGCTCAGTTTTACACTATGATGGTAGAGGCAGAAAAGTACCAAGACTTCTTTGCCCTTTTTATGTAAACTGACTGCCATTTAGTGACATCGTTTAACATCATTTGGTCCCTGTAAGAGAGCAACAGGCTGGAATAACTACTTTCCTACTACTGATAGAGACAGTTTTGCTAGGCACTTTGCACATAAAACCTTTCATGATTGCTGAGATGTATGAGAAAGCAGAGTTCAGAGTTTATTTATTTATTTATTTATTAATCATACTTTTATACCGCCCTTCTCCAAAGACTCAGGGCAGTTTACAGCCAAAATAAAATTGTACAAAAAGAAACAAATTAAAAAAGTTATTTAAAAATCTGATTCTAAAAATTGTCCCCATAATTTAAAACTAATAAAATATAAAATAAAATTAGGCCAACCCTGCCCGTTGGAATAAAAGAGTCTTAAGCTCGCGCTTAAAGGTCCGGAGGTCGGGGAGTTGGCGTAGCCCCAGAGGTAACTCATTCCACAGGGCAGGAGCCCCCACAGAGAAGGCCCTCCCCCTGGGAGCCACCAGTCGACATTGTTTGGCTGACGGCACCCTGAGGAGGCCCTCCCTATGGGAATGCACAGGTCGATGGGAGGCTGTCAGTGGCAGTAGGCGGTCCCGTAAGTGTGTAGTTGAGTTGAGATGTTTTGGTTAATACTTTGTAAAATTATCTAGGATTTGTTTTAACCTGTGTTCCCTGAGAAACGGGGCAGTTTTTTCTGTGAGATTAGTTCCAACATATGAGCTGGATCATCATCACTCATGTTCTATTAGACCTTCCAGGGAAAGACAAGAGGCTCACTTTGGGAGGCACTGAATTCTTCTTTGAGAGAGGGGCTGGTACCACCAGCTTTGTAAAAGTGACAGTGCACCTCTTCCTCAAGAGTTCATTCCTAGATTTGACAGTCCTGGACAACTTTCATCTCCCAACTTTTCTTACTGTGATTGGGTAAGATTTAACAAAGACACTGAATTGAAGTGGAAGGCCCAAATTCCCCAAGTTCTGGTTGGGCATGGGATGGAAACTACATATGTGACTCTTGTGGATGACCTGTACTGGAGCATGATGGAGAAAATGCAATGCTTGTCATCTTGATGAATCTCAGCGAGAATTGGTACCAATGAACAAAATATCCTTCTGGAATATCTGCAAGACTTTGGGGCACTAATTTGCACCCTTCGTGAGTGGGGTTCCATATGGTAGGGAGGACAAACCGAAATAAAATCTGAAACTACTATGAAATCTGCACTACTATTAATCTTCTCATCGTTCCCATCACCCATTTATGACTGTATTTATGACTGTATGACTATAGCTTTGTTGCTTGTATCCTACAATTTGTATTGATATTGATTGTTTCCTGATTGCTTATTTGTACCCTATGACTATCATTAAGTGTTGTAGCTTATGATTCTTGATGAACGTATCTTTTCTTTTATGTACACTGAGAGCATATGCACCAAGACAAATTCCTTGTGTGTCTAATCACACTTGGCCAATAAAAAATTCTATTCTGTTCTATTCTAAACTAGAGCTGGTATAATCTGTGCCTACCTACCTAATAGTGGGTGAGGGCTGTTATTGTAGAATAACACTGATATTGTGTTTTATATATATATATAATATTATAACATAATATATATGTCATATATTGTTATATTGTATATATTATATATTTATTTTACGTAAATACTATATTATTTACTATGCACACATACACACTCATTCAGTCGTTCACTCACACATATACATACATAGCCAGAGTCCTGGTTACATTTGGGACAATCTACTTTAAGTAGAGTCTGCCTGTTGGATATTAGCAGGTTAAGGTGGCATGTTATTGCAGTATCATAGTTAAGATACTGTTTTATTCTGATATAATGATTTCATGGTTTTTTTTTAATATAGGGATAATGTCAAATAGAAGATATCTGGGAAGACTAGTGAATATTGTTTTAACAGATTTTTTTAAAAGACATATATACTTACTGCTTAAGAAATAAGCAAACAAAACAGCCCCTTGGCTGGTATTAATTTAATTCACCATAATTTTAAGGCTAGAGAAAAATGCCAGGTATTAATCGTCCTTGGAGGAATCCCTACTAATAGAGATTGCAAATATACTGTTAGATAGAAAAGCCTGAAGATATTCCTTTGCAAATGATTGCTAATGTAATGTTTCATTCTCTGAAGCTGTTTAAGGAATAATCCCAGTATAGTCCTTCTTTACAGAAACTTCCTTTCTCCTAATTGTGCATCCTTTTCGCTTAAGTGCTAAATTTGTACAATGCCGCTTTGCCTCCTGCATCTTGGTAAACACGTCCCCACCCTCACTGAGATTGAGGCAAAGAACCAAGGCCAGGCAGCTTTAATCATTCAGCTGTTTTTTTAAAAAAGCAAAATGATCCACAATTCAAACTCACATGTATTAAGGATAAAAAAAAAAGCTACATAATAAAATGAATAAAGGGCAACGGGTACAAAAGGCCAAGACTGGGAACCTTCATGCTCCTTTAAAGAGGTGAATGCTATTCTGACAGGAAGTCGGGAAGAAGGAAAGAAAATAGAAGACACCATAAACTGAACTCTTCTCACTTTGCGTGCAAAGAACAGCCAGCAACTGTGATTTGCAACAACCATAGAGAAATGAGGATATCAGTGCCTCGCTATATGCAATCACAAGGATCAGAGACAGCATAGCTCTCATGGGAAATAACAACAAGAGAAGTTTAGTGTTTACATGTTTTGCTTGGGGGCTATTTGCCTCTCTGGAAATAGGTTGATGCGTGTTGTGATTCAGCAGAGCACTTTGTATGTTTTTAAAACCACTCATTTCAGACACAGCCAACCAAAGCAATGGACGACATGCCATCCATTGTGATGTACCCTGTTTTGCTGTTGGTGTTCTAATCCTCAGGGAATTATGGTTGTACAATTGTTTGTACAACCTACACCTATTCAGGTGAGTGAATAGACTCATTTACTCACATTTGGTATGAACAGAGACTCCTCCCGCCCCACACATCCCAATATGTATTTTAAAGAGCATTTTGCTTTGCTTGTGATCTGCACATATACTTGATTAGTTTTCACCCAACAATAGATGGAAACTGATCAAGAAGAAGCAACCTGGAATTAAGGAGAAACTTCCTAATAGTGAGGGCAATTAACCAATGGAACAGGTTTCCTTCAGTGCTCCATCACTGAAGTTTTTTAAAAGACTGACAGCCACCTATCTGAAATGGTATGGAGTCTCCTACTTGAGCAGGGGATCGGACTGGAAGAACTCCAAGGTTCCTTAAAGCTTTATTCTGATTGATTAATATGCCGATACATTATGAAATCCTAGGTTCTTGGTAAGAACTCATGCCAGATAAAGAATGGGCGGCAGTGACCTCATGTTGTTGTGAATAGAGACTAATAATAATAATAATAATAATAATAATAATAATAATAATAATAATAATAATAGCAAGATCACCATTGGTCAGCTGCAGAAGGCCACCTTACTGGGATCTGCTCACATAATTCACCGATACATCACGCAGTCCTAAATGCTTGGGAAGTGTTCAACTAGTGATCTGTGATACAAAATCCAGCATAGTTATCTCGTTTGCTGTGTATACTGTCATTTTGTGTAAATAATAATAATAATAATAATAATAATAATAATAATAATAATAATAATAATAATAATAATAATAATAATAATAATAAAAAAAATTGCCTATCTCAGGTCCTTAGTAAGGACTCAATAGGTTTGGCAAAAATGCCAAATTCAGTCTGAACATCTTCGCTGATATGCGAATAATAATAATGATGATGATGATAATAATAATAATAATACTTGGTTGATACCTAGGACACTGGCAACAATCCATATCAACCATTAGCACCCGTCAATGGTATTTGTGATGCATTTTTGAATGTTCAGTTGACTGAGTTTCATGTTTAATGAAAAAAGTAAATAATAATAAGTCTGGAGAGTGGATCTTGCAGTGCAGATAGTCCTCAACTAATGGCCACAATCGAACCCAAAATTTCTGTTGCTAAGCATGACAGTTATTAAGTGATCTTTGTCCCATTTTATGACCTTTCTTGCCATAGTTGTTAAGTGAATCACTGCAGTTGTTATGTTAGTAACATGGTTGTTAAGTGAATCTGGCTTTCTCATTGACTTTGCCTGTAAGAAGGGTGCCGAAGCTGATCACATAACCCAGGGACACTGCAATCGTGATAAATATGAGTCAGTTGTCAGTCATCTTAATTCTGATCACATGACCCTAGGGTTGCTGATCACATGACCCAGGGATGCTCAAATGCCATTATACATTTGAAAAATGATTGAAAGAACTGTTCTAAGTTGAGGACTATCTGTATCTGGAGATAGCAGAACAGAACAGAAAGACCTGGAGAAAATCACTAAGGACCTGCAAATAGAAGGAAAATGACTTTGGCCAAAGAAAGTAAAAATAGTACTGATAGTAATCCTTGGTTGTAATCCGAAAATAACTGGAACACCACTTGAACACTATTGGCATTGATCAATTGCATTGACTGACTGATGGTGCATTTATCACCATCAGTCAATTGCGAAAGGCAGCTTTACTCGGAACAGCTTACATCTTGCAATGATACCTTTAAACACCACCAGACAACAACATGGATAAAAATGCCAAATCCAGTCTAAGCATCTGGCTGACTGTGCGATGAACCAAAATAATATTTTGTTGAAAAACTTGTATGTCACTCAATCCTCAATGATTCTGGGTGTTGAAAGAGATGTAACTTCATGAAAGTGCCGATTACAAAAACACATAACGTGAAAGTGTGATTTATAACTTCTAGTCACATGTACACTAGCATGTACGGGAAAGAAAAGAGGTCTGGATCTTGCAGTTGGTTCTGTCACAATGCTGAATTACCCTATTGTTCTTTACTTAAGAATTTCAAATCACATCTGATTGGCTGCTTCTTACTTAGTCTGCAGTCACCTTGATGAAGGACCAAAATATCCATTCACTCTTATATAGCAAAATAATTCATTACGTCTTAACGATTAGCCTTGTGGTGCAACCAAAACAATCTGGAACTGAACACACTCAAAACCGTAGAAATGGTGGTAGACTTTAGGAAAAACCCTTCCATACTTCCACCTCTCACAATACTTGACAACACAGTATCAACAGTAGAAACCTTCAAATTTCTGGGTTCTATCATATCGCAATATCTCAAATGGACAGCTAACATCAAAAACATCATTAAAAAAGGACAACAAAGAATGTTCTTTCTGCGCCAACTCAGTAAGCTCAAACTGCCCAAGGAGCTGCTGATCCAATTCTACAGAGGAATTATTGAGTCTGTCATTTGCACCTCTATAACTGTCTGGTTCGGTTCTGCAACCCAACAAGAAAAACACAGACTTCAGAGGATAATTAGAACTGCAGAAAAAATAATTGCTACCAACTTGCCTTCCATTGAGGACCTGTATACTGCACGAATCAAGAAGAGGGCCGTGAAAATATTTGCAGATCCCTCGCATCCTGGACATAAACTGTTTCAACTCCTACCCTCAAAATGACGCTATAGAGCACTGCACACCAGAACAACTAGACACAAGAACAGTTTTTTCCCGAAGGCCATCACTCTGCTAAACAAATAATTCCCTCAACACTGTCAGACTATTTACTGAATCTGCACTACTATTAATCGTTTCATAGTTCCCATCACCAATCTCTTTCCACTTATGACTGTATGACTATAACTTGTTGCTGGCAATCCTTATGATTTATATTGATATATTGATCATCAATTGTGTTGTAAATGTTGTACCTTGATGAACGTATCTTTTCTTTTATGTACACTGAGAGCATATGCACCAAGGCAAATTCCTTGTGTGTCCAATCACACTTGGCCAATAAAAATTCTATTCTATTCTATTCTATTCTATTCTATTCTATTCTATTCTATTCTATTCTATTCTATTCTATTCTAGTGTTCTTTTTTAGAAATGCTATAAATTGGAATATTGTTATAGTACCTGCTTAAGTTCAGAATTGTTTGTTCCATGCAAAACCCAAAACTGAAGGACAATTAAAGTCTGGGTTACAGGACACTCGCTGGTTTAGTTCCTAATGATCTGCTTTGTATGTTGCTCAAAGCCTACACCAAAGCACTATACTTGTAGGTTTGTCTCCGAGGTCTAAAGTGCATTTCCAGATGAGGCCTCAATTTTCCACAGATGCTCAAGCTAAAAATCTGTCACTTCCAAATAAATGACTTAATTTATTTTCTAGGAGTCTCTCCTTTATTTTTTATCCTGCCTTTAAATATTCCACTCTCTTTTCTACTCCATCTTTTCTCCTCTCCTCATTAATATTCTCTTTCGAGTGCATGATAAGCATATCGTTTCAGGAGATAAATTGCTCTCAATCCTTCAAGGTGTTAACATCCTGACAGCTTTATGGTACATCCTTGTTACTAATCATTTGAGAAGCAGGGCTGCAGCAACATCTGGATGTGGCTGAGATTTTGCCTACTGCTCTTCCATCTTCCCACAATTAATCTTCCTATTCCTAGCTGCTCACCACAAATCTTGACTCAGAGTTTTGCCCGGTTTCATGTTGCACTGAATTGTTGGCTACATGATTGTTTTCTGCCCATGCCATAGTACATTACCATTGGCTGGTTTCACTGTGCATGAATTGATTTTTCGCTCTCCTCCCATACTCTTATGCTAATGATACTGCACTCCATTAATCAATTAATCTCTCTAGCCTGCATTGGCAGAACCATTTAAACATGACCCTACAGTCTCCTTGTTCTGACTCACAAATCACTGACATGCAGAATATGAAACCTCTAATTAAGGAAATTCAAGGTTTTGAGCAAATTTGTAGTACTAAAAGATCAAAAGTACTCAGGCAAAGGCATAATGCTGCATTGTGTGCTGAGATAGCTTTCAGCCACATGTCAATCATAATGGGAAAAATACAAAGGAGAGCCCTCAAAGCTCAGCATATTAAAGTAAGAAAGCAAAAGAATTTGATTTCCAATTTGGATATTAAAAATACATTGATGAGTCCAAAAGCACTCCAGTGTTAAGCTGAGGCAGGGGATGCACTCAGTATCGGAGAAAGTAAGGAACCCTATGGAGTGGCAAGAGGAAAAAATGGAGTGATTGACTTCTCTAGAAGCACATTAAATGCTCTTTCCATGCGCAATGTTCTCTACCCCTTGGGATAATTGTTGCATAACTCTCTTTTGACATGAAGGAAGGAAAATAGGGATAATTGAAGATTTTGGAAGGAGAGAAGAAACAGAATTTTCCTCAGTATTTGCAACTTATAGAACTAGGAGTCAGGGCCTTCCTCAACTATTTTGGTGACACAGTATTAAATTATACTAAATTAAATCGAGTTCCTTTAGATTTCTACAAAACAAACAGTTTTCAGTTTCAGAGCCAACTTTATCTTTTAAAGCAAAATAAAATGGTGCCAGAGGACCCAGAAAAAAAGATAGACTAGGGATAATTCAGCCCCCTCCCCACTTGGCTGTCTTCCACATGATTTCTCAGGATAGTCTCTCCTAGCAAGGCTTTGGAGTAGGATGGTAATATTGGAATGTAATTCAGGCTAAATTATTCTTTCTCACTTTTCCTATATATGTTCATCTACACTGAGCCTCTAAAATCCAGATTGCTAATCTGAAGACCTTAACCAAGACAAATTCCTTGTGTGTCCAATCACACTTGGCCAATAAAAAATTCTATTCTATTCTATTCTATTCTATTCTATTCTATTCTATTCTATTCTATTCTATTCTATTCTATTCTATTCTATTCTTTCTGAATTTAAGGATGCTGATTCAATGGATCCTTTCTGTAATTGCAGTTGTTTTAAAGAGGCACCAAGGTTTTAGGTGTTAGGAGACAAATCTGTTAGGCATTATCCCTGCAGAAAAGCCCTGATTTGTCTTGCTGACAAATTTCCCTTTCAGCAGCTAAAGAACAGGACAAGAGAATCAGCTATCCTTGGATCATGGTAATCAATAGATGAGACTTATCTAAAGAACTGCATACAAAGATAAATTACTCAATGGTCAAACTATATTTGAAAAATCCTGGAGAACTGGCAAAGTGTCAGATGATTGGAGAAGGCAAAATGTTGTCCATATCTTTAAAAAAGGAGAAATGGAGGCTCCAGGGAATTACAAATCAATCAGTCTGAAAATAATATCTGGGAATTCTAGAGCAAATCATAAAAAGATCTGTGTGTAAGTATCTAGACACAATGCAGTTATTACCAGAGTCTATAGAAGGAATAGATCAGACATCCAGCCCTTGCTTATCAATGGAGACCAAGTTGAACAAGTGGCTAGTTTTAAGGTTTTGGTTGTTATCATAAAAGAGGACCTGACCTAGGAAACTCACATTACAGCACTGGTCAAAAGGACCCAGCAGAGATTAAACTACCTGAGACTTCTCAAGAAACAACAATTGAATGAAAAACTGCTGGTGACCTTCTACCACTGCACCATAGAGAGTATTTTAACTTACTGCACCTGTGTATAATTTGCCAATTGCACAGTGGCAGATAGGACAGTGGTCCAGAGGGTTAACATCATTGGCCAGAGGATCATTGGTTGCCCTCTCCCTTCTTTGGAAGAGATTTATAACTCTCACTGCCTTAAGAAAATTTAAAACATTCTTAAAGAGCCATCTCATCCTGGGCACCCTTTTTTTGAACTATTGCCATCTGGCAGACGGTACAGGATAATAAAAACAAGGAAAAATAGACTGAAAAACAGCTTCTATCCCAGGCAGAATGTACTGAATTCTACTGTATAAGGTAGATGTACTGAATTCTACTGTATAAGGTAAAGGTAAAGGTTCCTCTCACACATATGTGCTAGTCATTCCTGACTCTAGGGGGCGGTGCTCATCTCCATTTCAAAACTGAAGAGACAGCACTGTCTGAAGACATCTCCATGGTCATGTGGCCAGCATGACTAAATGCCAATGGTGCATGGAACACTGTTACCTTCCCACCAAAGGTGGTCCCTATTTTTCTACCTTCATTTTTTATGTGCTTTCAAACTGTTAGGTTGGCAGAAGCTGAGACAAGTAACCCCATTACAGGGCACTAGGGATTTGAACTGCTGAACTGCCGACCTTTCAATTGACAAGCTCAGCATCTTAGTCACTGAGCCACCCTATACTTTGTAGTGCACTATTAATGCCATATCAGGAGTTTTTCAATTCAATTGTATAGAGTGTGAAGATGGGTGTTTGCATACAATTTCCTCGTATGAGATGCAATGACAATAAACTAAACTAAACTAAACCATGAATTTGCTAAAAAAAATTGCAAAAATGACATCCCACTTTTATTACTTTTTGACTCCAACAAAACATTTGATAAACTACACCATGAAATTATATTTAGCAGGCCATTTAAATTGGAGTGGATAGCATGGCAATTAAGTAGATATATAGCTGGCTAGAGAGTTATAACTCAGACAATGCTCATCAACGGACCCCCATCAAATTGGACAGAGGTAATAAGGGGGAAAGGGTGTAGCATAAGGGTCAGCCATAGTCTTCTCCTTTTCAATGTTTATTAATGACAATAAAGATGTAAAGAAAATGCTTATCAAATTTACAGATATCTAATACTGTAGTAGAGAGTTCCCCCAGCTTTTCGGCTTTGCGGACCGATGGGGGTGGGTGGGAGAGGGGATGGTTCCACACAAGTGGCAGGCATGTACACAGATCATTTTACGTGAACGGCAGGCACATGCCCTCCTGCTCACATAAATAGAACACATGTACGTGTGCATATGCTTTCCCACCTGCAGCCTGGTTCTGAATGGCTCAAGGCCCGGAGGTGGGCTAAGGTCTGGGGGTTGGTGACCCCTGCTATAGAAGACATAAATACAATAAAATGATCTTAATGGGTTTGAGAGTGGGCTGAAATTAAATTTAACAGGGACAAGTGGAAAGTGTACTCATTTAGGAAGAATAATCAAACGCACAGGTATAGTCTGGTGGATATCGGGCTTGGTAAAGGTACTTGGAAAGAAATCTCAGCATATCGATTAATTGCAAATTGAATAGGAGCTAGCAGTATCATCTGGCTATAAAAGGGCAACCCAATTTTAGATTGTATCATCAAAAATACAATTTTCAAATCACAGCAAATAATTCTCAAGTTGGGCGAGATTCCCTTCTTCAGGGCTCTGTCTAGTTCTGACCACCACACTTTAGGAAGGATTCAAAGAAATATTTAGATAAGAACAATGAGCTTTTGAATATTTTTGTAAGCCAAAGTTACCTGTGTTCTAGCAGAGATACACTCCAGGGGTGATAGTCACTTACCTTCGCTACCGGTTAGCAAATGGGAGAGTTTGTGCTTGTGCCACCTCCACGCATACGCAGGACCTTCTGTGCATGCGCAGAGCGTCAAAAACAGGACATGATGATGTCTGGGCAGGTGGGAGGAGACTCCCTCAGACGCCACTACCGGTATGCCTGAACCAGATAGAACCGACTGAATAGCACCACTGAGACACTCCCTACCAAACCAGAGTTTGTGTTGCCTGTTAATTTGAGGATCACTTCTTAGATTGAAATGAAGATGATGATTAAAGAACCCTGGTGGCGCAATGGTTAGAATGTAGTATTGCAGGCAAACTCTGCCCACAGTCTGGAGTTCTATCTTGATGGGGCTCAAGGTTGACTCAGTCTTCCATCCTCCCCAGGTCAGTAAAATGAGGACCCAAATTGTTAAGGGCAATATGCTGACTCTGTAAACTGCTTAGAGAGAGCTGTAAACACACTGTGAAGCGGTATATAAGTCTAAGTGCTATTGCTATTGTTACGATGCACTGGAATTGGGCACTAGGTCTTATGAAGAGAGATTAAATGGGCTAGGTATGTTTGGACTTGAAAAAGGTAACTGAGGTGGAGGAATATATTTGAAAAATAAGACACAAGCTGCTCTGTTTTGTTTTGCTTTAAGTATTTTTAGGGATTGTGTGTGTGTGCTATGGATCAGTCTTCTGTCAACTGCATATTTTTTTTTGCTTGTGTTATTTTTAATCTTATTTCATTGTAAACTGCCCAAAATAGTTTTGGAGTTGGGCAGCCTAAAACTGCAACAGTAACTTAAAGTAAAGAATAATGAATTAAAGGGCGGGGGTGGTGGAGAGAGACAGATTTGGATTGAAGATCAAAAAACTAAAATTCCAACCATAAGAGCAGCTTGAAAATGAAACCAATTAGCCAGAGAGGTTTCCATTCGCTGCCCATGTTCTCTTTCTATGGCTAGAGAGACATATGTCTGGGGTGATTTAGTTTGGATTCTGAACTATATTGAACAGAAGGTTGAATTCAGTGCCCTAACTGGCTCCTTCCAACTTTATGATTCAATGATTTAGTGGACTGACCATATTGTGGGCCTGCATCCAATGTAAAATAATTTGTGGATTTGTGCAATTGCACACCAAGCTAGATGTGAGCCTGTGTGATGTTACATAGATAGAACTGGGAAACTGATTCTTCTTGTGGCTCCTTGAAAAGAGGCGTTTTTTGAATTCAAAATGATTTGAGCTGCCCCCATCAGCAGCAAGGCGTTAATAAAAATGCTGACACTACTGAACATCACTGCACAAGTTAAATTCTATCTCTGGATCCAAATCCATAATTATATTACTGCATGCCAGTTTCTTCCTAAAAACAGACTCAATATTATGAAACAGGGCTGAGTCAGAGACTGTAACCAACTATTATTTATTTTTATCCGGCCTTTATTACTTTATAAGTAACTCAAGGTGGTGAACATACATAATATTTCTTCTTCCTCCTCCTCCTCTTTTTTCCTAATAATAACAACCCTGTGAGGGGGATTGAGCTGAGAGAGAGTGATTGGCCCAAAGCTAAACAGCTGGCGTTTATGACTAAGGTGAGACTAGAATTCAGAGTCTCTTGGTTTCTAGGCCAGCACCTTAACCACTATGCCAAACTGGCTCTCTACTACAGCAGCCATCAACCTTTTGGGCACCAGGGACCGATTCCGTGGAGAGAGGTTTTTCCATGGACTGGAGGGGGCGTGGTTTCATGTGCTGCCTCCATCCCACAGATGAGGCTTTGCTTCTTTGCGTGGACCAGTTTCTGGCATGCCACGGCCAGGTGCCGATCCACGGCCTGGGGGTTGGGAACCCCTGTTCTACTGGATCCCCCCACTATAAATTGACGTGTGGATTGCCATATTATACTGAACTATAAGACTGAGAGAACTGAGATGCAGTCCTTTGTTTGAGGCTATTGCTATTTAAGCAGGACAGGGTCCAAAACAAAGAAAACTGTGTATGCTCATTTATTCCTATTTGTAAATGCTTACTTGAGGGAACAAGTTACTTCAGCGTCCTGTAACGGTTTGTGCTACATGATTCCTAGTACAGAAACAGTACATCTGGAAATTTATAATGGCCTCACCTTCACTCAGGTCTGAACATTATTCAGTTCCTTAATAGTGAATGGTTCCATAACATTGCCAGTAGCGCTAACTCTTTGGAAAGGCAATAGTATAAATTTAGATGGTTTACTACTTAACATACTTGCTGACATTAGACAAACAGAATTAAAATGCTAGCTAATCAAACTTAGGAGGCCAAGGGAATCTGGTTTTTCATGCTAAAATAACTGGGATTAGTTGTTTCATTAGTTTGAAGAAAATTAAACTAAATATTGGGGAAAAGGGAATTCTTGGCAATAGAAGTGTCGAAACATACTGGGAATTGCCCTTATTGTAATCTTAATATTAGTTCCTTTAGTAGTTAGTTTATAAGAAAAAGTACAATCAGATATTATAAAGGATGATTGAGATAGTAAGATATCCAAAGAGAAATTTAGAACTTTAATTAATTAAAAAGCCTCCGGTCTCTTGAGTTGAGATCTGCTGAGCCAAACTCAGTTCAATTAATGAACATTTAGTGAAGAATCTTTGGTTTGAACATACAAAAGTTTCCTTTCCATTACCATTATTTCAATTAAGGAAGTTTTGGCACTTGGAACCCAGAATATTATCGAATCATGTGATATCCATATAGTAAAAGGTGAAATAAGATGTAGTGGTAAACGTAGACTTTAATGCTATAAAATAAACACAACCAAACCAATCCAGAATACAGGTAGTCCTCAATTTTACAACCATTCATTTAATGACTGTTTGAAGTTACAATGACACTGAAAAAAGTGGTTTACGATTGTTTTTTACCCTTATGGCCATTGCAGCATTTCCGTGGTCACATGATCAAAAGTCAGATGCTTGACAACTGACTCATACTTACGATGGTTGCAGTATCTTGGGGTCATAGGATCACCTTTTGCGACCTTCTGACAAGAAAAGTCAATGGGAAAGCCAGATTCCCTGTGGTTGGATTCAGTTAACAACTATCTTGCTTAACAATGGAAATTTTGGGCTTAATTGTGTCGTAAGTCTGAATTATCTTCAAGAGAACCAAACAAGATGTAAGTTGTAACACTGATTAGTATTTGGTAGTTCTTTAGCCTTGGTAATCAACCTTTTTCATTGGTGGGTTTCAAATTTTTTTACTACCGGTTCTGTGGGTGTGGCTTATTTGGTGGGCGTGGCTTGGCGGTCACGATCCTAGTTTCCCCTATGAGGCTTCCCCCATCCTGACCTTTTGCAATCCCCCAAAAGGTCAAAGGAAACAGAATTCTATACAGCTCTGAACCCTTAAGGCAAATCAAATACAAGTGGTCCTCGCTTAATGGCTGGTTGCTTCGCAAGTGTTCTAATTTACGACTGACCTCCCCAGAGCTACCTGACCTGTTTTTGGAGCTTTGATAGCTATGCATACACACACATACACACACACATTTACAATATCCCACACAATCATGGGACTGAGGGTTTCTATATTTTTTGCCAAAAAAGCCAACACAGTTCTAGGCTGCATAAACAAAGGGATCGAATCAAGATAACATGAAGTGTTAATACCACTTTATAATGCCTTAGTAACACCACACTTGGAATATTGGATTTAGCTTTGGTTGCCACGATGTTAAAAAGATGTTGAGGCTCTAGAAAGAGTGCAGAGAAGAGCAGCAAAGATGATTAGGGGACTGAAGGCTAAAATATTTAAAGAATGGTTGCAGGAATTGGGTATATCTAGTTTAATGAAAAAAAAGACTAGGGGAGACATGATAGCAGTGTTCCAATATCTCAGGGGCTGCCACAAAGAAGAGGGAGTCAAACTATTATCCGAAGCACCTGAGGGCAGGACAAGAAGCAATGGGTGGAAACTAATCAAGAATCATCTTAGAACTAAGGAGAAATTTCCTGACAGTTAGAACAATTAATCAGTGGAACAACTTGCCTCCAGAAGTTTTAAATGCTGCAACACTGGAAGTTTTAAAAAAGATGGTGGATAACCATTTCTATTCTATTCTATTCTGTTCTGTTCTGTTCTGTTCTGTTTTATTCTATTATTTATTCTATTCCTCACATCCTGGACATAAACTGTTTCAACCCCTACCCTCAAAACGACGCTATAGAGCACTGCACACCAGAACAACTAGACACAAGAACAGTTTTTTCCCAAAGGCCATCACTCTGCTAAACAAATAATTCCATCAACACTGTCAGACTATTTACTAAATCTGCACTACTATTAATCATTTCATAGTTCCCATCACCAATCTCTTTCCACTTATGACTGTATGACTATAACTTGTTGCTGGCAATCCTTATGATTTATATTGATATATTGACCATCAATTGTGTAGTAAATGTCGTACCTTGATGAACGTATCTTTTCTTTTATGTACACTGAGAGCAAGACAAATTCCTTGTGTGTCCAATCACACTTGGCCAATAAATTCTATTCTATTCTATTCTATTCTATTCTATTCTATTCTATTCTATTCTATTCTATTCTATTCTATTCTATTCTATAACCAGTAGAGTTCTGGAGTGTGACCCAGTAGCAACGCACCACTGACCTTCTTATGTATCTTTGTTACTATTACACTAAATTTTATTTTATATTATTATTATTCTTTTCTGAACATTAGACTAAATTTAATATTTTCTTACCTTTGTAGCATTTACCAAACAAAGTTTTCCTAAAATTCTGAAGTTACACATTTCTTTGTTACCAGAGTTGTTCTGCCAATTATTATTTGGTTTCCATTGCATTTACTTATTTTCCTCCCTTGCTACTGAATGGATTTGATAGATTAACTAAATAAGCACTCCTTTTCATTTTTAACATAATGATTAAAGTGAATAAAGCAGTCTGAAAGATCTTTTCATTCTTTCTGACCATATTGGAAGCCGAATCTAACTATCCACCTACACGCATCATCTGGTACTTACAGTCATCCTATAAGCGTACGTCTTCAGTACACAGAAGAAATTTCTGTAAATAGCTCTTGATTTTATTTCCTGTATTAAGATAGATATATGCATATTCACAAATTAACCCTACCTACATATCTCAGCGAAAGTCCCATATTTCGAACAAAATTTACAGGACTGTCAAAAAAAAAAAACAATTAGAAGATTTATATAGGAAGAAACCAAGAGGAAGAGCCACAATCTTGCAAGAATCAAAAGAAAGAGGTAGATCACTGTTTTTAAATCTTAAACTTAACTATGGTAAAAAGCAACAATAAAACAATACAAATTTTTTTAAAAATTGGGAATATTTTAAAGGCAAAGTTAAGCATGCTGACATCATTTTTGGCATTGCCATCAAATGCTTTTTGCTCTATGGATTACTACAGAAGGAAAGATTCTACAGTAAGAAAGGTTTAAATCACATATGCCAATATTTTTTTATCCAGGAAACAGGTTAAAGACATTGCTCCATGAAGGAAGCAATCTACCATGGCTGACTTATTTGCAAATTACTGGAAAGGTAAAAGCAATCTTAAAGAATAAGGAGAAACTTTGAAAAGGATGGCAGAATTTTGAAATATTTATACAAAAACAAAATTAGATATATTACATCGATAAATTATTACTGAAAAGAACTCAAAGGTAGATCAATGGTAAAAACTGTATGATAAAATGGATGAAATATTTTAAAGTAGTAATCAAGGTGGATCAAATTAGATCAGCTATTAAAAAAAATTAGCATTTACTCAAAGGTATAATTTAAGAGAAAATTAGTATAAAATATTTTCTAGATAGTATAAGACTCTGTATCAGCAATTGCTAAGATGGACAAATGTTATAAAACCTAAAGATGGAAATGCCATAATAAAGAAGGAACATTGTGCCATATATAATATAGAAAAAAAATCAAGTACTAGAAAGAAATGTACCAAAACTTGATACATTTGGTACATATACCAAAAAGTGAAATTTGGTAATAAAATCTGAATTGAAAATGCAAAAATTTTTATTAGAATGATCCAGAGAGTATAAATGAAAAAAAAAACAACACCCAATAATTTATTGTGATATATATTGACGGCAGCAAGAATTAATTTGGCACAATATTGGAAAAGAGAAATGTTGTGGACAATAAAAGATGGGGAGGCCAAAATTTGAGAATATGCTGCAATGAAGAAGCTGACTATATGTACAGTATGGCTTTGGAAGCCATACTAGGCCGAAGGCTTCCACACACTGCCACTATATATATTTCCAACACCAGTCTAAACAAAGGAATGGGGAGAGGGTTTGAGGTACCATGTAAATGCATGGAATCAGTACAAGCCTTGTATCGCCTAACCACATCGCCATGCAAATGGATAAATAAATTCAGTAATAGTGCGTCTGAACATTATGGTCCAACTCTTTTTCTTCAGTTTTTGATCTTAAACATTTAGTAACTTTAACATTGCTAGTAGGTACAGAAAGGGCAAGAGAGAGGTGAGAGAAATGCCTTAGTGTTTTGTTTTTAAAAAAATATTTTTTATTAAACAGTTTGTCTTTAAAAACAACATAAAAAACAATCCCACATATATAAAAACAAAACACGTCAAGACATGGCTCAGTATTTTGATTCCACGTGAACCCACCAGGCAGAAGGAAACCAATGATTAATGAATATCCTTCCGCACTGGTGTTTCATGCAGGGAAGTAGCATATTTATCTCCCTTATCAACTCCACCAGTATTTTTCTTAGTATCTCAGTGTACTAATATGAAATGTCATGTTCTGACAGTTAATAGAAGTAATTATGCTGAACAAGAATACAAACTATTTATTTGAGCTTATGAATCAACCCAAGTATTTTTAAATATTGCAAACTAAATTTAGCAAATTGTAATAGAAGACAGCATCAATTCCCATTGTGCAGGTACTTTGTTTTACTAACAAAATTATGCTTAACTGATTGATAAAGGAGGAGTGATAGTATTCACAAATGAAGACTGTGGGAAAAATGAGTGTAGGATGAAATCCATAAAGGGATAGACTCAAAGCAATTATACTTCAGCATCAAATTGACCTGACTGATACTTTGGTTGGTTATAACACTCAATTTTAACTACACAGTTTTTCAAAACAGCTTCCTATACATAGAATTTATATTCCTTTTCTTTACGCAGTAACTTATCATTTTCTCTAAGAATACAACAACAACAACAAATCCTCTTCCCATGTTTTATATCTATAAACAAATATTTTAAACTTCGTCATTCAAACTTAATCAAGAAAAGTTCCGTTAAGAGCTACCAGAAACAATATATTGAAAATCTTGATCTTTAAAAATAATGTTCCACAAATTAATTACTTATAATTTTCTTATCAGCTCTTCTCAGAAATTCCTTTGAAGGTATCACACTTTCCTTCAATTTTAATGCCATGGCTTATCACTTTCTTTAAAAATACCCCAGAAATAAAAAAAATCTTTTGTCCATATCTTATCTATAAACAAATCTTTAAAGTCTCGTCATCCAGTCCTAGTCAGGAAAATCCCTTTAAAAGCTACTAGGAAAAAAAATCTGAATCAAATATGTTAACCACATTAACCTTGTTTTTGCTTTTAAAACTCTTGACATTTATTCCTTTTTAGTAGTGTCCTAAAAGCTGATTTTTAAAATTTTTCTCTTTCTCTTTTCTCAATAACTCCTTCTTACATATCATCATTTAACAACCCCATAATCCCTTGCGGGGTAGAGTTTGGGTAACTGAATGGAGCCAGCAGAGCATTTAATGGCCGGATGTCCTTCCTGTTGCCAATGCGGAGCGTTGTTCAGCAGATATATTCTCATTGTTCTCAGAGAGAGAAATATCTGCCTCTACCTGGGATCGAACTCACAGCCTCCTGATTGTGAGGAGAGAGCTCCACCTCTAGGCCACCGTACCACTCTGCTTAACTCCTTCATACATATAATACATCCATAATCCAGGATTAAATAACTAATAATGTATCAAAACCTATTAGCATGTTTGGATGATTTATTATAAATCTGAAAAGGACACTCCGTTCCATTTTATTGACATGGTAGCTTGAAACCATGTCAGGTCATGTAAGCATAATCTTTTTTCAGTTTCTTAGACAATGAGCAATATCTGACTGCTTCTTATAGTAAATTATAAAATATCCTCTCTTCTAATAAGTACCTTTTGTTGGCACAAATAGTGAACAAATGATGACTTCTGAGCACAGATTTATGATGTCAAGTTTGACTGGGACATTATGACAATCTCAATAAGCTTCATTAGAAGAAGTTATGAATGTCCTTTCATCTTTGTTAGAAGGATTTAGGAGCTGAAACTAGGGCAATGACATCTAAGAAGAGAATTACAGTCTCGTTTTAGGTTAAAATATTGATTTGATTTTAATTCCAGAAACAATGACACCAAATAAATAAAATATAAAGACAGTGTCTGAATCAAGTTAGGAAACAGATCTAGTACCAATGCTGTACTGTAATAAATACTAATGTATTTATTTTACATGGCATTCAACATCTAATAACTCTACTTCTTACTTTCTCATCTAATTACTAGACACAAGCATCATCGTTAAGCTGGTTGGTATCATTTCATTGAAGGATCAAAGAAACTAAACCAAGAAAAATGTTAGCATTAGTTGGGGGAGAAGATATTTCCTACCGCACCCTATATTTATTCAAAACCAAAACCAAAGTTTTTGTTTGTGCACATTGTGAAGATATCTATTACAACTGAAGCAAATGCATTTCACATAGTCTCAGTAGTCCCGGCATGAGTCACACACTTACATTTCATTGCTGAGTATATTTGAATGGTTATTGTCAGCTCTTGAAGAAAATAAATCTGTGAAGTTAATAAAGCTTTTGTAAATGCCCTCCCCAATCAACTGTGCATAGTCGATGATGATTTTCCACTCAAGCACATTATCCTTTTTAATTTTTCTTTTGAATTCGAAAAAAGAATCTGAAATCAACCATTCTCAAGAATTAATTTTAACTAAGGAAAAGCACTGTTGATAGCAGAGGTCTATGTTCCAATAGAAGAGAATAGGTGTAGCTCAATGTTGAACCGTGGCATCCTTGATGCTCTCTGAGCTTGGTTGTTTGCTTGAACATTTCATTACCCAACTAGGTAACCTCGTCCGTGTTATCTAGTTTGCTTGGAGATGTTTTATTACCCTGTTAGGTAACATTATCAGGGCTACCTGCAGATATTTCATCCCGCAACTAGGTAACATCGTCAATGCTACCTAGTTTGCTTGTGGATGTTTCATTATCCAACTTGATAATATCAGTGCACTGATGGCACTACCTGATCAGGTAATGAAATGTCTGCAAGAAAACATCCAAGTTCAGAGATCACCAAGGATTTTAGAGGTCAATGTGTTTTGGTTGTCAGATTACTATGTCACCTCATGGGGAAAATGGAAGAGTTCAGTTGTTTCAGATTGCAGACCTTCAAACTGCACCTACGGCTTTGTTGGGAGCTCCAGCCTGCGAACAGGAAAATACCTCAGAGCCTTTGAGGTCCTTCTGAATGTATTAGTCTATCAGCAAGGTTAATTTTAAAATGTTCTTTTATCTTTAGAGTAGTAAAACCATTGCCTGCTCATACTGCAAAAAGTTTTGATTTGACTATAGCGACAGAATAAATGTAAAGTTCTTGACTGTCTGATCACCATATCCTTATCTGTTTGAGGAAGAAAATTCTAAAGTATGTTTTCCCACAAATGTCACAAATCCCTCCTCCCCTTCTTCAGGACCTGCTTGAGGAAGAGGCTATTAAGCAGCAAGATGGCCTTATTCATATGAAAAGAGAGCAGAGGAATTACTGGAGTGGGGGGAGATATGGGGGAGAGAGACCATTGTCAATGAATATTACCGAACATTAACGTTCCTCATAATACGTAAGTAATTTCAGCAGATTAGAATGTGATCACTGGATAATGGTTTTTTCATTGTTGGATAAATCCCAATTAGGTTTTGCTTTCAGAACAAAAGACATTTAGCCCTCAATAAAATATCTAATCAAATCAAGTAATATTTATTCTCTAATGACTGAGTAGTGAAACACCTAAAAGGGTGATGTGTGCAGGCATGGTAGACTTATACTTCCCGACTATGCTTTTGATGAGAAGTTATTTTGTTTGCATTGGATGATCCATTCTCCACCATTGTTGCTTTCACCATAGTTAGGCCTAATCCTTTTGAACACTGGTATAGTAGATAAGACAGGGAACGTGTTTATTGAAGGAAGCTGTTTTGTGCATTTTAAAGAGATTGCTTCAATTCAATGAACTTCAGATTCAATGCAGTTAAAACGATTGAGCTATGGATGATGGAAAAAGCTATACCAATGTTTCTGAAGAGCAGGGAAAGAATGTATAGAATTAAGATCACATGAAGTGTTAATACTACTTTATAATGCCTTGGTAAGGCCATACTTGGAATACTGCATTCAGTTTTGGTCGCCAGAATGTAAAAAAGATGTTGAGACTCTAGAAAGACTGCAGAGAAGAGCAAAAAGATGATTAGGGGACTCAAGGATAAAACATATAAAGAATGGTTGCTGGAACTGGATATGTCTAGTCTTATGAGAAGAAGGACTAGGGGTGACATGATAGCAGTGTTCCAATATCTCAGAGGTTGCCACAAAGAAGAGGGAGTCAAGCTATTCTCCAAAGCACTTGAGGGTAGAACAAGAAGCAATGGGTGAAAACTAATCAAGGAGAGAAGCAACTTAGAACTAAGGAAAAATTTCCTGACAGAACAATTAATCAGTGGAACAACTTGCCTCCAGAAGTTGCAAATGCTCCAACACTGGAAGTTTTTAAGAAGATGTTGGATAACCATTTGTCTGAAGTGGTGTAGGGTTTCCTGCCTAAGCAGGGGGTTGGACTATAAGACCTCCAAGGTCCCTTCCAACTCTGTTATTCTATTCTATTCTATTCTATTCTATTCTATTCTATTCTATTCTATTCTATTCTATTCTATTCTATATTGCACTAAGGAACGGCTACTAATGCTGCTTCCTATATTCAAGGGCGGAGGTGATCTTTTGTTGGCCCAGGGTGGGTGATTTTTCCTGCCCCTGAGCTGCACTTAATATTTTGTAAGGGGCCACAGGTATGGTTTCTTGATGGAGAGTTTTGAGAGTTTTCTTTGTTTTTACGATGAAGTGATACACAGTAGGCGCCCATCGTTTTAAACACATATGCAGATGTTATTTATTCTCAGCTACTGTGATAATGGATTCAGAATTGTGAACATGATTATAAATATATAAACAAAGTGGAACTGGGCAGAAACAACAGAAGTGAAAATTTTTATTTGCCAAAACAAAAGCTAACACTTGATCAACACAGATATCCTATATACACATAATGCATATGAAGATGTGGGAATACACAGTGAAAGAATACATTCTGATGAAAGAACATTGTTCCAGCTAAAATGCTGCCTCAAGTCATGTACCGTATAAATGTTCCTCATCTATGTACATTCATTTTCATGAATGTATGCATATGAATATATCTTTAAGAAAAAAAACATTACTGTGTTTCCCTGAAAATAAGACCCTGTCTTATATTTTTTTGAACCCTGAAATAAGCGCTTGGCCTTATTGCCATTCACTCAAAAGCCCAACTGGGCATATTATCAGGGGATGTCTTATTTTGGGGGAAACTGGGTAGCAATTCCCCCACCGCTGCTACAGAATATTATTTTATTTCTATGGGTGAAGAACCAGCACATACGTAAATGTTCAGCAGAGCTGGGTTTCGGCTGTGATGTATCGATAAAAGATGTTTCAGATCAAAAGGGGAAGACAATCAAAATTATGAAAAAATGAGGGTGAAGTAAATGTCTGTCATGAAGTTATACTAGGCCATTTAAGTATAACATATATCACAGTTGAATCCTAATGTATTGCTCATCAAACTGTGTAGTCTGAGAATTGCTTCCTATAACCCTGTACTTTCAATTACACATATGGTTTTAGCTAAGACAGG
Organism: Ahaetulla prasina; assembly: GCF_028640845.1. Classification (NCBI taxonomy): domain Eukaryota; kingdom Metazoa; phylum Chordata; class Lepidosauria; order Squamata; family Colubridae; genus Ahaetulla; species Ahaetulla prasina. Next base: position 135,793,807 of record NC_080539.1, read on the forward strand.
AAAACGTCAGAATTACCAGATATACCCCAAAGCTATTTGTATGCTTTCATTGCTTATTCATGAAATGAAGTCCTATATCTAACTGGAATAACAAGGCAAATTGTAGTCGTACAAGCAAAGCTCCTCAAACAAAGCTATAACCGCAATTATACGAATGCTGATTTTTAGAGTAGCCTACCAAAGCTAACTGCCTCAATTCTGGGGAAATTTGTACAATATTTTACTGCTTATTTCATACCAACATAACCTCGTTTAGTCACAATAAATGATATTAGAATGCTGCTCTACTGATAAAAATTCTCAGTACAATCCAACTCAATTTGTCAGGTTAAAGAAAAACATTACTTCTTTTTAGCTGAAAGGTAAGAGTGACATGGAAAATTAATTCATTTTCATGTATGATAACTCAAAGCTGTAACTGTAGAACTGCAGAGTTATATCAGGATCATGTTTCATACCAAATCAATAGAAAATGTCTATTCTAATAATAGATTTCATGCTATGTTCCAGAACGTTAGAAGATCAATTGCTTTGAAAACAGCAAAGAATACAATTGTTTTGGGAAGCAAACCTTGTGATCGTTGTGGAATACCCACAATGCCTCAGATGCTTCTTGGCAAAACAACCCCCTTGCTTCAATCCTTAATATTAGAGTCTTATCAATATTGCGACTCTTCAGAGACACATTTAATAAAAAAAGCAATCATCCAGGTGGAGACGACCTCACAACTATTTAGAGAAATGACATTTTCTTGACTATCTAAGTCCATGCCTCCCAAGGAAAATTCACTGGGAAAAATCAAGTAAAATGAAAGTAATTTGTGACTGAAAATATTTTCTTTTGACATTAATTCAATAGAATATTCTTTTGACTTGGTTGAAAATGAACAAAGATTTCAAGGAACATTATTTGAAAATCTATAAAATGCTGTATAATTCTAGGAAGGTTTTTTAGTCGTCCTCTAAATAAAAGCACAGATACAGAATGAGGTGCTGCTGGATAAACCAATGTAAAAGTATTTTATGAGGTTTATTTCTTAACTCTGTACATTCATCATATATTCATCCAAATGCATGACCTAACAGCTAAAAGAGGGACCTAATATAAAAAAAAATCTAAAAAGAAAAAAAAATTGTATGCTGAATGCAAAAACTGAACTTTTTAATACAGCAAAACTATGAAAAGTACCATTCTATATTTTAATGCAGAATTGTTTATGACCTACAAGTGAGCAGAGTTGAAACTTGCCTGAAGTATTTAATTATTTTATTACATTGATAAGCTGCCCGACCTGTTAATCTGGGCAGTTTGCAATATGTGCAACTTAAAATAAAACAAGCCACACAATACAAAAATAATGTTCAGAGAAAAAAAACCTATTATCGCACAAACAAGACTAGAGGTAATACTTGAGCACAACTGAACCCAACATTTTTGTTGCTAAGCTAAAATTCTCAGTTAAGTGAATTTTGTCCCATTTCATGAACTTTTTTGCCGCAGATGTTAAGTGACTTACAAGTGGTTGTTAAATTAGTAACAGTAGTAGTTAAATGAATATGGCTTCCCCATTGATTTTGCTAGTCTTAAATGTGATCACATGACCCTGGGACAAGTGTCATAAATATGAACCAGTTGTCAAGCATCCGAATTTTGATCACATGTCCATGGGGATGCTACAATGGTCATAAGTGTGAAAAACAGTCATAAGTCACTTTTTTCAGGGCTATCATAACTTTGGCAAGTCATTAAACAAATGATTGTAAATCAAGGACTATCTGTACTCACAAGAGACCTGCTATCCAATCTACCCTTTTCTAAATAAAGCTGGCGGTGGGAAATATATTATCTGGGGCCTTGAAGGGTCATTCCAGAGACTGCAACAGAGAAGGACTGTCCCATCAGGTACCATGGAATAATCAATTAAATTTGGATTATGCTGACACTTCTGGATTATACAGGAGAGACAGGAAATATGGAAGAACAGGTGGTCCCTCAAGTAACCAAGGCCGATTCTGTGAATTATTATGCTCTATCTCATTTTTTTCTTCCTGCATCAGAGATACATCAATGACACACCAAGTGGGTTAGGTAGGGATAAGGACACTGTAGAACCATATAAAACTAAACTTTAATTCAGTTTCAATTAAAATTCAATTAATATTCAATTCAGGGTCAATTAAAATTAAATACTGTTAATATGATTACTCTTTATGCAATTAATACATTTTCATTTCTATCGCTTTAAGATTTACAAGTCAGAGGCAATTAGTAGGAAAGCCAAATTAAGGCAATTAACTTAATGTTTAAACTGGATTTTCACAGCAAATTACTGTTGCCTTTTGAAGCACAGGAAATATTAGTAAATTCTAGCTTACCACATCTTTCTCAGATCGGTTTTATATCTCTTGGTTTTAGACAATTATAGATTGACCAGGTTATGTCTGCTAGGATCAGGCAAGGATTTAAACACTGTGGGAAATATTAGCTTACTTTTTAAAATGTAATAGGCTCCTCATATATGTCATAATCTGAAAATCTAATCCAATGCATTTTGGTTAGCATACTTAAAAACATATCAAACAATGGCTATTTGTCAATGAGATATTATCTTAATTGCCGCTCAAAGGAAAAAGTAATTGCTTCAATTCAGTACTGGGGTCAAATATATTCTAGCAAGAAAGCTACAGAGACAAAATACTTACCGAAAGTTGCTTAAAAGCATGCCTTTCTTAAACTTTTATTTGTTCCAATAAAGCCTATTGCTGACACAGTGGGAATCAGCAGTGTTCTACAATGCATAGTATAAGAAGACTACATGAAAAGTATACTCAACGTGAAAAATAATGCCATTAATAGATATAATCAGGCTCAATCCAAGATCCTTGATTTCCCTTCTGAAGCTGTTTTTCATTCTTCCTAATGACCGGGTGGTTCACTCTTCATGTAATAGTTCAACAACAACAACAACAAAAATCTCTCAAAGGTTGCAATCATAGCTCATGATTTCTGAGCAGCTTAGATTCCTTCATTCATTTGGAAAGTATCAAAATGCAAAATGAACCTGTTGGCAAGGCATGCTACTTTCCCTTTCAATATGCCAACCAGAGGCAAGATTTCTTAGCTAACTCCCTCACCAGGGGCTCATTAGTAAAACATATCAATTATTGTACACACTAGGAACTCAGTAAATGAGGTGCTACTCCTTCTCCTAAATTTCAAATAGCTGTAACCCCCTTTATATATAGCAGCAATGATGTTTTGCAACCACAGTGTCTTTGGAACGATAAGCCATTCTTTAGGATTTATATTGCTTTATTGCTGCTATCCACTGCTTAGAAATATTGTAACTGCTCATCAGTTGTAACATTTTTACATGGAAAGCCTATAGGAGAATCCTGCCATTAGGATCAAACTAATTTCAAAATCTGGTTAGTGATTTTGTACACACGCTACCGGGCTAGGCTCTGTAGAGTCATAAGGAAGTTTCTAAATAGGAAAAAAAAAATCAAATATATCAGAAATGTTTAAATTTTCTAGAGCATAATTGATTCTGGTTATTATTATTTAATTTATAAGCTACTCAGCATCAGTAGACTTTGGATGCTATTCAAAGCTAGATATTCCCCCCACCACCATAAAAACAGATGAAAGCATTAAACCAAACAGACATTAAGCCAAACTGAAATTTATTTATTTATTTATTTATTTTATTTTATTAAATTTCTATACCGCCCTTCTCCCGAAGGACTCAGGGCGGTGTACAGCCAGAATAAAAACACAGAATATATACAATTAAAAGAATTTAAAATGAACTATTACTATACGGCCGATAATTAAAACATTTAAAAATTTAAAATATTATTAAAACCCCAATTTAAAATCAACTATTTATGCCAGTCCTGCTTGAATGAATAAATATGTTTTAAGCTCACGACGAAAGGTCCGAAGATCAGGCAGTTGATGTAAGCCAGGGGGGAGTTCGTTCCAGAGTGTTGGTGCTCCCACAGAGAAGGCCCTACTCCTGGGGGCCGCCAGCCGACATTGTTTGGCGGACGGCACCCTGAGAAGGCCCTCTCTGTGAGAGCGTACGGGTCGATGGGAGGCATAAGGTAACAGCAGGCGGTCTCGTAAGTACCCGGGTCCTAAGCCATGGAGCGCTTTAAAGGTGGTAACCAAAATCTTGAAGCGCACCCGAAAGACCACAGAAAGCCAGTGCAGACTACGGAGCAGTGGTGTTACGTGGGAGCCATGAGCGGCTCCCGTTACCACTCGCGCAGCTGCATTCTGGACTAACTGCAGCTTCCGGGTGCACCTCAGGGGCAGCCCCATGTAGACAGCATTGCAATAATCCAGCCGAGACGTAACCAGAGCGTGAGTGACTGTGCATAAGGCATCCCGGTCAAGGAAGGGACGCAACTGGCGAACCAAGCGAACTTGGTAAAAGGCCCTCCTGGTGACGGCCGCCAGATGTTCATCAAAGGACAGCCGACCATCCAGGAGGACACCCAAGTTGCGAACCACCTCCTTTGGGGCCACTAACTCGCCCCCAACAGTCAGCTGCGGATGCAGCTGACTGTACCGGGGTGCCGGCATCCACAGCCACTCCGTCTTGGAGGGATTGAGCTTGAGTCTGTTTCTCCCCATCCAGACCCGTACGGCTTCCAGGCACCGGGACAGCACTTCGACCGCTTCGTTGGGGTGGTCCGGGGTGGAAAAGTACAGCTGAGTATCATCAGCGTAAAGATGATAACTCACCCCGAAACCACTGATGACCTCACCCAGCGGCTTCATGTAGATGTTGAACAGGGTAGGCGAGAGAATCGACCCTTGAGGTACCCCACAAGTGAGGCACCTCGAGGACGACCTCTGCTCCCCAGTCAACACCGTCTGCGACCAGTCGGAGAGATAGGAGGAGAACCACCGGTAAACGGTGCCTCCCACTCCCAACCCCTCCAACCGGCGCAGCAAGATACCATGGTCGATGGTATCAAAAGCCGCTGAGAGATCTAATAGGACCAAGGCAGAGGAACAACCCCTGTCCCTGGCCCTCCAGAGGTCATCCACCAACGCGACCAAAGCCGTCTCCGTGCTGTAACCGGGTCGGAAGCCGGACTGGAACGGGTCTAGATAGACAGCTTCCTCCAGGTGCCGGGGAAGCTGCCATGCAACCACACTCTCTACAACCTTCGCTAAAAAGCGAAGGTTGGAGACTGGACGATAATTACCCAAAATAGCTGGGTCCAGGGAAGGCTTCTTCAGGAGGGGTCTCACCACCGCCTCCTTCAAGGCGGTGGGGAAAGCCCCTTCAGCCAAAGAAGCATTTATAATCCCCTGGAGCCAGCCTCGTGTCACTTCCTGAGCAGCCAGTACTAACCAGGAAGGGCACGGGTCCAGTAAACACGTAGTTGCATGCAACCTCCCCAGCAACCTGTCCACGTCCTCGAGAGCCACAGAATCAAACTCATCCCAAATAACCTCAACAAGACGAGTCTCTGCCGCCTCGGCTGAATCATCGCAATCATGATCCAAGCCATCACGAAGCTGAACGATTTTATCGTATAGATAACCGTTAAACTCCTCGGCTCGTCCCTGCAGGGGGTCATCCCGTCCCTCCTGTTGAAGGAGGGAACGGGTCACTCGAAACAGGGCGGCCGGGCGGTTATCTGCCGATGCAATGAGGGTGGAAACGTAGGAACGTTTCGCCTCCCTCATTGCCACTAGGTAGGTCCTAGTAAAGGACCTCACTAGTGTCCGATCAGCCTCGGAACGACTGGACCTCCAAACACTCTCTAGGCGTCTTCTCCGGCGTTTCATCTCTCTCAGCTCCCCGGAGAACCAGGGAGCCAATTGAGATCTACGCCGGGTCAGAGGCCGCAAAGGCACGACACGGTCCAAAGCCCCAGCCGCGGCCCGTTCCCAAGCCGCAACTAGTTCTTCAGTCGTGCCGTGGGTAAGATCCTCAGGAAATGGCCCAAGCTCCGTCAGGAACCTCTCCGGGTCCATCAGGCGCCTGGGACGGAACCAACGCATCGGCTCCGTCTCCCTGCGGTGGTGAGCAGCAGTTCGAAAGTCTAGGCGAAGGAGAAAATGATCTGACCATGACAACGGTTCTTTCACTATGTCTCCTAAATCCAGATCATTTACCCACTGACCAGAGATAAAAATCAAGTCTAGCGCGCCTCCCCCAATGTGTGTAGGGCCATCAGTTACTTGAATCAGGTCCAAGGCCGTCATGGAGGCCTGGAACTCCTGAACCACTGTTGATGACAAGCCGGCCGATGGCAAGTTGAAATCTCCCAAGACCAAAAGTCTGGGAATCTCAACCGCCACGCCAGCAAGCACCTCCAGTAGTTCAGGTAGGGCTGTAGCCACGCAGCAAGGAGCCAGGTGCGTGATCAACAACCCCATCTGATTACGATGGCCCCACTTCACAAGGAGGGATTCACAGCCAGCTATCTGAGGAACAGTGGACTCCCTCGGCTCCAGACTTTCCCTAATCACAACCGCCACCCCCCCACCCCTACCCTGGGCCCTCGGCTGATGGAATGCACGGAAACCCGGAGGGCACAGTTCAACCAGGGGTACACCCCCTTCTGTGCCCAGCCAGGTCTCCGTAATGCCCATAAAGTCCGCGGACTCCCTCTGAATCAGGTCACAAATCAGGGGAGAAATAACCTTACAGAAAACAGAAATCAACCAAGACAGGGACTCTAAATAAACAAAAATAATTATCTCAGGCCTGATACTAAAACCATGTTTTCAGAGCCTAGGAGAGCGGGCACTGCTCTTATGTCTGTGGGATGCTGGGGCAGAGGTTGGGGGCCACAATACAATTTCTCAGTCCCACAGATGACACAGTTTAAATGAAGGGACCTGGAACATATCATATCACCCATCTCTTCCCACTTATGACTGTATGACTGTAACTTTGTTGCTTGTATCCTTACGATTTAGATTGATATTGATATTGTTTCCTGACTGCTTATTTGTACCCTATGACTATCGTTAAGTGTTGTACCTTATGATTCTTGATGAACATATCTTTCCTTTTATGTACACTAAGAGCATATGCATTAAGACAAATTCCTTGTGTGTCCAATCACACTTGGCCAATAAAATTCAATTCTATTCTATTCTATTCTATTCTATTCTATTCTATTCTATTCTATTCTATTCTATTCTATTCTATTCTATTCTGGCAGGATGTACCAGGCAAGCAGAAACAATTGGAGATAAGCAGTCTCTCAGATATCCAGGTTCTATGCCATGCGGGGCTTTATAGATAATAACCAGCACCTTGAATTGTACTTTGAAGCTGACCAGCAGCCAAGGCAGTTTTGTAGCAGTGGTGACAATGGGGACACCTGTTACTGGCTGCACCACTGCATTTTGAACCAGCTGGTTCAAGATGGTCTTAAAGGGCAGCCCTGTGTAAAGTTCATCTGCAATAATTTAATCATGAAGTGACTAGTAAGTCTCTGAAGAGTTACTCACAATCAAGGACAGGGCACAACTGGCACATAAGACAAATCTGTGCAAATCTGGCCACAACTGCCAGCTGCTCTTTGGGCAATAAATTACAAGTCCAGAAGGACCCCCGCACCCCAACTCATACAACAATCTTGAATGGGAAAGTATACCCCCATCCAAGACCAAAGATGGTGACATCCCTGAACCAAGGGGTCCAAAGAGCCGCAGCCATTCAATCTCATTAGGATTGAGCCGAATGGTTTCACCCCAGCCTGACCCACCCAAACAGCTTCCAAATACTGGATCAATACATGAACAGCATCATCTGCAGGTTAGGATTAAAATCTAGATCTGGGTATCATCAGTATATTATTTGCTGTTGAAAAAAAACCTAGCTGATATTATGAAAATAAACATTTTTTTACTCTTCTGTGCTCTTTTTCACATAACACAGAACAGACTCTGAGTTAATCATCTGTAGACAGAAGAAATAATTAATAACCTTAAAAAGCATTTCAAGGGGTGATTTTGATTCCTAGCACTTTATAAATTTTTTAGTTGACCTCACTACTCAAATAGGGGTAAAATTGATCCCAAAAGACAAAAGATAAATAGGTTAGTATTTAATTAATTGCAGACAGATCATAAATGTATACATAATCGCGCTCGAGGATTACTTTGAAGATGAAATTGTAGAAGACTTAAATAATGATAATACCAATAATAATAATAAAGTGTTGCCCAGTGAGGCGCTACCTTGATGTGATGATATGGCTTGCATGCTCGGAGGAAAAAGAGAGCTACGCCGGAGGTTCAACCATACTGAAGAGGTCTCATCTGAGGAGCAGATAAAGAGCATCTCTCCCACAAACAATATGGGAAATCTAAAGTATAACAGATTGGTCAACAAGATCTGTTTTAAGTGTTGGAATTCCTGGTCATCTGGTGACAAATGTGCTATAGGACTCAGAATTTAGCAACCGGGCCCAGCAGCTACAGGACTACTGGAAGAAAAGCTGCTTATCCATCTCAAATACACAATGACTGAAAACAAAGAAATAGCAATTTGCTATTCCAAATCAAGTCCAATGAAATGAGGATATCTGAAAAGATTGCCACCAATTCTGGAAAGAACAACACCCAGAGTCACCCAGACTAGCAGATCAACAACACCCAGAGTCACCCAGACTAGCAGATCAACATTGATTTACAATATGAAATAAAGTATTCATAGAAATAGAATTGGAAGAACCTCAAAGGTCTATCTAAGGCCAAGAAAACAAAGCCTTGCAAGAGGGAGCACAGACAAACCAGTCTGTAGTAGACATCAGCATCGGTTTGGACCATTTTCATTCCCAAACCAGGCACCCTCTCCTCCACCTTCTCCTCAGAAAGAACAAAGTCCTCTAACTGAAAAACAAGAGTAACTGAATGAAGAATAACTCCACAAATACAACACAATAAGGTTGCCTATACTGATGCTCGTTACAAAATAACAGCTAGCACAGGTATTAAAAGACGCTAATATTGTAATATCCAATATAAATAACACTTTACTGCAAGAAGCAAACTAACTGAATTATAACTGAAGATTAGCTAATATCTGCAAAACCTACCTGATAATGAAACAACCAACAGGCAATGTCAGGTCAATTACTTGCTTACTAGCAACCTTCAAATGCTAAATGGTGTGGTAGCTGATGCAGTCCAACAGGATCTAGAAGCAACCACAATTGTGGCCAGAATCTCAGTCACTGAATAAAGCAATAATTAAGTGAGGCATCATGCGACCACTTCTATTAACGATTCCCTCTATTTCAGAAAGCTTGCTGCGAATACCATATGCTGCAAAATGCACCATGCCAAAATCTTACTTGGATTTTGGGTTGTCTCTGGGTGCTGACTGGAAATGTCAGTGCACCTTGGATTTTGGCATGGACCCTTTTCAACCAACATCCAGAAACCATAGGGAGTCTTCTTGGCAGGCGAGTGGCTCATGATCTTCCCTGCAAGCTTTCCCATCGACTTTCTGACAGGGAAGATTGCAAATGGTGATCTCATGATCATGGGGACCAGTTGTAAGTGTGAATCAGTACCAAATCCCCAGATGTTAATCAGATATGACTTCAGGGATACTACAACAGATGTAACTTTGGGCCTGGGTTATAAGTCATTTTGTTTAGGGTCATTGCCAGGCCTGGAAGCCATATTACCTTGGTGCCTTCAGGATCCAGGCCTGCCATAATTGTGGGAAGTTGGAAGAGGGATTGCATGAGTGAAGTAGAATTAGCCATAATAAAACTTCACAGAGAAGTTCAAGGCTGTGCTGAAGTTCAAGTCCAACAGCTGTGCTGAGAAGTGGAGGTTGTCTTTTGTACATGAAGGAACTGACTGGAGCAGTGGTGGACATGTGGGAGAATTGGGCAAGGTCTTGAACGTTCTTTTGGGTGAGGAAAACCCGGAAGCTCTCGGATTCAGGTTTTCCCAGATGTGCCAATATGACATCTCTAATAAAAGTTAGCTTTGAGGAATTGCAAGCCTCGGAGTTTGATTTCACTGGGGGTGTTACTAGGAACCCTGACAATCATCTTAATTTTGATTGGTCACAGAATCAATGGTTTTTAAGTGTAATTGAAAACAATCCTTTTCATCTGAGCAGAAAGGAAACCATCCAAACAGCAGAGAGACAAAAGATCAGTTCCTAAGTGCAACACATAAAAGATGGAAGACCAATCTGAATATAGCTTCTATTGATTTAAAGAAGGCCTTTGACTTCCTGCCACATGTCTGGAAAATCAAGTGCCTAGAAAGAACTGGAGTCAGTAGAAACATTAAACGTTTTGTGCAAAGATCAATGGCACAATGAAAGACACAGTTGCTGGTCAATGACGATAGATTGGGAGAGGTTAACGTCAAGAGAGGAATTTTTGAAGGAGACTCACCTCTCCACTACTATTATCTGTGCACCCTCTCCTGTGGAATGCACAATAAATAAAAGTACAAAATTTAGAAATGAATCTATTTTTTCCCCCCAGCCTAAATATAAACTGGTTATCTCTGGCAAGCACTCTAGGGCAGGGGTCTCCAACTGTTGCAGTCCACAAGTCTTAAAGTTGCCAAGGTTGGAGACCCCTGATCTAGGGTTATCGATAGAAACATTTTCCAACATTTTATGAATGTGTGGCAAGCCAGGATGCATGAAAATATCAAAAAATTAACATGTTTCCACTGAAGAACATGGTTTTGTTTTTTTTTTAAAAAAGGAGGATAACAGGTTGGAATACCTTTAGAAATCTTTATGGTGGGAATCTGTAGTTAACATGAGAAATTAGACTTTTCTAATCCAATATAAAAAACACTGAACAAGCTACAAAAACCAAAGACTATCTGGAGTCAACTGGGGCAACATAATGCTATTATTGCAAATCCATTAAATACAAAGTAAATAACCATGAAAATCTATAACTTGTCCATTTTTTTATTCTCAATTGAGATTTGTACCGTTCAGAAAATATTGACTAAGGAAATATAGTGTTCTAATAAGGACAGCTTGTTTTAACATTCTTTCAGTTTCTCAAAATAATATGTCCCTCTATTCATTAGCGGTACAGTTACCTCCTTCCCCAAGGCAATTGTTCAAAAGGCAATTGGACTTTGTTTTTCCTTGAAGACGTTTTGCTTCTCATCCAAGAAACTTCTTCAATTCTGACTGAAAGGTGGAGAATGGAAGGATTTATATTCCTTGCAATCATCTGGTCCTCCCCCCCTCATTTTAGTAATTTTAGTAATAATTATGAGGAGAAAAGTTGATGAGCTAGTGATCATCTAGACCAGATGATCTACTAACATAAAAAGAAAAGATTCAGATCACAAAATCTACTAGAATTAAAAGATAAGATCTTAAGAACACCATACAATACCTACTGAGTTCCTTGGACTTTATTTCTAGGAAACTGGCTTTTGAATTGTAGCCTGAATGTTTCTGTTATGTTTCCTAGACTATCTTCCCACGGCTTGCCACATTCACATGCATGGTTGACACTGTTCACCATTTATGCTTAGAACCCTTTCAAGTGCTTCAGCATCCTGTCATAATTTTTTAATTCCAAGTTAAGAGCAGAAAAATCTTAAATGAACCCTGGAGCTACCTGACAGAGATGCAGGACTCTATTTCATTAGTTAGTCTGTTCTATCTAGCTGTACTTTTGGGGTTAGGATCCAAGGACAAACTAATACCGCTTCATAGAGCTTTGGAGCCCTCTGTAAGTGGTTTACAGAGTCAGCCTATTGTCCCCAACAATCTGGGTCCTCATTTTACTGACCTCGGAAGGATGGAGTCAACCTTGAACTGGTGAGGCTGTGGGCAGAGTTAGCCTGTAATATTGCATTCTAACCACTGTGCCACCATGGCTCCTTTTATTAAACTAAACTAAACTAAACTAAACTAAACTAAACTAAACTAAACTAAAACCACTTAAAATCCATGAATGCATTTTTTAAACTTTTTTTTTTCTTTTGGTAAAAAATGCTGTACTGTACTAGAAGGAAAAGATTCATACACTTGCAACAAATTAAGTAATTAAATTAACAATTAAGTAAGGGGTGTGAATAAGTGCACCTGTGTGCCTACTGTCCCTGTCCCAATATTCCTTTTTACTTACTCTTTTCATGTATCCAAATTATGTTTATATATTATATATGATTGACGAAATAAATAAAATAAAGTAGACAGATAGACAGATAGATAGATAGACAAACAAACTACAAGGAGGGTACAGTTCTTGATGTATACATATATTATAGGTTTATTTTTCTTGTAATATGTGAATTACTGATTTGAAATTCAAAACAACTTTTTCAAGGTCAAACACACTGCTTCAAGCTGATAATATTTTGAATGGGAAAGTTGTGCTTCAACCTACCTTTTTTTCATGCACATCAGGGTGATTAAATAAGCAACTCAAAACAGCAAGATATGTTAAAGGGAAGTGAGAAGCAAAGTTTAACCTATGACTTTCAAGACAAAAACTGTTGATGTCCTGTAAACTGTACCCTCTAAAGATGCATTTTAACACTCCATGGAGCTGTTTTTATTACAGGGCCTGGCTGGAGCTATCGGAAGAATTTATTCTACCAGCGTAGATGAGTGAAAGGACAAATGACAGTTTTTGCAACAGATCTCTATTTGAACCTGCCAATCAACAGGTACTGCATGACCCTTTCTGGTCACCATGTGATAAGTCAGCAGGCAGACTTTTGTATAAACTTTAATTTTTAGTGAGACTTCTGAAGCAATGAAAAATAATGAAAGGTAAATACAATATATTGTAGATTGAAGGTGCTTTTCTCAGCATTCGATGTGCTTACACGAAGCTGGCTGTGTTCTGGGATTCGCTGAGCTTACAGTAACTTCCCTATGCCTAAACAGGTTATATATTCTTCATTTAAACTAATTTTACAGTGGGATTTGACTGGCTGTTATTCAACACCGAATTTAGTTGGTTAAAAACGAAATATTTCAGATTAACTACATTGGGGTAGACCTCAGGCATATTAGCTCACATGAATTCTTGGATACCTTACATGATAAGAATCCGTTGCGACCTTCTCTTTAAATTAAATGAACAAATTATCTTGACTGCTCAACCACACAAGAAATCCACGATTGCAAAGGAAGAGTTCACACCACAGTTTCTTTCCCATGCTGGTGCTATTCCAATTCACAGGAATGGCAACACAAGCATGGGAAAGAGCTGTGAAGTTCATTCCTTCCATATAACCAAGGATTTCCAACTTTCCTGGGAATTACATTGAGAAACTATGCCACTAAGAGCAATGGGAAAGACTCATTTACAAGAAGCAATTGAGAAAAGCAGAATTATATGCTTGGATGACATTTGGAGAAATTTCTATTGAAAGTCTTTTCAGTTATCCCCATATTGAAATTACAAGTTGTTCCTCCTGAATACAAGCATTTTCTTGAAAACATTGCTGTTTTTAATCAATCCCATTTTCAGAATAGTAGAATTCCCTCTTCTTCTTTTTAAAAAAGGTGCATGTTTTATTCATGTATAAGCAATAGAAAAATAGGTTAAGGACTGCTGGCTAACTAATACAGAGTTCAGATATTTATGGAATTAGTTATTAACTCATTATGCAATTTTAAAAAGGTAGTTAGAAAATGCTCATGTGGTCACTGAATTATATTAAATGTAGTATGAACCTTTTAGCTAAGGACAGCTTCAGCAATCAGTTATTTAGTGCTGCACTAAATATTAATGCACAATCCAAACCAACCAAACCAACCAAAAAGCAAACAAAAGAGGAGCTTTTTAAATGGTTCTGAAATGTCAAGTCACAAGGAAAATATTTTTTTCTCCTTTGCAAGGAAAAAAAAATCTTTCTATTGCTCTCCTAGTGCAACTTCCTTATTTTAGCCTTCATTAGGAGATTTCAAGTCTTCAGGGAACAGATAGCAAGTAAGATGATGTCGTGGCACTGGTTAGCCAATCATATTTGGATGAAAGGGAGAATGTAACCAATTTATGGGATAGTGGAAGAAACAAATATATTTTCTATTGCACGGTCAACTGGATGATGTCACCACTGTGACCTCAAATTGTATACTCCAAATGTAAGGTATAGAAATCTGGACAATTACTACACAGCAGCAGCGCACTGTATGGACGTTATCTTTTAGCTCCCCTCTGGGGCTTTTCCAGATTTATAGGTCTATATTTTATAGCCCACCTTTGAGTGCAATTTCATTATTTGCCCTTGTACGATCTATAAGCTGCAGCAGAAGCACAAGCCACTTGCTTTGGCAATGAAGGCATCTATTGTCTGTTGTGTAAAGCTGTGCTACAAGGGCAGGCAACAAGCTCATCCTTGCAGCATAACCGAAAAGGATAGAGACTCTCATCCGTGTTGCCGTGACAACGCAGCAATGTGTTCCATCTGGCTTTCCCCTCTGCTGTGAAGCAGGCAGTCAGGCTGCCCTCAGAGAAATGATGGATAAACTGCCTGTTGCTCACCTGCAAAATCAAAGGGGGCCCTTGAGGTTCTTTGAGGGATTGCAAACCTTTGCAAGAAACAAAGGACCTAATTGACGTTAGGCCTCCATTATTGTCTCACTGTTCCCTCAAAGGGAAGGGAGAAGGGAAAGAGGTCTCCTCTTTAGGCCTATTGACTGTACAAAAATCCAGGCAGTATCCTTTGGCTAAAGGAAGAAAAGCCCATAGAGCCTTCTCTTGCCTGCTATGTTCTCCTCCTTCCCTTTATGGGGGTGGGGAGTGGGGGGGGGCTTGGTGAGGAACAGAACCTGTGCTTAGAGTAAAAACAACTGGGAATGGGGAAGGTTGCAAGATTGGCTTATCTTTTCTCTTCTCTGAACTGAGATATACTTCTGAATGTGCTCTGGACCGCAAATTTAACTGTGCTTCTCATACTGAGGCTTCCAAAGGGTTTCATGCAGTTTCATATCCAAGAGCAATAGCACTTAGATTTATATACTGTACCGCTTCACGGAGCTTTTACAGCCCTCTCTAAGCGATTTACAGAGTCAGCATATTGCCCCCAACAATTTTGGATCCTCATTGTACGGACTTCGGAAGGATGGAAGGCTGAGTCAATATCCAGCCACAAATTTGGCAGATATACCCTATTGTGCTGCTTTCTAGAATTTTTACTATTTGGACTATACTTTGTCAAACCCATGGAATCTCATCCCAATTGAGATGGTAACAGGAAAGCTTTTGCTCTTTATTTTCTAAACACTTAAGCACCTTTTCAAGCATCCTGTCAAAATCCTTTTTTTTTTCCCCCTTAGAAAGGTGCATTTTGCAAAACTGTTCTCCCACTACTTCAGCTCACCTCTAGTTTTTATGCAGGGCAAAATGTATGAATTTGTTCCATCGAGCATTTCCAATAAGAGTTCACAGCATCAGAAATAAATGTCATATATTTTGTCTCCTATCACATTAAAATTTCCTTGATTGTAACTTTTATACATTTTAGAGGGCAACAATAGAAGGTTTGGAAAGTCCTAATTCAAAACCAGGACGTCAGATTGTGCATTTCTTCTGTAGAAGAATCTGCAAATTAAACATGCTTGAGAAACATTGTAAGTCTCCTTTTTTTCTAATAAGGACATGTCCTATTGCTGGGATATCTTGGCTCAATGACACAACAGAACTCTTATCTAATTCCAATCATTAACAAGAGAAACACAAAGCTTTTTATAGCAGCAATTACTTTGTTAACACTCAAGTTTGAATTTCGATTGACATGACATAGGAGGGAGGCAGCCAAAGCAAAGACTTTGAGAGTCCTTCTGAAATACAAGCTACATGAAATCCCAGCACAAAGAACAACAAATTAATCCCATTTTAAAACTCAAGATATAACAGCAATGTGCTTTTCTGCCTTACTGGTCCAGCCTTCGCTGAGAGGCCTGAGCTGAAGGTTGCAAAAAGAGCAACATTTTGATTATGTGACATCAACTAACCATGAAGAGAGCCTAGGAAAGTTTTTTGAGATGTAGCTTAATGTGGACCGTAAATTGGGAGATTTAATAATTACAGAGTAGATGAACAAGTCCTACTTAAGACAAAATACAGCTACTTGTTTCAAAGTCAAATTATAACTATATTTGTGGTCAGTTTGTAATACTGTGCCAAGTTCAATAGCTTTTTCACCCAGCTGCAGGACTTCTCATGCCAGACACTATTCATTTTTCATCTGGGAAAAGAATTTAAAATGTGTTCTCTATCCTGGCTTTAAAACTCACAAACTTCTTACATGGTAGAAATTCATCAGACAAATATCTGAGAAATGATAGTAACAATGATATTGTTTTCCTTCAGGGTTTTTTTTTTTTACAATCTTGCCTGCTACCTTTGTTATAAAGGCCATAATTATTGAGCTATTCTTTCTTAACATTATATTTTTCTTTACACAATTTTTCTTTGGACAGCTGCACAATGAGAACAATAGATGAAAAGGGCATAGCATGATATATCAGGGGTACACGATACATGGCTTTGTTGGATCTCACAAAAGTGATAGATTGAATGCATCATGGGTAAAAAAAAAGTCACAGAAGCATTGATTGGCCCCAAAGTAATATGTTGGAGTTGCAAGTTATTCTAACTAGTCTTCCTATAACCTAATTAGGTAAGTTGGTTTCTCTTTGATCTATGAAGGCAGATATACGTGTCCCAGGATAATGTTACAGGATCCAATCTGGGTTGGTTACTGGGACCAGAGGTTTTGGCTACTGAGCTATCGGACTCATGCTGGAGCCCATCTTCAGGAAACTTCTGTCTAGCTGCTAGAGAAAAGTTCCCTGAAGATGGGCTACAGCACGAGTCTGAAAGCTTGGAAGATAAAACCAACCCAGATTGGATGCTCCCTTTGAGGTATGTTGGCTCACTCCAAGATGAACACAACTACATGTTAGTGAATGGCAAAGGAAGATGAGGGGATTAATACGAGAGGTCCATCATTAAGCTGGCACAAGCTCCTTGTTGTCTAATCAGTAGATAAGACTGATGGGGCTTTTGATTAAGGGGTGTGGGGGTCCTTGGTGCTCTTTGAGCTTGGTTGTTTTCTTGCAGACGCTCCGTTAACAAACTAGGTAACATCATCAATGTTAGCACTGATGTCTAGTATCGCTGATGTTACCTAGTTTGGGTAATGAAATGTCTGCAAGAAAACAACCAAGCTCAGCGAGCATGAAGGAACCCTTATTTCAAGCCTGAGTTACAAATATTCTCCTTTATTGGCTTTTGAGTAAGCATGTAGATCGGGCACATGGGGTTATTATCCTAAGAAATCAACACTAGGGCTGAGTCCACCTGACACTGCATGAATGTAGCCAGGATATGAAATTAGAAATTCCAGCTTTAGGAGATCAGATGATTTAAAAGCTGGGTAAGCAAGAAATGTGTGTCTTCAGAGCTGGGAAGAGACTGCTACTCTGGGTAGCTGCTGATAGAAATGGCATGCTTGCTTAGGACTTCCATGATCGCTCTTATTATTGAGGGGATAACAATCATTCAGGAGGACTGAAAACTTGGCTGCCCTCTTACCTAATTTTCAAGGCAGTTTGCACCCTGTGATAGTTGTCTTAGCACTGTACTTTGTATCAAGCTCAGCAAAGCACACTACTTCTTTGGGATAGTTTTGCTTGCTTGCTATGTCTTTGAGGCTGGTTGGCCTTCCAGGTGAGGCAGCAATTCCCTCCTCCCCACCCCTGAGTTTGCATTTTAATATAGAGAGCATTTTGGATGATAGAAGTTGGCATACTCAGATTTTAAACTTCAGAGGGTGGAACGAATTTCAGCAGTTAGAAGTGGGGGGAGAGTCTCATTCTTTTGGATTGGAACTTATGGAATCTATTTTCACTTCCTCCACAACATCCATATATAGCTCTTGGGCTGGGCTGCAGCTGCAGCTTTCTTAGCATGGCTAAGTTAGTAGAACCATCATCCAACATAATTAGATAACACTGGGCCAGGAAGAAACTGCAGTAGCTGAGTGGAGTGAATTATTGGATGGATTCTGAAAAATCCAACCTTGCCTTGCAGGTTTTAAGATTGTAGCTGCTTTAAAAAATGCTTAATTCTGTTTTACTTTTGCAGGAACCCCCAAATCTACAGTATCCTCACACCTATTTGGATTACGGAGACACATATCCTGTCTGATTGCAGTTATTAATATCCATATGAATCCTGATTCTCCCAGCAGCTTTCTCTTCCACTCCCTTCTTCTCTTCCATCATGTAGGCAGTTATACAAATTCATGTATTTTGAGAACCCTTGATTGTGTTTGCTTCCTAGCACTATTGGAAATGTAAGAGATTTCCAATATGGCAATGGCTTCTGTCTGAGCCTATGTTGATAATCAAGAAGGTATGGTTTGGTCTCATACTGTAGTACAGTTCTCTAGTGAAATGCATAGTAGAATTGTCACCTCTCTGTATGCTCACACCTTATTAAATTCAATGTCAGCACATTGACTGCTGATGCAATCTTTCAGTATATGAGAGTCAACATCAGATTTGATTAAACTTTAACAAGTTTCATACAGAATTATTTCTCTCTCTCTCTCTCTCTCTCTCTCTCTCTCTCTCTCTCTCTCTCTTATACTACTTTCCTGCCACTCTTCAAGAAACTCAGTATGGAATAGATGAAGCTATTCCATTGGATCTTCAAACAGCTCCTTTATGGTCATTTCAAACAACAGACTCCAGAAAGTCTAGCATCACCGATGAGCTTCACACTGACATCTTTTTTTTTATTCAAAAAGTTTTTATTAGTCAAAAAAGGTTTATACAAATACATATCAGGTATGGTAAATTTTCAGTTTTCTTATCCAAAATAAGAATTTTACTCAAATTTTTTAACACATACAACAGCCATATGGCAAGCAGGTGACACGAAGTAGCTAAGTTTACAAATTTTAAAAACGTAATAAAGAAGAGTCAAGAATAAACAGAATATCGTACAAAAGAGAATAAGGAAAACCAACACAATCCCAAATATCTTTATCACTTCCTAGTTTTGGATCTCAAAACTCTGGGTTCAGCCTGACCCAACTCCAGGGCCGCAACAGCGGCAGCCGCTCGCCCCATGATCTATAACCTCCCTTCTTCAATTCCTGGGTCATCTGATTCCAGGAGGGCTTTGTGTTCCTCCACATAGGCCGTAGCCTCCATAATTGTACTGATTTTTTCGTAATGCCCTCCCGGAAAATCATCAATCCCTCTGGCATCAGCCATCTGAAGCCCACTCCCTTCTGGTACAATTTGCTTGACAAAAAATAATATTTCTTTCTTTTTTCACGTACCTGTCTGGGAATCTGCCTCAGAATGGCTATCTCCCTGCCCCTGTAAATCAGTGCCCCACTCCTATGTTTTCTAAGAATTTCATCTCTCGTCTCTCTTCTCACAAATTTGACATGAACCTCTCTGGGAACTGCATGCGTGCGTGCATATTGCGAATTAACTCTATAAACTCGATCCACATCCCAATTCATGAAATCAACACCTCTCCCAAGAAATTCTCCCAACAATTTAGTCACAACATCTCTCAAGTCTTCTTGGTCCACTTCTTCCAAATTTTGAAACCTAAGGAAATAAGACATTTTATCCATCTGTGGTCAAGCACAGCATTGCCTGTCGTCTCCTCTCTTTTCTGCACTGCCCGCATCTCACCCTCAAACCTTCCACTTTCTGCTTGTTTTCTGCTGAAACTTGTTGAGTATCCTTTAAATCCTTTTGGATAGTCACAATTTCTGCTCTTATTTCATCCAATTTCTTGTCCATATTAGATAACTTTTCCAAAATTCTCTCCATCTCTCCAGCAGTTGGTCTCTGACCTTTTGCCATTAAGGAAAAAAAAAAAATACAAAATCCTCAGGCAGGCACAGTATCCTTGTAATTTCCTCCGGATCCACCAGGGGGCACTCACAGGAGCAACGAGTCCAGAGTACAGTTAGTCAACCAGGAAGCCGAAGGGAAGTGATGTCATCAAAATTCTCATAGTGAAGGCGGAAGCTGGACGCCACCACTGTTCCCCAGAAGGAGGGGGGGCCTCAAACCTTCCCTCCTAAATTTCTCCATCACCTCTTCTCTCCAGAGCTCCACAAAACCGGTAATCTTCTTATTTTAAGTTCTCCTCTCTCCAGAATAACTCGTGCTCCTTCCAACCGCAGGGGAGAAAAAACCCCCCCGCACTCCGGAGCACTCCACTCACGTTTACCGATATTCCCTTCCCTTCTCCTCCTCAATTCTTCTCCCTTCCCTGTTCACCACCAGGCTGCTGCAGTTATAAATCCAATGCCCGGTGTCACGGGCACAGCGCCCAGGCGACGACCAAAATAATGGCGCGGCCTGTGGCCTGCAAACCCCGGCAAGCCTAGATTGCGCCTGCATCGGTCCCCACAGTCCTGTATGTCGGCTGGGAGACCCCTGGCGAGCCGTCCGTGCGGCAGGTGTCCTTTTCGGAACACCTGGCCCCTGAGGGCCTCGGCGGCGGCCGGATTCGGGCGCTGGAGGCAGGAGAAGCCTTCCAGACGTCCGTTGCCGCTGGACACCGGAAGTCGTCTCCCACACTGACATCTTGAGTTCCTATCTATCATACATCATACCAGTCTAGGATAGACATCATTGTTTATACAGAGGAAGCATGGCTTTGAAGGGAGAAAGACTCACATCTTCCTTTGAAAAGTTCAGGTGATAGAGATGCTTCCTCTGCCTGATCAGCAAAGGTATCAGTGATGCCAGGATAGAATGGACAAATGATGGATTTGCAACTTCATTTCATAAAGTGGGTGCAGAACAATTTCTGCATGGAAAGGATAGATGTGTCCAGAAAAGGATGACAGAAAAGAGAGGGGGAGGAAGAAAAGGAGGTGTTCTACACACTTTCTTCTGGCTCTGCTTACTGATATCTTTAAAAGGATCTGTTGTACCTTGTTAAGGGACTCACCTGTCTTGGAGATAATCAAAGCTTTGTTAAAAACAAACAAACAAAATGTTTGATAATACATGACACTGTGACCATGGAGGGAGGTGAGACAGGGCAGAGAAGAGCATGGGAGAAAGATGCCCTCACCGTGACGGGGCTCTGATTACAGAGGAGAAGGTACCAAGGCCAAGACTGCCAGGGTTGCAGTTGTATCTTGCGTAGGGAGGCTAGATGGAAGAGCTTTTGAGGGAGATCCAAGAGAGAGAGCGAGAGAGCGGGCTCCTGCATCATGGCTTGGCAGCACTAATGCCATTTGTATCCCTCTGCTAACTTGGTTCCAGGCAAAAAGCATCGAAGAGTGAAAGCAAGAGAAATAGGATCTCTTTGTTTTTCCAGGCCAAGAGCTATTAAACCGGTCTTGTTTCCCTGCCCCTCACCAACTCTGACTCTTTCTTAGCACCAACTCTGACTCTTTCTTAGCAAATTGGAAACACATCCTTGCTGCAACTACTGTTAGCACTGGCCACAAGTTACTTCTTCTACGAGTTAAAGGCACTTCATCGAAAAAGATAACCACCACCACTACCCCTGCATAGGCAAAACAGATACAATTATATAATATTACCCGCATGTTACTACACTTTCCACGAGGATGAAGCTTCACTGCCTTTTCTTAAATGATTAAAAAAAATGAGAAATGTGATGCGGAGGAGAGCAAGTCAGGGAGAATATGGAATTATTTTTATATCCAAAACACCTAATTAAATTTAACTTTACTGAAGCTAGCCTTGAAACACAAACTGCAACAACAGACAGTTTTTCTCAGAACCACTTGCTGCCAATTTTCCTGAAAGCAACTGGCCACTGTTAAGACTTAAAAAATGCCCTAGACCCATGATGGTGAACAATGACATGCATGCCAGAGGTGGCACGCAGAGCCCTCTCTGTGGGCATATGAGCTATCGGCCCAGTTCAGGTCCACTTTGCATGCACACGAGCTTCCTGCTGGCCAGCTGGTCTTCGGGTCTTTGCCGTGCATGCACAGGTGTGTGTGTGTGTGGGCAGGGGACGCATGCATGGGAGGGCATGTGCATGGGCAGGGTGGGGTGCATGCACGGGGCCCTGCGTACATTGCATTTTGGGAGTTTGGGCATGCACGTGTTTTGGGCACTCGGTCCGGGAAAAGTTAGCCATCAGTGCCCTAGACTGACCACGTATCATCCTCAGTATAACAATTCCATTATCAAGTATTTAGAAATAATGTTCAGCTACTGATCCTATACAAATACAGGCATTAAAATTACTGCAAGTGATATCACAATATCTTTGGAGTAGCAAGTGCCTAGCAATGAAATGTCTGAGAATTGCAGCCACTCTGCCATTAATTCATAACTGTCAATATGGCTATACTTGGCCCTGTGGATATATATTGAGCCCAAAACCTCTATAGGATTAAGTAGAAAGAACTCATTTTTAATATTTACAATCTGAAATATATAATGGTAGCACGATTCGATCAGTCTGAATATTTAAAAAGGAATCCAATTATTTATTAGAAAGAAGAAATACTATGCCACATAATTAATCTACTAATGTACCCATTATATCATTAATCACTTGACAATGACAAGGTGAGACGTCTAAGAAAATAATGTTATGAAACATAAATCAACCCTGATATTTTTGTAAACAGTGAAAGATGGACAGACTTGATTTGTTTCATCAGCAATGAAACTCCGTAGATCTTTGCGAGATATGTAGGAGTACACAAGTAAGGGCAGCCAGATAGTAAAAATGAAACTCAATCTTATAATGATAAATTTGCATTTTATGATATTCAGAACTAGTCTCCAGAAACTTCATCATAAACATTTCCAGGATTTGGAAAACAGTATTGTTTTAACATGGCTTGGCACCAGGCATTGATCCAGATTTAGCCAGTCAAGTAAGAAATGTTAATTGTTAAAATGTTACGAGTAAGGGTTCCCATTTCTTGAAAGATGCTGAATTTGGATCTCAATGGCATGCCTTTTATCATTTGGAGCACACTGCTTCCTCAGATATGGAATCTCACAAACCTAAAGACAACATTTACAATATCTTCAGTCTTCAGAGTGTTCGGGTGCCGTAATTCAATAAGCCGTTGATAGTTTTTCATTGTTGCATTTTTACTTGTTATTCTATGTCATTGTAAACTGCTTTCAGTCCTTTTGCTCTATCAGCTGTGACCATGGGAGAAGATGAAAAAAGCTAAATGACAGCCAGGTATTTTGATTGGGGTAACCCAATAAACCCTCCGAAGGAGCCTTTGCTGTCTGGGTCCTTCTTTCCCTCTTCTCAGAGGACCAGCCCGTTTAGCCCAAACACACAGACACTCCTTGTGGGTTTTGTGAGGCTTTAAGTAAAATAATAGTCCTCTCTAGCCAGAAGTGATGAATCAGCAAACTGCTGCTGGATCAGGAATGCAGCCACTTCTGAGCGCCTCCCTTGATTAGGATTGTCTCCTCTTTTATGGTAGCAGGAATGCCATCCACGGCCCAGAATGTCACAGCAGTTCTCTTTCCCTCAAAATGACACTGATTCTTTCCCTCACTCAGTCCTTTCTTTCCTGCCTTTTTCCAGTCCCTCCTCCAGAGGCTGCCTCTTCCTTTCCCCCCTCTGAGCTGCTGGGGCTCTATAGTTCTGCTCCCCTGCACTTTGATTTCATTGCCTCTGCTGGAGACTACATCTCCCAAAAGTCTCCCCGGCAATCTCCCCCCCCTTCCTGTTTTGAGTTCAAGAGGCCAGGTTCCAGCCACAGGGCTACATTGCTATTTGTATTCTATAAGGACTTTCACTGGTAATCAAGCTATAGGGAACCGACAGAGAAGTTCTACAGTATGCTTTTTTCTTTCTTTCTTTCTTTTTTAAAAATATCCTGTGCACTCCAATAAATTGGACTTTGTTACCACAACAGTTCTTATGTCTATTGAGACAAATATTGACTGAGTGTGTGCTTCTGTATAAATAAAACTGAACGGATAACACACAACTGAAGCTAGCACAGATTCTGGTTAGCATCAGTTTCCATACTGTCTCATTTCTTCCTTAGTTACCATATCTCCAAAAAGATTAACTGAATAATAATCTGAACTACTTCGTGTTTATTTTATGTAGACACGAAAGAAGCACAAAATATTGCAACTTTTCTTATCTTATCTCCTCTGAATGTTTTCAGTGGCAACACCCTGAATTCTGGACCAACGGGAAGTTGGAGTATGTGGTAATGTTGCTAGAATTATGAATTAACTCCTAGTAAGAGAGGATAATTCATAGGATTAGAGTTTATGCAGCAGCTTCTCGTTTATAGTATCTGTTATTTGAACTGGAATCTGACCAAATGTAGAAGTACTGGAGAGTGAGGTGGGAGGGAAGAATGGGATGCCAAGAATAATTTTCTTGACTCACCAACAGATTGCTTGAAACTGCTTTAACTGGGCCCTATCATGTTATCGTCCTTCAGTGGTGATAACATGATATGGAGATGATTTTCAGAAGGAAAAAGACATTAAAAACTGGTATCTGAAAATGCACATCAACAAATTCCATTTTCCAAACAGCAAGTCTGGATGACATTGAAGTGGCTCAAGCACAACTTCAATCAGTAAAGATCTGACATTGTTTGCTTTCGTTACTGAAACATGGTTTTCAAAGACTTTCTTTGGCTCACAACAGGGGAGGGTTCCATGGTAGCTAATATTGGATATCGTTTCCTTTAGTTTTGAAATTTAGATACAAGCACCAGTCCTTACAATGATTATTAGTATTATTTGTTAAATATGTATGCCACTAAATCATCTAGACCAGGCATGTCCAACCTGTGGCCACATGTGGCCCTGGACAGCTAGCAATGCAGCCTCACAATATAATAAAAAATGTAAAAAAAAAATAAAGGATGTTTGCTATTTATATATATTAACTATACTAAAAATGTTATATGTGGCCCAAGACAATTCCCCTTTCCCTCAGTGAGGCCCAAGCAAGCCAAAAAGTTGGACAATCGTGATCTAGACTGTGTAGCACTTAAAATTTCAATAAAACATCCTCAGTAAGAAAATTAACATGAACACAAGAAAACATTCATGGTAAGAAAACTAAACCACACCCACAGAAAAACATCATGAAACAATACTACATGGGTAACAAATGAGAAGCAAAAACAACAATTAAAATGCACAATAAATAAGCAAAATAGCAAATATTCAGCACAAAAGAGTAGGCTCAGAAGGGAATCTGGTTTTGTAGCAACATAAGAAGATTAAAAATAAATCCCCAACCACCCACTGAGGAGTGGGCGTGCTCAAAAGCTATAGATTTTCAGGGAGCAGTGAAGAGAGAAAATGGAAACCTTAGTGAGAGGGAGAACAGAATAGAATAGCAATCAGTAGCTGATTGAAAAGGAGAATGTATTCATTTCTTTACGATGATCTTTTTCATGTCTGCCCTTCACTGGAAAGCTATCATTACCAAAACCAAATCAAAATATATGACACTCTATTAAAAGCCATCTTGTTGTGATACGTATGTCCAAACATTAATGAAATGGACAGTTGGAATATCATTGTTTGCATCTTACTAACAAATACTCTTTAGTGGAAGAGTATTTCACTCACTGTTGAGTATTTCTGTTGAGAAGCCACTACTATGGATTTTAGAGGACAAGATTTCATCTGATGATAGTAAGAGCAAAAAGCAATACATTCATGGTGGAACAATAGACGGCTGCCTTACAAGCTAATTTTAGTGGTGTTTCCAATTTTCAATGTTTGAAACCATACGGTTTTCAAAATGTCTCTCAAGTGTTTCCAACTATCAGAATACCTTTTTGAGTAAATTTATTGAAAGTATATTTAGTTCTAAATAACTGCAACATACAAGGAATACTTCATAGTTTAGAGAAAAAGCTGAACAAAAACTGTTTCTAAAAGAAGGTATAGAAATTATTAGGGGGACTCTCTCCTCTTTTTATTTATTTATTTATTTATTTATTTATTTATTATTTAAATTTGTATACCGCCCTTCTCCCGAAGGACTCAGGGCGGTTCACAGCCAAGTAAAAATACATAATACACTATAAATACAATTAAAATACAATTAAAAAACTTATTAAATTGGCCAGAATTAAAATTTAGAAATAAAACCCATTAAAAACCCATAAACTTAAAAAACTAACCCAGTCACTTATATTTGACAGCCGAGATTAAATCCTATCATTTGTTTCTAGATGAAGACCAATATTCAGGAAGAAATGTCAATTTCTCTCCAAGCTCATTTTAAATATGGCTACTATATTCTGAAATTCCTATGCACTTTTGGAAGAACAGACTGACATATGTAGGACTCAGAAGGAGAAAGAACTCCACATTTCAGCCCAATCTATTAGAACACTGGGATTTTCTAATTAAAAATATTTAGTTAAGGAATAAGACATAGATAGGAGAATCTGTGATAAACTAGAACTTGAAATAACCTTTGGCACTGGTCATGCTGGTAGGAGGTATAAGGTATTGCTGTTTAGCCATAGCGAAGGCCCACACATTCTGTTAGGACTAAACAAAGCTTTGAAGGCATGCTTTGCTCCATTCTGATTCATTTTGCCTGGGAAAGCAACAGCACTGAAAAAGGTTTTACAAAAACTGAAGTCTCTTCCAATTACTGGAGGTGCTACAAGAAGCCCCAAAATGAGATGAACAGTTGCCCCCATGTAACACATCATGTCAAAGCAAAACACTGTTGCTTAGTACAGGCCTATTTTCCATAAACTATTTTTTATTACTTAGACAAAATTCAAAAGATCTAACACCATCCAACTATGCCACAAAGATAAGAGACTATTGGTCTTTCGATTCTTGTTTTGGGTCTGGACATATTGGTAAAGAAGAATTTTATATGTGACATTAAATAGAGTAATATTTAAGGGCAATATCAGTCAAGGCATGATGTCCTTGTCTTTCTCATATAATTTGATCCACATTCTCTGAGATAGGAGAAGAGGAATCATCTAAACATACTGTACTTCTTGCTGGTTAGAAATACAGATATAATTATTATGAAAAATAGGAAGTGTTAGTAGGCTGATCAACTAAATTCCATGAAGAGCTATACTGATACAAGTCCTAACTCAGTATCAAGTCACAAGCTTTGCAGACAGACAATTCCAGTTCAACCCTAGGACTCTTAAGCTAGAATTGGAAAAGACCTCGAAACAAAAATCTGGAGAACCATTTCTAATTAATATAGATAATACTGAAACAGATGAGCCAACAATCTGACTAGGTAAGGTAATTTAGTTATTCTAGATGTTTACCTGACAGATTAGGTATAGGAAATTGAGAGCAGGAGTTGGTATCTTAAATTAATCAGATCAGACTTGGATCTCTAAATATATGCTCCACATCCTCCATTGACATTGTTTTGTAGCAACCTCTGTAAGAATCAACTGGATGACCCATTTAGCACTTAGTTTCTGAATCTCTTCTCCTTCAGCAGTCTTAATTAGAATACTACAAAAGTCTCATTACTTAGAGATGTCAACAACATTCTACATGCTTTGTGATGAAGTAGGATTGTACCTCAAAGGATAATGTGTCATGCAAACTCTACTTAACACAAAGACATACCAATTGACTAAAGAAATAAGGAAAGATCCTTAGCTGCCTTCTGCCTTGATGCTTTTTTGCCATTACTTTAAATAATCTTCTTGCCCTTCAAGAATAACCCAGAAATGATGTTTGCTCACTTTGGAGTATTGATAATACGTATGTTTTCTTATTATTTTCGCTAATTATAATAATAATATAATAATAATATAATAATAATAATAATAATAATAATAATAATAATAATAATAATAATAATAATAATAATAATAATAATAATAATAATAATAATAATAACAACAACAACAACAACAACAACAACAGAGTTGGAAGGGACCTTGGAGATCTTCTAGTCCAACCCCCTGCCCAGGCAGGAAACCCTACACCATTTCAGACAAATGGTTATCCAACATTTCCTTAAAAATTTCCAGTGTTGGAACATTTACAACTTCTGCAGGCAAGTTGTTCCACTGATTAATTGTTCTAACTGTCAGGAAATTTCTCCTTATTTCTAAGTTGCTTCTCTTCTTGATTAGTTTCCACCCATTGTTCTCAGGTGCTTTGGAGAATAGTTTGACTCCCTCTTCTTTGTGGCAACCCCTGAGATATTGGAACATTGCTATCATGTCTTCCATGATTATTTAGGCTGATCCCAATTAGCTTCTTTACATACCTTTTTGATTTTTTTTTTGTTTAAAATGAAGTCATGATTTGATGTACAGAATCTCTCCCACACCCCCACACCCCCACCCCAAACATGGATGGCAATCACCAACTTGAAGAGGGAAAGGGATGTTCATAATACAGTATGCTAAAATTAGAGCACAACCTAATGATTTCAAGCTTCAAGTAAGAAAATGGAAAATCTAAAATTCAATTCTTTGTAGCCTAGTAGGAGACAACAAGACAACTTGGAATCTGTTACATGACTTTTACATTTTTTTAACATTATTCTTTTTTTTTAACAAATATCAGGTGCAGCTTCTAATATAATATGTGGAGCTGCTCAAAAGCAGAGAAGAAATAAATAGGGAGATGAGTCTCTAGTGGAACTATCACAGCCTGCATATGTTTGCAGCACTGAGCAATAACTTTGGTCAAAAGATAAATAAATCATGCTCAGCCATAATACCATCCAGAATTGCTCAGTTTTGCCATACACTTAGAACCAACAGAGATTTAGGTTGTCTCTTGTCGGTTGCCAACCTAAATTTACTTTAATGGATGTAAAGCAATTCAGTTCTATCATAAAATTTTTCCTGTGTTCAACACTGAATATTGGATTTGGCCTTATGTTAAAGATTTTTGTAAATGAAAATGCCAGGCAGCATCATGCCAACATATGTTTCACAGGTGTTGCACAAATGCCACCTGTTTGGGGAAGGAAGGAATTTCCCCATACAGTTAAGTCTTATATTGCATTTGCTTTCGTAGGTTTTGTCCCTAGATAACTTGCCTGAGTCCAGGAAATTTTTCAGAAGCTACAAGTATTTCAAACTCCTAAAATTTGCATGGTAGTCTTAGAGAGCAATTCCTGGATTCCAGAAATATCTGAGGCTGAAATTATGTTTCGCTATGGGCACTTCTGGAGATACAACTGTTATCTTCATATGCTCTGAGGTTTAATAAATAAACAAATAAATGTGTGACTTCCATGGGAAACATTCCTTGTTCCTACCTTTTTCAAAGATATTTTAGATTTGAAGAAATCAGAAGAGTTCTGCAAGAGCCCTGATACATATTCAAGCATAGGCTTCTACAGTGATCTAAAAAAAACCCATCCCAATCTGTTTTCTATAATTTCGTTAGGGAAAAGTGCAGTCCCTTTAAGTCCTTGAAATTTTATGATACATAATCATAAAGCCCATTAATGAGAAATAATGGCTAATTCTACCCTCACCTTTCCTACTATAAAAGTACAGAGTATACCCTATAGTCTTTCTATGTTGACTGCTTTCTCAGAATAAAAATTTAATCTACAAATTTCTCTTACCTATTGACTAGTGAACTTAACTTTAAAACAGGTTTTTTTTAAGTATCCTAATTTGTATTCAACATTGGCTAGAGAGGGAATGGGACTTTTCGCCTCGAACTCTTGGCGCTGCCTGTTTCTCCACCACGGTTTCGCCTCCGTGTTATTACGCCTCAGCACTTTAGGCTACGGCCCCTCTGTCCTAGTCCCTTCGCTGTGGCCCATTCATCACAGTACAGCTCGTGTCAGGCTTTTGGGCGCACAGGACAGTTCGAAGCCAGCCAATTGGTGCAGGGACTCAGGGGCTTTGGGAGTAGAGCGGGGGCTGCAGTTCAGAGGGAGGCTCTGTCAGTTTGGAGCTTTGAACTGTCCTGTGCGCCCAAAAGCCCGATGCGAACTGTACTGCGATGAATGGGCCACAGCGAAGGGAGGTGCCGTGGCCCAAAGTGCCATGGTGTAATAACACGGAGGTGAAACCCTGGTGGAGAAACAGGCAGCGCCAAGAATTTGAGGTGAAAAGTCCTAGACCCTGGTTAGATAGTATATAAATTACTCAGCTATAATGAGTTCTAATGCATGCTGGGATGGGCAGCACTATGTTCTGTCAGTTCACCTCTTTTCTCTGCGGTCAATCCATGGGATGGTGGTTGGCAGAGAGAGATCCGGCTCTCGGTCCCTACTGTGTGGAGTGTTGCAGGAATCTGTGCCTATTCAACATCTACATGAGATGCTGGATGAGCTCATCAATTGCTATGGGGTGAAGGGGTCATTAGTTCACTGATGGTGCCCAATTACATACCTTTGCCCCTGGTTGATTAAGTGATGCTATGAACATCGCACCCTGTGCCTGGAAACTACAAGGGTCTGGATAAATAGCAATAGCCCTTAGACTTATATATCATCCCACAGTCTTTTACAGCACTCTGAGTAGTTTATAAATATCAGCATATTGTTCAGCAACAATCTGAATGCTCATGTTACCGACCTAAGAAGGATGGAAGGTCTGAGTCAACCTTCAGCCATTCATAATTGAACCCCTGACAGAGTTAGCCTGCAATACCGCACTCTAACCACTGTGCCACCATGGCTAAAGTCTTGTTGAAGAACAATAGCCTTCAGCTGAAGCCTGGCAAGAATGAATGGCTTTAAATTTTTGGAACCACCTGTTCCAAGACTATGCCATTTTTGGTTCCAGAGGGGAACTAAACACTACCTGAAATAGCCCCTATGCACAGACTGGGGTGTGTGTGTCCTCCTAGACTCGTAACTTCTGATCAAAGAACAGTGGCAGTCAGGGTTAGGAGGCCTTTCCACAACTTGGTATTGTATGCTCATTGTCCTTGCTCCTAGATAAAGGGTCACAGTCACTCATGCCCTAGAAACCTGATTGGATTATTGTAATAGGCTCCACAAGGGGCTTGAAGTGAAATGAAGATAAAAACAACTTGAAACCATAAAGCAATATTCACATTCAGCCAGGTCTGAAATGTAGCTCTTGACATGCCACACAAAGCTGGCATGACCTCTGAGCCACTAGAAGTTGCATAATTCTGTTCTAAGAGGAGATGTTCTTAAATAAGGCCATCATTCTTAAATAAGAAAAAATAGAACAAGATGTCTCTTTCCAATACTGTTATTAAAAGAGACACAGGAAAAATGTGCAACTCTTCTATTCACTTATGAATAAAAGTACAAAGTCACGTAAACTATAATCCTGAATAAGGATTTGTTAGTGTAATACATACTCAACTTATATTTGTCTAGATATATTTCTTCTGCAGAAAGCTTAGGAATCAACCTAATTCCAGATCTCAATATTCTGAAGTGCTTAGTCAAATAAATCATGTAGGAGAACTATTCTGCATTTCAGTTTACAGTTCTGCATTTTGAACTGTTAAACTGTTAAACTGTTAATACAGTTTCAGTTCTGCATTTTGAACTGTTAAACACACACTTATTTTCATTAGATGGAATGGTAACCTCTCCCAAAGTTAACTACACAGCTGAATTATGGCTATATGTGAAAAACCAGCCTAAAATTATGCAGAAAGCATGAAGTTAAGCGGAGTACGTGAGCTCAGAATTAAACATCACTGATTTAAATTGCATTTTGCTACTAATTAATAAATGAATAAAGACACATGTTAGATAGAATATCTTATTCTATCCTTTAGCCATACAAAATACTTTCTTAGCAAATTATAAGAGACTGTACAGAACAATAAGTTTAGGAATCAAGGAGAAAAGAAACTTTTTGTGAAGAGAGGAGAGGAGGGTAGAGGAGGGACAGGAGAGGAAGGGAGAGGAGGGGAGAGGCTATATAGGGTTGTAAAATTATGTTGGTTTCATTGTTAAGCTTGGGGTGGGTGAATGGGGAAGAAAGGGGGCAAAAAAAATCCACCAACTATTTAAAATACTTTCTAAAAAGAAATACATTTGACACAACTGTATCCTCCCTCACCCAACTCTGTATTCAGTGACCTTCACACAGGCATGACTATTTCTTTCTGCAAGATAATAGGTGGGAAAGACCCACAGTTGACAGTATATATTGCATATCCAATACAGTATTCATCTTTGCTTTGAAACAACATGATATGCATAGCAAAGTGACTATTTGGCATGTGTATAAAATTGATCCTGTAGATGAATGAAGGTCTCTTCTGAAGACCTGAGTCATGCATTCATATTTCAGAATTCATGGAGATTAACTGATTTAGGCAAACAGTGAAAGTGAACACACTGTGCAGGGACTTTCATAAAATGGGTTAGTTTGGGAACATCTTTCTTTCACAGAGATTATTGCTGGACAGCTGTTTAACTTTCTTCCTTCTACCTTGTACTGTTATTTGCATGTACTTCTTCATGTGCTAATTTAATTAAGACGCCTATTCTATGATTTGAGATACTGCAATACTACGGATTGGAATGGTCCAGGCAGAATAAATGAACTTTAATTCTACTGCATCCAACAATGCCTCATCAAAACACTATAGTTCTGTGAAAGAATTTGATTTTCTTTCCTTGAACAATGTGATAAGCCAATGGTGAAATTACCACTGATTATAATAAATTGGGACAGTATCTCATCTGCATATAAACTTGAAAGATATAATGAGATTCATGAAGGTAAATGTTACAAAGAAATACCTAAAATTGTTAATTATTTTGAGAGAAGGAGAGATTGGGATCAACAGTGCAGCTAATGTCAAAACATTTATCTTAGCTCCTCAGCTTTACTTGGAGTGACAGTACAATCCCAAACATTTGTTATGGTTCATGCACTGCAGAACAGGATCTGTGCAACGTGCGTGCTCTAATGATAAGCCCCTCCAATTATGTCTTTGACAATGCAACAGCTCTTAGGAAGAGAGTATAAATCACCTTTGTTCTTTTTATACAACTAATCTTTAGCTAAGTAGTTTCTCAACAGCTGGAAATAGTATTATGAGCAGTAAATCACAGAATTGACAATTGGAAAGTCATAGATTACAGGGTCCACATACTAAGTCCACATGAAACCTTAAGTACTAATTTCCTTAAGTCTTTTAAACTTTAAAATTAAAGGAATTAGAAAAACACAGTTCTTGAGATTATGTTTGGGTTAAGCTCTGAATTTACACAAATGCTACATTTCGCACCTGTACAAATTACTGTGGTTGACTCAGACCACTTAGAACATCTCATACAACATTAATCTTAGTCTGATTCAAAAACTAATAGAAAAATAGTTGAAAGTAAGCTTATGCTTATGTATGAAATGTATGTATTAAAGTAAATGTTATTAAACTCAGCAAAAGTATTGTGCATTGACTTTAGAATCAGAACACCAGCGTTGTCAACAGATTGCCATGCTTCAGGTCAAGAAAACTGAATTATGCTTGAGAGTCATATCTCATTAAAAAAAATAAAACTTATTTTTTTGGCCAAAACTAAGCAAACACCATTAAGATAAAAAGAAAGAAACTGAACAATGCAGGCAAAGAATACACCAACAATCCCTTTTATAAGTTAATCTAGTTTTGCTTTAACATTCACCAGCTATATATCTACACTCAGATGTTTAAGTACACTTTGCTTTCTAAGAATTTATCTGTCTTTATTGAATGCCAGTGTGCTAAGAAAAGACAAAAAACATTGTAGCACTATTCATTATAGCTACCATAATGAGGTAGAATATATGATTTTGATGCATCATATCTTTGAACTTTGAAATATACATATGTTTGCTTTTGAAAGCACCAATTATCCAGAAGGAATTATAGGAAATGGAGGTTTGGAAGGGAAAAACATTTTCAACAAAACATGTTGAATCTTTTTTTTCTGCTTCCTAATATTTCACCAGATAACTATCAATTTCTGCAAAGGGTCTTTTTTTTTTTTGGGTTGTTGTTGTTGCCAAAACTGAAAAGAACCCAGCTGTACAAAAACAGATTGCAAGCAATTAAAATATAAAGGCAGTTTAGTCATACCTTATTATGTGTCTGTGTTTGTCCAACCAATATGAGAATATTTGATGATATAATAGATAGGCAGAAATTAATTAGAATTATGGACCTCTCAGATCTGATGTACCTGTCCAAGTAAACACACACACATACATACACACAAAAGATTTTTTTAAAAATGTATTCCATATCAATGTAGTAAATTCTTATTAAAACAAATCATTAATACTAATAATTCTTAAGTATTTAATAACCATTTTAAAGCATAAAAATAACTTCAGTAGTTTAAAATTAACTTTTTAAATGAACATTTAAATGAGCATTTAAACATCTTTTAGTTGGCATTGTACCAACTAATAATAATTAATATCAGCATTGGGAACAGAGAAACAAAGAATGTTTCAATAACATTAAGAAATTAGCAACATATATGGTAGATTTTGAAGTCTGCAATCTCAAATTATTTTGATACTGAAATTAGTAGATACTCTAACATCCACTTCAAAAGGATGCAGCTGTTTGAGTGGTTGCAGTCCACTAGGGAATTATTTTTACAGATGCCATAGAGAAATGACTATGAATTGAATTAAGTATGAATGATAAATTTACTCATGTCCTTCCCATTCTCATAAGACATACAATGGACATTACTGGAGGATTATGCCCACAAATGCAGCAGGAATATCTGAGTGGATGTTCATATGATTAACGAAGCTAAATTGATGGTTATATAGAAATGAATTATTCAGATTCAAAATGGAACATTGGCCAGATTTGTTTCACTAATTAAAGTACTGCTTAATTATGTTTTACAAAGTATATAGACATTAGATGAGATAACTCATTCCATCGCTAAAGAGTAAATCTTGCACAAACTTAATTTTAGTAAATTAATAACATCTCATTTACTTGATGGACAATCATGGCTTTGTCATTCAATTTAAGAGAAAGTTCATAATATTTTGTACATGCTTATAAATATATTGTAAAAGGCATACATTTTCATCCCCTCTGATAATTATTCAAATAAGTTACAAATCTTGATATGTTTTTTTTAATGAGGAATGATGTTTCAAGTTACCTCCAAAAACTGAGTCTGGAGTAAGCACAGGCTCAAAAATTGTAGTAAGGGGGTATATTTATAGATAGTTTCACAAACTCTGTGTTCTACTGTAGCCACATGCCTCATATCAAAGTGTTTGAGGATAATGGATATTCAAAGTTATATTGGGAAGAAGGCGAAAGTTTGCACAAGCAAACTTCCATTAATATATATTTTGATCTAAGACAGGGTTGTCAAACTCACGTTGTCACAGCATTGTCACGGTGTTGTCATGTGATGTATCACAATTTTTCCCTTCACTAAACTGGGTGTGGCCAGCATATGACACATCCGGGCCACAGGGCGTGAATTTGACAGCCCTGATCTAAGATATTTGCTCCTAAAATGGTGAGTTTCATAGAGAGTAACTAGAAAGTTTAGCAGTACTAAACAATTTAAACTTCTCCAAAATACCATACTTTATAAAATATATTTAATATGTAAAGATATAATTTATTCTCTTAATTCAGTAAAATTTATTGTAACTACCTGATACTGCACATTGGATATTGTGGTTTATATATATAAACATATTTGTCCGAATTATGCAAATCCTGTATGAAACTTGATTAATGAAAGACATAATTTTTATGTTGATAAAAATATTTTGGATTATACCAAACTGAGTATATTCTAAAGCTGCTACAAAATTTATCAAGGAACTATACTATTATTTGCTCAATCAAAATCTCAGATTTACAAGGTTTTTTTTTAATATGAATAATTCCCAAACAAGCAATTTTGCTACATGGTTACTGAAGAACATAATGAGTAATTTTACAGAAGTATGAAATCAAATCAATTTACTACAGACATGATGGGCTACCTCTGTGTCTTAAAGGGTCCTGGATAATGCTTTTTCAAATGAACATGCAAGGTCCCCTAGTTCTTCCCCCTGGACAGTTATTTTGTTCCACTGATTTTATTTATTTTATTTTATTTTTATAACCATCCATCTCACTAAATGATTCTGCGTGGCTTTATCTTACTTTCCACCCTCTGGTCACTCTACTGATGTATCCCTAGTCCTAGTTTCAAATTACTTTCATTTGAACACAGCTAAAGATATAGTCATAAACATATCTTACAGTATTTATAATTCAACTTTAGAGCCACTTGGACCATAAATACTGTAAAACTCCACAGAAGCCATCCCCATTGACCCTGGCCATCACTTCAAAACAATAAGGCACAGGAGGAATGGTGTTTTACCCTTACAGCTTACACAA
The DNA here is from genome assembly GCF_028640845.1 of Ahaetulla prasina. NCBI lineage: Eukaryota > Metazoa > Chordata > Lepidosauria > Squamata > Colubridae > Ahaetulla > Ahaetulla prasina. The sequence continues at coordinate 135,830,139 of NC_080539.1, forward strand.
GCTAAAACTATTATGCTTACTATGTTCAACTTCTGATAGCATCGTATTTTAGTGTGTTCACCTACACATTTTAATATATGTAGATGTATTAATTAATTTATTTCCTCAGTGTCATGCATGAATATATATTAGTGATTAATAGTAAACTAGTTGTGAATTGTTCTGTTTCTTCTGAATCAATTGGATGAAGCATCTACTTATTCAGATGTCATGGGAAAGAATAATCTGTAAGCATGCTGTAATTCAGTATCATTTTCCCATTCAATGGTTACTTCATTTTCCCCCCTTCTACATTGCAAATGGTCATCTCTCTCAAATTGGGATTTTTCCCTTGCTTCCACTGTGAATGTGATCTAAGGGATAGCACATACAATCAGTTGAATCTCAGGTGATAAATGAGGATGCATTCAATTAGTGAAAATCTATCCAAAAAAAAACAAAAACTTTCAATCCCACAATTGCTGTTGTTGTGTGGAAATCATTATGAGGTGTCTCAGATTGTGTCTCTGTACTTGTGTATTCATGGGAGCATTCACTGTATTAAGAAAAAAATGAATATATGCAGTGGTTCAAAGATAGAACTTAGTGAGGGCCTGTTATGCAATAAGCAATATTGTGCCACTGAATCAACAAGAACTAGGATTACATTAGTGGGAATGCTGAAGTACTAGGAGTACTTGTCACACAATTGTTTTGTTTACCATAATGAATGGTGGTCTCAAATTAGAGCTCCATATGGATCTAGGCTTCTCAACCAAAGGGATAGAGGTACACACATATCTTCATAGAAGTGGAAGGGACATTCTTTGAATATAATGGAAATTTAAATGTGCGTTGCAACTTCAGCACCCACAAAGATTTTTTGATCAGAACTGATGTCCTTAATGTCATTAAAGGTATTATATTTAATCATTAGTGTTTTTTATCAGGGCAGCCTGGTCTACCTGAATATGGGATGGAGCATACTGCTTCCGCTTTCGCCTTTCAGCCCCAATCCAGGAGCCTTTGCAGGCAATCACTTTCACAACAAACTATTTTTGTGTTAAATTTATTTTAATTGTAGGTAAATATAAACTTAATCATAAGCAGCACAACATTAACAACAAAACGTAACATTTTAAACTAAATTATTTGCATATTACAATATCTAATGAGAAATTCTTATAGAAGAGACATATACTTTTATTTAGAGCAGAAAAGCTTCTTTTGTAGTTTTACAAAGACACTGATCAATTACATACCTCCATAGTGCTGCATAGACAACTGCTAGGGTGATCAAAGCCAAGCATGAAAGGCCACTGCCTACTATTAGGGTTACTGAGGGAGCACCAGATGATTCCATGATCTGTGGATCATAACAAATATCTATCAGAGGAAACCATATTCTAATAACTGCAGCAAAAAATAATATGTTGCAAATCTGGCACATAGTTATTTCATGTCAATGGTATTACCAGTAAGCAGCCATTCCTCCCTACTTTAGCCTCAATTTGAGACCCTAATGCTTTTAAGCCCCTGGGATTTCAGAATACCAAATTAATACCTATTGTGTTGGCCTTGAATAAGATCAAGACCAATTTCACTCACCAAATAAAGAAATAGTTTTGTTTCTTTCCAAGAAGGTTAGTGATATCAACAGTTCCATGGGAGGCCATTATATTTATTGCCATTATAGATTCTTAGCTTTAGAAAAAGACCAACAGTTTGGAATTACATCTTCCCTTGAAAGCCAAAGTAATGAGCTGAAGAAATAATTTGGCTTATTTTGACAAATTAAATGCTGTCCAGTTCCTTATCCAATACTTATGACCAAACTTTTTGACAGTACAATAACTTTGCCTTAAAGCTATACATTTTTTCTTGTGGCTTTAAATGGATAAAAGAAACAACTATGGGAGAAATTAACAAAAACGCATAGAGTAATTGAAAAATCTGGACCTTTAAAACAAACAGAAAAAAATTTCTTCTTATGTTTAATATTTTCACAGTTGAAGAATAAATGACCTTGAGGAAGAAAGGGAATTCCACACATTCTCACACATACCAGCACTTCTACTTCTTTTATCAGTTTTTTTAACTGCAAAATGTATATGTCATTGGCTAATTAAACCAAGAAGTTTTCAGAGATACCCTGCTTGATTTAGCAATATGCTGCTGAAAAGCCTAAAGGCTCCAGTGTAAATTACATTTTATCTAGATATGATGTGTCATCTAGGCAATATAAAATGTATTGCTTAAAATGGATTTTGAGTTTATTTCAGTCAGACACTTCTAGGTTACAGGTAAGATGATTGCTGACTGTACATTTAACACTGTTTCCCTTAGGTTGCCCAGGTACTTGAAAATCTATTTTAATAGGCAGGGCTTTTTTTAAAAAAATCCATACATAGTTATTTTTAGTTATTTTACATTTTTGTTCTTGTTTTATGCATATAAAATTGTCTCTCATAAATGTCAACAAATAATATATATTCCCTGTACTGAAAACGCACAACTGCAATCTGTTTAACAAGAGTGGCTAGGTTCCCTATTCTACTGGCACTAATGATCAGAAATATCTCGCCCATTCCTATTTCATTAATTTATTCTTAAATGTAATCTATTACAGCTGCTAAATTTCCTCTTTACAAATAGGACCTGCTCGACATCTGAAATTGACAGTAGTTGTTTATGTGGCAAAAATCTGTAATTCATTTCCATAAACTGTAAGCTACGAGGGAGAAGATCCAATCTCTTTCTGACCCGCAGCAGTGATATAATTCCTGAATACAGGTTACTGAAAAATCTCTGGAGTTAATCCGGAATGCATTAAAACATTCTCCCAGCCTTTCCATTAAACTCAGGGATTTTTTTTTTTTTTAGTTTCCCTCCCCTCCTTTGTTACTTACTATTTCTCTAGGTTGCTGAGCCAAAATGGCGAAGGTAGAGAGACGATCACATAAGCATTTTGTATGGGATGCATCGGTAAGCACAGTTTTACATCCCTGGGTGGACCAGGTTCCCAAAGAGTCGTTCCTGCAAGAAGAGAGAGAGAGAGAGAGAGAGGGAGAGAGAGAGAGAGGGAGGGAGGGAGGGAGGATGAGAGGCAGAGGAGGAGGAGGGAGGGAGAGAGAGAGAGAGGGAGAGAGACAGAGAGAGAGAGAGAGAGAGAAAACCGGGATAATTACGGCGGGCGGTCAATTCCGTGAAAAGAAAAGGCAGTTTAATTGAGAGCAGAGTCTAGTGTGGGTTCCCGGACAGAAGAGATCTACTTGTTGTTGAATAGGACTTAATTTAGATGCATCTCCAGCTGTACAGTAATGCGGGGGGGGGGAGGAGGAATAGAGGCGGCGTGGAGGGGGGGGGATAGAAGGCAAGCAGGCAGCTCTGCCGAACGCAGTGAGCTGTCCAAAGCTCTTGGTGCTGAAGCCACGTCCAGCTTCAGAGTTCTTTCTGCCAGCCAGAAAAGCGGAAGCTTTTCCCCGCCGTCCGCCGCTTCCCTTAAACTGCTCGGAGCACTGCAAAAACTCATCGCGGGGGGAATAAAACAAAAGCCTCTTATGGCGTTCCCTCTCTCTCTCTCTCCCGGCCCCCCCCCCCGCCCACCCCCCAGTGCATACCATCACTGCCTGGGTCTGGCTTCACGCGTATGTGAGGCTACAACCTTTCTTTCTTTCTTTCTCTCTCTCTCTCGTGGACGCGTGTGCAATTTAAATGCGGATGGCCGTGAGATATCTGCCTGATTAAGACTGATTTGAGATTGGCCGATTCTTAGGTCTTCTTCTGCTTCTCGGCTACGCTCGTTGCTGCTGCTGTTAAGGTAGAGATTCTGCTCCGGTTGTGTTTTTAACGTTCAAGCCTGAGGATTTCACCCTGGAAACCGGCAACAGCATTCCTCCTCCAACTCTTCCTTTCTTTTTCTTTCTTTCTTTCTTTCTTTCTTTTTTTTTGCCGCGCCTCTAGCAGTTGGGTGGATTTCAGCAGGGCACCACATCTTCAAAGAGACACCTGGTCGCCCTCCAGACTTCCCCCTGTCCAACTTGATTTCATCCTTTCTCCTCCCTCCCCTCTCAGTTCTAGGGGTATCGAAGGTGGGGGGGGGAGGGCTGGTTGGAAGTATTAAGGGATCTCCCCCCTCGCCAGACCCCCCCACTCGCCAACCTTTTGGTTTTGATTTTTAAAAGCAATCACCTATCCCTGATTAGATTAGCCCTTTAAAAAGACAAAAGCTCCTGCTCAAATCTTCCCCAGCAGAACAATAAAATGGTACCAACCCACGTTTTCCTTGTGCGGAGAAAAAGAACGAGGCAGGAGTGGGGGTGGGGTAGCGAAGAGAGAGAGAGCGAGGAAGAGCGAGAGCAAGATATTAATCTTGCCTTCGTGTGAATTAAAGGCATTTGGGGGGTGGAGGGCTTTGAAAGAACTCAAAACTGCTATCACTGATTGTATGTATTGCATATTAAAATTGGATATTTTCCTTTTCCCTTGCATCCCTCTGCATAAATAATCTCTCTAGCCCACCTCAGGTTCATTGCCAAGCTTCCTATGCAGCTATTCACATATTGCCTAAGCTTCTGCTTATGCACTAGTGGGAGGACTCTGCCAGGAACAGCAAACTCTCTTACTTTCCCTCCCCAAGGTCCTTAAAATAAAAAGAAGCTGGAGTGGAGGAGTGAAAGCTTTCGCCTTCAAATACCACCCCCTTCTCTCTGCCTTTGAACCACCTGCTTTGGATTTCCCTCTTATTTCACGGGCATTATTGTAAACAGCAATCCTCACACACTAGTCCTTTTTTCTTCGAAAGGTACATCATCCCAGCCCACTGTGCACCACCTTATTCTTCCATGCCCTGCGGGTTCATCCTTCGGCATTATAAATACTTTCAAGACCAGCCCGTAAAATAACGCTTAGCCCTAGATGTCATTTAACTATAAATCAGAAGACTATTTATTAAAAACTTGGAAACTACCACTACTAAATGTATCTGCCATGGATGAACCGCACACATTCGTTGTATTTGTCCTCCTGAATATTATTTTACTTTGTCGTGTGCTGTTCAAGCACAAATGAAATACATTTATCAGAGATGATTAAATATTCAAGAAGATGCTAGTTTAAGGGAAACTGATATGGCTTAACACATAAAAACAATGTTCAATTTTCAATTCAGTTCAATTCAGAGGGGTGCTTAATAGGGCTGGACTAAACATGGAAAGTACTGGGCTGCAGCCTAATATTTGGTTGAAGGCTACTGTTTTCAGGATGTGATGGTTAGAGTTGGGAGAGCCTGTTTGATTGCCATCATATTTAAAATTCAAACTCAATCCACTGTGAATTAGACCATAAACCTCAACCAATAGAGAAGAAGGAAGAAAATACAAGGTTTGTTTTACTTAAAACCACATCATCTATAATGCACACTCATATCCATATTATTAAGCTTAGATAATTTCTACATCATCAGTTTGATGGCTAAAGTCTGCAAGACTTTCTAGCCATTCTAGTTTAAAGACTAGAAAAATATGAATTCAAGTCTTCCTGTAGGGGGAAAAAACTAACTTGGATGAAAAGACAGAAATCTAAAAAAATATTTAATATCATTAGCCACAATTCATGGTGCTCCTTAGGGAATGTACAAAGTTCTGTTTATATAACCTGGATTTTTGTGGTCTTGTTGTCTCCATTGTATTACTTTGGATACCAATTCTACCACTCTGTCCAGTGATAGAAATGGTTTGTTTGGTAACCAAGGGAAAACAGGAAGAGAAGAAACACTGACTGCAGAATCTAATAAAATCTATTGGTTAAATGGTTATTGGGCTTCCAAATTAGCAAAAGGCCTAATTTGTATGTTGTTTTTGTGGCATGGCTTTCTCTTAGCTGGTTCACATCTATCTCTCATAATGTATAGGGTGCCTATAATACATACAGCTACTTCTTATATAAGTTTCAAGGGCCTTGAGAAAGACATGAAAATGCAATCAAAGCATTCAATTGTTGTATGACTTTGATGCATTAATAATGAAACTTGGAAGCCAACCATGTTGTTCCATTTATTTAAATGGTCTTCCTCTATTTAAGTGGAATGATACGCTTAGTACTAAGTACGAAATGTTATAGCATTGCTTCTCTATAAGCTAGGCTTGCCTAAGATCATCCATTAAGACTACAAGCAAACCATGGAATGATCCAGAATAATGCTTGATCCTGATTTGACCACTGCATTGTACATGTGGAGGATGAGAGAGATTAGGATACCTCAAAAAATGTATTACAAAAACAGGACAAGACTAAAAACTGTGCATACTGGTAATTATAATTCTAATAGATTAACACAGGATTTTTTTAAAAAAAGTTTTATTTTCAAGTCAAAGTTTTTTCCTTATATAATTTAATTAAAAATTCACCTTAGCTGTGCATGACTACTATTCCCCTAAGTGTTACTCCCCTAAATAAAATTTGCTTAGAATGCACAATGCTGGCAGCTCCTGGAAAATTGTGCCACCTCTTGTTGAATCCATCTGTATTTTTTGATAAGAATCTTCTTCTTTTCAAAAAGCTAATACTGAAAAGGATTATTTCTAACGTTTAAGTCATATTTCCACACAAGACACTTTCCATTTGATGATGGAAAGCATCCAATATATCAAGGAACTATAACAAGAAGAAACACAACCACAATTCAATTAGAAAATGAAGGATGGTGCTATCCTTGATTCTACTCCATTAGTTTCACCACCTAATTTTGGGAATACCAAAATTTTCAGAATTTTGGTAGTTATCAGAAGGGACAGAGTAGAAATGTCTTCTTAATTGAGTGGAATAAATCTTGCTTTACTGTGGCTCCAGTCTAAGGCCCATTCGATTACTGAAGGTCTATAAAGGAATATAAAAGTGCAAAGGGAGTAAGGGCACACACCCTATACTTGGAAGTATGGACACGTTGCTCCCGTGTAACACCACTCCTGCGTAGTCTGCACTGGCTACCTGTGGTCTTTCGGGTGCGCTTCAAGGTTTTGGTTACCACCTTAAAACGCTCCATGGCTTAGGGCCCGGGTACTTACGGGACCGCCTGCTGTTACCTTATGCCTCCCACCGACCCGTACGCTTGCACAGAGAGGGTCTTCTCAGGGTGCCGTCCGCCAAGCAATGTCGGCTGGCGGCCCCCAGGGGAAGGGCCTTCTCTGTGGGAGCACCTACCCTCTGGAACGAACTTCCCCCTGGTTTGCGTCAACTTCCTGACCTTTGGACCTTTCGCCGTGAACTGAAAACGCACTTGTTTATTCAAGCGGGACTGGCCTAAATTTTTTAAACCTTTTGAATTTTAAATAATTTTAATTGGGGTACTTTTATGAATTTTATGGGTTAAATTTGATGGTTTTAAATTTTCGGCCATTTATAGAATATGTTATTTTAACTTTCTGTTTTAATTTGTATATTGTATTGTTTTTTATAATCTGGCTGTACACCGCCCTGAGTCCTTCGGGAGAAGGGCGGTATAAAAATCTAAATAATAAATAATAAATAAATAAATAAATATTCATACATATACATTTGAAGAAACCACAGATTTGGAGAAGTGTATGAAAACATTACTCTTACACACAAACTCAAGCAAAACCATTGCAAAACCTAGAACACTCATAAAATAAGAATCCAGCACCTTACTGAATTGGTGAGATCATCCCCAGCAAAGCTATGATTTGAATGTTGCCCTTGTCATGATCAGAGGGAGCAATAATTGTCAGATCTTTGCTCCCTCTACAATCTTCACTCTTTTAACATTGCTCTGAAGAGTCCTTCAACCTTCCCAATTATATGTTCAATGTCAGAACACAGATAGGGGACTATAGAGGTTGGGAAACAATGAAAATTGCTTCCTTCCTTGTCCCATCAGCAGAAAAGTTCTACTGGCTTGGAAATTTTCTGTGGATGGAAGAAACATTCCTGTTCACAGAAGACTGACTCTGGAACCAAGCCAAAGAGAATAATTAAGTTTGCATAATAACATGACTAGTTAAATTTATCACGCAATTTCAGTGTTCACAAAATATATTTTTGAGTACGTATTCAGAACAACTTTTTAATTATCCTCCTTAAATTCTATATATTTTCCAAATGATCTGTCTACAATTATAAATAGACTAAATAATGTATAAATAAAAAAAATGAAAACAAATCTGGAGTAAATGAGATATGTGATTCATTTAGCCGAAGTACATCTTGTTGCTTCTGTAGATCCTGTATCATTGGCTTTTCAGTTCCTTATATTAGTCAATCAAGTGGCTATTTTGGTTTCACCAAACTTACACTATTTTTTAAAAATATAGAATAGAATAGAATTTTTTATTGGCCAAGTGTGATTGGAACACAAGGAATTTGTCTTGGTGCATATGCTGTCATTGTACATAAAAGAAAAGATACATTCATCAAGAATTCGAAGGTACAACACTTAATGATAGTCATAGGGTACAAATAAGCAATCAGGAAACAATCAATATCAATATAAATCGTAAGGATACAAGCAACAAAATTACAGTCATACAATCATAAGTGGAAGGAGATGGATGAGGGGAATGATGAGAAGATTAATAGTAGTGCAGATTTAGTAATAGTTTGACAGTATTGAGGGAATTATTTGTTTAGCAGAGTGATGGTGTTTGGGAAAAAACTGTTCTTGTATCTAGTTGTTCTGGTATGCAGTGCTCTATAGCGTTGTTTTGAGGGTAGGAGTTGAAACAGTTTATGTCCAGGATGTGAGAGTTCTGTAAATATTTTTACAGCCCTCTTTTTGACTCGTGCAGTATAGAGGTCCTCAATGGAAGGCAGGTTGGTAGCAATTGTTTTTTCTGCAGTTCTAATTATCCTCTGAAATCTATCTCTGTCTAGTTGGGTTGCAGAACCAAACGAAACAGTTATAGAGGTGCAGATGACAGACTCATCTTGTAAGCCAATCTTTCTTTATCTAATGCTCTCCAGATTTAATGGGGTTGGAACTCCCAGAATTCCAAAGCAATGGGCACAATGGGCCAGTAATTCTGGAAATTATATAATGAGCCTTTTTGGAAGACAAAAGATATACTGGAAATTAGCAGCATCTGGAAGGGCACATCAAAAACAGAAGATAACAGAAGCAGCACGATCGCTTAGGGTTTGCCTCTTTTATATAGGCAATGGCACTACAGTATATGCGTGTATGAAGAGGTGGAACTTGCAGGGTGATTCCATTCCTCTTGTTTTGCCATTTTTGACACACATACGCACAGATACTCTTGTTGCTATGGCTGCTGATGAAACAGTTGTATCTTGGAATAGCTGGCTAGATCCTTAAAAGTCAGCCTGTATATATGTTCTTTGGTGAGGAAGCAAGAAGCCCTTCACTTCATTGCTCTTGTCATTTTTTGTCATTTATTTTTTTGGGATGTTATTGTAATTTCTTTTATCGTTGCGAGCTGCCCAGGGCTGTTGAGAATTGGGCAATTTACAAGGAACCTTACATACAAGTTACGCATGAAATTCTTCCAAAAGAATCTTGGGAAATATAATTTCTAAGAGTGGATAATTTTTCTAGGGTGAAAAATAATTCACAGAACTTTCTATGAGAGAAGCTAAGGGTTATAAAGCAGAATGCTACAATGAATGCTTTGTGGTATCATTTCACCAGATCTTCACAAGTCCTAATTTATCTAAGAGAGGTGCAATTTATTTCTTAGCTTGTATAGAAATATCATTTTAAGCTTTCAAGATATTAGATGGTTCAGCTCTTACAATGTTTTCCTATCTCTCACAAAGACTACTATCCTTTCTTTCTTTTGGACCTTTCCTGTGCAGAGTTGCCACTCTGATCACAAACTCAGTGGCAGTGGCTCTTTTTAATGCTCTCAGCCGATGCTCACAACTGCTACAAGAAAGGAAATGCTGTTGCACATTATATGTTTACATGGAGCCCAGTTGCCTTGATAATTTTGCATCTCACAGGAGAAGTATTGATTGTCTAATTAGTTGCTTTCCAGAGATGTAACACAATACAATACAATACAAATTGTACTGAATAGAAGCACATGTTTCCTCTTTGTACACAGCAAAGCTTTTGTTTATCTGGAATGTGGGAGTTAACTCTGGAAATAATATTTAATTGCTAAAGCAATACCGGGGAAATACAATGAAGAAATGATGAGCTATTTACCTGTTAGTTTTATTATGTAATGCAGCCTTCACAACATGATAGTCTCAACATCTCTTAGGTTATATATATTCTATCATCCTAGGCCAATATGAGGGAATACTTAGCTGAAATAAGGGAATTCTAAAATCATGTAAGAGAATAAATCGGAGGAGGCTGCTCTAGGAGTGTTCTTCCTGGGCAGTCTTTTTCCCAGTGATGTTAAGATTATATTGATTTTAAAAGTCACTCACATCTATTAATATTAAATGCTGGGCTTCTACCCAGATTTTTTGTTTTGTTTTGTTTTAAAGCATAGATGGTATAGCGAAATTTATTTGGCCAGTTTCAGAATAGTGGCTCAAATTCTCAGCCAGGATAAATTTGTTTGGATTCTCTTCTGCTCTAGGATAAAGTTCATATAGCTCTACTCCATTGGAAACTGCCCTATTACTGTGACTAAGAATGAACTTTAATGAGTGTCAAAAAAGCTAGAACTCTAAATAAGGATTCTGAAAAATAATCAAAGGGCCCTGTTTTGTCACTTTACTTTTGGATAGAATAGACTCACAGCTTTATACATACTGTAACTGTAGTTATGTATCCTAATTTCCATAATAATACAGTACGTATATTTGAAACTTACCCCATAGTCAAGAACTGTGATCTTCGGATTATCTTTTAGATAGTTAGCTATTCCACAGCATCTTCACAGAATCATAACATATGATGACTGGAAGGGGTTTCAAGATCATCTAGTCTAACACCCTTTCCAATTATCCAAGAATCCATGACAATAGCATCCTCTGCGAATAGTCATTCGGCCTCTGATGAAACACCTCCATTGAAGGAGACCTCCCTCCCTCCAATCATTTCCTGCTAAGGCAGCCTGTTCCATGGCTGAATTGCTGCTACTGCCGTATTAGAAAATGTTTCCTGATGTTCAACCAGCAACATCTATTTCCTTGCCATTTAAACCCATCGTTGCTTGTCCTGCCTTTGGAATAGCTGAAAAATTCTTCCTAGAATTATTCATCTCACCCCTTTGGATATTTGAATGCAGCTGTCATGTCTCCCTGCGATCTTCTCTTCTCCAGGCCAAACCCTCAGGAGTTTCCAACCATTCTCTGTTTTTCTTTCCAGGACCTCAGTTTTATCGAATTTATTTCTTTTGCAATTAATGTAGGTCCCCACTATTAGATTTGGAAACCAATACTGTGTACCTGTACATGTGCTATACCCTCTGCAGGCTGCTCATCCTAACCCTACTTCTAGTCAATTGTTTAGTAATTTGACAGTACATCTTGTCATGTGCCAATGATAACATGGTAGCATCCACAATAAAGCTAATAATATAATATGGTATATAACAGTGTACATGTATTAATATATATATTATACAAATTGATAATATATTAATGTATAGTCTAGTAATAATGCAATCTGATATGAATCTATTACGAAAAGCTTTCCATAGAAATGTGCTCCTTCCTTGTTGCTGTGACTATAGCATGAACCTATACAAGTAGCCATCTATTTTGTGTAATTATAATTGCTTGGGGCTTTAGTGGCATTAAAAACGCCTTCAATTTTGTGAATGCTGAACTTTTATTTAAAATGCGATGGTTTATATCCTCAGTGTCTGTGTATTCCCTTGCTACAAAATTCCAATACTGAAGAGTCATTCAGCCTCACCCTTTCATCAACTGTTACATTTGTTTTAATTTATTTAGTTCACCTGCTGGCTATGTTCTCCCCTGTTGTGCTAAGACTGCAATTGGAACAATCATTCAACTCCATTTGGTGCGGCCATTTTAGATTGCGGTGAGACCTGGTGCATTAAATATCACTTCAGAGTATTTATATTGGAGGAATCATGCAGAAGAGATAGTAGTGCCAAAGCAGATCATAGAATCATGGTCCAAACACTCACAATGCACTGGCGGAAACATTTTTCCAACCTTACATCATGTAATATTGTGAGAAATAACAGGGCAGAGCACATCCATCCATGATTCTTAGCTCCTGTTGAAATATATGACATACATGACATCCTAACAGCAGCAAAAAATAATGATTACTAAGAATGTGCCAGGATATACTGCAAAAACTATTCATGTAGCAATGAACTTATCACATAATATACACTAATTGCTGCATTATTCTTCTCTGATGAAACCTCTACCAATATGGGGGTGTACGGGCGTGAGATTTATTTGTTGTTGAGTTGATTTGTTATGCCCTTACTCTAAACACTCCTGGTTCCAGTATCTAATTATCTGAATAATAACACCCCAGGGTGTTTAGAAGATAAAGTCCATTCTTACATGTACTATGGGCTTATTTTAAACAATGCAGCTTATAGATAGATACTCTTCCTTACATTGTGGATGCTTATGAACAGAAGACCGACAATGAAATGTTTACATGGATTCCATATTTAAAGAAATAACAGTGTTACATTAGCTTTTCACATCAAAGCCTGTCATATCTCTTATGAGACTGTCCAGTTTAGCTGACCATGGTAATGTATTGGACATCGTATACCTTGGCTTCACCATAGCATTTGACAGTCTCCCCATAAGATCATAGTTGAGATTATGGTAAATAATGTACCTTACACCATGTTGTCATCAGATGATACAGTACTGGTTTTAAAAAAATACCCCATGAGGCATGTCAATGGCCCCATATCAAGCTGAAAGGAAGTGTGAAATAACTCTCCCAGTGTGTATGTCTATATATGTATAGATAGATGATAGACAGATAGATAGATGATAGATAGATAGATAGATAGATAGATAGATAGATAGATAGATAATAGACAGACAGACAGACAGACAGACAGACAGTTAGATAGATAGATAGATAGATAGATAGATAGATAGATAGATAGATAGATAGATAATAGACAGACAGACAGACAGACTCATACACAGAGAGAGACACACACACACACAAAATGAGTATATTTCCCCCTCTGGATTTCCCCATCTCTACTCCATTCTCATGTGGAGAATGCTTTCTATTCTTTACTATAAGGCCTGTTTTTCAACATTTTGATCTACCCATATTAATCTTTCTCCTCTCCATATCTTTCTTTCACTGAAATCTTCCAGTTGGCAACCATTTCTTAATTACTATTCTTGTCTTATTTCAGCTTTTACATCTACTTTGGAGGGAAACTTAAAAATATCCATGCTCCGATTGATGGGAACTTGTGGTTTAAATAACCAGGAAATCCCTATTAAAAAAATAGTTGTCCCAAATTTGTGAATGTATATCGAGAAAAATTGGCGTTCCACACCTATCAAATTAACTCATAATGCTTCTTTTAGTCTCTAAACACTATTTGCTAAATGATGATAAGATGGTTTCTTTTCAACATATATGTCTTACCTAGGGCAATGTTTCCTAAAGTGAGGGTCCCATAGACTCTGTTAGGAGTCTGCAAAATCAAAATTATTTCTCAGATATTGAAGATACTTGCAAAAATTTAAAAGAATAACTGTCTTTTCATTATTACCTTTTAAATGGTAAAAACATAGACATGTATGAAAAAAATATTTACGTTTAATATTTCTATTTTAATTTGATTCAATAAATTGGTTGGATGAATGTATCATTTTCAATTTTTAATAAATAAATATAGATATTGTTTCCTGATTGCTTATTTGTAGCCTATAACTATCATTAAGTGTTAAATTTGTACCCTATGACTATCATTAAGTGTTGTAAGTGTTATACCTTGATGAAGGTACCTTTTCTTTTATGTACACTGAGAGCATATGCACCAAGACAAATTCCTTGTGTGTCCAATCACACTTGGCCAATAAAAATTCTATTCTATTCTAACCCACATAAAGATAAATTATTTTGAGGTCCTTCATAATTTTAAAAAGTGGGAAGAGTTCCTGAAAGCAAAAAGGTTAGAAGACTGATCTAGGATACTTTCAACTGTCCATAAGTTGTTATTTCCTGTTTCCAAAATTACTAGTCATTAAAAATTAGATTTATGTATAACTTCTTCCAATATACAGGGCATCCAAAACCAGTTTTATTGTTAATGGTTACATGACACAAATATTAAGTGATCAAATTTTAGGGGTGATCCAAATAGAAATGACAACCATCTGGAAATCAGCTACTAATCTCCAATGGCAAATTGATAGGGATATATATTTAGCTCTCTTTGAAAAGTTAACTCATTGTTTAATGGAATTAGAGTCCAGATTATAATGGCACATATTATTTATTTATTAGATTCAGTATTTGTGCATATTTACTTTATTAATTGCTCCATCACTGAACATCTGGAGACCCATTTTTTTAAAGAAATACTTCTTCTAAATGACTTTGGTATGTAGTTTATGTCAAACTGATTTATTTTTGTATAGTTCCTTTTTTAAATTAAATTAATGAAAAAGGAACTCGGGAATCTTCACTGAAAGTCAAATGAAGCAGAAGTAAAATTAAAAAAGTAGGTTGACTAGCAATTTGTTCTCAATGTAAATATATATATGTATATATGTGTGTGTACACACACACACACACACACACCAACCAAAAGTGTGTTGTCAGACTATCTTAAGAATTGCCATTGAAATGTCCCCTGTGGAATGTCTTGTGCCTGGCCCAAAGCGTTCATGAGCAGCCTTCAGAGGCTGCATTTCTGGTTCTTGGGGCCAACAAAGCAGTGTCAGCTAGAATCCACATCAAGGCCAGGCCTCAGGCAAAAATATCTCTAGCTTACTCTGAGAACTCAGATGACAAGAAAAATCAAGGAAATCCTTATCTATTCCAGTATTCTAGATTCATGTAAAGTCAGCATTTCTGATTTCTGGATAAATTAAAACCTTTAAAAATTTCTTGGCTAAACACCCTTTTTTCTTAATTAGGCCCTGCGTGCCTAAAAGTGCAATCCATCTTAGTGAATGAAGGGCACGATATTTATATTTCCTCAATCTGGTAATATTGATTAAAAGCCTTATTTCGTTCGGAGTACATTTTGAAAGAGCAGGGGGAAAAAATCCCAACATCCAATCATACTGATTTGGGCTTGAAGCCAAACTTTTCAGTTCATGCATTTCTACATAATTAAAAAAGAAAAAAGAAGAAGATTGTGCTTCTATAAAGGGCCCTCGGTAAAGGAGGATTCCCTCTTGAAGCACAGCTCTCCTGTCACAAACAAAACTCTTCCATTCTTGGAAAAGAAGGTTAGGATTCAAATTTATATTAGTCAAGAGACAATCGTCCCAAAGGTGCTTTTTCAGGAGGCAACTGGACTTCCTTGTTTTTCCCCTTCAAGACATTTTGCTTCTCATCCAAGAAGCTTCTTCAGCTCTGACTGGATGGTGGGGAATGGAAGGATTTATATACCTTGCAGAATACAAGCATCTTCAAAGTAAAAAAGAAAGAAAGTCCAGTTGCCTCCTGAAAAAGCATCTTTGGGACAGCCATGACCTGGATGACTGACTTTAAGTCTGGAGACAAGTTACCTACAGGAAGCTAAGAGTGATATACTGTAGTCATACTACAATTATCGGATGAAATTTAAAGGAACGTGGCCAATCACCTCTTCACAGCAATGAGTTTAAAAAAAACAACAAAACTTCTATTGACCTATACAGGAAAGTTGAGAAGAGTTTTTTAATCACCAAGCAGTGGGCTATTTAAACAGAAGACGTTTCTATTTTTCCTGTGGGAATAAGAAATGGGAATGAAAGACCAGAAAGGGAAAGAGAAGAACTTCCAGGAGATCTAGTCAAGGCTCCCTAAACCTCTAGCGTGCCCATGGATTGGAGTTTCCATGCTGCCTGCTTACTGCTGACATTCCTCTCGAGTCAAAAAGAGGGCTCTGAAAATATCTACAGACCCCTCACATCCTGGACATAAATTGTTTCAACTTCTACCCTCAAAATGACTGCACACCAGAACAGCTAGACATAAGAACAGCTTTTTCCTGAATGCTATCACTCTGCTAAACAACTAATTCCCACAACACTGTCAAATTATTTACTAAGACTGTATTACTATTCTTCTTCTCATCCTTTCTAGTTTTATTTTATTTGTTTCCTAGTAATCAATCCAATTTGATTGCTTATTAGTAACCTATGACTCTCACTAAGTGTTGTATCTTATGATTCTTGATGAATGTATTTTATTTTTTCTTTATGTACACTGACAGCATATGCACCAAACACAAATTCCTTGTGTGTCCAATCACACTTGGCCAATAAAGAATTCCGTTCCGTTCCGTTCCGTTCCGTTCCATTCCATTCCATTCCATTCCATTCCATTCCATTCCATTCCATTCTATTCTATTCTATTCTATTCTATTCTATTCTATTCTATTCTCTCAAAACAACTAGCCCTTAATTGTATGTATTGTAATCCAAAACAAATGAATATAAATTGCAGATGAATTGAGTTAGATAGGTACAGTGTAGGATAGAACTGTACTTCTCAAACCAAAGGACTCTTATTGCATCTCTTGTCAACTCTGATGAATATATGTTAATAAAAAATGTTTATTTAATGGGTTTGGTGTGTCTCCTGACTCTGGGTGGTTAGATCTCAAAAAACTGAAACAAAAAAGACATGTACAGTACATCTGGAACAAACAACCCGATGCATCAAAAAAAAAGAAAAAAAGATCAGAGGCTTGATAGCTATCTGAACCCCAAACCTGGGAGCAGAGCCCAAGACATGCAGATCAGCTGCAGAATGGGAGTGTTAGGGATATCTGGGATAGTAGCACATAGCACATAGACTTATATACCGCTTCATAGTGCTTTAAGGTTCTCTTTAAGAAGTTTACAGAGTCAGCATATTGCCCCCAACAATCTGGGTCTTCATTTTATTGACCTTGGAAGGATGGAATGTTGAGTCAACTTTGAGCCTGTCAGGATTGAACTGCTGGCAGCTGGCAAAATTAGCCTGCAATACTGCATTCTAACCACTGCAGCATCTTTAGGGGGGTGGTGAGAGGATGCCATTCCAGAAGCAGTCACTACAACAGAGCAAGTGCACAGTCTAGGTCCTGATAAATCCAGTCTGTACATTCAATTCAATATTGAATTCATATTCAATATTCTGTATATTCAATTACTTTATTGAAAGGACTTGAAGAGTGTCTACTTTGCCCAATCTTACTATGTCAGCAGAAACTATTGGAGACAAGTAGTCCCTCCATTAACCAAGCCCTGTGCCATGAAGATCTTTATTAATGCCAACCAGCACCTGAATTGCACCTGGAAATGAAGTGGAAACCAGTGCTGTTTGTGAAGCAGCAATGGCACATGGGCATAATAAGGTGTCCTTGT
Source organism: Ahaetulla prasina (assembly GCF_028640845.1). NCBI lineage: Eukaryota > Metazoa > Chordata > Lepidosauria > Squamata > Colubridae > Ahaetulla > Ahaetulla prasina. The sequence goes on from NC_080539.1 coordinate 135,847,605, forward strand.
CATTGCCCATACCACTATATTTTGACTAGCTGCTGAATGGTCTTCAAGGGCAGCCCCAAGTACAGTCCATGAGGTGACTAGGGCCCAAGTCACTATCTAAAGAGATTCTAGAAACAAGCTCAAAGGTTTTCCTGGCCACAGTTGCCACTTGAATAGGAGCTGTGAGCACATCAATCTCAATTGGGTAGATGTATCCAAATGTATAAGCATCTGAACATTATCTTCTTTATATTTAACTTCTGAATTTGGAAACAGTTCAGTTCTGAGTTGTTTTAACTATTTTTTTTTATCAGTCTATATATTTCAGCCATCATCTGTCATAATGTCTAATCATAGGCTGCTTTATTAAAAAGCTTATTATCAGAGATTAAAATAGAAACATCAAAGGTCTCTCTGGAAATTAAAACTTGTTTCTTTATCAACAATGAATAAAAAACTGCTGCTGTTGTCAATATGACCTCACACATAAAATGATATATAAAAATCCTAATATGGATGACTATAAAACTTTTCAGAGTCAGTAAATGATTAATCTTGTGTTTCTAGTATAGTATACAGTAGATGAGGATAAATTTTAAGTACATACAAAATTCCCTCAGGATAATACATTTTGTTTTCTCATCTTACCTCATGGAGCTTTTATAGACAGGATCTAAAAAAATCTATGGCCTGTAGGTCATATTATTTATGCAAACTAAAGAATTTGTGTTGGTGCTGCTATATATGGACTTCCTCATCTGAAAAAAAAATGTTCTCCAACTGCAAATAAGAGACAGTTTTGATATATATAGAGAGAGATTATCAATTTCTCCCTCCCCCCCCATCCAATGGAAGGATTCTAACACATTCCTGCAACTTCCTTGTCATCAGTTGCAGTTCTTTATACTATACACACTACTATAGCTTGAGAAGGAAATTAAACTGACAATACATTGATTGAAGAGAACATAGACGGACAGAATTGGATGTCAATTGTTAGAGACATCTAACCTAGGAGTAAGGAAAAATATTCTGTCAGTGAGAACAATTAATCAATGAAATAACTTGCCTCCTGGGGTTGTGGTTGCCACTCCATCACTAGAGGTTTTCAAAAATAGATTGGACAACTATTTGACCAGGGTGGTCTGAGCAGAGGGATGGACTTGAAGACCTCTGAGGTCTCTTCCAGCCCTATGATTCTAATATTATACTGCATTCCTAAGCCTTCTAATATGTATAATATTTCATAAATGTTAGGAGGTTTTTTTTAAATATTATAAATTGTTATTATTTTGTTTGAAACATCCATCAGAGTATTGTACGATACGTTCTGCAAGAGAAGAATCCACTCCACTGTTAAATTGCTTTATTTTTAATATTCACAAAGTTATAATTGCCTAATATATTCTAATATATTTCCAAGAATGAAGTTAATGCCAGATCTGGTCTTATTTATAGCCTCAAAGAGAGGCATCAGGGAAGATCCATTATGTATTCCCTAGGTTTTTCTCCCTTTTATTTCAAGTCAAAATTGAAATGCTTATAAAAACAGGGGGCAGATAATCTGACCCTGGGAGGAAGTGGTCCTTCTTTCCCAACATTATATCACTAGAATTTCTCCTCCTACACTGCTATTTAGCCATAACTAGGAAAGTAAAGCCTCTTTCTTTTAAAAAAATAATTCAGATGACCCACAAATCAGTGGTGGGATTCAAATTTTTTTTACTACCAGTTCTGTGGGCATGGCTTGGTGGGCGTGGCAGGGGAAGGATACTGTAAAATCTCCATTCCTACCCCACTCCAGGGGAAGGTTACTGCAAAAATCCTCATTTCCTCCCAAACAGCTGGGACTTGGGAGGCAGAGAATAGATGGGGCGGGGCCAGTCAGTGGTGGTATTTTCCAGTTCTCTGAACTATTCAAAATTTCTGCTACTGGTTCTCCAGAACTGGTCAGAATACCACCTCTTCAGGTTCTGACCAGTTCTGGAGAACCTGGTGAATGTCACCTCTGCGAGGATGCATGGCCAGCATTGCGGCGGTACAGCATGGGTCCCGGTGCTCCAGGAAAACACCGATATCCCAGCCAATTAGGGGATCCTTAATGGATCATAGCTGTCCTTAGAGACAGTGAAGAAGGGAGGCAGAGGCTGGTGAAAAAACAGGGAAGTTGCAAGTTCCCTGGAGTGCCGGCATTAGCCTCTGACCCAGCGGCGTGGGAAGAGAGCCATTAGGAGCTGTCAAAAGCCAGGGCGGCCACACAAAAGACTTAAGTAGAGCGGTGATTGAATGGAGTATTGTTACCGGGTGAGTGATTGGCCAACTCACAGGTAAGAAGGAAATATTTTAAAGCTTAAAAGAAGTTCCAACTTGAAATTAGCAGCTAATTGGCATGCAGAAATTTAAAGTGAAGGAAAACAAAAAGCAAAGAGGAATTTTAAGATTAAAGCCTTAAAAGGAAAACTTTCCATCTGGATTTAAAATTGGACATGGAAGAAATTAAAAATAATAAAAGAAAAGAAAATTGAGAAAAAGCATCTTTTACTAACAAAAGGACTTAATTGAGGAAGAGAAAGTAATTATTTTTGTGGATTAACAAGTGACATTTTGTTGCCGGGGGATTTGTGAATTGGAGAGAGACATCTGCTGGTGGAAAGAAAGCATCGTCTACCTTGGGAAACGACTGGAAGAGTGTTTGTTTAAACAGCTGTAGTATGACTTCAAAGAAGGAGTGGAAAGAACAAAGATTCAAATTGGAACGGCTTAAATGAACATTTGAAGTGGACATTATTTGGAAATAAAAAAGAAAACAGAGAGACATTATATGAACTTGAATTTGAACTATACATAAGTTAAAATAATAAATTCAAAAATCCTTTCTCCTTAAATTGAGAATATGGAAAGTTGGGAGGATGAGTATGAGGAATTAAGGGAGATGCTTCAAATGGTGTGAGAATCATTTAAGGGAAATAAAGAAGTGGAGGAGTGGTTAAAATGTAAAAAAGAAAAGGATGAAGAAATTATGAGGGAGAAGCAAGAGGAACAAGAATACAATGTTGAAAAGGAAATAATTGAAGATAAAAACATAGATGATTACACTGGGATTGACTGATAAAATAAAAATGGATAGGGGGAAGTATATCTTTAAAAAGAAGAGAAAGGAAGGAAATGGGAAAAGATTGAGGGGGAAAATTAAAAGAGTAAAAAAAATAGATGATTACACTGGGATTGACAGTGACAGAATAAAAATAGATAGGGGAAAGTATCTCTCAAAAAAGAAGAGAAGAGGAGGAAATGGGGAAAGATTGAGGGAAAAAATCAAAAGAGTAAAAATTAGAAAAGGATGTGGAAAGAAAGATACAAGAAAAAGAAAAAGAAAAGAATGGGAGAAAGGGAGGAAAACTTTGAGAAATGGGATTTTGGAGAGATCGAAAAAAAATGGTTAAAAGGGGAAGAAAAATGAATAGCAGAAAAGAAATTAGAATAGTTGTAGAATTTTTTTGTAAGAAGTAAATTAGAAGAAATATATAAAATTATTGTAAAAGAGAAGTAAGAAAGGATAAATTTTTTATTTTATTTTATTTACATTTATATCCCGCCCTTCTCCGAAGACTCAGGGCGGCTTACAGTGTGTAAGGCAATAGTCTCATTCGATTTGTATATTTACAAAGTCAACTTATTGCCCCCCCCAACAATCTGGGTCCTCATTTTACCTACCTTATAAAGGATGGAAGGCTGAGTCAACCTTGGGCCTGGTGGGATTCGAGCCTGCAATAATTGCAGGCTGCTGTGTTTTAATAACAGGCTATCTTACAGCCTGAGCCACCACGGCCCTACAAATGAAGTGTATGTAAGAAGCAAAAAAGAAGAAATATACTGTTTAATGTAAAATGGAGAAGTAGTTGAAATGTGAAAGATATAATGGGATATATGTTTTACTGTCTGAGGATGCATGGAATTGGAGAGAATTATAGTGGATGGTAAAGAAATATATTTGAAATATTGAAAAAAAAAAGGAAATTAATTGAAATCAAGATATAAAGCTGAAAAGAAGTAAAAAAGAAAGATAAGTATATTGTTTAAGAAAAATAGTCCAGCAGATGAAATGTAAAAGATAGAATGGTTTATAGGTGAAAACAATTGAAAGTGAGATGTAAAATTGAACAAAATTGAAATGTTAATAAATGATGTATCCTAATGAAAGAGAAAAATAATTATTGAACTGGGAATAAGAATTTAAAGAAAACAAGAGGTGGAAGGTTGAATTAATTGAAAGGCTGTAAGGTAAAAATGGAATAAGTTGAAAGACAATGTTAATAATTAAAACATGAGGGGAATTCTGAGAAATATACTCAATAAATGGAAAATTCAGGGTTGTCTGGGCACCATAGTGAAAAATATTGAAATGAAAATGAATACAGCAATAGAGAGAGATAAGAAGGAGGAGAGGGATGGAAGAAAGAGAGAAGGAGAGAGAGGAAAGGAAGAAAGGGAAGAGGAGAGAAAGAAAGGAAGGGGAAATAAGAGTAGGAGAGAAGGTTAGATAGGGAGGAAGAATGGAGGAGGGGGAGAAAGGAAGGGGAAGTAGAGAAGGAGTAGGAGACAAGAGAAGAAAGTAGGAAGGAAAAAACAAGAGAGGGAGAGGAATGAGAAAGAGAAGAAAGATTGCCGTAAAACAAAAAAGATGAAATGGAAGAAAGACAACCCGAACATGTTTGAATATATCAGGATAAAAATTGAATTAGTTAAAAACCAATAAAAGAGAATATATATTAGTAAAAATAGAGAAATTAGAACTTGAGGGCGAAGGAAGATGTGGTTTATATAAATGAGCATAGAAATATTAAGACATGATTAAATATATGGAAAAAGAATACTTTGGCAGAAATTGTAACTAAGTAAAATGCATTTGGATATGTTAAGTTGTGTAAGATATAATATGGTCAATACTCTGTTCATAAACTGTGTGTGTGTGTGGGGGGGGAATTAATAAAAAATTGATTAAAAAAATACCACCTCTGCCACAAATGATTATGAAGAATAAACAAATGTTTATTTCATATTCATTTCCCCCCCCACTATATTTTAATAAGGTTTCAAAGGTGTGTTCACTTGTGTGTTCTTGACACTTGCTCTTGTTCTTTGATACAGAAATAAGTGTTAATGTTCCAGGAAAATTCAATATTATGTTGAAAAAAACTTTATCAAAGTTCCATTTGTCTTTGGTAATTAGCACTTTTAGCTTATCTTGATGTGTGGGTTGTCTCTTCTTCGCCTGTCTGCTGAGCTGCAGTGCCTAGGAATACTTAAACCAAAGAAACTGCAGGGTGGAACAAAATTAATGCTTTCCTTCAGTGCATCAGATTCCTATCAAATTAGCAGTCTCTTCAGACTGCTGCAGAGAAAACAAATTAAAAAGTTCAGAATCGGATGCCTAGAAACACGACTGATTGTCTTCTTAATTCCTTTCAATTTAGTGAAAGTTAATTTCATGAAACCCAGGTACTTAAGACACGTTCTGGGAGAGCAGAGCTGACAATCCGGGCAAAAGGAGGAGCTAGTGAGAGGATCGATTCCCTGGAATTCCTTTCTGGATTACTGAAAAGATTAGGATTACTTACAAATTTGGTCTGTGGCTTTGCTCAGGGAAAAAGATCACAAAGCAGTGATCTCCAGCAGGCTTGAGAGCTCTGTGAATGGCGAGAAAACTTCCTGCCTAAGCCCCAATTCCTTGTCTTCAAAAGGACACTGAGTTTGTCTACAGCAGGGGTGTCAAACACGATTTCACTGAATGCCACATGTTCTGTCCTCCCTCGCCTCCATCCAAATGATGGCTTAATTAGCTGGCACTATCAGCTCTGGCAGCAGAATAGCCAGCGTCTGCCAAGAGCCTCCATTATCTTTCACGATGCTGGTGAGTCACCCAGGAACAAACGTCAGCTCAATCAGTGGATTTGCCTGTTACAAAGAGACACAGCAGCTCTCGCTGCCTTTTATATCCTGTGGGGTGTGGCTCCATGACTCAGCACTTCCTAGGCCTGCCCCACCCTTGCTTCTGTTGTTTCCTCCTCTCCTGCCTATGCAACCTAGGGTTCAACCAAGCCTGATTGCCATCAGCTGGGTCTGCAGGCATGGCCTGGGGGGGGGGGAAGAGTCAGGGACGGAGGCCTCGTTATCTCTTCCACCTGGCCTGTTTCTGGCTCCTGGAGCTGAGCCAGGGAAGCTGGTGCTCCCGAGATTAGTCCTGACGGCCCTTCCCCCTCACTGTCCAAGTCACTTTCTGGCAGCAGGCCTGGCTCCAAGTCACTTTCTGGCAGGAGGCCCGGCTCGGGGGGCGCAGACACAACACCACATCAATGTTTGACCTCGGGCAGCCATGGCCAGGGTGGGCATGGACAGATCAATGTCACTCATCAAGGCTCCGATTTTGGCAGTGTTGGCCTCCTTCAACACACTGCCAGCAAAAACGGAGCTTGGGGAGGCTGCGTGTGGCTCGCTTGGCTATGTTTTCGCTGGCAGAGGGCTGCAGGAGGCTGTCGCAGCCGAAAACAGAGTCCAGGCGGGCTGTGTGTGGCTCTCCTGAGCCATTTTCACTGGCAGAGGTGCCCTATGGGCCAGTCCTTCACTGTTTCCAGGGTGGGCCCCCGGGCCAAATCTAAGCACCCCATGGGTCGGCTCCGGCTCCTGGGCCTTGAGTTTCATACCCTTGGTCTACAGCCTTTCTTAATTATTTTAGGAGACTGCTTGTTCATAAGTTACCAGATGTTTAAGATGCTTCTGAAAGACAAGCTGTCAAAAACCAGATCTTCCTTCTACCATGGATGAAAGAAGTTCTAAGTAAGTTTAAGTATTAACAAGAAAAGGTTTAATTTTTGGAACACAGCAGAAGAGGGACTAAAATGTTGGTTTTGGAAAGTTAAAGGGCTAGACAGACTTGAGAAAATATTTCCTATGGGGCGTTTAAAAATTTATAAAAGAAAATACAAAATCTTTGAAATTAATTGTAAGAAATCCTCCCTTGGGAAGGTTTGGCTGATTGGAAAATAAACAGATGCTAAGAGGGAGGCAGGAAAAGAAAATCACTCTTAAAAGAGAACATTCATACAATGGAGCAACATATTTGCCTATAGAAGAAATTAAGGCGGTTTTAAGGGAACAATATAGACAGAAGTTACTTACAGAGGATATAGAAGAATAACAGATTTTACTCAATAAAATAGAGACTGAAATTGATTTGAATGTAGATTTGGAATTTAAAAAGTGCTGGAATATATTCAAAAAGTAACAATGGAAAAAGGTGCTGTGGATCTGAAAATGGATTTAAACATTCCAGAGAACAAGTGTGATATGGAAAATGATGTCAATATGGATTTATAAATGAAACAAGTTGATATTTTAATAATTAAAGGGGATATACAAATAAAAAATCAGAAAAGCGACTTAAAAAACCCTCTCATCTTGGATTTACAAAAAGAAGATGTTAAACGAATCAATCTGTTCCTGAGAGCAGACAAAGAAACATTATTCAAGCTATTCCTGAAAAGGAGACAAATTAGAAAATGATAAGATGTCAATTTGTGAGGCATTATTTAATGGGATTATTTGATTTCTGTTGCTAAGTGAGACATATGTTAAGTGAGTCCCCCCCCCCCAATTTTACCACCTTTCTTGGCACAGATTTCACTTGTTAAGTGAATCACTGCAGATCTTAAGTTAGTAATACAGTTGTTAAGTGAATCTGGATTATAAAATGATCAAGCTTTTTACAAGAAAATACAAAGTTTATACTGCAAATTTATCTAATCAGGTATACAGTCTATCTTTTGTGGTTCCCCATAAATATTAATGGGATTGATCAGGATTGAATGATGAGGCTTTAGGTAATACTTCATAAATGGGGAGAGTATTTTTCTGTTTTAGTTTTAGATTACAAAACAGATTACTTTGATTAAGACTACATATGTATGTTACTATTCCTGATAGCTCATATTATATTTTTGCTGGGTAGGACTGATTTTTTAAAATAATTTGATTACTGATAAGGGATGAGATATGAAAAGATTTTAAGAAATTCTTATTACTATTGAACTATTAGAGAAGATGTTCAGTTATTAAAATTGCCTATGCTTGTCTGGAGGGAAGGTGGAGTCATATTTTATGTATCATTTTTCCTTTTTGCTTCTCTCAATGTTTCTTCTATTTTTCATATCTTCTGAACAGGTAGTCCTCGATTTACAGCAGTTCATTTAGTCACCATTCAAAGTTACAACGGCACTGAAAGTGAACTATGATCATTTTTCACACTTAACGATCGTTGTGCATCCCAATTTTAGTCATGTGATCAAAATTCAGAATGTTTGACAACTGACTCATATTTATGACTGCTGCAATGTCCCGGAGTCATGTAATCAATCACCTTTTACAACCTTCTGACAAGGAAAGTCAATGGGAAAGCCAGACCCACTTAACAACCATATTACTAACTTAACAACCACAGTGATTCACTTAACAACTGTGGCAAGAAAGGTGGTAAAATGGGGGAAAAACTCACTTAACAAATGTTTCGTTTAGCAGCAGAAATATTCGGCTCAATTGTGATCACAAGTCAAGGACTATCTCTAGTTTGTATTAGTTTTCTATCTTTATACATTTGTAAACTTTAATAAAAATAACCCCCCCCCAAAAAAAAAAAGAAAAGAAAGAAAGAAAAAAGAAAGAAAAATAAGTATTTAGAATTCCGAGGAAAATATTTCACTAGGGAACTAGCTCCAAACGGAACTTACAAGCAGTTCTTGACTTACAACCATAATTGGAACTGGAATTTCGATTATAAGCCATGATGGCCAGTCCTGATTTTACGATGATTTAATATGCTGTTGTTAAGCAAATCGCGTGGTCATAAGTCTGAATCCATTGTCCTGAATGGCAGTTTTTTTGCTGGAATCTGGCAAAAAAGGTAATAATAGCCATAGCAATTGCACTTAGACTTATATACCGCTTCACAGTGCTTTACAGCCCTCTCTAAGCGGTTTACAGAGTCAGCCTATTGCCCCCAACAATCTGGGTCCTCCTTTTACCCACCTCAGAAGGATGGAAGGCTGAATCAACCATGATAATAATAATAATAATAATAATAATAATAATAATAATAATAATAATAATAATAATAATAATAATAATAATAATTACAGTCATGCGATTGTAGGATGCTGCAATCACTTGCAAATGTAAGCCAGCTGCCAGGTGCTCAAAATGTGATCATCTTAATTCTGAATGGCTCTTAAACAACCGGTCATAAGTCAAGGACTACCTGTAATTGTCTCTATTTTTATTATGCAAGTAATTGACATTTGGCTGTGTTCTTGCAATGCATGACACTTTGTCAGAGTGACACAAAATATGAAATGTGATTAATTTATATTAGATTATTTTTACTGAATCATATTTAAATTACTTAATGTATCAAGTTTATTATCCTACATAAATTTTCCAGGAAACTCAGTTTGAATGAGTAAAAAATGGTTTTTGATAAAAGTCGGATGGCAATCATTATCCTCTGAACAACCAATCACCCCAACATAATCATTAGATTATATTATCATGAAAATCATCTTCTCTTTGGGAGAAGTTCTCTATTACTCCAGACAAAAACCAAGAAAACAGTAATTAACAACAGAAGCATTTTAAAATATACCCTAATTGATCAAGTACTGGTCAAACGATGACAAAATTGTTATTCAGAGTAAAAAAATATAAATGAAATACTTCCCCAAGTATCTTCAATACATTCCCACGACTCTTATAATTCAGGAAGACAGTGGCAAGAAGGGAATAATAAATATCCAGCCAAATTTATCCAGAGGAGAAAAACACTGAAATGTGATGGAATGCTTTATGAATGTTTGTGTTGACATCATGTTCAGCACTCTATCATCTATCACAGTATAATTATTTACTCTCTGAAATATGTGCTTCCAAATACATTGCTTTTTTATGTAAGTCCAAAGGATACAGAAATTCAATTCTATGGTGACAGATTTTTAGAAACGGACATAAATGGAAATAATATTGTCCTAAATCAGAAGTACATGTACAGTAGAAAATATGTACAGTAGCTATCTCAGTGAGATGAAATAATTGAAATGTGTAGAAATGCTTCTGATAGAAGAAACCTATTTTTCCAAGGATCGGAAAGCTAACTTTGGATCAGTTCTGTTTGGAAAACTGTCCACATAATCTCCTTTTTTGCCTGTGCCCAAAATTTGTAACATACTTGGAACATCTATCCTGGAACATGAATGGGTGGACAGTGCAAATTGCATCTATCTTACTGACTACATCAATAGGATAGTATTCAAGCCAAATGAGAGCTATGGAATATTTTAAAAAATAGATTTTATAAGTACCTACATTCATAACATCTATTAATTTATGGTTCCTCTAATTTGCAGAGTTGTTTAAGCAACTCTTTTCAAATTTCAAATTTTCAAATTCTTTGAAGTATATATTTTTGATGGAAATGTGTATTTTCCCAAGAACATTTAAAAAAATACAACTATCCCTGGTTTAGTACAATTATGGACAGTCTATCTTCTTTTTATTCTCCCCCACCTTTTTTTTTTTGCAGTGCTTTGGTCAGGGAAAGTTTAATGTTAGCAAGATTTTGCTTGATACCAACATCTGTGCTGATGCAAAGTACTAAGGAAGCAAACTGTACACATTAGCTCCTAAGTGACTTTGTGACATTTTTTCTTAACTTCTTAACATTTTGTGATTTTCATCATATCTGGATACTTTTCAGTTAGATTTCTTACATGGCTTAAAACTAAAATAATATGCATCTCACTTGTGAATGACTTCAGATAAGAGTAGAATGGAGTTACGGGTCTCCTTGATCTCTTGGTGGCTTTCATTGTCATTGATCATGGTGTCCTTCTGGACTAGTTCCAGGGATTAGGAGTGGGATGTTCAGTCAGTAGTCAATGCTCTCCCCGCTCCTATTCAATATCTACATGAAATCACTGGGTGAAATCGTCCAACAACATGGAGTAAGGCATCATAAGTATATTAAAGATACACAGTTCTAAAGTTTTGGCTAACCAAGTGATACCATTCTCACTTAGTGAGAACAGGCTTCAGTTCAACTCTGCAAGACTGTGGATGTGGGATTTATCATGCCTCCCCTCCAATTTAATGTCTTTTCATCTTTGGTTTTGGATGGGGTTGCAGAACAGAACCAGTGCACAATCTGGGCATCCTTCTGGACTCATGCTCCTATCTGAAGAGCAGGTGGCAGTCAGGAGCAGGAGGACTTCTGTACGATTTTGTTTTGTACATCAAAAGCTTGGAGGTGCTGTTCACTCAAGTACTCATGCCTTAGTTACTTCCTGAGTGGATTTACTAGGGATTGTCCTTGAAGATCATCCAGAAACTGCAACTGGTCCAAATGGTAGTGTAAGTAGTTATGGGCTCACCTCAGTATCTCATGTTACACCTCTGCTCTGTAATTCACATTGGCTGCCAGTGTGCTTTCAGGTAGAATTCAAGGTGCTGGCTGCCATCTATAAAACCCTACATGGCATGGCCCAGGGTTATTTATACTTCTCCATGGTGGTTTCGATCCATCCCACTAGGTCTAACAGAGATGGCATGCTCTGACTACCTTAAGTTAATAAATGTCAAGTAATGGGATATAGGAAATGAGTCTTTTCCTGTTGCAGTACCCTCTTGAACATCGTACTGTCCAAGATTAGATTGGCCCCAACCCTGTTAGCTTGTCACAAAACACTTAGGACATGGATATGCTACCGGGCAAGGGAGTCAGGAGGTTAGATGGCTGATGAGATAAGATGAGATGAGATAACATTGTTGAGTGCCTATTGGGTTTGTTTTTGACAACCGTGAAGATTTTTAATGATATTTTAATGTTGTTTTTATGTGTTCTTAGCCACCCAGAGTTGCATCTCTGAGATATAAATCAAATAACTCAAGAAAATATTCAAGCTGATAGGCATTTCGGCTACTCCTGTTTGGAATTCCTGTGAATTCTAAAGTAAGAAACAATGACTATGGTATCCATGTCTTCTATATTAAGGAGGAATGGCCTTCAATTTAAACATAGCCTCTGCTTGAAGTGTCCCAGTCAAAATTCAATTATTTTAAAGAGGAAGAGAAGCAGCCTCACAGTCATTTATCACTATCTATCACCTGCCCCCACAAAAGAGGAATGGCATATTTTATAGTTCTATGTAAATTAGTCATTACTTGTACATTTGCGTAGGTACATACACGGCAGATAATAATGTTTGCAAGCCCATGTCTTTTTTGTTTTGTTCAGGGGCAGGTTGTACAAGGCCGTTGAAATCAGAATAAGCTTTATGGCATTTTTGATAGCTTCATAAACAATGTCTGGAGAAGCTGATTGGTTCCAAAGGAAAGTAGGATAGAAGCAGCCTCAGACTTCTCACTTGGTCTAGTGATGGCGAACCTTTTTGGCACCAAGTACCAAAAAGGTTGCGCAGAAACATCATACCCGTGCATGATGCAAAGTCAAACTTCTGGGTTCTAGTGCGCATATGCACCTGACAATCATCTGGCTGGCACACATGTGCAAGTCAGTTTACGGCACTGCTGTGCGTGTGAAGGGATCACGTTCCAGAAAAGCTGAACTTCCGGGTTCCGGTGCGCATGCACACTCGACAATCAGCTGGCCAGCGTGCATGTGCACACCGGTTTTTAGCACTGCCGTGCATGCAAAGGACAGCTTATCATTGCACGGCATGTGCACCAGACACCAAGAAGACAAACAGGCAAGGCTGCGCATGCTGGGCGACATGGCTTCGCATGCCGTTTTGGGCACAAGTGCCATAGGTTCACCATCATGGGTCTAGTCCCAGATAAAATAACTTAAATAGGTTGAGACAAGTTGTGTCATCTTAGAAACGCTCCAACTAAACTGCAGGAAGGTTTGCTTGCTTGGCTGAAAGAGGGAAAGAGTTAAGGGCATATAGCCTGCAAGTGGGGGGAAGGAACTTTGTGATACCCTCCTTCGCCATGTGCCCTGAATACATGCTTATTTTGCTTAATGGTTAATCCAGACCCATGGATTGTTAGTTAATAAACAAGGCCACGTCTTATTGATTTTGTGAATTTTAAATTAACCTGAAAAGCAATTCTTTTCATTATGTTAATACTTTCAAACAAATAAGGCAGAATTGCTTATATTCACAAACTGCTTCTTTATCCAAAACGAAAACATGTTTGCTGATTTACAGTTGTTGTTTTTTGTTTACATTTATACCCCGCCCTTCTCCGAAGACTCAGGGCGGCTTACAATGTATAAGGCAATAGTCTCATTCTATTTGTATATTTTTACAAAGTCAACTTATTGCCCCCCCAACAATCTGGGTCCTCATTTTACCTACCTTATAAAGGGTGGAAGGCTGAGTCAACCTTGGGCCGGGCTCGAACCTGCAGTAATTGCAGGCTCTGTGTTCTAATAACAGGCTTCTCTATTGCCTGAGCTATCCCGTGATGTGTTTAAATCGAATAGCAGTAGTGCAGAAGCAGAACAAGGCCAGTTATATTAAGAAATTATCTACAGAGTGATAAAGTCTATGAATTTCTGTGCAGCTTATTGGCTAAGCAAGGTCTATGTTATATTTTATCTTTACTTTGCATCCTTCCTATCAAGACTGAAAGTGTGTGAAATTAGGCATTTTCTGTTTTTATAAAGAACATATGAAATCTTTCCTGCCTGCCTCTTCCCAATAAATGTCTGTGAAAGGGTGAAAACAATTTTACGTTAAGCGTGAATTTTAAATCAAATCTTCAGAATTGTGCCTCCAAGAAAGCTGAAATGGACAAGTCTGCTGCCTGGGTTGGCCATCCTTCCTGCTTCTGAAAATGCTTAGTGCTTTAACAATCTGTAATCTAATAGTCTTGCAATGGCTGAAGATCCAATTTTTAAAATTAGAAACCTTGAGAAACTGTAGCTTTCAACTATGCAGGCTTATAAACACGCTTCCATTTTAAAAGAAGTCGTATACAGAATGATTGATTTATATTTCTGTAGAAGAAGCTTTTACATTCTTTTCGTGCTTTTTATATTTTTCTTTACTGTCCTCTGAGAACTGTGTCCCACAGTTTTTGATTCCTATAATACTTAAAAATATACAGTAACTGATACTAAATTGATATTGAACTTGATAACAGCAGCAAGATTACTGATTGGACAGTACTGGAAGAAAAAAGAACTACACACAATAGAAGAATGGATATTGAAAGTTTCTAATTTGGTGGAGATGGCCAAAATCTCAGCCTTTTTGAAAGACAATACTCAAGAAAAATATTTAAACGAATGGAAGAAATGGATTGACTATATTCAAAATAGATATCAGACTAAGAGATATCAGACTGCCTTTGAATGAAGGACGTAATTTTTGACTTTAAAGGAGGAAGTCAGGATATGTGAAAGAGAAGGATTATAATTGTGTTAGACTTTAAAAATTTAATGTATGAATGTTAGTTTTTTGAACTATACCTTGTGTTTGCTCTGGGAAGTCTGGGGGGGAGGGGGGTTTTTGAGGGAGGGTTGAGGGAGGGGGGATGGGGGGGAAATTTTTTTTTTTTACATTTATATCCCGCCCTTCTCCGAAGACTCAGGGCGGCTTACAGTGTGTAAGGCAATAGTCTCATTCTATTTGTATATTTACAAAGTCAACTTATTGCCCCCCCAACAATCTGGGTCCTCATTTTACCTACCTTATAAAGGATGGAAGGCTGAGTCAACCTTGGGCCTGGTGGGGCTTGAACTTGCAGTAATTGCAGGCTGCTGTGTTTTAATAACAGGCTTCTTATAGCCTGAGCCACCACGGCCCAGTTTTTGTAAAACTTTTCAAATTAAAAAAAAAAATTGAAGAATCTGCCAGAGAGTTCATAGCTCACATACAACAGTACAGTTCTACTGTGATTAGCAGGCCATACTATTTTTTATAACCTAAATAGCTCAGGGTATCTGAGGCATTAGACCAGCTTGGCTTTAGAGATGATTGGAAGATGCCTTTGTGGTCATGTTAATTTTAGCAGAAATACATCTGGTGAAGACTTCTCCACAGTGAATTCCATACGAATAATCTCCCCTTGGAGGGAGGTCATCTACGTTGCAGGTGACTTTCTGGCTAGAAAAATCTCTTATTTAAATAAATATGTACTGTAAATTGGTATCGTCAGGAGTACACAATTTCTGGATAGCAATAGATTTTATGCAACATTTTGGAGAACAAATCCAAAAGTATATCAAGCTACTTTAATGACCCATCTTATAATATTTTATTGCTTATTTTTTTAAAAAAAATATTATTTGGGATTTTATTATTTCCACTTAATAGTTTAAATTTATGGTGCATGGCATGAAAGATGCAAAGCATCTTTCTCTTTCTTTCTTTCTTTCTTTCTTTCTTTCTTTCTTTCTTTCTTTCTTTCTTTCTTTCATCTTTCTTTAAAAGATGCATAGCATCTTTTAAAGCTGCAGCTTCTTTTCTTCATCAGTGTGGGGTGCTGTGGCACTGAGATCCTTTCGTAGTCTTCCCTACCTAGGAAGAAAACCACTGCATTTTGGTGGGCAGGGGGGAGAAGGACAAATGAAAGGAGTAGATTCTTCTTCCATATTCTCCAGAAGAAGGAAAAAAGGGGAGCAGTCTTTGGTCACTACTGGAAGAGAGGATGAAACATAAACCATGATGCCCTATACTGAAGAGAAGAAAAATGTCATGGCTTTTTCACGTCAAGCAATGGCCAGAGAAGCTTATAAGTTTAATAAATAAATAAGTGAAGAAGTCAAGAGAGGGGAGGGGGGAAGCTTGGGGATGTGAAGGGATGAGGAAACTGGCTTTTTGTATTCCTGGATTACATATTGGTTTGTTTGTTTTTTTGGTGTTTTTTTTTTTGTGGGTTGTGCACAGATTTCATTTCCAGGCCAAAATATTCATTGTACAAGAGAGAATGACACAAATTCACAATATAGTATCATCCCAAGTCTTAAAATAAAAAAATCTCTAAAAGTCTATTTGTTGAAGCTTAACCCCATTCAGGGGCCAGTTCAGAAACTATTTGTGTGATGCAGTACTACAGATGCCATTTCTCATCTTATAGTTGTTGGCTTTCAGAAAGGCTATGATTCTCTTATGCGTATGTGTGTCTATGTGTTATGCATGCATGCATGTACTGCATTTTTTGCACTATAAGACGCACCAGACCATAAGATGAACATTAGCTTTACAGAAAGAAAACAAGAAAAAAAATCTGCCTCTGCCTCCCAGCATCCATCCAGTATTCATCTGGCTAGCATCCTTGCAGCAAACAGCAAACAGCCTGGTCATTGCAGCCCCAGCATGTGGCTCATCAGGGCTCCATTCCGTTAGGCCCAGTCAACGGAGCTGAGCTGCTGCTACCACTGGGGAATGCAGGAGCCTTTGCTGCTGAACAGCTGATTGGTGATTGGATCGGCCTCCCAGAATACTGCCAATCAGCTATTCTAGGGAGCGGGGATTGCCACCGTCGCTTATCGCTGCCACCACCATCGACACTGCTGCCAATTGCCACCACCGATTAGTGCTGCTGTTTGCCGCTGCCGTTCACTGCCACCATTCAGTGGTGGCAATTGGCGGCAGCAGTGAACGGCAAATAGTGAAGGAGATCCCTGCTGCCTAGAACAGCAGATTGGCGGTATTCTGGGAGGCCGATCCAACTGCCAATCAGTTGCTCAGCAGTGAAGGCTCCAGCGTTCCCTGGCAGTGGCAAATGGTGGCAGCACTGACAGGCAGCGGCAAACACCACTGCCGCACCAACCACCTCCCCCCACTGCAATATTTGCTCTATAAGATGCACAGACATTTCCACCCACTTTTTTGGTGGGGAAAATTGCATCTTATAGTGTGACAAATATGATATATATGTATGTTATCACAAACATGAGCTAATCCAGAAGGCCATTGTTTCTCCTGTTGTGGCTGTAATGCATAACTTTGCATTTTCCTTTAACAGCACAGCTTTTCAGTGCCGTTTTAGGGATCCAAATCATACATTTTGTAAACTTAGCTGCCAATTATTTCCAACAGTTTCTCTCTTCCCCTTTTGTCTTTGTCATTTCAATGGATGCAGCATAGATTAAGTGGTGATAAATTGGTTCTTGGTGATTTGTATCTCACATAGGCCCAGGTGGAATAGTTTCTTGTCTCTGGAGTCACGAATAGATTTGCACTTTTCTGAAGTTTATTTTTATTAAACGAACTTTGAATTACCTTGTACATGTTGCAGAGTGGCTTGGTAAAATAGGATTTAGAGGACTGGAGATGACTTATGGCCTTCATGTAAGCATATGCATATCAAAACCAATATAGACAATCATCTTATAAGTTATTCTTCATATCATGACTGCATAAAAGAAGTCCAGAGCATAAAAAAGATGGGAACTAAAGTTTCCATGAGAACCCCCCAACAATAGAGAGAGATTAGCTATTTACTATTCAAAAGGTGAAATACACTTCTGCTTTAGCATGTGGATATGTTTGTGCTATGTCCCACAGGACAATTGTCCTATTTATGGTAAATGAGAATGAGAGATTGGATGCAAGAAGAAATTCATGGCAAATGAGATTTAAATAGGAGAATTTGCAACTCGCATTATATGCACATTAGCTGTGCGTAAGGCTAAAAGAATTATAAAGTAATTCCTTCGGAGTGATTAGCAAGAAAGTGTATTTAAAATTTCAAGGATATAATGTTATATATATTTTCTCCAATAAATCATTTCTGAGGAAACACACACACACACACACACACACACACACACACACACACACACTCACCCCCCTACCTACTTATCTACCTGAATTGTATAAACTTTGTAAGTCATATGGATTTTCTATTTTCCATAATTCAATTTGCAAGAAAATGAAGAGGAGTAAAGGCAGAACCAAGAAATGGCACATCAGTTTGTTAGTAGAAAATTGTACTAGAAAATAATTTTGAATTTCTGAGATTTTTACAGGGATTCCTCTTATTTTGTTCATGTTTAATTTCGATATATTTACACAAAAGAATAAGTGACCATTCCTTCTTGTAAAAAAATAAATGCTAAATTCTCCACTTCTTCTTTTTTATTTTTTTTGGTTTCTACAGTATAAAGTTGCCTTTAATTTAAAATAAATTCTTGGTGATTTCATGGAGATATCCCTGGAAATTTCTTGTCAATAATATGGAAGTGGTTTATCTTCTTCTTGGATGCTTTCTTGATTCTTTCAGCCCTACAAGGCTATCTAAATTCCTTAAAGTTGTCCTATCTAAGTAGTAATCAGGTCTGACTGCCTAACTTTTGAATCCAGATGAGATTGGCCAGATGGTGGTTGCTTGTTAATGGTAGCTGATTAATTGAATGAATATTATCTGAACTGTTCTTAAATAATGTTTGAAGAATGATTGTACAAGAAAATCAAGAACCTTTTGAGCTGCTCTGAGCTCAAATGAAAGATATAGTTCAGTTTGATAGCTGTTAAGTGGGCATGATAGCAGTGACAAAATCGATAGTGACAAGTCTTTTCAAGAAATAGTTTGTAATGACTATTCACAAGATAGCTTAAAAAAAACAACCCAGCGGATTCATCCTGAAATAGGGATTTGAAGAATCTTGGGTAATATGATTAAATTCTTCAACCTTTGATTTCTTCATTTGGGATGGATATAAATTTCACTAGAAAAAATTAAGTAATACACAAATGACAAATAACCAAGTCATCTGAGTTGAAAAATGTATCTTGTACAACTCTCTCACACACACATTTTCTTACACACTGAAACACGGAATAATTTTCTTTGTGGGGTTTGGTGGGGGAAAAGGTTTAATCTTGTCATCCTGCCACTAATTCTGATGAAGAATATACATTAGCTATATTCTCTAGATATACTTCTTTTCTCAAATACAATAACATTCCAGGTCATCCACTAAATAATTTTTTGTGTAGTATCAGGAATATGTCAAGATTATCTCATCACTAGAGTTGGTTATCTCATTGATAAAATAACAGAGGAATAACTGCAGAATACCAAGGCTGAATCTATGTCACAAGTTCATTAATATATGAAAATGTTTTGTTAGGCTCAAATGATGTTCAAGAAAGTCATCATCTATTCATTGTCTATGAACAATTCTACAAAAGGTAAGTACAAATGACCTCTGCATTGTTTCCAAGAAGACTATATTAATGTATCCATGAAATCATAGTCCAAATGTTTAATTATGATGATAGATGTGTAATGGGTAAAACTGAAAAGAAATTGAAAAGAAAGTATATATTAATAAAGAATTGGGGCTGCTTGGTTATCAAGAGGGGAAATATTGGACAACAAAGAAGAAAGAAAGGAGAGAGGAGTAGAGGGTAAGATAGGAGAGGAGAAGGAGAGAGAGGAATGGAAGAAAGGGAAAAGGAGAGGAAGAAAGGATAGGGAGTAGAAAGTAGAAGAGAAGGTTAGATGTGGGAGAAGAAGAGAGGAGTGGGGAAAAGGAAGGGGAAGTAGGAAAGAGGAAGGAGACGAGGAAAGAAGAAAGTAGGAGAGGAGAGAAGAAGAGAAAGAAAGAAGAAGGAGAAGAAGGTTTGTTGTAAAATGAGAGAAAAGAAAGGGTAGAAGGGCAACCCCGAATGTAATTAAAAATTAGTTTTTCTTTTCTTTCTTTCTTTAAAAAATATATGTATATGTGTGATTAACCATGAATAAGAGAATGTACATTTACAATACGTTTATAATAAATAAAATAAAAAACTTTTTTTAAAAAAGAAATCATTGTCCAGCTCAGCTCATAGGCTTTATCTTATATTTTAAGCTGATTGAGTAACTGTACAATTTTTTTTCATATGCACATAAGTAGTTAGGTTCTGTTACCTACTAGATCTTCATATAGTATGATAATTATCATATAGTATTATATGATTATTAATATATAATAATATTCTATTTCGATTTCACTATACAATGAACGACAGCATAACCCTTTTGATCAGCACTTACCTGTTATTTCTTCCCCTACTGTTTTCTTCAAGGGCAAAGTCAACAGTGAACACACTGCAAAATTTGCATAGGAAGAGATGCTAATGTTGTTTATATAGTTGCTAAATTTACAGAGGAATACAAGCTTACTTGTAATCTTACACACTGCAAACAATGAATGCTCATTAAAAACAAATTTGATATTGAATTCCATTACTGGAAAGGATATTTTATGTTGACATACTTGATCATTTTAAAACCACAGGTAATATTTTATATAAAAAGCATCCCTTTTATAATCTGAATTCAAGCACATTTCTTTACCAATTAATGCCAGTTAATCCTGAGACTTGCCTCTCTTGCTTGCCATGAGTTGTTTCATCAAATTGGACAATATTTTCCCTCACCAAAGAACCTCTGAAGTTATTTTGTTGTCACAGAAAATGTACTGATAAGTGGAGTTTCCAAAGAACATGTAGAATGTGTTTTTCAAGACGAGATTTTTCATTATCTTAAGGGTAGAATAGGAAAATCTAAGAGTGAAGACGTTTCCATTATAAATCCAAGAAAAGAGGTTATTTCATGCCTTGTTCTTATTTCACTCTGTATTTCCAGTTCTTGTTAATGAACAGCAGAATGCTTTGTTGAGCAAAACTGTGGCACCAAATGGATTTTAGGGGAACTTTATTGAGACTAGTTAGATACCAAGATGTATTATCTGTGATTTATTTTTTCCTTAGCATATAGTTTTTTATTAAAGCAAATAAGACAATGAAAAAGAAATTGGTCTGCATATTTCTTGAAATGCATTTTAAGTGGGTACAAAAATCTTGACCACCTTTAACCAAACTGACTGTACTGGGTTTAATCAGAAAACTCTAAATCCAGCTATCTTCCTTCCAATTTTTGCAATATATAGTTAACCCAGTAAGAGATTACCGAGGGCAAACTGGTATATACATACATAGACAGAGTTATGTGCATTATTCTAGCATGGGATGTCATTTCAAGCTTCTTTCTAGATTTCATAAAATTTTACTTTGCATCCCTGGCAGATGGAGAATTAGATTTCTCACTGGAATTCAGTTATATTATAGTTTGGGAGCATACGTTTACGTTCTATGCTTCATATAAGATGCCACAGATCAAGGCATGAAACAATAAACAGGCACAAAATGATTTTCAGAGTGGGCAAACATGGAAAGTGTTCTTCTTTTCCCCCCAGTGCTAATTAGCTGAAAGCCTGAACAGGCTATGGATCAGATTGTAAGATCAACTGACAGAGGTTATAGTCTGGTCTGTTGACATAGAGTGAGTTACAAACTTTATAAACAAACAGATAAATAACTTCTGCTTAGAGATGCTTCAAAATCTATCCCTGAATATATCATGGGTGCTTTCCAGTTCAGTGCTACCTATTCCGAGCTGCCTTTTTATCCACAGGGAAAGGTTTATGGGATTGTACAGTTTCCCAGGATTTTTCCTCCTAAAGTGAAAAATCACTGGAGGTGATTGATTTTGTTGGAAATAAGACAGAGGAGAAAAGATCATCTACTCTGCTGGGGGTGGGAAGAGGGGCTTATATCTGAAGCTCATCATCAAACAAGAATGAAGGCATTGAAGAGAATAGAGAGAAGCAACCTAGAATAAGAAGAAATTTCCTGATGGTTAGAACAATTTATCAGTGGAACAACTTGCCTCCAGAAGTTGTGAGTGCTCCAACCTTGGAAGTTTTTAATAAGAAATTGGACAATATTTTGTCAGAAATGGTATAGGGTTTCCTACCTAAGCGGGGATTGGACTGGACTAGAAGACCTCAAAGATCCCTTCCAACTCCGTTATTCTATTCTATATTTTTAAAAGCATGGTCACTGTTGTATGGAAGGAAAACAAAATTGGACTGGAGCTTTTAGATTTAAGTATGTGTATGGTTTTTTTTCTTTAAATCCTCTATTTCGGGTGGGGGTAGGAATGGGGAAATGGATTAGCCCTCTCCATCTTCACCTCTGGTGGCTCAGACTGCTAAGACAGTCTGTTATTAACAGCAGCTGCTTGCAATTACTGCAGGTTCAAGTCCCACCAGGCCCAAAGTTGACTCAGCCTTCCATCCTTTATATGGTAGGTAAAATGAGGACCCAGATTGTTGGGGGCAATAAGTTGACTTTGTTTATAATATACAAATGGATGAAGACTATTGCTTAACACTGTGTAAGCTGCCCTGAGTCTTCGGAGAAGGGCGGGATATAAATGCAAATAAAAAACAACAACAACTATGACTTAGATGCATTTAACTTTCCTCCTGACAACACAGAAACAAACAACTGAAACAGGTTTGGAGTTGATGAAACTATGGCATCATTTAATTAGCTACACATATGCAGAATGTCTTTTCTTTACCAGTTTGAAGCATGGATTTCACCCCAGACATTCAGCATTATGAGGTAGAACAGATTTTTGGTTAGAGCAGACTCAAGGCATTGTTTTTAATCTAATAACCTCAGCTTCTCTAAATTAAGCCCAGGTTTGTTTGTTTTTTTCATATGAAGCAACTTTTGCAAGATGTCATACTCCGGTTCCTCCTTCTTGTTTTCCCTTGATAATCTAGTTTATCCTCGCACTCAAGCAATTATGATAATATACTTGGAACATACTCCAAGAGTTTGCTCAGAATCTTCTTTCTGTCACACATGTAACATGTATTTCCCAACCTAATGAGGTCTGGATGCTTTAGAAATGTCATCTTAATTATTATATGAAAGATTGGCAACATTTGAGACTGGAAGTTCTCTCCTGTTTTATGGTTTTTAAAGAAACTACTTTGGAGTGCACATAAGTACTTAAGCCCAAGTCCCACATTAGGAATTTTCGGTCACAGCATGCAAGGGGTTAAATGTGACTATCAGGATTCTTAATTCCCATTCCTGTCTTTTGGATTCTGTTATGGCTGTTCTCAGTAATTGAGTATGTCTTTGAGAAGATAAATAGGTCTTAAATGTTGGCAAAATTTATTTCTGGTGAATCTGTAATGACTTGGGCATTCACTCTTCCTATCACTCTTGCTCTCATTGCATTGATCTACCTTCACACAGAGCTTTTTGCTCAGGGAGAATAGCCTGTAGCAAAGAACTATGCTAGAGCTGCATTGGTGACCTGAAGCCAGCACAGAAAGCATTTAAACCAAAATTAAATCTGTATATACTTGAAACTACTAATCAAAAGTAGTAAATAATATCCATCATACAGCCCTTGTTGGTAGATATTCTTAATAAGCAGAACCGACTTGGTTTTAGGCACATGTAGAACCGCACATGTAGAATTCAAACTAGCTACTTTATTGTATTCTGCCTATAATGCAGGAATCTCCCTAGATTGCTTGTCTTCCCTAGGGAACAGACGGAGATTCCCTGTGGATTAGACAGGTCAATACTGGGTCTCTTCTGGCCGTGCAACGATTCAAGGCTAACTCCTTGCTTGAGTCCTCCTGCCTGGCTGGCTCGCTGGGTATTTCCCAACATCTTTTTTTTTTTAATTTCTTTTTGTCACAACAGTATACACAAAACAATTGTCATAGATAAAACAACATATTTTGAAGAAAATATATACATATATGTAAAAAAAATATGCATCAACTATATCAATTTGATATGATGAAGGGAACAATAGGACAGGAACGGTAGGCACTTTTGTGCTCTTATGCACGCCCCTTATAGCCCTCTTAGGAATGGGGTGAGGTCAATAGTAGACAGTTTTTGGTTGAAGATTTTGGGATTTTGAGTAGAGACTATGGAGTCAGGTAATGAGTTCCAAGCATTAACAACTCTGTTACAGAAGTCATATTTTCTGCAATCAAGTTTGAAGCGGTTGACATTTAGTTTGAATCTATTTTTTGCTCTTGTAATATTGCGATTGAAGCTGAAGTAGTCTTTTATAGGAAGGATATTGCAATAGATGATTTTGTGTGTTAAACACAGGTCATGTCGAAGTCGACGGAGTTGTAAATTTTCTAATCCCAGGATTTCAAGTCTGTTGGTATAAGGTATTTTGTTGTTTTCCGAGGAGTGAATAACTTTACTAGTAAAATATTTCTGGACTCTTTCTATTGTATTTATGTCAGAGATGTGGTATGGGTTCCAGACGGATGAGCTGTATTCAAGAATAGGTCTGGCAAATGTTTTGTATGCTCTAGTTAGTAGTGTAGAGTTTTTAGAAAAGAAGCTGCGTAAAATTAGGTTTACAACTCTTAGGGCTTTTTTCGCTATGTAGTTGCAGTGGGCTTTGGCATTAAGGTCATTTGATATGAGAACTCCAAGATCTTTGACAGGGTGGGGGTCATCAGTTAGGTAATGTCCATCAAGTTTGTACTTGATGTTAGGGTTCTTTTTTCCAATATGTAAGACTGAGCATTTGCTGGTTGAGATTTGGAGTTGCCAAGTTTTAGACCAATCGGAAATTAAGTCGAGGTCTTCTTGAAGGGTAGAAGTATTATTAGTGGTATTAAATAGTTTGACATCATCAGCAAAGAGAACACAATAACTTGAGATGAGGTCGCAGAGATCATTTATGTATAGTATGAAGAGTGTTGGTCCAAGAACACTACCTTGGGGAACGCCACTTTTGACAGGAACAGGATTAGATATAGCGTTGCCAATTTTGACCACTTGTTGTCTGTTTGACAGGAAGGCATTTATCCAATTGTGAAGAGGTCCCGAAATGCTGTAGGATTTTAGTTTGAGGAGTAGTTTATCATGTACTACTGAATCAAAAGTCTTTGCAGAAGTCTATGATCAAGGTTGGTAGTCCATATGTTTTTGCAGTGGAGAAGTTGTAGATTACAAGACATTTTTTTTCTGAAACCAAATTGTTTATTAGAGAGAAGGTTGTTTGTTTCGAGATGGAGTGTAATGGATTGGTTTATGATGGATTCCATTACTTTGCATGAGACACAACATAGAGAGATAGGTCTGTAATTTTCAACAAGGCATGGATCTCCTTTTTTGAAGATAGGGATGATCTTTTTTGAAGATAGGGATGATCTGCAGAATTACAATCCAAAATAATCATATTGGACAAAATGAAGGTGAAAGGAGAGAATGGACAATAAGTTAATTAAAAAAAAAGAAATATTTCCAAAGAGATACATCATGGGGGCAGGTGTGGCCAACCATCAAAGAGAGCTCACTACTCTCCAAGCCACCTTTATCACCAAAGCTTGCCATTTACTATGAACCCAAAGGTGCTTTTGCAAAAGGGATCTGGACTTTGTTTTTTCACCTTGAAGACATTTTGCTTCTCATCCAAGCAGTTTCTTCAGTTGGAGAAGAATGGTGGAAGATGAAAGGATTTAGATTCTTTTCTGTCATCTGGTCATTAGCACTCGTTCTGAGAGTCTTTGAGGGCACTTGGAGGTTTATCTGTGCCCTCAGGGTCATCTGAATAGTGCAGATGGGTGTGGAGCCTTCTTGGAACTGTTGAAAAGACTGTGTTGTAAACAGAGACAGGTAGTGTCCTATTCCTCACCTTCTGTTCAGTCTTAATGTACATTACGACAGCCATGACCTGGATGACTGAGAACCTCCATAGACATTTTCTCTGAATTAACAGTCAGCTAAATTGGTAAATTGGTAAGAAAAGTCTTAAGAAGGACCATTCTTGAAATAGCAGAGGATTTAAGACTTATATGGATGATTCGATTTTATGTACTCCATATGGAGATGTCCATGCATACAGGTTGTTTGATGACAGTGTTAGCTATGAAGAAATTATTGGAGTAGTAGAAATTGGTAAGCTGTTCTCCTGCTTTGTTTAAGTTTCCTACATCATACATTCCAGTTACATTTTCGTCCTTACTTAATATTTCCAACTTGGGCATTCCAATCTCCATTCACAAGCAGCATATTTTGCTTTCATGTTCTGTCAATTTAAAATAGAATTTTACCATAAAATTAATCTGCCTCCTTTTCTTCTGCATCAGTGGTTGGAGTATAAATTTGGATAATGTTTATCTTAAAGAGTTATTCTAATTGATATTATTTAGTCATTTATTGTATTGTAGCCAAACTATACTCTTCCTAAACATAAAATATTGTTTTTTCTTTGATTATGTTCAGTGTCGTGAGGAATAAATAATGTGATATCCTGACTAAAAATTTCAAATCAATCCGGATAATTTTACTGATGCCTAAGATGTCAAGATACAGTTATTTCTTTTCATACCCTGAGTTGAGCTTTCCCATGTTCATACATTGTACATTCCAAGTTTGCAATGTAACTTTATCTTTGTGGCTTCAGATTTCCTGATTTTCCATTAGGAAATAGATATCTCAAAAGCTTTAATCTAACAATATTATAAACACTATTAGTACTCTGAAAAATATTCAGCTCTTTCTTAGTGGCATGTTGAGTGCCATCTGACCTGTGGGGTTCATCATCTGGCACTATATTTGTAATTTTAAATGGGTTTTATGGTTTATGTATTTTAATTCAGGGACCAAATTTAATATGTTTTTTAGTACTGTTTTTATTTATATTGTATTTATTGATTGTTGATTTTATCTGGCTGTGCACCGCCCTGAGTCCTTCGGGAGAATGGCGGTATAAAAATTAAATTATTATTATTATTATATCATCAATAACTTTGTTTTTTTATCCATGGGGTTTTGTTGGTAAAAAAAACATGAATGGTTTACCATTCTCTTCTACCCCTTGCAATATGAATTATGTCTCCAGCAGTGGTGAAATCTGAACCGGTTTGCTACCGGTTCTCTGGCCGCACATGCGCAGTGCATGCCAAAAGGAGGCTTGGGAAGGTAAGTAGAACAATGGGGGGGTGGGGGGTGGGCAATCAGCTGTGCTGTGCAATTAAGCTTCACTAGAAAGTAGGATTTCCTGCTTTCTAACAAAGCTAAACCGCGTGGCACAGCTGATCATCGTAAATACCGGTTCGGAGGAACCGGTAGCTTTTTAAACTACCGGTTCAGGTTCAGTTTTTATCACTACTGGTTCGCATGAACCGGAGTGAACCGATAGCATTTCACTCCTGGTCTCTAGCATTGTCACTTTGCTGTTTCTAATTATTCTATCTATGATTAGCTTTCAGTATTCCCAAAGTAGGAGTTTGGTATTGAGTGGGGCATCCTACAGTACTTCCTATCTTGGTATTTGCAACACATTTTTTTTGCAGGACAGGCATTTCTCAACTTACAATAAGTTTGTTTAATGACTGTTCAAAGTTACAATAGTACTGAAAACAGTGATTTGTGAACATTTTTCACAGTTATGACCTTACAGCATCCCCATGATCACGTGATCAAAATTCAGATCATT
Organism: Ahaetulla prasina; assembly: GCF_028640845.1. Taxonomy (NCBI): domain Eukaryota; kingdom Metazoa; phylum Chordata; class Lepidosauria; order Squamata; family Colubridae; genus Ahaetulla; species Ahaetulla prasina. The sequence goes on from NC_080539.1 coordinate 135,874,944, forward strand.
GGCAAATGGTTCATATTTATGACTGTTGCTGTGTTCCAAAGTCAAAGTCACCTTTTGCAACCTTCTGACAAGCAAAGCCGGATTCACTTAACAACTGGGTTACTAGCATCAACTGCCGTGATTCACTTAACAACTGTGGCAAGAAAGTTGTAAAATGGGGCAAAACTCACTTAACAAATGTCTCACTTAACAACAGAAATTCTGGGCTCAATTGTAGTCGTAAGTCAAAGGCTGCCTGTATTTATGGCTTTATCAACTATTTCTCTTATATGTCTATGGAGATTCTTAGTCATCGAGGTCGTGGTTTCCCCAAAGGTGCTTTTTAAAGTGGCAGCTGGACTTTCTGATTTTTCTTTGAAGACGTTTCGCTTCTCATCCAAGAAGTTTCTTCAGATCTTATATTCTCTTATTTTTCACTTATATTTTGTTCATGCCGTGTTTGGATGTGAACCGCAATATGATCCCCTTCTCCAGAATTTCAAGTCAATGTAAGATAAATAGCCTGAATGTATTGAAGTAGCCCTTCCTTACATTTTAGTTTAAACATTCAATTATTGTTTAGCCATTCATATCACCTGCTAATTAATTTGTCCTACATTTGTTTTCATTCTAATTTTAGCTAATTTATGCTGCTTTGCCTATTGTGACTCACATTCCAATAACCTAGCCTTGATTCTAACTTGTTTCTAGACTTTATTTCTCAACTTTGATCTCCTTTAGATGTCCACATAATTTGACCTGTGAAATGATGTATTAACTTGAAAAATGCAACATAAATATGAAAGTGCAAAATACATTATTTGAGGCTGATCTGATTTAAGTAATATAATCTATATGACTTAAACTACATAAATGGTAGTAATAAATAAATGGATACTTTCAAATATTTGAGGGACAGACAGGTGGTGCTTTTGTACCATCTGGCATCCCAAAACACAATTTCTGATTCAAATCTAAGTACTGCACAGCCCAAAGTTTTACAGTGTTTTACAGTGTTGCTTGAAAATAATACTTTTTTTAAAAAAAGTATCTGACTGTGTTTAATTAAGCCACAGTATGGAACTTGGTTTGGAATAATAAGTAATTATAAATGTAAGTAGAATTATGTGCATGCATTTTCTTGATTTTTATTAGAGGTTGAGAACATTTCAATAATTCAAAGCGGCATAGTTTTTTTCATTTCTTTTTCACCTAAATAGAGTCAAAACTCTACACGGGAACGTTCAAATGATCATACTCTCAAAATTCCATGATGCTAGCAATGGGGAAATTCTGTATGTTTGGAATGACCAAAGCTGCAATCATGACATTTTAGGGCATATTTACGAAATTTAAAATAAAATGTGGACTGTATACGTGAATAATATGTTATTGAGTAATGGGATTTGCCACTGAACATATCTGAGAGCTGGCTTCAACTGGAGGAGCTCATGAGTGAAGTAAAATTAATAAAATAAATGAATATGCAAATACTGTGTTTCCATATTGCCTTCCTGTCTATACTGTCTATACATCCCAGAATACAAACAGATATTCTGTACAGCCTTTGCACACCAGGAGCCATTTAATACGACTTTATTCTCTAACTCGACTCTTCTGGACTAACCAAGCAAGAGTCAAAAGGTGTTAGTTTACCATTACAATCAAGAAGTGTGTTTGTGAATTATGTTCTTTGTCTCTATGTCCTGGCAGTGAGTTCTGTAACAGAAAAGTCTTTGCTTTCCAGTTCTTGCATACGTTGGATGACTAAGTATCCAGATGAGTCAATTAGCTTGGTTTAAGTATTTCTCTAACATACCTAGTTTAACTTTAGTTCTGCTTATCAATAAATTACCCCACTGGAATTTAGGTGAGCCAGTTAGCTGACCCCTTTTAAAACACATTAATTTCCCCTCCCATTAAACCAGCTGAATATGCTTTTGAAATGAACAAGATCTTTTATCTCCAACATCACTCAAAGCGGTGCCACAGTGCTGGCATCTGAAAAAGTTGCTGGCCCACCTGTAACTGAATAGGGAACCCTGCACCTTTTTAAGTATTCGAAATGGGAAACCTAGATTCTGATCTTAGAAAGAAGCAGGACTTTTGTTGTCAGTGGGACTGAAGATTTAGATGTCCAGCAGTGGTGAAATCCATTTTTTTTTACTACTGGTTCTGTGGGTGTGGCTTGGTGGGTGTGGCAGAAGGATACTGCAAAATCTCCATTCCCTCCCCACTCCTGGGGGAAGGATATTGCAAAATCTCCATTCCCACCCCACTCTGGGGTCCACCAGAGGTGGTATTTGCTGGTTCTCTGAACTGCTCAAACTTTCCGCTACAGGTTCTCCAGAACCTGTCAGAACCTGCTGGATTTCACCCCTGATGTCCAGCCTAAAATTCATCGATAATTGGAGAATGATACAATGTCTTATTGTCAGTGTCCCTTTTTTTTTCAAGCATTCCTGCCTATGCTTGTCTCTGTTTGGGCATCTACTCATCCAAAGAAATACTGCTTACCTAAAGTACTGCTTGACATATGCAGTTTTGAAACCAGTTTGGAATCATAGTTCACAATCAATCAAAGTTTTACATTGCAATCTTATGTATGATCTTTTAGAACAGAGGAGGATCACCAGAGTCCACAGTGCCACATGAAGCTTTCCAAAGTTTTGAATGTTACCCATCTATCCATCAAACTGTAATCTTTTATTATGATGGAAAAAGGACATTAATAAATATCTGGAGACTATTCCTATTAAACAATCAGCTCAGCTCAGCTCAGTGCTGCTTTTCTCTAAGATCCACCCCCGCCCCGAGGATATTTAGCTTCAGCAAACATCACCCGTGACCCCCCAGAATTACACATGGAGTTATCTGAGCCTGATTGTTTGCTTGCAGACTTTCCATTACCCAACTAAGTAACCTTGCTGAACATGAAAGGAACATCTACAAGCAAACAGCTAAGTTCACAGAGTGCCAAAAACTCCACAATTCAACCCTGAGCTACATATATTGTATTCTCGTCTATTGGACAGTTACACATTTTTTGTCTTACAAGCACTGAGAAGTGCATATAGGATTGTCCCTTAGTTCAACAGCAGTTGGTTGTGAGCTTGACACTAAAATGTAGATATTTGAAGATATGGCTTATGAGTGAGAAAAGATGTGACTCAAACATTTTCAGGATAATTATAATTATAAAAGGTGTTTAATTAGTTTCCAGAAAGTCTGGTAAATTTGTTGACAGACCTCCTTTGACAGAACTGCAAACATAATTAAAATAGATAATTCCTGGATGCCTGGCGCTCAAATAAATTGACCATCAACAGGCACATAGAGATAAAGAACATGTACATATCATTCAAAAGAGTTGATCAAAAAGCCAAAAAGGAAACAAAAAGACCAAACAGTTCCTCACCAGCAATCAACACCCAGATGAGCATAGATTAATGCCAAGATTAACACTAGGCCAACAAATCAGGAAGCAAACAATACCTCAATCAAGGAACTACCAACTCAGACAAACAGAGCTAACAGTAAACCTCAGCCAATCAAGGAACCATGAAGGCCACTCCCACCAATAATGACAGGGCAAGCCACTGGTATATAAATTGAGAACAAACCCCATTCCCTACTAGCCTTGATAATGTTACCTAATTTGGTAATGAAACATCTGCAAGAAAAGAACCACACTCAGCGATCACCAAGGACTTAATAATTAAAATAGTTAATTAATAAACATTAACTGTTTATTAGACTTAGTTATTAGTGATAATATTTCTTACAGTAAAATTACACATTCCTTCACTCTAGCTTTAAACCTTTAGAAGCCTGGAATTAGTTTTCTGATCTCTACCATAATATACATTCTGTGGTTATTATAAAATGAAGTGGAAGGCAATTGTGAGGTTGTTTCTCCATTATACTTTTAGAGGAATGATTCCAATAAGTGCTAACAAGTTGAGGTAAATGTCAGCAAAAATCAATAACCTTGAGGTGAGAATATCTATGGACTAAATCAACCTTTGCAGAAGAAACAAGGTGGCCAGAGGAGATGGAGTCTACTTACAAAGATATGTGGCCTCCTCTGGGACTTAAATTGCTTTCTGCAGTGTGGATAAAATGTCATAGGTCAGGAAGATTAGAAATTAGCCCATTATGCTATATTATCCAACTCTTTTAATTGCAGTGCAGAACTTTCTTTCTGGTATGAAGCATAATAAAATTAGCATACAGTTTCCAAAAACATCAACTACAAAATCTGAGGGTACAGTGACTGTGGCTTGAAAACACATAGTGCTAAGGGTTATTGTCATGTCCTTACTCCAACCTTTTAAAGTTCATTGGTGACATTGGAATTTAAAGTGCCTTGTAGTGCACAGGCTTTTAACCATTAGAGGTCCAGAACAATGAACATTGCTTTCCTTGTCTCTTCTTCATAATTGCAATCTTCTACACTATCAAAACCTATTCCAAAGTATGAAAAGAGAGAGATCAAAAAGATCATATTTGCTCCAGACAGCATAAATAACAGACCTGGACTCTGATGTTATTTAACATATCTGTATGCATCTACAGCATGCAATACATGGAGTCTACTATTTTCAGAATTCCCAGACAAACGAAGGTGAATATACGTGTCCCAGGATAATGTTGCAGAATCCAGTTTGGGTCGGTCACCAGAACTAGAAGTTTTGTCTTTCAGTTTTTAGATTTGAATCCGAAAGTTTGGAAGACCGAACCAAACCTCTGGTCCAGGTGATTGACCCAGATTGGATCCTGCAGAATTCCCAGAGACCATAATTACTAGTGTCCTAGAGAAAGAGCTATATAGAGCTATATAGAGCCCTGTAAATTCCCTGTGGCTCTTTTTATTGATTTACTTGACTTTCATTAATTAAACTGATGTATACATGCTATTGCTATTTTTGGGTTGTAGCTGTTACGTTTATTTCTCCTCAGCTAGAAAAAATAAAATTTAGACTTGCTGTATATAATGAAATAGAAGCTTGGTCTAAAAGTTCATGGCACAATAAATATTTTTGCCTTTAAGTGGCACAACAGTTGATAAGAAAGAAGTTAATATCTGAAGGTAAGAGTATACCCCAGAAGCATCACCATACTATGATAGTTTCCTTAATGACAAAGGTTGCAACCCACCAGCAATACAGGTGGGTTGCAATACAGCAATACAGCAATACAGAGAGAACATAAAGCTTACTACCTAACAACAGTTCCACTGTACGAGAAAAATATGCTCTTAGGGGAAAAGTACATTAAAAATAGCAAAATATTTCATGAATTCTTTGGTATTTCAATGAAGTGATGTGCAGAAAACATATTATCATTTGCTATAAGCTCCAAAGTATAGGTAGGGTCACTTTGCATCCTCGCTAATTTGCTGCTCTGCCTGATGCAGCTATAATATGAACAAATGGGGAGTAGGTGGCATAGCACCCATTTCTCCATATATAAAATACAGGTACAATTTGACATTGCAGTTCTTTTTGTCTACAAAGGCAATCTGGACTTGTAAGCAAAGAACTAATAGTAGAGAGAGGGGTGGGAGGGAAGCCACCTACGCAAGACATCAGCCAGATTTCCATATATTGTTTCTCATTTATTAGTTATAATTTCTACCCATCAGATTTCCAAGAACTCAACATGGCTCATAATTTGATAAAAGGAAAACGTGAATAACTAGCAAATGGGAACACATTAAAAAACCAGACCAGTTCCAAAGTAATTCATTTTTTTAAAGCAACAACTACTTTTTCCGTTTCATAAAAGCCTTCCTAAGTAAAAGCCAAAATAAAACATTACAAATGGTGGTAGTCTAACCTTCTATTTCCCTACAGACTTAGCCTTAGATAATTCTCTCTCCAAAACAGAGCTCCATACTTGTGAGACATTTTAATGCTGAGTTGTAACTCAATGATTTGTTAATTTTCACTAAGGGAAATTCTTATTGTAAAATTTCTTATGACAAGAATTTAAAGGTGTGCAGGATTAAAGCCACTTGAAGATTTAAATGGAATGAAATTTAGTTCGATTTAATGGTGCTAGTTACTATTTTGGGAGTGCAGCCTCCAGCATGTGACTCAACGGCCAAAGACTTAGCTCAGAAAAAGCCAAAAGTAATTAATTAATCTGTCCCAAATCTTCTCTCATTTGAAGTTGAATGAATCGGTAATTGAGTGTACAATGACTCAGTTTCATTCATGTAAATTTGCTTGGGGAGTTCAGAAAGCACAAACATAACACCTGCCTGCAATACACACTGAAGTACAGTAGCCATGTTTGATTCTAGGAATGTGAAAAAAGAAAGATGTGGCTGCTTTAATAGGTTGCAGACAAGTTTTAAGTTCACTCTTCTGCTCATTATAAGTACCTCTTCCCAATTATATGTGAGGTACTGTCCTTATTCGTAATGCATGAACTGGGAGGGTAGATATCCTATTCTTCCAAATTTGAGTAATAAGTTTGATATGATTTTGAGCCAAGACTAAGGGATGGCGTGACTTCTGCACTCCTTAAATACTAGGTGACGTTCAAAACACACACCTGGAGGCTTAACAATGCGTCTTAAGTCTACTAAGTTTGAATATTACTTGAAAGGTCAGCTTGGGATGGCAGCGGAGAAGGCAACCTGTAAGAAGGAAATGCAATGCCCTTCTTCTGCTTCATATAAACTAAGTGTGGAACTCCACTGAGCCCTTTCAAAAGAGAATGGGAACGAATACATTTGCTTTCTGAATAGGAGTAAGCCTGGCTCTGTGGGTCTTTTGGAAAAAGGAGGGAAGGAAGGAAGGAAGGAAGTAAAGAAAAAAAGAAAGGAAGGAAGGAAGGAAGAAAGGAAGAGAAAAAGAAAGAAAGAAAGATGAAAAGGAGGGAAGGAACTAAGGAAAGAAAGAAAGAAAGAAAGAAAGAAAGAAAGAAAGGAAGGAAGGAGAGAAGGAAGGAACAAAGGAAAGAAAGAAAGAAAGAAAGAAAGAAAGAGAAACAAAGAAAGAAAGAAGAAAGGGGGAAAAGAATGAAAGAAAGAAAGAAAGAAGAAAGGGATGGAAGGAATTAATGAACGAAAGAAAGAAAGGGAGGGACGGAAGGAAGGAACGAAGGAAAGAAAGAAAGAAAAAGAAAGAAAAAAGAAAGAAAGAAAGAAAAAGAAAGAAAGAAAAAAGAAAGAAAGAAAGAAGAAAGGGAGGAAAGGAATGAAGGAAAGAAAGAAAGAAAAAGAAAGAAAGAAGTATAGTGTGATTAGCAGTTTTAATAGTACAAAAATAAGCTTTGTCTGTGAATTAGCCTTCAAACCATACTAGGTTGAGCCTTTGAAAAGAGATATTTCCTTTTCTGAAACCAAGTAGAATTCTTGCACAAAAATCCTTACTCCCTCGTTTTTCTCTTTTTGGGAAGCAAACTATGGACGATCCTGACAACAGTGACCTACTTCTAAAAGCATTTGGGGCACATATCAGCAGTCATGGCCCGACAACAAACTGACAAGGTGCAGCCTTTTCCTTCAGACCGCACTCTCCACCGAACTCAAGAGTGATTTCATTAGTGCTGGGTGACCTCACAGCAAAAGATTTCTTTGCTTCGGCTACCCTGATCTGCAGTAGGAAATTACTCGCATTTTGTCTTGATTTTCCCGCATCGCGCATTTTTGTCATGATAGATGCATCTGAACACAGAATATTTCCAAGAGGAACACCCAGGTTTTATTAATAGATAACAAATAACTCTGAGCAAGGCTTGGGTACCCACCCATTTAATGCAGCCTGTCAAAGTACTATCCAAGCATTGACCTACATCATGTTGATAGAAAGCAACAGCTTAGAATACATGCTAGTATTCTAGCAAGGTTGGGTTACAACGGTGAACATATGGTAGGTTGTTAGATTCTAATCGCTTGTTATCTGGTAGCTAAAATGTTACTCAATTCAACAAAAGGGTAGTATACGGGCAGTCCTCGACTTATGACCACAATTGAGCCCACCATTTCTTTGTTAAGTGAGACATTTGTTAAGTAGTTTTGCCCCATTTTACAACCTTTCTTGCCACAGTTATTAAGTGAATCCCTGCAGCTGATAAATTAATAACCTGGTTGTTAAGTCAATCTGGCCTCCCCATGGATTTTACTCTCCAGAAGGTCACAAAAAGGGAATCGCATGACCCTGGGACAGTCATAAGTATGAACCAGTTGCCGAACATCTGAATCTTAATTACATGACCACGGGGATGCTCCAATGGTCGTTAAGTGTGAAAAAAGGTCATAAGTAATAAGGGCCTCTAGTGGCTCAGACTGCTAAGACAGTCTGTTATTAACACAGCTGCTTGCAATTACGGCAGGTTCAAGCCCCACCAGGCCCAAGGTTGACTCAGCCTTCCATCCTTTATAAGGTAGGTAAAATGAGGACCCAGATTGTTGGGGGCAATAAGCTGACTTTGTATATAATATACAAATGGATGAAGACTATTGCTTAACATAGTGTAAGCCGCCCTGAGTCTTTGGAGAAGGGTGGGATATAAATGCAAATATTAAAAAAAATAAGTAACTGTTTTCAGAGCCCGTTGTAACTTTGAACGATTACTAAAGGAACAGTTGTAAATTGAGGATTACATGTACTGATGAAGCACAGAAACAGGCAAGAAATGGCTTTCTTGTGTTGATGTGTATTATTTCCGTTTCCCCTAATCTTTTATTTTTATATTTGTCCGTAGCACTATGTCTACAGCATGAGAAATTGTTTCATTTATAAGCACAGGTGGGAGTTATTTTTTTTTTTCCTGTAAATCAAATCACACTGAATGTTTTATTGACACTTAACATTAAGGCCTTAACATCTTAGATAGCATGGATTAAGTTAAGGAGAGAGAAATAAAATAAAGGTCTTTAGCAAATTAAGTCTGTAAATGTACTAATGATTTAACAAGGTGCCAAAATGACGGTAGTCATGCAGGCTTCCTATTGATATACAACAGTTTCTAGTAAAATAATTGCTGGATTTAATCACTTACTCAGGGAATGTATTACTAAAAAGGAACATTACTAACAAGAAAAGTATGTTTGGAGGGAGAAGACCATCTGGCACCTAAGAAGAAACAGATTCTGCTTACGTGACAAGGGAACTTACAGGGACAAACTAGATTCAGCAGCAAGGCAGGAGATAAAAGAATAAGAGAAGAGAGCGAGAATTGATCTTGTACTCTCCTCTCCTCTCTTTAAATATTTATAAGATAATATGGATCTAAATTTAGAACTAAGATGTTGGATTTAAATGGGTACATGAGATGGAAGCAATTTGGCTGTGAAACATCCGGAACATAAATTTGTAGGGAAACAAACAAACAGCAAACAAACAAACAAACAAACAAACAGGTGTCCATCTGAAAGTAAGGAAGCATCTCTCAGCTGAAGGAGAACCCATATTTCATTTATTCAGTTTTTTCTTTCTTTCGAGAAATGAAAGTTTTTCTTTAAAAAAAAAAAACAGCCCTAAAAACAACCAGAAGAAAATTCAGCTGGCTTGGAATCTATTGAGTCTTCTTCTCAAGTTCACATAGTTTGATATCTTTAGAAAATATTTTTTTAAAAAAAGCACTTTTGATTAAATCAATAGGAGATGGAATTTGATTTTTCTTTTCACAAGGAAGTTGGACATGGCTGGGGTTTTGTCAATCCACCTTTACATCCCCCCCACCAAATGCAGATCCTTTCTGTTTATGAACACTATCATCTGATTTCAAAGCTGTATTACTAAAAGTTCACATAATTTATTGCTAGTGGGAAAAGGAGGAAGGAAATAATTCTGTGTGAGGGAGCACACCTATAGGAAGCCCTATAAATAATTCTGCATGAGAGAACACACATATAGGAACACACCTGCACACACCTGCATGAGAGAACACATCTAAAGGAAGTCCCTATGGGTGGATTTCAACACCCAGAACTCCACAGCCAGCTTTGATAGCTGGGGAATTCTGGGAGTTGAAATCCATGTATCTTCAACTTGTCAAGATTGAGAAATGCTGGAAACTTTATATTTTTTTTGTGAACTGATCAGAGTCATCTTACAGGGGAAATGGGCAATATATAAATTTAACAAATAAGTAAGTCAGCAAGCAAGCAAATAAGAAACAAACAAATAGTGACTACTGCATAAGACCTTTCTGCCAACTCTAGAAGTCTAGAAAGCTGGTAAATATTTTTGTGAGAAATGTTTAAGGTGCTTCTTTGAAAAATCTATCTGCCACTTCCATTCCTGTCTGTCTTTACTGAACAGTTCTTGGCATTTGCTTGAAAGCCCAATCTCCATAATCAAAAAAAAAGCTGTTGCCACATCAAGACTGTTGTCCCACTTTCATACACGCTGGCAACAAGAGCATTCCACCTGTCAGATTTATAAGGTCATTTTCTATGTGAATCTTTGAAGTGACATGTTGGCCTAGTGATGAAGACACTTGCCTCCCACTAGGAAGGTTGAGAGTTCAATCCTAGGTAGCGCCAGATGTTTATCTCTCCTAGGGTGCAAAGAAAAATATTTGCTGTGAACTTTGCATAGGCACCAGGAAGGCCATCTGGCCAGTAAATGCTCAGCTCCATCCAGTCATCCTGACTCTACTCCGAATTAAGGGATTACATGGTTGTACCAAGGGAGTAATTTTATTTTCTATTTGAACTTTTAACTGATTTCATTCAAAAGTAAAGGAATCATTTTTACTAGTATATAACCTCAATTTGGGTAAGCAATGAGTGCATTGTCCAAAAATATTACCAGGTATGATATGAAGCATGAGAGGTCTGTGTACCATTGCTGTAGATATTAGGTATCCATAAGAATGATAATGAATACTATAGGATTCAGTTGCCTACTACCAAATGTGTGTGTGTATGTGTGTATTTTGCTGATTCTGCTAAATGCTGATATATTGCCATAAATATTGCTATATTTACTATACCTTGACTGCTCTGGGAAACTGAATTTAAATCCAAACTGAATTAATAACTGGATGGCAGAATATCAGGCTCAACCAGGAAGGTGAAAAACATCCTGAGAGAAAGTAATGGTAAGTTAGTATCATAAGGTTTCTACCAAATTCATGGTTGTGTCTATGTAATCACTAGGGATCAAGTTTAACTCAAGGACATCATTATTGTGATTGGATCTTTAATTGCCTTGAAGTTTCTAAAAAAGAGAAGCATAGCTCCACAAAACAATTAACAATAGACAACGTGGTTATATTAGAAACTTTAAGGGACAGAGCTTCATTTTATGCAATGGATTCTGTTGCATCAGTTGTTTCTTAGCACATACTACATCCATTTTCTTTGGAATTATAATGTCCTCTCAAAGTCTCTAGCCATCCTCAATTATTCTCCTTCCATGGAACACACAAGGGAAAAAAAAATAACAATGGGACTAAAGCACAAGAGCCCTATCTATGTTGTAGATTGTATTGATTGTTCCCCCTTAACATTTCTATTTCATGATCTGATGGAGATTTTCCAGTTCAGGCATCATACTACTGTAGCATGCAAATATTCTGGGGGCAGTATTTTCCTTGTGAGGTTTTGTACATGGGGCTTCTTTCTCTTTTTGTCTCTCTCTGGACCCATTTACCCAGAAAAACAAAAATAACTAACTCAGAATGCAAAGAGCTATGCAAAACAATATTGACCGAAGTGCAGCTGTATGTAAATCTTTATAAGATAGTTATTTTTATTTCAGTGTCTCTTACTCGAGAGTGCAAGATTGAGAGGAGACCCTGTCCCCCGCCCCCTTTAATTTAACATCTACACTAGTTTTACTTACTATGTTGCTTTGAGATCTAGATAATAGAAGATAAAAACGACAGCTATGCTTCTCTCTGTTCCCTGCTGTAACAGTGAGGAGCTGGCCTAGGGATATCTGAAAATGTATAAAGAGGCAGAGAACCACTTATTGTTAAAAAAAAGTGTGAATATTACCTTTGTCTGAAATAGAGACTGACAACTACAAAGGGATCCAGGTCATGTAGGAATAATTTATCATCTTGATTATAAAATGCTGCATTGCTAGCTGGGTGTCTCTAGGCATACTCTAGGTCCTAAATACATATTATTGGGTATACATTTTCCATTAATTTTATTTTACAATCGCTTCTAAGCCTGTGTGATGGAACACGTTTATATATTTCTGTAAATATATAAACCAAGGCTGATAATTCTAGGATGAATTTAAGGTTGTATAGTTTGGGAATTTACTATACCATTATGAATTATATTTTGGGACTATACAGTTATGAATTTGGTAGATGTGTATGAAAATAAAAAAAAACTTTTATGCAAATAACATTAATTATTAAGGTTATTTAAAAATTATGCAAACATAAATGTTAAGCAGTTCACCAAGCTTTTTCAAACCAAATTAAGATGGCTGTAGCCCAGAAAAAGTGGAAGAACCTAGAGAATATTTCATCCATCTATCATTATGCATACCAGTTTTATTTTTACTCTAAGTTTTTTTTTAAATATATATTTTATATAGTTTCTTTTTTCTGTCACGTTATGCTAGGTCTGATTTTGAACCCTTCCAAAATAGCATTCTGAATTTTTTTAAAGTTAGAAGCATTTGTTGACTATAATTGATAAATGTCCTTATTTATTATTTATTTCCCATAATAAATTTTGAGAGAGCCCATAGTAACTACATTTAAGCACAAATCAAATACAAAATTAGATCAACACAAAAACAGTAACAGAAAATTAAACCCGCAGTTACTTCAAAATTAAAATAACATATTTTTTCACTGAAAAGCTAAAACAATATTTTTCATTTAAAAAGGAGCTGTTCTGAGAAGGCTATTTTATAACCATGATGCCTCTATCAAATTGGGCCCTTCCCTGAACAAATAAATTAGCTTCGCAGTAAATGGATTCTGAGAAGACAAAGTAAAAATGCTGTACAATCTGCATTTTGTAGTACAGATTTTATTTATTTATTACAAATATTTCTATGCAGTTGCAATCAAAATGACTTGGTAGCTCAAGTAATAAAATACTAGATAAAACAACTTAGCAACAGCATACTGAAGATTTACTGCAAGGATTAGCAAATAGTTCTTAAATATATAATGCAATGCATATTTCAAAATTCTTGCATTTTGTCAGCAAAGACAGAAGAGTAATTTTAAAATATCACCAAATTTGAGTTCTGCCTTATCTTTTTTTATATAAAATTTTAAACAATTCCAATCCATTCAGTCTTTAACAAGTACCCAAATTGGTTTATTGCCTGTATGCCAGCTGAGCCATTGCCATCAACTCTTCCTAGTGGTGAACGTGAGAAGGTCTATGGCAAGGTCTTAATGAGGAAAGTCTAAGTACATACATAGCCTCTGTCAATAGTGCCAAGCAAAATATCAAATGGAATTGACAGAATTCACCAAGAAGCTTAAAAAAAAAGTTTAACAAGCTAACAGAACCCCATGTATCTGAAGCTCAAAGAGGAGAATGTACTTGACAGGTTTGTTCCCATACAATAATCAGTTTACAATGAAAAGAAAATGATGAAATAATCAACTGCAACAACTCATGTAAACAGCAGAGGCAAAAAGTAACATTGTAAAGCAGGGGTCTCCAACCTTGGTCCCTTTAAGACTTGTGGACTTCAACTCCCTTTTGAAGCTTTGCTGGCTTAGGGACTCTGGGAATTGAAGTCCACAAGTCTTAAAGGGACCAAGGTTGGAGACCTCTGTTGGAAGAAGATGCTACACACAAGAGAGGTCTCTTGAAAGCTCTCAAGAAAAATAACACCATAATACTACACTACAGCCAAATGAAAGGGAATTGAAAAGGAATGCCAACGCTTCTCTTTCTCTCAAAAGTAACAGTTCCCAAATTTTACTATTCACAGGGACACTCAATGGGATCAAAAAATTGAAACAGATGTACCCTAGCAAAGTCAGGTGAAGCCCCTGGATGAAAGTCAATGATCTGAAGAGTTCTCAAGTGGTGGAATACTACCAAGTTTTTCACTGACTGCTTAGATATAGGAGATATTCTTGAATAATGGGAAATTTCAAAAACCATCTTGTATCTCAAAAAAGAGGCACCCAAACCTTACAAACTATGGTCTGATATGCCTAGTTTCTTCAGTCTACAAATTCTTCATGCGTGCAACAGTCAAGATCTGGATGAGTACTGGTCTTGAAAGCAAGCTGGAATTCACAAAGGCTCTTCAACCATTAACTACTCATGTAAGGTCACCTGGCTCATGGAATGAGTATGAGCAGTTTTCATGTCTTTGTGGCTCATGTTTGCTAACTATGAAAAAGCATTTGACAATATAGAATGAAAAAGGATTTGACAATATAGAATCAAAATCCACTTGTAAATGTCTTAAAAATCAAATTCTTGATGAAATATACATACATGTTCCAATTTGAATGGAGTTTGAGCAGAATGAAGATTCAGCTTTCTGCCGGAGGCAGAAGACAACAATTATTTTGTGCTATATCTTTCTCTCAGCACAGCTTCCTGCCTGTAGTATTTGAAAAAAAAAAAACTGAGAAAAAGCACAGCCCCACAGGAAACTTTATCATGGCCTCAGTTTCCCCCTGTGAACAGGAAGGGACCATTCTATTTGTGGAGGTACAAGATGGGCTTCAATCCAATGCTTTAGCTTATGCAACTCAAGATCAGGCTCAAAATATTAATATTCAGCAGCATTTTAGCAGCGTACTAAACATAATACCTTGCATATTACTTATGGAAAAATATTGTTTATGCCATAATAGTTATTGGCTACAACAGAATTAAATGTCAGAAAGTACATCCACTGTTGGTTGAAATTTATTGTTAAATATTTTTTGTGCTAATTAATTTTGTGTGCTTATTGACCATGTGGGATTTGCTTAACAATGGCAACCGGAACTGCAGCAAGTGCTTCTGTACATTGGCATGGTCATACGATGTTGTGCTTTACAGCTGTGTTGCTTAGCAATAGAGTTGCTGGTCCCAATTACTGCTGTTAAGTGAAGACTACCTGTAATTGATTAATTAAACATGCTTATGGTTTTGGATTGTTACATGATTCACTTAGCTTGCCCTTATATATTGTCATTCCTGCAGATGTTCTTGGTTTATTTATTTATTTATTTGATTCAATTTAGACATCATCAAAAGTTTCAGTAAAGCAAATAGCAGAAAAGGTCTCCATTTCCAAAAGAGGAAACAGGGCAGATTGCCTAATGACACTGCTCCCCCCCATTCATCTTTAAAGAACTAGTCAAATATAATGCAAGAACAAATACAGTGTGATTCATAAGTGCCAACAAACAAGAGTTCATTGCAGTGTATATTGCTGAACTTAAATGCTGCCTGAATGGGCTAAATGATGCGTTGAAAGATTAACTAGTCAACAGAATTCTGAAACAAAACATTCAAAAAGGGCTTTTATCAAAGGCCTATTTAACATTTGAAATCACTATTTCCATGGAAACTGCTGCTAGATATACTATAAAGCTACAATCAGAAGTGCAAATGTAAATAAGCTTCATTGGCACACAAACAGATAGTAATGTGTCAAAATGAACTGCACTATCATTGTGGCAGAGATTCAAATACACCGTTCAATGCAGATTTAAAGACAAAACTGAAGAAAATGTAGTATATTGGGACATGTTCAGTGAGCTGTCACCAGGGAAAAGCAAATTATTTGTCATGGTGCCTTCCCTCTGGAGTCAATGTATCCCTTTAATCTGGGTGGCTTCCATCCTGATATTGTTGCAGAGGACTTTGAAGAACTGCCTGTTCTCCCAGATTTTGGGCTACGGTGCTTGGAGCCCCTTATGAGTTCGTGCTTCTTTGATCTTGTCCAGCGTGTAATTTTCCTCTTGTGATTATAAGTCATCATGTGACCAGACTTGATTTTACAATGCTTCTTAAATGAATTATTGATTGTTAAGCAATTTTTGTGGTTGCAAGTCTGAATCAATTTATCCAATGGACATTTTTTTGGGTTGTTTTTTTGCTGGAAATCCCCACCCCACCCCAAATCACAAAATGCCATCATAAGATCACAAGATACTGCAACTGATCACAAAAGTGAGCCAGTTGCCAGGCTTTTGTGTGGCAGTGGTAACTTTAAGGATGGGTCATTAAGTGATTTATTTTAGTCCATTGTAAGTTCAAATAGTCATTAGGTGACTGGTTGTAAGTCAAGGATTACCTGTATCTTTAAAGCTGGTCCAGAATAAATATAGAATAACGGAAATTATAATAGGAATTTATAGTGACTTCATTAAGACAGACTCTTGAATGATCTGTGAAATAGCAATAGCACTTAGATTTATCTATCACTTCACAGTGCTTTACAGCTGTCTCTAAGCGGTTTACAAAGTCAGCATATTGCCCCCAAAATCTGGATCCTCTTTTTACCAACCTCAGAAGGATGGAAGGCTGAGTCAACCTGTAGCCGGTTAGTCTTGAACAATACAATACTGCATTCTAACCACTGAGCCATCATGGCTCAAACTTCTCAACTTTCTTCCCTCTAGACTAAGTTGCTGTTTCTGAGACAAATTGCCAAATAATCAGCCCTCAGTTTCTTGTTTATGTCCACTTTCCCTTCATTCATTTCCCAGCCTTCCCACAATCTTTTGCACAAATACATAGTATATCAAAGTGTAATACTGCTATTAGAAGCTTCTATATTACTGCTTTGTTCGAGAGTCATGGGCCAAATGTTTACGAGGCTATCAGATGTCTGTGGCTATTTAAATAATAGCATTGTTAGCAGACCAAACAATGAAGTGCATATGCAAAAATTGTAGGTAACTTTCAGAGCTTGGTGGGCTAAGGAAATGGATATAACAAAAATGGATTCTTTTAACCTAGTATTCCATATTATCCAAGGTCTAGGCCTTGGAGTGTTAAAATTCACGAAGCAAAAATGCCCTTAAGGATATCAGTTTGTGTCACAGATATGATTTTTATAGGATCTGTTAATTATAATAAAATCTACCCAAAGATAGCCACCATGCTCTGTGCTTAGAATGGTTTATTACAAATGGGGAGGGCATGGCAGTGAACCAAACAAACTTTTACAGAAGCAAAAAAAAATAAAATGGTGCCATCAAATGAAGTGCTCACACTTCATATCCCCAAATTGCTTTTGATGCCTGGTTTCTTTGGTGTGGTTTTATCACATGCCATTAAAGAGAGCCGTGAATGCTCAATAGGTTTTGCAGCATTCTTCCTCATAATCGCAGAAAACAATTATGGACAAATAGACAGGAAATGCTGAATTCGGTTTGGATATTTAAATGGTTTGATACAGTAGTACTTGTGCAGATGGACGTTTACTCTCATTGCTGATCATTAGCCACTAATGTCAATCTTCAATCCATAGCGATTACCCTGGGCTTACAACAGCTGCTCAAATGAAGTGCTGGGCTTTATTTCATGGGGGACACAAAATATAAAAATAAAAAATACATACAGCGATGCAATGCAATGCAAAAAAAAAATTGTCCTCTTCAAACTAAAATTCACATCAGATGAGGATTCCTTTGATATTCTATTATAAAGGTTAGACTTGAACTTGGGTCTTCCCAGTGCTAGTTTAACATCTACAATACCACACTGTACCACATGCGTGGGTCCTCCTGGAGAAGTAGAGATGAGGGAATAAGATAATAGATTTACTGGATGGACAGAAATAGACCAACAAATCAAACAACCAAGATGCCGGAGTCAGCTCCTACTTCACCTTGGGATTGATTTCCCTTTCCCTGACAAAGAATTCATGGAGACATTGCAAGGCCATGTATAGGCACCATCATTTTAGTTGTGATGAATGCATATTGAACTTGGCCAGAAGTGTTTCCAATGACTTCAACAACACCCTTGCATACTACAGATGCATTGCAAGAACCCAGTGAGAGAACGGGTATCCTAGTATAAATAGTGAATCATAATGGGCCACAATTTGTAGCTGAACAGTTTCAGAAGTTCCTGAAACAGTGGAACATCTGAACAATGAAAATGGAATTTTTTTTAAATTTTTTTTTTGTTTACATTTATACCCCGCCCTTCTCCGAAGACTCAGGGCGGCTTACAATGTATAAGGCAATTGTATATAATTGTATTATATACATATACATATATACAATTATATACATATATACATACATATATATATATACATATGCCATACATATATACAATTGTATATAATTGTATTATATACATAATACATAATACATAATTATATACAATTGTATATAATATTAGCACCATATCATCCAGCAGCAAACCGATTGGGTAAAAGTTTATCCAGTGCTTCAAGAATACATTGTGGGTGGTATCTGAGAGCGAAAAAATATTGTACCAAATGAAAAGCTTACAAATAACACAATGATAACTCCAATACCAACGGAGTTATACCTCATTTTCAAAACCAGATCTTCTCAAATTTAATATGAGAAGAAGTGTTCAGGATAAATAGTCTTTTCACACTGAGGCAAAACAGTAATTAAAGAGAACAGAAATACCAAAAGAAGTGGTTCAACCTCATTCCTTAGTAACCACCCAAAGTCAGAAGACATCTGCTAATACCCTTTCCCATACTTGATATAAACCAATAGTTTCTTTGGAGTATCCACCATGATCAGACACACACACACACACACACACACACACACACACACACACACACACAACATTTCTGATAGAGATAAAGATGTTGTCCCATTTGTATTTGAAAGCCATCATGTTGCCTAGATTTGTAAATATAATATGGGTTTTTATCTGGGCAAATTTTGAAGATATCATCCCCATTCAGTGAATCATTCCTTTAATGGTGCAGAATAGAGGCAATCCCTTGATATCTGCTTTCCATCTCTATTCTGAGGCTGTGATGTACAAAAAAGATAGGGCCGAATGATCAAGGATCACCCCTTTTGGGATTGTCCTTGCTAAATACCCCGTCACTGCATTACTGTTAGTCCTTGTCTTACAATAGTTCCTTCAGTGACCATTCAAAGTTACAGTGGCACTGACTTATGACCATTTTTCACACATACAACCTTTGTAGCAGCCCCATAATTACGTGACCAAAATTCAGATGCTTGGCAACTGGCTCATGCTTATGACTGTTGCTGTGTGTCCCAAGGTCCTGTTTGTGACATTTTGTGACATTTTGACAAGCAAAATCAATGGGAAAGCCAGATGCACTTAACAACCATGTTACTAACTTATCAGCTGCAGTTGTTCACTTAACAACTGTGGTGAGAAAGGTTGTAAAATGGGGCAAAACTCACTGAACGAATGTCTCACTTAACAGCAGAATTTTTGGGCTCAATTGTGGTCGTAAGTCAAGGGCTACCTGCATTTTCAGTGGCTCAGAAATATCTATCCTCTTATTTTATTTTTGGTTTTGGTTTTGGTTTTTTGGTTTTTTTTTACATTTATATCCTGCCCTTCTCCGAAGACTCAGGGCGGCTTACATTGTGTAAGGCAATAGTCTCATTCTATTTATATATTTATATACAAAGTCAACTTATTGCCCCCCCAACAATCTGGGTCCTCATTTTACCTACCTTATAAAGGATGGAAGGCTGAGTCAACCTTGGGCCTGGTGGGACTCGAGCCTGCAGTAATTGCAGGCAGCTGTGTTTAATAACAGGCTATCTTACAGACTGAGCCACACTGCGGCCCAGGAAAATTTTCAAACATTAAAATACATAGTACAAAAAATAGAAAAGAGCAAAAAATAGAAAACCATAACAGACAACAAAAACAAACAAAAACAAACACATCAAAATTTAAACACTAGTAACAGCTATTTTATATCGGTATCTTTATCCTAATTAACTTCCATACACAAATTCTACTTCTATCTATCACTATCTTAACGTACATCCTTATCTAAGTTGTAATAACTTCTGTTCACACTTTGGTTTCATAACAAAATATCGCCTACGTTTTAGATTTACTCTCAAGCCAGGAACTCGGTGTCTTCCCTTTCCTTAATTTCCATAGATAATCTATCCATTTCTGCACATTCTTATATTTTTTAATTATAATTTGGTTTGAGGGGGATATCCAGTTGTCTCCAATTTTGTGCTATGACAATTCTTCACACCGTTAGTATATGCAATATAATATATTGTAATTTTTCCCCATTTTCCCTAGGAAATATCTAATATTAAATGTCTAATATTTAAAAGGAAATATCTATCCTTTTAACAGACATAAATGATGTAAAATCTTCCAAGAGATTCATTTCTTTCTCTCTCTCTGCTTTTGCCATGTTTTTTTTCTTCATTTGGTCAGCTAACTTTTTTTTTATGTTTGTGTAATAAATAAATATCCAGATTTATTTTTTACATCTAGGTGAACTAGGTGAATTAAATAATGTGCATGCTTGCTCTGATTTGGATATAGGGATTGACTGGGAATGTGGTGGGCCCAAAGTGAATTGGAAATGGCCCACAATAATTTTCTATCAAAAAGGTTGTAGGCCCAGCAAGGAGCTGGTACCAAACATTGAATACCTAGATAATACCCATGCATTAAAAAAATATGTATTATTTCCAGGTACCTGATCAATCATATAGTTGATGTTAGAGTCCAGACACGGTAGATATTCATTAGAATTCAGAGCATTCTTGTTGAGGAGTGGTTTTCTTGACATCTACAAAGCTAGCATAATTTTCTTGAAAATGACCTTGGAAAATCTCCTGCTTGAACATGGGAAAGAATTCAGCATCTGGTTCATAAAGATAAAAGCACTATTTGAAATGCTGGACCTCTTAGAGGCCTCGAAGCTACAATACAATGTCCAGAAGACTCTCAAGACAGAACAGCTGGGAATAAAAAAAAAAAAGATAGACTACTTAAGATTGAAAAAATTCTGAGGCTGAATTTAGCCAAGTGTAAATTGATTCAGAATTAGGCTCCAGGAAAAGAAATCTGGAACACACTAAGACAGATGCAGGCATGCCACAAATGGGCAATAACACATTACACTGTTCAGAAATCTCATAAGCCTGAAATGATCAAGGAATGGAACATATGTCAAAGTATCTCCTTATTCAGAAGACAATGAAACAAAATAATATAGACCTTTCTGATGATTGAATCAAGGAACTGTTATTAAGATTGTTATCTGAAAGCTATAAATGTAATATAGAGTTAATAAAACTTGGTGATGAAATTTCCCTTGATGTTTGCAGATGCTTAATAAATAAACAACAAATTGTGTTTTTATAGCTAAATGGAGTGTGTGCTTGCTATGATCTGAATATAGGGAAGGACTGGAAGTGAGCTGGGTGTGAACTATTTATTTATTTATTTTGTCACAACAATATACATAAGCATCACACAAAAAGATTATATAGTATATAAACATATATATGAAGAATTATAAGGAGGTATAAGCATATATATATAAGAGGAAAAAAGAAAAACAATAGGACAGAAATGGTAGGCATATTTGTGCTCTTATGCACGCCCCTTATGGTCCTCTTAGGAATGGGGTGAGGTCAATAGTAGAAAGTTTTTGGTTAAAGCTTTTGGGATTATGGGAAGAGACCACAGAGTCAGGTAAAGTGTTCCAAGCACCAATGATTCTGTTACAGAAGTCATATTTTCTGCAATCTAGATTAAAACGGTTAACATTAAGTTTAAATCTATTGGTTGCTCTTGTATTATTGCAATTAAAGCTGAAGTAGTCTTTAACAAGAAGGACATTACAATAGATGATTCTATGAATTATACTTAGATCTTGTCGAAGGCGACAGAGTTCTAAGTTTTCTAAGCCTAGGATTTCAAGTCTGGTGGGATAAGGTATTTTGTTGTTTTCAGAGGAGTGAAGAACTCTTCTTGTAAAATATTTCTGGACACGTTCAATTGTATTGATGTCAGAAATGTGGTGAGGGTTCCAGACAGGCGAGCTGTATTCTAGAATTGGTCTAGCAAATGTTTTATATGCTCTGGTTAGTAGTGTTGTGTTTTTGGAAAAGAAGCTACGTAAGATTAGGTTTTCAACTCTTAGAGCCTTTTTTGTTATGTAGTTGCAGTGGGCTTTGGCACTTAGATCATTTGATATGAAAACTCCAAGGTCTTTAACAGGGTGGAGGTCATCTGTAAAGTAATGTACATCAAGCATGTACTTAGTGTTTGGGTTCTCTTTTCCAATATCTAAGACTGAGCATTTGCTGGTTGAGATTTGGAGTTGCCAAGTTTTAGACCAAGCGGTTAGATGATCATTCTTTTTGAATGGTAGATGTATTGTCAGTGGTGTTAAATAGTTTGACATCGTCAGCAAAGAGAACACAATTACTTGAGATATGGTCACAAAGATCATTTATGTATAGTATGAAGAGTGTTGGGCAAGTACGCTGCCTTGAGGAATGCCACTTTTGACAGGAACAGGATTTGATAGAGCATTGCCAATTTTGACAACTTGTGGTCTGTTAAACAGAAAAGCAGATATCCATTTGTGAAGGGGTCCTGAAATGCCATAGGATTTTAGTTTTAGGAGAAGTTTATCATGTACTATTGAGTCAAAAACTTTGCAGAAGTCTATGTAGATTGCATCTATTGTTTTGCCTTGATCAAGATTTGTAGTCCATATGTTTTTATAGTGGAGAAGTTGTAAGTTACATGATAATTTTTTCCTGAAACCAAATTGTTTATTAGAGAGTAGGTTGTTTGTTTCTAAGTGGAAGGTAATGGATTGGTTGATGATTGATTCCATAACTTTGCAGATGATGCAGCACAGAGAGATTGGTCTGTAATTTTCAACTAAACTGGGGTCTCCTTTTTTGAAGATTGGGATGACTGTGGCTAGTGACCAAAGTTTGGGAAGGGAACTAGTTGTGAAAGCTTTATCAAAGGTTATGCTTAGGGGTTCTGCTATATTAGTGGAAAGTTTTTTTAAGAAGTATGCACATAGTCCATCGGGTCCAATAGATAGCGATGGTTTCAAGTTATGAAGAGCTTTTCCAACATTATCTTCTGTGAAATCTATATGTATTAAGTCATCATACTCATTGCTGGTACGATTTGGGAATGTCGGATGCGTGTCATCACTGTTAACAAAAAGAATATGTTGAGCCAAAGAATATGTTGAAGAGGTTTGCTTTAACTGTTTCGTCATTGCATTCTTTGCCGTTAGAATCTTTTAGTGGTGGGATGGATCTTGAATCTTTAAATTTATTGTTCACAAAATTATAAAAGGCACGATTGGAATTTGTGCGCAGAAGGTCCTCTTCTTGCTTGGTGTGGTAACCTGGCAATTACCCGCAGTAATTTTCTAACACCATGGAGAGGTATAGTGAACTGAATTATTGTTAGCGTTAATTAAACATGCCTTTGCTCCTTTACTGTTATTTGATTAACCTGACTTCTTGGAATGTGCTATAATACTTGCAAACTCACTAGAGATAATTCTTCTAAAAGTTCAATAAAGTAAGCAGCCTGAAAAAAATCTACCCCAATGCTAGAATATCTTGCTCACAGGAAAAACAAGTCACAACAGGTAGGTTAAATCCAAAAAGAACAGTTGGAAGAGTTCTTAATTTCTAAACTCCTTCCTTTATCACTGGCAACTAAAAATATATATGAAATGATGGGAATAAAGTTCCTTTTTTTAGCTACTATATATTAATATCTTCCCTAGCACTGCAATATATTAGCGGCATGGCTCTTGCAGAATACATTCCTCTCTCCTATTAAAAATGACATTTCATAAAAGCTTATTTGATTTAGACGCCTGTCATTACATGGAAACAAATGGTCTCTGGAGATAAACGTTGGTGGATTCATGAATGAACATATGGAAGCCTCTCTGAAGCCATATCTGCTTCGTGCTTATGTGCTCAAAGTCTTTTTCTGCGCACAAGTCCCTTTGTGCTCTCCACTCATTGCATTCAAGTACCCTTTCAGGCCACTCAGGCACTACACGCATGTACGCTCATATGCTTTTCCAATGGATGGCCTAATGATAGATTATTACTTTTGGAGTGCTATGCCATTTCCCATTAAAAACACATACCTTGTTTGTCCCGGAATCTAATTCCATTTCAGGCTGCAGGCAAAACCTTATTATGAGCTACAGTCAGGAGGCCTGGAGGTGAAGCACACTGGCAGTAATGTACCTCCCTCATTCCCCCATTTTTAAAACTGTAAACAAAGGCTGCCTGCACCAACTCAAATCACTCTTCTGCCATTCTCTTTAAATAAAAGAAAAGGCATCCCCTTGTAATGTGTAGGGGGCAGCTGGAATAAAAACTGGGATGTATCATGGTTTGCCTCTTTCCATTGATCCTAGATTGCTCAAGCGATGTCCCAGACTTTGCTTCATCTGGTGCACTTTTGTTCATTCATAGACAGACAGACAGACAGACAGAAGTACCATCCACTAAACTACACACGTAAAAGTGGGCAGAGCTTCAATCATGCCATTGTAGCTGCCATCTTGATCTTGTTCTTCAACGTCTGCAGATGTCTCTGACCAAAATCCTGAGAATTTTCTGTTCCTTATTTGATATATCATCTGATCCATTCTAAAAGAGCAAAGCCACTGGAGCTTTATACAATCTACAAATATTGGTGTTTTATACCATCTGTTGAGTAATGTTTTTCTTGCCATTGGACTGGAATACCAGGGGGAGAAAGAATGATAACCAATGTTCCAACTACATTGATTATACTGAGTGCCATGCTATGTAAATATTGTCTTCGCTGCATTAGATTTACGGGGGGAAAAATAAAGTAAAAGCTGATGATTGAGAACATAAAGGTGAAGCTTGCTGACCCATAACCAATGAAATACAGCTATGTGAGTGCCGCAAAACCTGAGCCCAAGGTATCTTCTGGATTCAGATCAAAATGCTGGTGTTGATTGCTTTTTAAAGTCCTTAATAGATTGAATCTTGCCTCTTTATAAATTTATCCGGGAGCTAAGAGCTGTAGGAAGTAATCTTTGGACGACTCCACCATTTGTCTGACCTTGACAAATATGCTCCCTTCAGTACTATAGTTCCTGTTTTTAAGATTTTGGAAAAGCTCTGACTTTTCAGTGACTTGTAACAAATACAGAAGAAAGCCTACATATCTAATCCAGCCTCTACCCTCTATCAGTGTGTCCCAACTTTGAACACTGTATGGGGTAGTAGGATGCATCTGGCAGGAATATGACTGAGGTCGACCAGCAGTTGCAACTATGCATTCTTCTTACTTCTGTCAATTTATTTATAATGAGTGCAAATGACATCCCTTTCCCCAAATGGGGGCGAGATGAAAACAAAAAATAATAGAAATTTAATCTATTCAAGATTCAAGATTCCCTATTCAAGGGACAGAAAATTAGTCTTGGGAGCTGGTTTGCTTAGAGTTGAGGGTATTAGTCCCCCTCCCACACATTACTATAAATTGAGGGTTCCTAAACTTTTTGCTCTTATACCTCCTTTTAGTGCAATCTTGTAAAGTGAGCACCTCCCTTAAAAATCCAAACACCAAAATGGAAACAACCAAATAACCAAAACAATACAATGGAAATTTGGAAAGGGGGATTTATTGTAACCGTGGAAAGGTTCTTCACGCCTCCTCTGGATTCTGTCTGTGCTCCCCTGATGAACGTGCAGTTCATAATTTGGGAACCCCTGCTATGAATAGAATAGAATAGAATAGAATAGAATAGAATAGAATTTTTATTGGCCAAGTGTGATTGAACACACAAGGAATTTGTCTTGGTGCATATGCTCTCAGTGTACATAAAAGAAAAGATTCCTTCATCAAAGTACAACACTTACAACACAAATGATGGCCATAGGGTACAATTTAACACTTAATGATACAACACTTAATGATAATCATAGGGTACAAATAAGCAATCAGGAACAATCAATATCAATATAAATCATAAGGAAGAAGGATGGTGAGGAAGAGCAGGCTGCTTAGAAAAATCACAGGCACTTGTGATTTTCCCCCTGTTTGACCCTTTCTCCCACCATCAGCAGGTCAGAGCTGCCAATAAAGCTGCAACCTTGAAACAGGCTGTGGAGGAGATGAGTTTTTTGAAAGTTCTGCAGCCACCAGCAAACAGAGAAAAGCAGCGAAAAAGGGAGTGGATGGTCCAGAGGGAAAAAAAGAAGAATAGAGGTTCAGCAAAGGAAAGAACAACTTGCTAGATTTTCACATTTCATTCTCCTACTGCAATTCTGTCTTTGTGGACTCTGCTTTTCTTTTGCTGTGTTAGCAACAACAGTAACTAAAGAGAAAGGTTTCCTCTGTCGTGTCTGACTCATCTTCGTTTCTTGGCCAAGGGAGCCTGTGTTATGAGAAAACATTTTCCGTGGTCATTTGGCCAGCACGGCTGTATGCCAAAGATGCACAGAACCAGTGGTGAAATCCAATTTTTTTTTACTACCGGTTCTGTGGGCGTGGCTTGGTGGACATGGTGTGACTTGGTGGGCATGGCTTAGGTGTGGCAGGGGAAGGATATTTCAAAATCCCCATTCCCACCCCACTCTGGGGCCAGCTAGAGGTGGTATTTGCCAGTTCTCCAAACTGCTCAAAATTTCAGCTACCGGTTCTCCAGAACCTGTCAGAACGTGCTGGATTTCACTCCTGCACAGAACACTGTTACCTTCCTACCAAAATGGTACCTATTAATCTATTCGTATTTGCATATGTTTGAACTGCTAGGTGGACATCTCCAGCATCTTCCTCCATCTCTGCTGCCCAATACAGATGCTTGTTAACTTTAGCTGGGCAGCGGGGATGACCTTCACCAGAGGATCTTGGTGGGATTATATATTCTTGGCATAGGCTCCCAACATTTTTTACTTTACTCAGTCCTCTCAGGAACTGTCCCCCAACTTTCCATGATGAGGCAGCATATCAGGACTGGGACAGGGTGGGGAGACAGTTAATATAATAACTTCTTTTATAAAGTGATGATAAAGTGTTATCAAAGTCTTTTTTTATGACCAAAGACATTTCTAATTTCTGTAATCAAATTAACATATAATTGTCAAGCAATAGGAACAAACAAACAAATGCCAACTTATTCATGGGAGTATTTCCTCTCTCTCTCTCTCTGTGTGTGTGTGTGTGTGTTTGTGTGTGTGTGTGTGTGTGTGTGTGTGTGTGTATGTATGTATGTATGTTTTCGTAGGTTTTCATGGGTATAGGTATGTAGGTTTTGGGAAAAGACCCGAATATGCCAAGATCTACACACACACACACACACACACACACACACACACACACACACACACACACACACATCCAGATGGCTGACATTGTTGAGAATGATATTGGATTCAAGGGCAATGTTGATTGTTTTCACTGTATAATAACAATCAGTGTTCCAAATCTTTAATAGGAAAATCTTTTGGCCAGCATGAAATTTGTAAAAGGAGAAAAGTGTATGCCAGAATATATATAAATATCAGAATGCCTTGACCTCATGTGGTTCTTTGGCTTAGTTACTGACTTGATATATAACATTCAGCCAGGAATTAATTATAATTTGTTTGAATATCTTTACCCATTTCAACCAAAAAAATAATGCTTTATTTGGATGAAATAAACTTCAGTCTCAAAGCATGTTTTATAAATGGCTTATAAATCCTGTATCGTCTTGATTATAATTTGTAATCTTTGAACCAACAATTCTGGCTGCTATATACTTCATGTTTCTGCTTTGCTGAAGCAATACAAGATATGCAAATAAAAGCAGGAAAAATGTGGAAAAAAATAACTAGCAACTAGTCGATCAAACCAACTGTTTTGATTATATGAATGTCTGACTCACATTCCAGCTTATTTCTCAAGCCAATTTTATAAAAAATCCTGGTTTAAAGTTGTACAGTTATAAAGTTTTACTCTGTAGAGAGTAAAGTTGTACAGTTTCTCAGTTTCAATTTTTCCTATTTTATGAGGGGATTTTTTTGAGGCGGTGGGGGAAGAAGCTAAAATAATGCTTCAAATTCCTAAAGACCAAGTGGGAAACTCTGAAAGGCTTTCAAGAGTCTGCAATTATGCCCTATAACAATAAAGTTCTTATTATAGTAGTCCTTATGGCTTAGTCCTTTGAGATAATATGGATAAGAAGCCCAACCATGGGTGTGGTAAAATTAAATTGTGTAAAACTGAAGTATTTCTCCCTCTTTTTCTTTTACTCTCTGGAAAACTAGGGAGGGTTCCTTCTGAAATATATCCCACTCTCCTCTCTCTTTCAGTGGGCCATGCTATTTTACATGCAGGTTGTCCAGACTGCCTAGTGTCTTCCAAGGTCGTTTCCACATAGCATTATATTGCGTTGTCTGTTCCTTGATTTGTCTACCCCAAAGGGCTGACATCAAGGAACTTTTAACAATGAATTTTTGTTTCTGTTGTCAGCATTCTATCCTTGATGTTGGTGGAAAAGCTGTAAAAAAATTCTATAGTCTCTGCAGAGAGTAAAGAGGATGACCTTGACAGAGAAAGGGAAGATTCATTACCAAGGCAACAAGTAGATAAATACTTCAGAAGCCCAGATGAGGGGGAGGGACCTGAAAATATCTCAGACAATCCCCTGAATTTACAGGAAAATTAAAGAGAGATGAGGAGAAGCACATTCAGACTTGCAAGATTTTGTTGTAAGATTTTGTTAAAATAGCCATATAACGATAGGTTTTCCCCTCCCATACCTCACATCTGTTTCTTGGTCTGGTCTACTTAAGGGAGCTGGCAGTCCCTGTCCTCAGCCTTAATCTAGTTTTTAAGGTTTTCCATATTATTTAATTTTAATGAATTTGTTCTTAAATTGACTTGATGGTGTTTTGAAATTAAAGGTGGGAAATAAATCTCAGTTCCAATTCAGAAGCACTGTAAATATTATTGGTAGCATAAGAAGGTGGCTTCTGTAGGTATATGATACATAATAGGAGAACGGTGGCTTACAAGCTTAGAATGTGGGTTGACAATGGTCAGTCTTGTGTTTGAGACCTGTTGCTGCTGCAGGATGGGGTGAATTCCGGATACATGCTCCAGCTCCTGCCAACCCAGCAGTTTGAAAATGAACGACCCCAAGTAGATTAAATAGGTACCACTTCGGGGGCAATTCACAGGGACCTGAAAGGAACCCCCAACTGGGTGTTCCGGGCAACAGTGATACCAGCAGAAAATCTTTTCACCATGGGAGTAGCAGTAGTAGTAGTATACATAATTACTCCCGAGAAGGACCTCTGGTTTCAATACTAGGATTTCCTATTTTGTCACCAGCCAGTCTAAGGAGCGGTTTTGCTGCTTTCCTTGTACACTGACCAAGTTACTTGTGCTTTAATATTTTCCCCTTCTCATTTCAGTAAACAAGCAGAGCAAGAAAAAAGATGCCTCCTTCCATTAGCCAGCTGGAGGATGTCCTGTCAACATGGGTGGATAATGTTCCAGCAGTGAGAATATTTGACCCTGCCATGAATCTGCAGAACAAATTAAGTGGGTCAAGAACTGGCTGTATAGAAGTGACTTTGATGCTGCATTAAATCAGATCCTGTAAAATACAGCAATCTAAACAGTAAAACAACAAGCACGACTAAAGCATAAGTGGAAGCCCATTTAAGTAGATTTAATTAATTAATACCAATGAATTCTTTGTCAGTACTAAAACAAGTATTTCTCTCCTTAAGACAACAGCCGGTGCCTTATTAATTGACTGTAAATAACAAATCTGTCACTTGGACTGCCAATTTGGAGGGGAGGATGATAAGTATTTGGTTTCCTGGGAGGAATCTGTCTTAAATTAGTGGGTTGTTTTTCTAATCTAGAGTGAAGCCCATGAAATACAGATAGCAAAGTTTCAATTAAATCCAGAATAAGTTAATTTTTTTTGCAAACATTCTAGAGATGGATCATTAGACACCGAGTTAAAGAGAATAGAATTTCATATAAAATGGGTGAGTAAATGGTATGTCTTGAAGGACCCACCTCATGTGATACAACTACAGATGAAAATTTGTTATACTATACAGTATGTGATATCTTTTTTTCATCATCATTTCATTTTCAGTGATGTTCCTCAAATTTTTCTGAACAGAAATGCTTTAACCAGTTTCATCTTTTCCAACATTTGAATTTCTTGCTGTCTTGTTTATGAAAAAATAGCAATATTGGTAAGGATTTTTTTTAAAAAAAAAGACAAATCCTACACTGCCAAAACTCAATATAGCCACTTCTATCATATTTTATTTGCCTATCATAAAACTGTTAAAGTTGTAAGGAAAAAATACAGCATCTCATATACATATAAATACACGGAGATTTATACCCAGACCTTTAAGATTGAAGACCTTAAACTCCTATGTCTGGATGGATAAATCTGTCAGAATTTCTTTCTTCTTTTCTTTCTTTCTCATGAACTCTTAAGTTTTTTTGGTCCAACATATGAAAAAGAATGAGTAATGTTCATTTACTCATCTCTATTCTGTATCTGTGATTGATAAAACCTTTATAGGTTAAGTTATAATACATAAATTAATAGTTATGCCAGGAAGGAAACATACTGGGCTAGTAGAACATGTGGCTGTTATGACCACAGCAGTAAAATAAAATTGCCATTTATTTTCCTGCCGGCAAGTGGATAAGTCACTGATTTCTATGGTCAGAAAGAATTTAATCCAATAAAAGGTTCCAAAGGTCTTGTATCCACCTAAAAAAGCATTATAAAGAAAGCTGTCATCTTCAGATAACTCTTCTAACATATAATTTACTTCTTTCAGAAAAAGATAAACAAGAAAGCTACTTGCTTTCTGATTCAGTTTAACTCAGAATGTATCTTGTTTCTTATCCTCAGAAATGCTCTTATAGCAACAAACGTCTTGGTTGCAGTTATCTAGAAAAATACATTTACTGATTTTCCTTATTGCAAAGATCATAAACACGAGTCTCCTGAATCAATTTACAAATTATTGAAATAATTATAGCATGAAACAATCCCAGAATAATATACTGTATTTCTGCTATGGAATCTGACTACCAGTTATTGTACTATTATATAATAGCATTTTCAGTGGGATCTGACCAGTTCATAATTTTGGTTGATTATATGAGGATAGATATCCAAGAACATCTTGACAATTATGAAATCCCTTTATGAGCAAACTGGTTATCAGCTTGCTTTGTAACATTTTAAAGCAGGATATTTCCATACAATCAATTTTCTTTTGTTCTGTGCAATCCACTGGGTTTACAATGACTATTGTCTATGCTCAGAAACACCATATACTAGCAATTATTCATGCCTGAGGGTCACAATGCTATGCTTAAAATTCTTAATACTAAAGAAAGGAACTTTGGTTAAGACAATCTATTGATTTAGGACTGTACAGCAGCACCGCCAATTCAGTAAATAGCTTCCTCCATCCTCTTGCTTTTGCTTCATTTTAGTTTACTGCATATTGACAAAAGTGTAATTTGTCAATTCATGGGAACAGCTGCTTTCTTAAGATTCTACGTTGTATCAGTTTCACCCATGTGAATGAAATGTCATGTCTAATCTATGAAAAACTTTTACATTATGAATATATTTTGTGGAATGGAATATAGGTCAAAACAGATTCTGCTACTCACAGATTTATCTGCAAGCTGAATGATTCCATCTACAAGTTGGTCTGCTACAAGCACTTCCTGTATTTGGCATATTAGTCAGGTGGTTCAGCAAGGACTGCTGTCTTATTAATTTTTCAACTATGCCAAGAAATGGCGGAACGT
The DNA here is from genome assembly GCF_028640845.1 of Ahaetulla prasina. Taxonomy (NCBI): domain Eukaryota; kingdom Metazoa; phylum Chordata; class Lepidosauria; order Squamata; family Colubridae; genus Ahaetulla; species Ahaetulla prasina. The sequence continues at coordinate 135,906,673 of NC_080539.1, forward strand.
TAATTACTTCAGCAGTCTCTTTCAAAGCCTGCTATAATTCATAGCTTTGTCGAACAATTAAGCACTTCTAGTAGAAATGTGCAAAACATTCTGTGCAGAGAACTGCTGATTTCAGGAGATCTGTGTCCAAACCAAAATACATGAATTTCAGATGCTTTGATTAAAAACAAGGCTGTGTTATTCTGGAAATGAAGTTTTAGGAAGAAGTTGTGTGTTTGTGTTTTTGTGTGTGAGTGTGTGAACAGTGGGGGAAAAAACAAGCACATAGCATCTGAGAGGAAGCAAGGGAAGAAAGAAAAGGATGTCCTGGGGACTGCTGAGAGCAGCACAATAAGAAACAGCCACACAGACTAATGTGTCTCAGCAACTCCTGAGGGAAATGGGAAGGAAGGAAGATTCTGGAAACAGCAGAAGACATGCTATTGGGATATGATGTCCTAAGATATCAACAGTAGCTGAGTGAGGGAAGGGAAGATGATCAAGAAGCCAGCAAGCCAGCTTAAAGGAGAAGGGGAAAGGAAGGTCCTAGAAAGAACAGGGACTAATAGGCTACTGGATTATGCCGTGCTGTGAGTTCCTGTGGGTGTCATCCTTCCAATTAATGAACTCAGGGAAATCCACCCCCCCCCATGGCAACCAAGAAACAAAGTAGGAGTGAGTGTGAGAGAGAATGGCTTCAGATGAAGTTGTTTTGCAGGTTGACCTTGGCCTACTTGTCCCATAAATTATTGGGGAATCCATCTAGATTTTGTTTCATCTAAAATTTGGAACAACCAAAATACAGTTGATTTAAGACCACAATTGAGCCCAAAATTTCTGCTGCTAAGCGAGACAGCTCTTAAGTGAGTTTTGCCCCATTTTATGACCTTTCTTGCCACAGACATTAAGTGAATCACTGCAGTTGCTAAATTAGTAGCCCGGCTGTTAAGTGAATCTGGTTTCCCCATTGACTTTGCTTCTTAGAAGGTTGCAAAAGGTGAACACGTGACCTTGGGAACACTGCAACCATTATAAATATGAAGCAGTTGCCAAGCATCTGAATTTGGATCACATGGCCATGGGGACGCTGCAGTGGTTGTAAGTGCGGAAAACAGTCACAAGTCATATATTCCACAATATCTGCTCTATATGTAGCAAGTATTTTTGTAAGTAAGCCTTAGATCCAGGGGTGAAATGCTCCCAGTTCAGACCGGATCGGGTGATCCGGTAGCGATGGGGGGCGGGTAGTTCGGAGAACCAGTAGCAAAAATCCCTGCTCCCCTGTCCATGCCCACCCAATCGCCCAGTCCCCACTTGCCTACTTGGCAGCTTCCTGCTTCTTTCAGTCTCGCTTGCTATTCCGGCCTTGCTTTGGCTGCTGCAATCAATTGCATCAACTAGCAACTGAATTTGCCTGATTGCAATCCATCTCATCAGTGAGAAACTCAATCTGCCTGCCTTTTCCTTTGAATTGGGTAAGTAAGGGGAGGGGAGCTTTAAAAAAATAGTTAATTGTTTTTTTTTAAGGAGTTTTTTTTTTTAAGACATAGCAATTTAAAGTTAAGGAAGTTTTAAAATTAAGGAAGTTTTAAATTTAGCTGCTTTTATCTAAAAATATAAATAAAATAATATAAAATAAATATATATTTTTGCAGCTTTCTGAGATTTGGTATGTTTCTATAGTGTTTCATTCTAACTACACAAACACACAAAATCTCAGGAAGCTGTATGTGGCATTTTGTGTGTGTGTGTGTGTGTGTGTGTGTGTGTGTGTGTGTGTGTGTGTGTGTGTGTGTGTGTGTGTGTGTGTGTGTGTGTGTGTGTGTGTGTGTGTGTGTGTGTGTGTGTGTGTGTGTGTGTGTGTCTGAGTCAGTTGTCTTGTGTTGTGTGTGTAAAGTGTGAAAGTTGGTTTTTGATACCTCTTATTGTTTTGTGTACTTTGTTTATTATTTTAATAATAATAATAATAACAACAACAGAGTTGGAAGGGACCTTGGAGGCCTTCTAGTCCAACTCAAACTCTACACCATCTCAGACAGATGGTTATCCAACATTTTCTTAAAAATTTCCAGTGTTCGAACATTTACAACTTCTGCAGGCTAGTTGTTCCACTTATTAATTGTTCTAACTGTCAGGAAATTTCTCCTTAGTTCTAAGTTGCTTCTCTCCTTGATTATTTTCCACCCATTGCTTCTTGTCCTGCCCTTAGGTACTTTGGAGAATAGCTTGATTTCCTCTTCTTTGGGGCAGCCTCTGAGATATCAAAACGCTGCTATCATGTCACCCCTAGTCCTTCTTTTTATTAAACTAGACATACCCAGTTCCTGCAACCGTTCTTCATATGTTTTAGCCTCCAGTCCCCTAATCATCTTTGTTGCTCTTCTCTACATTCTTCTAGAGTCTCAACATCTTTTTTACATCGTGGTGACCAAAACTGAATGCAGTATTCCAAGTGTGGCTTTACCAAGGCATTATAAAGTAATATTAACACTTCATGTGATCTTGATTCTATCCCTCTGTTTATGCAGCCCAGAACCGTGTTGGCTTTTTAGCAGCTGCTGCACACTGGCTCATATCTAAATGGTTGTCCACTAGGACTCAAGATCCCTCTCACAGTTACTACTATTGAGCAAGGTACCACATATACGGTACCGGTGCATTTTGTTTTTTTTTTGCTCCCCTTGTAACCCTCGGGTGTGTAATGGGGTTCAAGCGATCAAGTGGGCACGGAGTTTTCGTCCCATTAGCAATTCGGCTGGGCTTTTCCCGTGGCTGTGCTTGGGGTTCTGTGCTGGACGGCTAGGAAAAAGTCTATTTTGTTTGCCAGTCACCTGGCTTGAGCCTGGACAATGCCTCCTTAGCGCTCGGACGGAGCGCTCTGCAAGGCCATTCGGCGCAGGGTGGAAAGGTGCAGAGAGGGCATGTCGGATGCCTTCCTCTGCCAGGTACTCTTCAAACTGGGCTGCCGTGGTGGGGCCCATTGTCGGACACCAGAGTGTCCGGCAACCCGTGAGTTGCGAATAGGTGGCGCAGGGTTGCGATTACTGCTTCGGCTGTGGTGGACTTCATAAGTATGATCTCTAACCATTTGGAAAATCGTCACCACCACTAGGAACGTTTGGCCGTGAAAGGGCCAGCAAAATCAATGTGGATTCTTGACCAAGGCCCTTGGGGCTTTTCCCATTCTCTGACTGGGGCTGTTGGGGGTAGCGGTCTGGACTCTTGGCAAGCTTGGCATTTCCCTACCCTCTCAGCAATCTCTCGTCCATGAGTGGCCACCATACATAGCTTCTAGCTAACCCTTCATCCTTACGATGCCTGGGTGACCCTCGTGGAGGAGGTCCAATACCTTTCCCTTAACTTAACAGGAATTATTACACGATCACCCCATAACAGGCACCCCTTGAGCCGAGAGCTCATCACGTTTCTTAACAAATTCTTTGAACCGTTCGCCCGGCGCAGCGGCCACCTCTCTGTACCCAACCGGTACAGTCCTTAACACAATGTCGGTATGATGCCGAGCCACTTCCTTTGATGTGACTGGGCCAGAGTCCAACGAGTCAATAAGGAGGATGGGTGTCCCGGAGTGGGGTCTTGATCGCCCCTGGCAGTGGGCATCGGCTCAATGCGTCTGCATGCCCCACTTCTTTCCCGGTCGATGCTGCAGCTTGTATGAGTAAGCGGCTAAAATATAGTCCATCGGGTCAAGCGTGGCGAAAGTGCCACAGGCGTTGGCGGTCGCCAGCCAGTAATCCCAGTAGCGGTCTGTGGTCAGTCACGATTTCAAAATTCCGCCCAAAGACATACTCATGGAATTTTTGACCCCTGATACAATGGCTAATGCTTCTTTGTCTAATTGGCTGTAGTTCCTCTCTGGGAGGACATCGTTCTAGAGTAGAACGCTATAGGGGCTTCTGTGCCGTTTGGAAGTCTATGGCTGAGTACAGCCCCACCCCATAAGGGGACGCCGCAAACCAGCACTAGGGGTAGTGAGTCGTGATATTGGATGAGCAGGCTATCACTTGAGAGCAGGTTCTTTACTGCTTCAAAAGCCCTATTTTCTGACTTTCCCCAAGACCAAACAGTATTTTTCCTAAGAGCCTATGCAGCGGTTCCATAGCAGTTGCTTTGTTCTTTAAAAGACCGTAAAATTAACCAATCCAGGAATGCCTGCAGCTCTGCTTTGTTTTTGGGCGCTGGAGCCTTCCTAATTGCCTTAACCTTGCTCTCAGTAGGGTGAATTCCTTTCTTGTCTATCCGGTAGCCCAAGAAATCGACCGATTCGACCCCTATCTGCATTTATTTGTCTTGACTTTTAATCCGGCTGTCGGAAAATGCTCAAGACCTTTCTTAACCTCCCCAATTCCTCCATGTTTTCCCCTGAAATTAGGACATCATCGAAGTAGGGAACTACCCCTGGGAGCCCTTGCAGTAGTCGTTCCATCAGGTTTTGGAACAGCCCTGGTGCCACACTAACCCCAAATTGCAATCGGGTGCACTTGAATGCCCCCCTGTGCGTCACAATCGTTTGGGCTTGGCCAGCGGGCGCTGGCAGTTGTTGGTAGGCTTGGGCCAAGTCTAACTTTGCAAAGACTTGCCCTTGCCCCAAGAGTGCAATAAATGTTGCACCACGGGAAGATGCGCTTTTCTGTAAGGCTTTGTTAAGCGTCGCCTTGTAGTCAGCGCAAATTCTAATTGACCCGTCCGATTTGATGGGGGTGACGATTGGCGTCTCCCACTTTGCGTGATCGACTGGCACCAAAACCCCCTGATTTATGAGCTTGTCCAGCTCCTTATCAATTTTTGGTTTTAGGGCAAAAGGGACTCTCCTCGCCTTAAGCCTAATGGGGGCTACCTGGGGTCTAAGTTGAAGGAAATAGGGGTCCCCTTGTACTTGCCCAGGCAGTCCTTGAAGACATCTTCGAACTCGTTAAAGAGAATGTCTTTCAAATTGCAGTCACTTCTGTAGATGCCAGTCACTCCCATGCCCAGGGCACGAAACCAGTCTAGTCCCAACAGACTGGGCAGAGTTCCTTCGACGATCGTGATGGGCAGGGTCTTTTTGTGAGGCCGTACTCGACTCGGACGGCGGTGGTCCCTCGAACAGGGATGCGATTCCCTGGTAGTCGTGGACTCGTAGCCGCTGTGCTTGCAGATGGCGCTTGACGGACGGCAGCGACCGCCAGGTGTCCCAGGACATGATGGTGATCGCTGATCCGTGTCCACTTCAAGCCTGCACCGTACTCCCTCGATCTTGGGCTTTGTGAAATCTTCTTTTCCACTTTGGTTGAGGCGCCTATAATGACAGTCGTTTGGTTAGACTTCGCGCCTTTCTTGTTTGAACCAATCGCGGGCCGCCTTTCCGGTTCCGCTTGATTGGCGATTTGAATTTTCGGCGGGAAGGTTGGGCGCTCTGCAACCCTGAGCTAAGTGTCCTTTCTTCCCACACCGCCGCATGTTGCGTCTTTAAACCTGCAGCGTTGGCGCTGATGCTGGCCTCCGCAGCTTCCGCACTCGTCACGGTCCTCAGTGTCGCGTTTCTCGGTCCGGCAGACCCCTTCCTCATCTCGCCTCACCTTGATTCGGACTGAATCTCCTCCTGGTGTACTGGCGTTGGCTTTGCGCTCGTCTTGGATTGAAGAGGCTTTGCAGAGTCTCTGCTGCTTTAGTAGACATTTCGTGTGCTCTGGCCTCGTCCAGAGCGGTGGCTAGTGTCAGGTTGCTCCTGGCTAGCAGTCGTCGCCCGTGGCGGATGTCCTTGACCCCTCGGATGAGTTGCTCGAGTAGCACTTCGTCTAAGTCTCGGTATCCGCAGTCCTTGGGCGCTCTTCTTAAAGCGGCCATGTAGTCACCGATGGACTCGCCCTCCATCTGTCTCGTTCTCCGAATTCAAACCGCTGCACGTATTTGGGACGGCGTCGGTGCGAAATGGTTCTTCAGCAAAGTCTGCAGAGTCGGCCATGATACCGATTGTATCGGCGTTGGCTCTGCCAGGGCTTCGCAATCTCGATTACCTCCGGCCCGCAATGGCTTAGGAAGTAAGCCCGCTTGCGGTTATCAGGGATCCTGTAGTTCGTTGGCTTCTAGAAAGCTTTCAAACGGGTCATATATGTTCCCCATTTCTCCTTGCCCGGGTTGTACGGTGCGGGTGGCGTGTTTGCCATTTCCGCGTTTCTGCCCTGAGTTTGCTGGGTTCGGGACTAGCGTGCTTCAGCTCGGTTCTGGTTCTCCTTAGCCTCGAAATCCCATCCTCGTCGCCAATGTTAAGTTCGGGAAGTAACGAGGCTGGAGACCAGGGTAGTGACAACAGCTCTTTAATATAGGGTGAACCCAGCAACAGGCTGGGGCAAAAACCTCTCCTTTTATACAGTTCTGCTGGAGGCTTCGTCCAATCAGCAACGTGCTGATTTCCCGCTCAAATATTTAAAGGCACAACTGTTAATACATAACAGAAATGCTCCCAGTTCAGACCGGATCGGGTGATCCGGTAGCGATGGGGGGGCGGGTAGTTCGGAGAACCAGTAGCAAAAATCCCTGCCCCCCTGCCCATGCCCACCCAATCGCCCAGTCCCCACTTGCCTACTTGGCAGCTTCCTGCTTCTTTCAGTCTCGCTTGCTATTCCGGCCTTGCTTTGGCTGCTGCAATCAATTGCATCAGCTAGCAACTGAATTTGCCTGATTGCAATCCATCTCATCAGTGAGAAACTCAATCTGCCTGCCTTTTCCTTTGAATTGGGTAAGTAAGGGGAGGGGAGCTTTAAAAAAATAGTTAATTGTTTTTTTTTAAGGAGTTTTTTTTTTTAAGACATAGCAATTTAAAGTTAAGGAAGTTTTAAAATTAAGGAAGTTTTAAATTTAGCTGCTTTTATCTAAAAATATAAATAAAATAATATAAAATAAATATATATTTTTGCAGCTTTCTGAGATTTGGTATGTTTCTATAGTGTTTCACTCTAACTATACAAACACACAAAATCTCACAAAGCTGTATGTGGCATTTTGTGTGTGTGTGTGTGTGTGTCTGAGTCAGTTGTGTTGTGTTGTATGTGTGTAAAGTGTGAAAATTGGTTTTTGAGCTTTCTGTGGCTGTGTGAGTTTCCTGCTTGTTGCAGGGGCCATTTTGGGTGAAGTGCAGCTGCTTTTACATTGTGCGTGAGTCAGTTGTCTTGTGTTGTGTGTGTAAAGTGTGAAAGTTGGTTTTTGATACCTCTTATTGTTTTGTGTACTTTGTTTATTATTTTAATAATAATAATAATAACAACAGAGTTGGAAGGGACCTTGGAGGCCTTCTAGTCCAACTCAAACTCTACACCATCTCAGACAGATGGTTATCCAACATTTTCTTAAAAATTTCCAGTGTTCGAACATTTACAACTTCTGCAGGCTAGTTGTTCCACTTATTAATTGTTCTAACTGTCAGGAAATTTCTCCTTAGTTCTAAGTTGCTTCTCTCCTTGATTATTTTCCACCCATTGCTTCTTGTCCTGCCCTTAGGTACTTTGGAGAATAGCTTGATTTCCTCTTCTTTGGGGCAGCCTCTGAGATATCAAAACGCTGCTATCATGTCACCCCTAGTCCTTCTTTTTATTAAACTAGACATACCCAGTTCCTGCAACCGTTCTTCATATGTTTTAGCCTCCAGTCCCCTAATCATCTTTGTTGCTCTTCTCTACATTCTTCTAGAGTCTCAGCATCTTTTTTACATCGTGGTGACCAAAACTGAATGCAGTATTCCAAGTGTGGCTTTACCAAGGCATTATAAAGTAATATTAACACTTCATGTGATCTTGATTCTATCCCTCTGTTTATGCAGCCCAGAACCGTGTTGGCTTTTTTAGCAGCTGCTGCACACTGCTGGCTCATATCTAAATGGTTGTCCACTAGGACTCCAAGATCCCTCTCACAGTTACTACTATTGAGCAAGGTACCACATATACGGTACCGGTGCATTTTGGTTTGTTTTTTTTGCCTAAATGTAAAACCTTACTTTTTTCACTGTTGAATTTCATTTTGTTAGATAGTGCCCAATGTTCAAGTCTGTCAAGATCCTATGGAACTTGAGCCTATCTTCTGGAGTGTTAGCTATTCCTGCCAGCTTGGTGTCATCTGTAAATTTGATGAGCTCCCCATCTATCCCCTTGTCCAAGTCATTGATGAAGATGTTGAAGAGTACTGGGCCTAAAACAGAGCCTTGGGGTACTCCACTGCATACTTCCCTCCATGTGGATGTAGTTCCATTGAGGACTACACATTGAGTGCAGTTGTCAGCCAGTTACAAATCCATCTGGTGGTGATGCTGTCTAACCCACATTTTTCTACTTTATCTAGTAGTAGGTTATGGTCTACTTTATCAAATGCTTTACTGAAGTCCAAGTAAATTATATCGACAGCATTCCTCTGGTCTACTAATTTTGTCACTTTGTCAAAGAATGCAATAAGATTAGTCTGGCATGATCTGTTTTTGACAAACCCATGTTGGCTTTTGGTTATTACTTTGTTTGCTTCTAGGTGTTTGGTGATTCGTTGCTTGATTAATTTTTCCAGAATCTTGAGGTCGGGCTGATAGGTCTGTAGTTTCCTGGATCTGTTTTTCCCCCCCCTTTTTTGAAGATTGGAACTACATCAGCTCTTTTCCAGTCCTCTGGCAGCTCCCCTGTGCTCCAGGATCTTTGAAAGATATAGTTCAGTGGTTCTGAGATCTCGTCTGCCAGTTCCTTCAGAACCTTGGGGTGTAATCCATCCGGTCCTGGTGATTTGAACTCGTCTAGGGTAGACAGGTGTTCACTTACCATTTTCTTCCCTATTTTAACTTGTGTTCCTAATCTGTTTTTTGTGGTGCTGTTTTTGATAGGTTGGATTGTTTTTTCCTTTTGTGTAAAGACAGATGCAAAATATGAGTTAAGTAGATCTGCTTTCTCCCTGTTGCTTGTCATCTTCTTGCCACTTTCTCCCAGCAATGGGCCAATTGTTTCCTTGACTTTTTTCTTGTTTTTAACATGTTGGAAGAAGCTTTTTTTGTTATTTTTTACTTTTATCGCTATCCTTTGTTCATTGTGAGCCTTAGCTTTCCTCACTTCATCTTTACAGGCTCGGGCTATTTGCTGATATTCTGCCTTAGTTATTTGCCCCTCTTTCCACTTTTTATATGTGTCCTTTTTGTCTTTCAATTTGTCAGATAGTTCTTTATGCATCCATGCTGGTTTCTTTTGAGATCTATTATTTATTATTTATTATATTTATTATTTATTTATTGTTATTGGCCACGCCCACCTGACCATCAAGCCATGCCCACCAATTAAGCTAGAACCAGTAGGGAAAATTTTTAGATTTCACCCCTGCTTAGATCCCATTTCCATATATCAATGAGCTTTGTTATCTGCTCTTGAGTTTTGAGGAAGACCTTTTCCAAGCCTAACATAAAATAGGAAGCAAAGAGATACAAATTATATATTTTTAATGCCATGACAATTGTTGCTATCTTCTCTTTTTATGAGTACTCTGACTTCATTGGTTTAACAGGTGTTTTTGTGTTTAATTCACCATAGAATCTGGTGATGGATGTAGGTTTTAAGAGTTACAGATGCCCATTTTGTAATTGTGCTGCTTTGCTTCATGAAACAGAAAATGAGAACTGTGATGGACATTAAAACTATCCAGTGAGAACTGAATAGATTGTTTTTCCTCCAAAAATAACCAGTTCTCCTTTACTGACGACACATTTTAAAATAAAGATATCAAGGGGGGAAAAAAGCAATCGAAACATTTCCAATGCTCCAAGCTTGTACTTGTCCTGTTCATTTTCTTCCTTGATTAAAGGCAGACAGTTCTTCTCATGAGATATGTTGACTGCAACTAGGCTCATAGGGAGCTCTCAAATTGGCAGCAGAAATGCCACTTCTGCAGAAACAACACTTCATATCTCTATAGCAACAGATTTATAGCATCTTTCTCCCAATGATAGGCTGGATTCAGGCTTACTTCTACTTTAGGTAAGTTAATTGAAATTAATAATAACTTAAATCCTGTTGGTTTCAATGGGACAACTTTAAAACAGATTAAATCTAGAGTCAACTCAATATTTCCTATTACCTTTGTCTGTAGGAAAGGATATTGTCTGTTCCTTGTATCATAAATTTCCTCTATTTCTTTGATCTGGTTTATTTGCCTCTGATAGATACTTTAGTGAGAAAGACATTAAATAAGGATTCTATTTTTTAAATACCACGAAGATAATCAGGGGTGGGTTCCAATATTTTTAACTACTGGTTCTGTGGGTGTGGCTTATTTGATGGGCGTGGCTCGGTGGTCATGTGACTCGGTGGGCGTAGTCAACTTGAAGTCACTCAGGGCAAGGTGGGGGCAGTACCTTGCTGTGAGTGACATCAAGTTGGTCACGCCCACTCAGTCACACGACCAATGCTGCAGAGACAGGGCGATTTCTCCCAGGGGACAGCCAGAGCTTTGCCGCCTCCTCTTTTCCTCAGAGGAGCTGCCTCCAAGTCATTGCGAAAGGACACACACACACACCCAACACAACACAACACAACAGACTCACATACAATGTAAAAGCAGCTGCACTTCACCCAAAATGGCTCTGCAACAGCAGGAACCTCACACAGCCACAAAAAGCTCAAAAACCAACTTTCACACTTTACACACACACAACACAACACAACACAACTGACTCACACTCAATGTAAAAGCAGCTGCACTTCACCCAAAAGGGCTTCTGGTGGCTCAGCAGACTGTCTGTCTGTTATTAACACAGCTGCTTGCAATTACTGCAAGTTCAAGTCCCACCAGGCCCAAGGTTGACTCAGCCTTCCATCCTTTATAAGGTAGGTAAAATGAGGACCCAGATTGTTGGGAGCAATAAAAGTTGACTTTGTATATAATATACAAATGGATGATGACTATTGCTTAACACAGTATAAGCCGCCCTGAGTGTTTGGAGAAGGGCGGGATATAAATTTTTTTTAAAAAAAAGGCCCCTGCAACAAGCAGGAACCTCACAAAGCCACAAAAAGCTCAAAAACCAACTTTCACACTTTACACACACACAACACAACACAACACAACACAACTGACTCACACTCAATGTAAAAGCAGCTGCACTTCACCCAAAAGGGCCTCTGGTGGCTCAGCAGACTGTCTGTCTGTTATTAACACAGCTGCTTGCAATTACTGCAAGTTCAAGTCCCACCAGGCCCAAGGTTGACTCAGCCTTCCATCCTTTATAAGGTAGGTAAAATGAGGACCCAGATTGTTGGGGGCAATAAAAGTTGACTTTGTATATAATATACAAATGGATGATGACTATTGCTTAACACAGTATAAGCCGCCCTGAGTCTTTGGAGAAGGGCGGGATATAATTTTTTTTTAAAAAAATGGCCCCTGCAACAAGCAGGAACCTCACAAAGCCACAAAAAGCTCAAAAACCAACTTTCACAGTTTACACACACACAACATAACACAACTCTCACACACATAACTCTCTCTCACACACACACACAAAATGCCACATACAGCTTTGTGAGATTCTGTGTGTTTGTGTAGTTAGAGTGAAACACTACAGAAACACACCAAATCTCAGAAAGCTGCACAAATATTTTATTTTATTATTTTATTTAATTTATATTTTTTAGATCAGTCTAAAAAATAGTAACTTTAAGGTTTGTGGACTTCAATTCCCAGAGTTCCTCAGCCAGCAAAGCAGTTGCTGACTGAGCAGATGGATTCCAGGCAGGCAGTTGCTAGCTGATGCAACTGATGTAAAGCATGGCTTTGCCATCCCAAAAGAAGCTGCAATCAGGTAAGTGAGGAGGGGGGATTGGGTGGGCCAGAGGGGAAAAAAAATTAAAAGGCTCCTCTCACGATCCAGCTGAAGTTGCCTAATAGCAGCCCAGAAGCTCTTAACTCAGCTGGGATTGCCAGAGGACTCTTTTAAAACCTTTTGTTTTAACAACCTCTTCGGCTGAAGAGGTTGTTAAAAAAAAAAAACTTTTAAAGGGTTCTGATGATCTCTGCTCAGCCGCATGATCATCAGAGGTTTTTTTTTTTACTTTTAAAAAAAGTAAAAAAAACCCAAAACTCTGATGATCGGTGAACCGGTTTGGGGATGTGGCCAGCCAGCCATTACTACCGGTTCTCCGAACGCCAGAAGATTTTTACTACCAGCTCTACAGAACCGGAGCAAACTGGGGGGGCAACCCACCACTGAAGATAACATATGTAAGCTGAGGTTTGGAGAGCGACACTGAAGGATAATAAGTTTGTAAATGCTCATGTTCATCTGAATTAGATTTCTTGTTTGAGCAAAATACCTGAAGAGCTTTTAGGGAAACATGTCAGTTGCTGGTCTCAGTCGTGGTCTCTAAACAAGGACTACCTATGTAGATATACATACACATGTAGCAAACCAAAGTTATTTCTTTGGCCAAATGATGATCTGTAAAAATACTTTAGATTGATTGCATTGTACTGTTGAACAGTTTGGCTTTGCTTGGTTCATCTGCTGTTTTTTGATAACAATGAGGTACCCTTTTCTGAAGACGCCATTTCTGGATTCAGGGCAGTGATGGGTTGCTACTGGTTTGCCCTAGATCGGGCAAAACTGATAGCGGTGGTGGAAGGTCCCAGACGTCTCTGTGCATGCGCAGAAATATTGTGCATGTGCAAAAGTGCGCGCACACCCGCAAACGAACCATTAGCAAACGAAATTGAAATCCACTACTGATTCAGGGGTTATGGACAACTGCAATCCAGGTTTTAAATTCCCCTTCCTAGGGAAGTATGCTTGAGATGAAGATGGTGGAAACATGGAATACCTAAAATACTAAAATATTTAGGGAGGAAACAGGACCATCACAGAAAAGGTTCTTGAGTCTAGAGAAAGGGGGGAACATGAGACAATGATTCATTCACATTAATTATCCCAGGAATAAGTTGCACAGGAGAATTATTTAAAAAATCTACAGTACTTGGTACAGTAGGACCTGCCTACATCATGCCCTCATGGACCCAGTGTATTTAAAGGGTGAAGTGCTCTAAGCTTCAAAGAATAAAAATGTTTTCAAGGAACAAACCACAGTCATGTGACATTTCAGGTGCTTAGCAACTGGCTTGCATTTACAGATGTTTGAAATATCCCTCAGTCACATGACCATGATTTACATTTTTGTCAAAACCCACTTACTTCTGGTTTTCAGCAACCCCCTCCCCCCAATTGCAAACAATCGATTCACTTAATGTCTGCAGAGACATTCATGACCACGGATTCATTTAATGATTACTCTTAGTTGCTTAATAACCACCACAAAAATAATTTTTTTTCAAGCTCAAGCTCAACCCCTCCAAGACTGAGTGGCTGTGGATGCCGGCATCCCGGTACATTCAGCTGCAACCGCGGCTGACTGTTGGGGGCGAATCATTGGCCCCAATGGAGAGGGTGCACAATCTGGGTGTTCTCCTGGATGGACAGTTGTCCTTTGAAGATCATTTGGTGACTGACTCCAGGAGAGCTTTTTACCAGGTCCGCCTGGTCCGCCAGTTGCGCCCCTTTCTAGACCGGGATGCCTTATGCACGGTCACTCACGCCCTCATCACTTCTCGCCTGGACTACTGCAATGCTCTCTACATGGGGCTCCCCTTGAGGTGCACCCGGAGACTTCAGTTGGTTCAGAATGCAGCCACGCGGGTGACACCGATCCTGCGCAGGCTGCACTGGCTACCTGTGGTTTTCCGAGTGCACTTCAAGGTGCTGGTTACCACCTTTAAAGCGCTCCATGGCATAGGACCGGGATATCTTCGGGACCGCCTTCTGCTACCACATGCCTCCCACCGGCCGGTATGCTCCCATAGAAAGGGTCTCCTCAGGGTGCCGTCAGCCAAACAGTGTAGGCTGGCGACCCCCAGGGGGAGAGCCTTCTCTGTGGGGGCACCTACCCTCTGGAATGAGCTTCCCCCAGGACTTCGACAACTTCCTGACCTCCGGACCTTTCGCCACGAGCTGAAGACGTATCTATTCTTCCGAGCAGGACTGGCTTAAATAGGGTTTTTTAAATATGGATTTTATTGGGGTTTATTTTATATTTTGTATTGTATTTTAAATTTTAGGCCATATTGAATAAGTTCTTTAAAGAGTGTTTTTAATTGTAATATATGGTATTATTTTATCTGCCTGTTCACCGCCCTGAGTCCTTCGGGAGAAGGGCGGTATAAAATTAACACACACACACACACACACACACACACACACACACACATAATAATAATAATAATAATAATAATAATAATAATTGTTGTTATTATTATTATTATTATTATTATTATTATTATTATTATTATTATTATTATTATTATTATTATTATTAAATTGGTAAAATCTAATCAATCATGTGATGACCTGCTTGACGTCTTATGATCATAATGGGCAGTCTCCATTACAGTCATAAATCGAGGACTACTTGTAAACAAATAAATGATTAAATATAATAAACAAACATAGATGCACAGAGTAGAAACTCTTAGTGTCCTGTCCTTTGTAGACCCTAAAAGAAATGTTCTGAACATATTATGCAGTTTTAGCAGTGAGATAAAAATGCTGAGGCCAGGAAGAATGTTCTTTTCGATTCTATTCCAGGGTTTAATCACTATTTCACAAAGCTACTTACATTTTCTATTGATTCTTTGTGACCCACACTGAAAATTTAGATATTGCAATAATCCTCAGAGGAAATAAAACACTGCATGTCTTAAACAAGTACAACAAAATGAAAGAGAGGAAGTGTTTGCCAGAAAAGAATAATCAGCAGTACAATAGAAAACCTTTGATTTAATTAATTACTCATATAATAGTATTGTAAGGTGCATTTCAAAAAGCAAATACTAGGATCATTCATGTTAAAGAAGTTTAGACTTATCTACTGTAATAAGGACCATGTTTCAATAAATCAAACAGCATAGCACACAAATAGAAAAATGCATTAAATTATTTAACAGTACTTAGCATTGCCACAGGGTCTAAATAAACCTTTAACATCTTTTTTAAAAATTAATTTTCCAACTGAACAGAATTCAGCATATGTGTATTTTACTCCTGAGCTCTCAGTTTACTTTCTGTTGACAGCATCAGCTGTTTTTGAGTAATAAAATTCTATGCAATTTGTGATGCATCCTTTTCTTTCAACCACATAGAAACAGGTTTTTCAAATAGGTAGTTTTTCCAAAAAATTATGAACTAGACCCAATAGAAATTAAAGATGCAGATGTTTTCAGAATAAGACCTGTTTCTACACAAACCCTTTATGAATCCAATCTGTGATTTCAAAATATTATGTTCATTATATGTATGGTATATATACTGCTGAATCCCCACAATTTAGCTGTTCACTGTCACAGTTTGTCAAATATCAATTCAGAAAAATTATTGAAGCAAAGGTCCACGTTAGACCCAAGATCCCCTTTACTGGGGAGATTTTTTATATATATACAGTGGTACTCAACTGTTTCAAAACATGTCAAATTTGTTACTTGGTGCATTTTGATGCGAAAAGGTTGTCCCCGTACGCATTGTTTGCTACTTGACCCACTGCAATAGGAAGAGGGGGGAGGGCAGATGTGGCAAATGGACAGGAGATCAGCCATGGTAGGAAGATGGCTGCAAAAAGAAATGGGGGATGGCCACAGAGGGCAGACAGAAAGTCAGCCATGCTGGGAAAGTCACTGACATAGGAAAAAGGACAGACAGGAAGTCCTTCCTAGCCAAACAAAGAGTCACATCATAAGTCCTATGGTTTGTTGGTACTCATCATTTTTAGTATTCATCATGCCTCCCATAACCACAATATACTGAGGTACCACTGTGCTTTAGGGTATAGACTAAACTTACCTAGAGTGAATTATTATAATTTGTTGTATTCATTAAAAATAAAAAAGAAATAAAGTACCTTCCAGGAAATTAACTCCCTGTACTTCATAGAAACTTGCTCTGTTCTCTCTTATATTGCGAATATCGCAAAGAGCCCATTTCACTGTACAGAAATATAGCTTTGCATACCCTAGACTCTCATAAAAGCACCTTGAAATGAAGCTTAAGACCAACTTAATTTGTTTCCAATACAAAATATAATTTGTTGTTACATACAAAATGGCTAAATATGATTCGAGGTAATGTAATAAACCCAAATATCAAAGGATAGCTAATTATCAATTCTGCTTTGATAACCATGTGCCTGTCTATATTTTGCTGGGATGGGAAGGCAAGATCAAGATTTTTTATTTGGACAGGATGATGTTAGTCCTATGTTAAACATATTTGTTACTGAAAAGGGATACTTTGATATTAGATCAGACCACTGGGAAGATTAATTATAATTTCAAGGAACAAACTATATGTTTCAATTAGTGTTTTCTTCTTGGATTAATTGAATATTAGGTACAACTGTGTGCAGGGACAAGTGAGTGAATCCTTCCTTCCCAAAATAAGTCTTTCCTAGCCTTTCAAAAAAGTCTCTCCTGACCAAAAATGGAATTACACTACTGATCTCTGAGTAACTTCACTGAAGGAGATGACCAGGCTGAGCCCAAGGGAGAGGGTCATACGTGTCATCAATCCTGAGTCCCTTTGCATCCAACAAGAGATCTAAGTTCAGCCCACCTTGAATTTCTTTGAGTCTTAGATACTGCCAGTTTGCTTTGACTGTTAGTTGTTCAGATTCAGGGGTGAAATCCAGCAGGTTCTGACAGGTTCTGGAGAAATTTTGAGCAGTTCAGAGAAATGGCAAACACCACTTCTGGCTGGCCCCAGAGTGAGGTGGGAATGGGGATTTTGCAGTATCCTTCAGCTGCCACATCCACCAAACCACGCCCAACAAGCCACACCTACAGAACCGGTAGTAAAAAAAAAAAGGATTTCACCACTGTTCAGATTCTTGTAGCTCGCAATAAATATTTATGTCCATTCGAACTGCCTGGCTCTTCTGATTTCCCTGGCGCTTGACATTCACAGAGTTAATACAAATCAAAGTAGTACAATCACTGATGAAATATGGCATTATAAAAGTAAATAATTATTGCTAGAAATGGCAATTGTCTAAGTGTTGATTGGTTGACTTATATTTATACATAATTTAATTTACACAAAATAAACCTTTTCCAATTTTCATTCATATTTCGTATTAAGGTTGTGCCCAGTAGCAACGAAACCGGTTCTATTTACTAATTGTAAGGTAATATGATTATGCTTTCAGGAGATAGTAGCTGAGTTTTTAAGCTTCTTCTTCTTCTCCTCCTCCTCCTTTTTCTGAATGCTCTGCAGGCTCATCAAAAACTGTTTAGAATGATTCTGTCAGCAGTATGCTGACAGAGACAAAACTGCCTTGGACCAGAAGGTGCAATATGCTAAACGAAACTTACACTGCTCCAGCTATTAAGAAAGAAAAGAAATATCAACCAAACTCAATAGTCTTTTCCTTAGAAATTTGATTCTGAGAGAATACAAAAATATATTTTCTTTTTCCTCTCTCTCTCTCTTCCTATCCATTTCTTCCTAATGTTCTCAGATCAACTCAGTATTGATCCGTTGGTTGCAACAGGATTTGACCAACTGACTCAAAGTCTTTCAGGCCAGCTTTCATGCCTAAAGTGGGACTAGAATTCACCATCTCTACATTTCTACCCTGATGCCTTAACCACTAAATGAAACTGGATCTTGTACTCACAAATATATATTTCTGCTAAATGTTAGAATCCACTTTCAGGATAAATAACGCATTAGCCCAATGGTTCAGGGAAGAACCAGCATGTGATGTTTCACACAGGATGAACAAAAGAAAATAATATTTTTTATAGAAGAAGGGTCTTACTGTCCCAAAGGTGCTTTTCAAAAGGCAATTGGACTTTCTTGGTTTCTTCTTTGAAAATATTTCACTTCTCTTCCAAGAAGCTTTTTCAGTTCTGCTTCTTGGATGAGAAGAAAGAAAGTCCAGTTGTATTTTGAAAAGCACCTTTGGGACAATCATGACATGGATTATTGAGAATTTCCATAGATAAGAGTCTTGCTGGGTCAAGTTAATGGCCCATTTATTCCAGTCTTCAATGTTCTACAAAGACCAGATACATTCAGAAAGTAACAAACATTGAAGAATGGTGTCGTGTCCCACTCCTCCGCTGACGGCCGGGTCAGGGAAATCCGAATCAGGCTTGCCTCTGCAGCTCTGCCCAAAGTTCTAGCAAAATCCTCAGAGCAGGCAGGAGACCAGTAAGTGACTTCAGCAAGATAAGTTCGACTTTGCCTGACTCAGAGACTGCCAGAAAGCAGATCCTTTATATAGGCCATGGGGTGTGGCTCCATGACTCAGCACTCATTAAGGCCTGCCCCTCCCTTCCTTCTGTTGCCTCCGCCTATCCAATCTTCTGATGCGAGGGTCACTCCAATCAGCTGTTGGAAGTAAACTTTCCTCAGGCTCACATGCTGTGGAGGAGGGGGAGGGGTCTAGCTGCTCCGTTTGCCTGGGCATGGAGCCAATGCTGGGGCCGGGGGATGCTCCCTCCTCTGCAGCCTGCTTGGGCATGGAGCCAGGGCTGGGACCGGGAGGTGCCCCCTCCTCTGCAGCTTGTCTGGGCATGGAGCCAGGACTGGGGCTGGGAGGCATACATTCCTCCGTGTTCGGGAGCAGATAAGCAGACCCCGGCTGCGGTGAGAGCGGACAAGACACAACAAATGGTTTCTTGCAGTGGTGACATTCAATTTTTTCCCCCTTACTGGTTCTGTGGGTGTGGCTTGGTGGGGAGGTCCTGTGACTGAATGGGCATGGCCAATTCAATGTCACTCACACCCACATGACCTCCCCCACCAAGCCACACCCACAGGACCCATTAGGAAAAAATGTGTGTATGAGCACGAGAAGGGCTCATAGTGAATGCTGTGGCAGAGAGAAGCTGGACTTTTCTCCCTCCATTCACAGTGGAGCTGCTGCTTCCTTTATGGTCCCCCCCCCTCCGCGCCCCTTCCCTCCTGGAGATGAAATTCTAGGACATCTTTTCCCATAACTGGCATCATAGGAAACAGGATATGTTTGTTATAAATTTCATTTCCAGAACTTTTCTCAGTTTTTTTTAATTGAATTTATTTGCCACCTTTTTCCTGGGAAATCAAGACGGTGTAAAAGGCAGTCCTTTTAATTTGCTTTCCGTAGCATAATTTTGAGGTTAGTCATCCTGAGTGCAAAAGATAAGCTTTATTATTAAGGTAATTGATTGGTCTATGTCCAAGTCCAATATTTTAATTACTACACTATACTGGCTCCCAAATTATAATTTTTAATGCCATAGAAAAGGAAAATTATTAAAGGCAGAGGAAATAATAATATTAACTATTTTTTTTTTGACAGACAATTCTGGCAAAATTATATCCATTGGGTTGTGAAGACTTAAAAGTGACTAACCTAGTAACATAACAACAACACGCTGAAATAAAATTTATTTTACCCATTTTGAAGGGGAAAATTGGCATCAGCATGCTACTAAAAATCCACATGATGGCCCAAAGTTGTGCACTCCAAATCTGGATTAAAAAATAAGACAGATCTAGTGAAATGCTATAATACAAACAGCAGGAAAGTACATGCTGTGTGCAGGCCATTCTTATAGGTACCAATTGGTGTTGTTGCATAACTGTTTAGGTCGCATCTCAATTTTTTTTTTCTTGGCGACTCCATTTTCTATTTATGGGTTGAAAAATTATCTCTCTCTTTTTTTTAACACCATAGTCAGAGGTACAAAGTGCAGGGACACAACCTGCACCAGCAGGTTCTGACCAGTTCTGGAGAACCAATAGCGGAAATTTTGAATAGTTCGGAGAACCACTAAATGCCACCTCTAACTGGCCCCGCCCCCATCTATTCTCTGCCTCCCGAGTCCCAGCTGATTGGGATGAAATGGGGATTTAGCAGTAACCTTCCTGTGGAGTAGGGAGGGAATGGAGATTTTACCATATCCTTCCTCTGGAGTTGGGTGGGAATGGAGGTTTTACAGTATACTTCCCCAGCCACACCCACCAAACCATGCCCACCAAGCCATGCCCACAGAACCGGCAGTAAAAAAAATTGAATCCCACCACTGACCTGTACCAATGATTAGATTAGATATTATCGTTTCTCTGCTTGTTTTGCCATGTGGCTTTGAATGCCCTTTACGATAACTTTGGAACTTCCTGAATTGTTCTTTTTCTTCAGAAATTTATTTATTTATATATTTGTTTGTTTGTTTGCTTGCTTACTTATTTACTTATTTAGTCAAGTTTAGCCAATTTCCCCACAGAGGGAAAGGCATACAAATAAACTATTAAAACATAAAAAAAGTATTTAAAATTTAACAAGAGCCATAGATCAATGTTAAAATTAAAATACAGAGGAGGACTGTAGAGCCACATTTCCACCCCTTTCTGAAAGGCAAGGATGGGGAGGGGGGGGGGACTCACCTCTGGAGACAGAATATTCCATAGAGACAAACAGGTAAGTCCTTGACTTATGACAACAATTGAGCCCAAAATATCTGTTGTTAAGTAAGGCATTTGTTAAGTGAGTTTTGCCCCATTTTATGACTTTTCTTGCCATGGTTGTTAAGTGAATCACCTCAATTGATCTGGTTGTTAAGTGAATCTGGCTTCCCCATTGACTTTTGATTGCCAGAAGGTCGCAAAAGGGTATCACATGACCCCAGGACACTGCAACTGTCATAAATATGAACCTGTTGCCAAGCATCTGAATTGTGGTCACATGATCATAGGGATGCTGCAAAGGCTGTAACTTTGAAAAACGATTTTGTCACATTTTTTCCCGGTGCGATTGTAACTTTGAACAGTCGCTAAACCAACTGTTATAAGCTGAGGACCACCTGTACTGTATTAGTGTTTCTCCCATGTTAAAGTCTGAAACAAGGCAGCTATGAAATGGAGATTGTGCTGTTTTTTATGTTACAAAGCATGGCAAGGACAGTGTAGGGGCCACTATAACTAAAAATAGCAGAAATATAATGATGGCATGGCGGCAAAGATGAAAACGAGAGCAGAAGAAAAGGTAATGATTCCCACTATAAAGGAACTGAAGTTATGGTTGTATGTCTACTGTATTTATTTATTTATTTATTTATTTATTTATTTATTATTTAAATTTTTATACCGCCCTTCTCCCGAAGGACTCAGGGCGGTTTACAGCCAGATAAAATAAACAGTACTATTACAAAATAAATACTATTAAAATACCACTAAAAAACTTATTCAATTTGGCCGCAATTAAAATTTAGCAAATAATAAAACCCATTAAAAACCCATTAAAAACCCATTTAAAAACCCTTAAAAACCCACGAATTTAAAAACTAATCCAGTCCTGCGCAGATGAATACATGTGTTTTAAGCTCGCGACGGAAGGTTCGGAGGTCCGGAAGTTGACGAAGTCCTGGGGGGAGTTCGTTCCAGAGGGTGGGAGCCCCCACAGAGAAGGCCCTTCCCCTGGGTGTCGCCAGACGACACTGTCTCGCTGACGGCACCCTGAGGAGTCCCTCTGTGTGAGAGCGCACGGGTCGGTGAGAGGTATCCGGTAGCAGTAGGCGGTCCCTGTACAAAAGGCAATCAGCAACAGCTGGAGAAACTGCTTCCTAAGCAGCAAACTGCTGTTCATTTTTGTTTCTTTGCATGTTACTACAGCATTGTGAATGTAAGATGGGGAATACTGTTTAGTTTGAACATCTAATTCAGTAAGAGCTAGAATCTGATTGGCCACAGGGCAAGCCTACTTCATGCTTTCAGATCTTTTTTTATTTTAATTCCCTTCTCGTTTAAATTATGCAGATTTTGTCAGTGAAGATGCCAAGTTCACAGGGACTCTGACTACTTTATTCTCAAAATGTCTTGCAAAGTTGTCACTGTGAGCCTCTAGTGGTTCCAATGTATTCTGAGACTTGAGATGTGATCGTCCCTTCATCGATCTGAAGTTTTAGTGAATGTCTTCCTGGAGATGTAATGAGGATGGAAAAACAAGATAACTTTACTGCTGTCACTGTCTTAAAAAAATAATAAGGATAATCTTCCAGTTATTCTTTACTCTGATTGTTGTGTGATTTATAACCATGCACAGTCTTTCAATGTGATATGATGTAAATATGGCTGTTCAGCTATATCACAAACTCTTTAGGTTACAGCTGTTACAGGAACTTCTATACAAGAAACAATTTATACTTTCTGCAATTTTTGGAGAGAGCAATGAGGAAGCCAGAACTCTTACTAATAATATATTAGATCTATCTGCATTTGTACCAAATAGCTGGCCAGAACAAGTTGCAATATAACCAAACCAAAATGTCTTTATTTTTCAAGGACATAAACACAAGCCAGGCTTATATAATTTTAAAGAGTGGTTCATGATTTCAGTATGCCATATATGGAAAAGTGTGATGCTGTATATAATAGAATTTAAACTTATCTATAGGTGATGGAATCCATGAAAAATACTTTAATAGCACAATGTTGCACATTATATTTCAATATGCGTATGTGTATTTAAAATTTTAGTTTTTATACAATGTATATAATGTTTTATTGTACATTGCCCTGAATCTTTCTCTGAGGGAGATGGGTGGTTCAAAAATATGGCAGCTGCCACTTTTTGTTTGCTTGTGCTTCATTGCTATGCCATGATAGATTGCCGTGAACTGTGGGGAGGGGGAATGAAAGGTGGGGTGCTTGGGAATACGAAAGTAAGTGCTGAATCTCCTTGAGGCACTGCCTCAAGGTCACCCAGCTGGAAGAAGGAGGGAGCAGCATGCCAAACTGTGCTTGGACTGACCGTTGTGAAAGCATCTTGCGTGAACCTGATTGGTTACATTGGGGTAGGCAATGGGAGATATTTAAAAGAAGGAAGAGTAGAACTTAGGTGTTTGGCACATGATTCTCAGTTCTGGCTTTGCAATACTGCAATGCATTTGACCTCTAATAAACTATACCTTTCTCAACAAATGAAGCCAAGGATAATTTCTATTTAGAGGTTTAAGTTGTGGCAGGTCCGACAATGTGGAATATAAATAAATGAAAGTAAAATAGAAATCCTCCCATTCCAGTACATTGGGAACTTTAACTATAATTTAAGACCTACAGTCTCAGAATACAAATTCTGTAAGATAATCAAATAGAGTAAAATACTCATTCATGAGATCACTGCAGAGGAAAAATGGTAAAGAAACAAAACAAGTCTTGCTAAGATTATTTCCCTACATTCAGAAATTTAGTGAAAAAGCAGTAGCAAGATGTGATGCAAGAAAAAGGATCCTTTTCTGACCTCTTGTAAGTGATCTGCTTAACTCCAAGGCAGTAGAAGAAAACGAACTGTTCAGCAACCTGCAGTGGTGGTAGTCATGTTGTAAATTACAAGCCCATAACTAATGGTAGCATCCATCTTTTCTGATCCCACATACTGTAGTCTCTGATGACTAATGCCTCTCCCATTGGGTTGTTTCTATTATTGGAAATCTTTAAGCAGCTTTAGGAACAGCCATTTAAAAACTACCATTGAAATATTTCACTGTACCTGAGATTTGAAGTGCTTTCGTGCCCTAAGTCATTTTCGAGGATTTCTAAAAATGTATTACTGAAAAATGCGTCCTTCCTCTGCAATATGGGAGAGAAAGTATGAAAAATGATGAGCAGCAAGGTGCAATGGCACTGACATGAACAACACACTTATAACAGAGACCTACTTTGATTAACACAATCTTTCTGTCACATTAGGATGGATCTATACCAATTATGGTGAACCTTTTTAGCACTGAGTGTCAAAAAGGTTGGGCGAAAAGGTTGCGTGCACGTGTGCTCATTGGGCCACACTCTGGAAAAGCCAAACTTCAGGGTTCTGGCACACATGCGCACCCAACAATCAGCTGGCTGGCACATTGATTTTTGGCATT
Organism: Ahaetulla prasina; assembly: GCF_028640845.1. Lineage (NCBI taxonomy): Eukaryota > Metazoa > Chordata > Lepidosauria > Squamata > Colubridae > Ahaetulla > Ahaetulla prasina. The sequence goes on from NC_080539.1 coordinate 135,930,607, forward strand.
GCCACATGCGTGAAGGGCAGCTGATTTTAGTGTGTACATGTGCGTCAGAAATCCGGAAGACAAATAGGCAAGCCTGTGCATGCCAGGTGACATGGCGCCGCATGCCACTTTGGGCATGCGTGCCATAGGATCGCCATCATGGATCTATACAGTGAACACTAATCGTATTCTATGCCTTGGGAAGCACTGATGTTGCCTTAAATACTGATGAGTGCTGTAGAACAATTACAGTAATCATTATAAAACATGTGCAAAAAGATTCAAATGTTTCTTCAATGTTCACAGATTTTAGCACAATTAAACTGGCGGGATGCAATCATTTCTGATACAGAAATGTTTACCTGCCCAAAGGAAAATAACAGTGCATAAATGCTATTTTTGTTCAGTCTCATTCTTTCTCTTAAAATCTACTTCACATTGATTCTTTTGCACTTGTAGGTTTGTCACTGGAATACAGAGAAGCCATATTTTGAATACTTGATAATGGGGAAAGAGAAGTCTATAAAATACAAGCATAATTATGTACAGTCTCATATGTCAGAGAGACCTTAAGAAATGCTTACAAATAATTCATTGTATAATGTGATGAATGTTTCATTGTATTTTGTAAAAAAACTTCAGAAAATGCCTGAAGAAACGAAAAATCCTTCTTTATTTTATTTTAAGAGTTGTTTTTGACCAAACCTATTCCCCAAAGAGTGGCTTGCAAGAATAATGATTTTAGGGTTTGGAGTTTTTTTGTACACTGCAGAGTCGCTTGTGAGATGGGCAGCTATGTACGGTAAATTAGATAGGTAGATAAATTGATAGGTAGGTGGTAGATAAGTAAGTAGGTAGCTGATAGATAGATAGATAGATAGATAGATAGATAGATAGATAGATAGATAGATAGACAGACAGACAGATAGACAGATAGACAGAAGATAGATAGATAGATAGATAGCATTCAACTCTAATAAAGCAATAGGAAGACTAAGGGTACCTAAAATTCTCAAGGGGTACAATCACATAATCTTTGCTCATAGCACAGTTAATTAAAATGTATCCCCCAATGTTAATCTTCTTATAGCACAAATCTGCATGTGTCTGACTGAAAACTACTGCTTTAATGGAGAATATTTTCAAAACAGTATGCATAACAATGCAGTCTATGCTTAGTCAAAAGTATAGCCTGCTATGTTCTCTTAGACTACTCTATAGTAAATACACTTAGAAATGCAGCCAAATAGACCGCATGAAGAAAACATTGTCCAATTGTTGGACAATATATTGAATCATGCTTGAAAAAAATTCATGGCTGATGGTGACCGTGAATATACAGTACAACATGGTAGAAATACATATACATTTCCTTTAACGTATCAGTACAATTTCTTATCAATATAAATTCCTTTGAGGTTTTTTTTTAACAGTGACACAGCTATCTTTGCTACAATATTAGCTTTGAAATGATTAACTGGATCCATTTCATCAAACACAATAAATAATACACAAACATATACACATACTTTGTATGTACACACCCACACCCACACATATACATTCTTTGTTGCCCAAAAAATTGACAATGTACTCAGAATATGTTGCCTAGTAACATGATCTCTTGCAATAATAGCAAAAACAAGCATTTAATCGTAGGAGTCATATTGGAATCATATGTTTCTGTAAAGATTTCTATGCATTCAAAGGGACTGTCAAAGACTCTAAGATTAACAAATTATTAACTAATCAATGCCAGAATGAAGTGGGTGAGTTGGTTAGGTATCCGATTGTCCAGTGCCAATATATAATGTAAAAACATGGTCTTGAAATTGGCACGGCACTATATTGGCATAATTATATACTTAAGTTCATGTTTAGCACAGATTTCTGAATATCATAATCATGCCTTTTAATCTCTACCTAGATATTGATGTGATTTGGAAATACAAATCCCAAATAAGAGCAATAAACATCTTTACTTACATTCTGGAGTCATCCCATAATGCGCAATAGGGATTCAATGTGCCCTGAAAAAGTGGGAGAATATCCATTAAAATGTATTTTTTATTCAGAGATGTAGCATACATACATACAAACAGCAAAAACTATTGAGTCCTGAATAAAAATGAAAAGTGCAGTTGTATGAAATATACGTAAACATAATATTCTACATCAGACTTGGGCAGACATCAAACCTTCTGATACATACATACATGTATTTTATATCAAAGAATTCTGAACTCTGAGATTTCAGTGAGCATAAGAACCAGATTAAATTCCTAGCTCTGTGAATCCATTCACAGTTATTCCAAGCTTCTCTTCATCCCAGAAGTTTAATTTGCACGTGTTCATGTACAATATAGTTTTGTTTTATTTTGTCTGAATAGTTAGGATCATAAATCCTTGCTGAACCATTGCCATTCATCTTGAGATCTATGAGGTTATCCTAATTTATCTTCTGCATTTATCTTCATAATTTACAAATGATTCTTCTGAGCAGTTGTCATGTTTCAACTGCGTTGCCATTTGAAGACTGTTTTCTTTTGTCTCTGTTATTATTATAATTACATTTGTATACCGCCCTTCTCCCGACTCTGTTGACTTTACTACTTCATTTATTGTACTACGAACACATAATACTCCATGAAAAATCAGTTTCCACTTCCTCCTTTAAAAGTTAAAGATAGTGTTCATGATTCTAAAGGAAGTCCACTCTGGTTTTCATAGAAGAAGGCCTCCAGGATGGCCTTCATCCGGATAGATAGAAGCAATTTACTTTGTCACTATGAAGAAATCAGAAAAAAAAAAAGCAGCTCTCCAGAAGCTATGTATAAACAGTTTTATAGACTGTTCCATTTATGGCTGCAGTCCAGGTCAGTCTGATCTAGACTGCTGAAAACAAATATGAAAACACTTTGCCACTCTTTATGTCCAATATACTCACGTTGTTGAAACTTTTTTTTTCTATGCTTGCTCTGGAAAAGCTACTCTGACAAATCAGCATACACACAAAAGCCAACCAGATTAACATTTTAAACAAGTTTTTCATTAGCTTATACAAAAACAAGATATGAACCCAAGCAGGTCATTCTGACAAGAGATAAACAGAGAGTAAGACAATTAGGGGTCCAAGCTAGAAATGTGCCTAACTAAATCTGACAGTGTAATATAATTTTCTCTTCTTTAACACTACAAACTTTTGATATATAGCCTGCACTATGGAGATAAGATTGTCCTTTAAAAACTTAAACTGGAAAAAGAAATCATTTCCTTGCTGAATTGGATCCAGGAAGATCCAATTACATATTGTCCATTTTAAAGAATGTATATAGTTAGTATGCTATATTCAGTCAACCACCTCCATTGAACTGTTTCCCACAGCCAGGTCTTTAGGCCCTTATGAAAACATAGGAGGGTTGGGGCCAACCTCCCATCGGAGGTGGGGGAGATGTTCCAAGGGCAAGAGCAACACCAGAAAAGGCCCTCCTCCTGGATCCCACCAGCCATTATAATCAGGCTGATGGGACCGAAGCATGCCTCCTCTACCAGAAGGAGTGGTATGGGCCAATCCCAGTGGGCTGAGATGGTCCCTCAAGAAACCTGAACCCATGCCATGAAGGGCTTTAAAGATGATCACCAACACCTTGAATTTTACCCGGAAGCATACTGGTAACCAATGCAGCTCATGGTGCTGTGGTGTTACAGGGGCTATTCTTGCCGCCCCCCCCCAAAAAAAGTGATATTGGATGTTCAGAGAAAATATGAAAATGTGATCTTTTTCTGAAATAAAAACAATGTGTATTTAAAAAAAAAAACCCTGGCTGATAGTTTGAAGCATTGTACTGCGAGCTGTTGCTAGACATATGAAATTATATTGCAGCATGATTAACTTCTATTTCTGATTTCAAGTCCAACTTTGGTCAAACTAGAAATGGTCACGGGCATCCTAGTAATTAAGTGCAAAAATCAATCACCAGGAATTATAAAAATTTTCTAAAACGGTAATATTCTTCACTTTGATTTCTTCTTTTTGGAGGAATAGGTGTGTCACCAGGAATTGTTGAGCCATCCTGAAAGGTAGTTCTTGGTTCTTCAAAGAAAGCCCACTGGTTTGACATTCACACTAGGACACACAGCCTTGCACACAGACACCTCTTGCCTCAGGGGTTTGCTTTTTCCATTTACACAAGATTCTTTTAAAACAATGACTTTTAAAATATCTTAAGCCCCTGATATTCATATGGATATTCATAACCATCACATTAAACCACCATAGAACAGATTTAAATCGCATGTGGGATGGAGCCCAGTTATTAGCACAATATGAGAAAAGAATATTTGAATAAAATTTCAGGATTTTACTCCTTGGTTGGAGAATTAATTAAATAATTAAATGATTAAATTGGTAACATTAACTTCTGTGCTTTGTGAGCCATTAGTGTACAACATTCAAGGTCTGCAGCTGAAGCAAAATTGTCTTCACCTGATTAAAATTAACTACAGGGTTCAAAGATAAAGCCATTTTAATTACAACAATTACTATCCTGTCTTAAATTTAGGTGAATTATTGTAGAGGAAAAATAAAAAAAGAAACCATTAAATTAGCACATTGGAAAAAAAAGATACCGATTAATTGGCAATTCTACTTTTGATATATATATATTGAAAGTAGCACTGCCAATTTTTATATAAATACATACACAGACACACACACACATTTATACACATGCATACATTTACATTTACATATACATACACATATGTATGCATACACACACACACACACACACACACACACACACACACACACACACAATTTATATAAATGCAAATTAAAAAAAAATTAAATGGTCTCATTTTAACAATTCTATTAATCCAGGGCTGTCAAACTCCCAGCCTCTGGGCTGGATGCATCTTGTGTTGGCCATGCCCACACCCAGTTTAGCGAAGGGGAAAAAAGTCCTGACACTTCATATGACGCTGCAGTGATGACTTGAGTTTGACACCCCTTGTATTGAACCCTTTTACATAAACATTTAAGATCTAAATCCAAACAACTATGCAGTCAGTTTTTAATGGAATGCTAGCCCTATCCTCAATACGCTTTCCTTTTTGGAGCGCTTCTGAAGTTCTTTGCCTAAATAAACTCTCTTCCCTTTCAAATCTCAGGTTTGAAAACAACACTTCCTCTAAGGTATTATTGATAAGGTTGCTATTGCTGTTCTGTCTTGTCCGCACTTCGAGTCCTTCTTAATATTGCAGAAAAGTGGACGAAGTCAAGCGTCAATTAATGTCTTTCATCTTGTGCTGCCAGAATGAAACTGACAAACATTTTCAAGGTGTGACAAAAAGTGATACGCTTTGTCACTATATTTCTGAAAAATGCAATAAAAGGGGGGAAAGGGGAAAAGACCTGTTAGAGGTCATGGTCAAGTTCATTTAACTTTCCCCTGGCCTTGGTAATACTGTGCTACAAATTGTTATTGGTCCCAGTAATGATATAAATTACTTTAGTGACAATATTTGAAATGCTTATTGTTGTATTCCAGTTTGAGGACCAAAACACATGTAGTCCTTGGCTTATAATCACAATTGAGTCCAACATTTCTGTGGCTAAGCAAGACAATTGTTAAATGAAGTTTTGTCCCATTTACAATTGTTTGTTTTGCCACAGTTGTTAAAGTAAATGATTAAGTAAATCACTGTGGTTGTTCAATTAGTAACACAGTTGTTAAGTAAATCTGGTTTCTCCATCGATTTTGCTTGTCAGAAAGTTGCAATGATCACATGACCCAGGACACTGCAGCTATCATAAATATGAGTCAGTTGCCAACCATCTGACTTCTGATCACGTGACCATGAGAATGATGCAATGGCCATTAATGTGAAAAATGGTCATAAGTCATTAGGAGCTGTGGTGGCGCATTGGTCAGAATGCAGTATTGCAAACAAACTTTGCCTATATCCTGAAGTTCAATCTTGACTGGCTCAAGGTTGACTCAGCCTTCCGTCCTCACGAAGTCGGTCAAATGAGAACCCAGATTTTGGGGGGCAATATGCTGACTCTGTAAACCATTCAGAGAGTGGTGTAAAGCACCACCGAGCAATATATAAGTCTAAGTGCTATTGCTAGGAGTCACTTTTTCTCAGTGCCGCTATAATTTTGAATGGTCACTAAAAAAATTGTAAGCTGATGACTTACTGTAATTACAACCTCCGCTCCTATTTATTGATTTTTTTCAAGTGACTATCTTGGCCCTTCAAGTTATGCATTATGTCAAGAGACAAAAAAGCAGCAAAAATTCCAGAAATTTTCTTTGGTATTGTAAGAGAGAATAACAGAATCTTAAAGGCCTGTCAGACACAATTAAGATAGGCTTATTTTGAGTTTCTTTCTCATGACATCGACTTTTCTCAGAACTGAATAGACTTTTCTCCTTTGCCGGTCCTTTTCCAAGGTAAGATTTACATTTTTTTCACTCTTTATATTGATCTGTTCATATTTTAGGATACGGCCCAATGAAAAATTAATTTTATGAACCATTTATTTCAGTGGGGCAGTTGGCCATGTATTGAAATTCCACCCATTCCAATTAATCAACCCCTTAAAAACCCTAAAGCACCTGCCATATAACATCCCAGACTTAACAACTGTCAATAAGAAAGAGGAAAAGTCTGTATAGTGAATATGGCAGTACCTGGAGGCAGCAGAAGAGAAAGAACTGGAGAAAATTACAAAATACAAAGACGTGAAAATACAAGCAGAATGACCGTGGCAAAAGAAAGAAAAGATAGCATCAATACTAATAGGTGCCATAGTGCAATCACAACGTATCTGGAGCCCCACTTGAATATCAATGGCATTGGTAAAATGACCATCAGTCAATTGCAAAAGGGAACTTTACTTGGAACAGTTTACCGTATATACTCGAGTATAAGCCGAGTTTTTCAGCACGTTTTTTGTGCTGAAAAACGTCCCCTCGGCTTATACTCGAGTATATACGGCTTATACTCGAGTTTTTTTTTTTTCTTTTTTTCACATTATACCGGATGGTGCAAACTTGGCGGGCTTTTGCATTAGCGCGGGGAAGCCCTGCCGGTGCAGTGAGAGGGCGGGGCGGGGGAGCCGCCAGCCTTCTCGGCTGAGGGAGGGAGGCTTTCCCTGACCGGTAGCTGCCTCATTTCCCTCCCTCGGCTTATACTCGAGTCCCCAGTTTACCCCAGTTTTTTGGGGTAAAATTGGGGACCTCGGCTTATACTCGGATCGGCTTATATTCGAGTATATACGGTACATCTGATGAATTTTATGCTATCAAATAACAACATTTGCCTATCCCAGGTTTTTTGGGAAGGACTTGACAAGTAGACAAAAAGTGCCAAATCCGGTCTAAACATCTGCTGGCTCTTCTTGAAGTAAAGGTAGTCCTCAACTTACAACTTCAATTGAGCCCAAAATTTCTGTTGCTAAGCGAAATATTTGTTAAGTAGTCTTATCCCATTTTACGACCTTTCTTGCCACAGTTGTTAAGTGAATCTGGCTTCCCCCATTGACTTTGCTTGTTAGAAGGTCGCAAAAGGTGATCCCGAGACACTGCAAGCATCATAAAAATGAGTCAGCTGCCAATCATCTGAATTTTGACCATGTGACCAGGAGGATACCGCAATGGTCATAAGTGTGAAAAATGGTCATAAGTTACTTTTTTCAGTGCTGTTGTAACTTTGAACAGTCACTTAATAAACTAAATAAAAGACTGTAGTATATTTAACTCTGCCTGTAGTATGTTTAACTGTATACCACAGAGCTTCTGGCAATGAGTAGTTTAAAGATTTTAGTAAAAATAAAAATTAAATAAATACATCATATTGGAGATTTCCTAGAGTTTATAAAGAGCAGCTTAACAATGAACTACTTAGGCATTTAGTGCTATGGAAATTGTCATGCTTTTGCATCTAAAATAACATGAATTTGTCATTTTAGTGAGTCGGTTCTGTTCATACTGCATACATATTGCTTCTAATTACATAATTGTAACCACAAACTACAAAATCAGTGGGGGGAAAATAAAACATGTGAGCTAAAATTGACTGGGGTTAAAATAATTCTTTATATTATTTGTTTAAAATCTTTAGCCAATTGGAAAATAAGATGAAATACTTACGTTTGCCAGGTGAGCTAGTTCTATCTCTAGAAAGGAATCTGATGTTCTGGGCTCAGGCCGTATGGTGACCACAATGATTTTGGAGTTAATAACTGTATAATTTCTGGAAAAAGCACAATTAAAAACACAACAATCACTAAAACTACAACTTGATGTAATTAAGCAAAGAGAAACTGTGAATTTTAAACATGGCTAGCTAGAGGGGCATTTAAATCAATTTTCCTCCACAGAATTTATAAAAATGCTGTCAAATATATTCAGGAATAAAGACACTCTTCCTGCTGATCCAAGTGCCTTTTACTAAATACAATTTATTGATTTTAAAAAAAATAGATTCACAACATAAATATTCACAGGCCTATAAACTCATTAATCTTCTGGTAAACCTGAGATTAGTTTTAGACAAAGCACATTTTTTGTAAAGCTCTGATATGGCCATTTTGCTGAAGATCTATTGAAAAACATTCATAAGAAACACAGCAGTGAGAGTTTCCTCAAAATCAACTCTGTTTTTCTCATCAATTAACATGAGGGATTTAAATGTAATTTGTGCCATTTATGAGCTACTTCGGTATTTTAAAAAATAGCAATAACACTACACTGGTGATCTCAGTATTGCCCTCTAAGATTCCTAAGCTGTAAGCTCAGGACTTGACCTAATGATCATCGGATTCACTAGGACAGGGGTCCCCAACCTTGGCAACTTTAAGCCTGGCGGACTTCAAAGCTGGCTGAGAAATTCTGGGAGTTGGAGTCCGCCAGGCTTAAAGTTGCCAAGGTTGGAGACCCCTGCACTAGGAGACATATGAGGTTTTGACTTTGGGCCTAGGTGTTAGTTGCCAAGCCCTGCACTTTTAAAGGAGTTTTAAAAGTGAATATTCTTGATGAATTAGGTCATCTGAGTTAGTCTGCCGTCTGGCCATTATATTACTTTGCTTGGTTGCTTAGAGCTAGGCATTACCAAAGGGCACCTTTGCCCTAAAAGAGGGGAGAATAATGAGACTTCAGTACAAAGGAGGCAATATTTAAAGTGTCCATTCTTCAATATTCCTAAATGGAGGGTATGTTGAGAGGTTTCTCTCTATTGTCCTGTTGTATTCTTTCTTAGTGACCATTGTTGGTATTTTTATTCCACTGTTTTCTTTTTATTCTAGCCACCATGAACCACCTTTGTAAGATGTGAAGCCGTATAAATTGATTAAGTAAATACATTTCTAAAACCAGAATCAAGGTATGTGATTCCAAAAAATTAATAAAAAAAATGAATATCCTGGGCATGAGGAATGGAGTAAAAAATAAATCAATCAGGATGCCTATTATAGATACCTCACCTCCACTGCCAAATTCCTAACTGCAGGAATGATGATGTTTTCTTCTCTGTTGCAGCTAGGCTATTCAATAAATTATCAGTGTGCACCTTATGAAATTGAACTACATTATGATAAAGCCAATGGATAATTTCCATATCACAAGACGATCTTTAGAAGCCACATTCTTTTTAATAGCTGTCATTGTACAGCTGAAGTGGGCAATTTCTTTTCAGCTGGCAAATACAGCTCAGGTTCCTGAGCTTCCACAAAGCTACCAGTTGTCAGTTAATGCAGTGTTTTCATGAGAAAAAGCAAGATTATTATTATTATTATTATTATTGGTATATATTTCAACTTAAACGTGGAGCTTGGATATTTAAGAATGAGTATTTTGCCTCATGGAAGGTTTGTGTTTTCATTGCTAAACTTAACAGTATTTGAAAACTCCACTGTGAAATAAAATTTACCTACTGAAGTGTTTCTGTAGCCTTCTAACTTTTAATCAAGGTCCAATCTTGCCTAGTTTTTTTTTTTAGATGACCTAAGGTCGGCTAGGTGCTGCCATCTGCTGGGTTTTTTTTATTTTTATGAAGTACTAAACCTGTATCTTTTTCTACCATATGGAAATTGTCTTACAATGTACCTCAGAGGCACACAATAAATACCCAATAGCATACTAAAATCCTGTGCGTACAGATTTCTTATTGTGTATCGTGCAAGATGTAAAACTGTCCAGTTAAGCGTTAAAGTTTCTATCACATTTGTTCCAATTCAGTAAACGAACAAACTGTGCATTTATGCAGTATATCAAGTCTTATAACTGAATAAACACAACCTCTTTGGATTTAATATCCATACAGATATAATTTTAATGTACAAAAATTAGTATTGTCTGCTTTTAAACAAAATTTGTTAGTTTTTTCTGGAAGAGATTTTGTTTAATGACCCTCCATTTATTGTTTGTGGGTTTGTGAAATGTCTCAAAAGACTTCTGACATGGAAGGGCATCAAACAGGAAACAAGTCTAGAGTGACTGTGAAAACAAAATCTAGGAGAGTAATAATGTGTTGGCAACAACATTTATGCTATGCCACACTCTGATAAATTAGTCTTATTGACAAAGTCACACAGAGGTGTATGAATGAAGGACTCTTTGCTGCCCAAATAAGACACTTTTTAAGAAGGAATAATATTGTGATTATTTATGCAGGAAAATAATTAAACTTAGTGTGTCTTTTTCTTAAGGGAAATGAAGGGCATAGGTTATATTTAGGTAAGGAATACGTTAAGACATATACTGTGTGATGTTTAATTTTTTTCTTGAAATATTAAAAAATACAATTTATTTATCAGGTGGCTTATTAAAACAAAACCCACCTTTTTAAAAAAAAAATAGACATTGTTGGGAATACAGATAAAGACAGATCAAAATGTATGATCAGAAGATGAAGATATTTATAAAAAAATACAAAGACTTCCAGGTAAGAATGTTTTTGTATGACACTAATATGACAATAAAGATGACAATAATAAAAGAGCATATTTGTAGCTCAGGGTTGAACTGAGGGGTCCTTGGTGCTCTCCGAGTTTGCCTGATTTCTTGTTTCATTATCAAACATCATCTGCAATAAAACAATCAAGATCAGAGAGCACCAAGGACTTCACAAGATGACAATCAGACAAATCTGACTGTATAGCTAGGTTGCAACTTCTAAAACAAAATCCTTTCTTCTTGCTGTAACCAGCTTCACCTTAGAAATCAGAGGTGCTATTCAGCAGGTTCTGACAGGTTCTGGAGAACCAGTAGTGGAAATTTTGAGTAGTTTGGACAACCGGCAAATACTACCTTTAGCTGGCCCCAGAGTGGGGTGGGAATGGAGATTTTGCAATATTCTTCCCCTGGAGTTGGGTGGGAATAGAGATTTTGCAATATCCTTCCCCTGGAGTTGGGTGGGAATGGAGATTTTGCAATATCCTTCCCCTGGAGTGAGGTAGGAATGGATATTTTGCAGTATCCTTCTGCAGAAGTGGGCTAGGAATGGAGATTTTGCAGTATCCTTCCACAGGAGTAGGGTGGGAATGGAGATTTTGCAGTGTCCTTCCGCAGGAATGGGGTGGGAATGGAGATTTTGCAGTATCCTTCCCCTGCCATGCCCACCAAGCCATGCCCACAGAATCGATAGTAAAATAAATTGAATCTCCCACTGTTAGAGATGGATGGTATTTGCAAAACAACACCAGCCAAAGTTCTTAATATACACGGGAAAGCAATGGAAGAATATCTTTCTTTAAGCATCTAGTTTCTGCAGTAGCACAGTATAATATCTTTCCCTGTTTGATGACGGTACACCTCATCTTTCTTTGTGGCACTAAGATCAGTGTATTAGTAATGCAGTACTAGAAAGATAAAATCCATGGGAGAATTAGTGGGCAAATAAAGATCTTTAATCCCTTTTCACTGTCCAAAACCTCTTTTTAAAAAATTCCTCAAAGCCTGACTGAGAGCAAAACATATTGTTTTGTGGTCCTAAGAGAATTTTGACAGCTGGGGAAGAGTGAAACATTCTTCTACTGCCTGCCAATTTTCCCCACTAGTGTTTTTCTCACTCTGCAGGTGTAGTATCTTGTCCCATACAAAGCTATCGATGTGAAGACTTCACCAGAGGGAGGAGAAAGAGAAGATACAAAGCTGCAATTAAGTGTCCTCTCTTACTTCTTGCTATGTATAGAGGATATCGCCTTGTTTTTCATTCTTCTCTGATTTCATTTATGTTTGTGCTTGACAGTTGAAGCACTATAATACAGACTGAGCAAAAACTGCCCTGTCAGTCTCTGAACAAATCTCCTTTTGATTTCTATGGAACATTTTTTTAAATGTCTAATAGCCAATGGTTGGCAATTTTTCTCCATCAAGGTAAGAGGCTGAACTTTTCGGTTATACTTACTCAACTGTGCCTAAATCTTGATATAACTTATTGTGTCTAATTACATGATGATGCACCAAGGAAGGGGGACTGCTATTACTCACTGAGAGTAGATTCCCTCCTCTATATGCTTAGGACATCCAGTAGCTTTTCTATTAAATAAATGTGTGGAATTGAGATATATCTATATCTTACCTAACAATGATATTGTCTGTCTTTTTATTTTTGTCTTTAGATTATTATCTAGTCATTATTGAAGCACTTATGTTACACAGATAAAAGCATGTTTGCATTTATAAACACCTACACCCATCTACACTTAAGACACTATGCCTTAACACTTACGCTTTAATTTCAGCTGACAGATTGGAAGTGAACTGTTCTACAGCTCTTCCTTTCTCTCTCTGTCCTACATACACATAGAGAGACATTCTCTCTTTCATCCTAATTCTTAACCATTCCTCTTTTCATTAGAGAAAGCCCTGATCACCTTTGTCTCCTTCCCCATTACTTGTATTGAGCTAAAGAAAGTCATTTGATTCCCCCATGAAGAGTATCTCCTCTTCCTATTACAAGCTTCTGCCTTCTCCCATTGCTGCCTTATCTCTGGCTGACTCCTCCTGATAGATCAGCAGGCAATCTTGTGTGATCCAAGTGATTTGGACATCAAATACCAAAAATCCTTGCAAGTCTGGCTAATGACAAGGGATTGCAGAAATTAAAGACATGCAAAAAATACCAAGTTGCCTGATTCTGTTCTAGATATCGAATGCTATTGTCTCTCTATGTTTCTTCAGCCCACTCTGTTGCCAGACCTAGGAATGATGTTGCTAAACAAAACTTGAGAATGTTTTCTTCAGTTCTGCTATTGAAGATTAATGGAAAAATCAAGAAAAGCAAATGACACACTTGATGTAGAACCCAAACCAGATTAGTTGCTCCTTCTTTAGACAAAAATAAGAAATGAAGTCCTATATTCCATTCCTGCCTGCTTTCTACAGGACACATCTTAGAGACACACTCCATTGGAACTGTCTCACTTACCTTAAGGTAGGCAAAATAAGCTCTAAATTTTTGTACAATACTGCTCCAAGTACAAACACGGTGGATTCATCTAGTTCTAAAATCAAAGGAAGAAAGAAGACAATATGCAGATGAAATTTGAAATTTTCAAGCATCTCCAACTTTGTCATAATAGATAAAGTACAACAGTATTTTATCATTATAGAAAATTTTGTTTAAAGAAAACCAAGATTACAATTGTAATATAGTCTAGTGAATTGTTTTATAATATTGTAATATGATTTTACATTTAGGGGTGAAAAAAGACTCTAAACTTGAACATCACACATGGTTAGGAGTATTCTGAAACATTATTTGTGAAATCCATCATTTGCTGCTAAACTGATATTTTGTGTTATAATCTTAATTATTATAATTAATAGCCTAATCTAATAATCCAATTATTTCTTTGGCCTCAGGAAAGTCACTGGAATGATCAATGGTCTTTAAATAACCCCACCAACCCCAACAGTTAAATAAACCAATTTGCCACAACAAGCTCATAGTGGACCATGGACAATTTTAGCAAATAATGTCCTATATAAGCCTATATTTGTAGAAAACACATCAATCAATCTTGTGCAACAAAGGTAAGCATAGGCCATTCCCATACAGAAATGGAATTATCTCATAATTATGAGAACTCTCCTCCTTCTCCATTCCATTCAAGCACAACTGACTATTTATCTTTGCTTGTTTTGTAATAGGACACTAACTTGGTAGTGAGAAACCCATTACTTCCTTTCCATAGATGAGAGTTATAGATAAGGGATACGATCATTCACACACAGATTCGGAAGCAGGGAAGAGGAAGAACCAGATAAATGTATACTATGTCAGTCCCCTTTTCACATAAGGAACTGAAATGGCTATTCCTATAATGTGTATAGGGACACAAAGATTACAATAGCCATTTGGGTACACTCTGAAGCCGGCAAATGGTTTTCAGCTGGTCTCCATTATTATGATTATTATTTTAAATTTATTATGACCACCCACTCCGATAGTGATTCTTTCCCCTTGATTTTCCTACTGATTCTTCGCTGTTGCCACATTATTTCCAACTTCAACTGGATTCCCATAGAAATAGAAACAGGTTCAAGGTGCACTATAATAGGGAGGCACCACCAGCTATGAACTAATGAGTTCAACTAAATGCCCAAAAGAGAAATCCAGGAATTAGCTTTCATGTTCACAGACTCAAGAACTTCAAATTATACAAAGAATTCTGAAGAATAAGCTTGATATTCTTTCTGCTATATGGAGAATATTCTCCATATATATATAAGAATATATATATTCTTCCTTGCTTTATGGAGAACTGCCATGTTATAACAATAGAAGTTTTGTTGTAAATGTTAATTATTAAGATTCAATGACCTTTTGCACTATACATTTGTATAGAATATAGAATATATATAGAATATAGCTTTGCTGGCTGAGGGACTCTGGGAGTTGAAGGGACCAAGGTTGGAGACCCCAGGTATAGAAGGAACAAGTCTGAAATCCGACTGCAATGCTAATCTTCAAATAGCTGATCCAAAATACTGATGAAACAAGCCCACAAACGCATGAGTTACAGTAGTGGGTTTCAATTTTGGCTGCTACTGGTTCGGTTGTGGGTGCGTGCGCAAGCACTTTTGTATATGTGCAGAGACATCCAGGTGGGTGGGTAGAGCTTCCCGTCACCGCTGCTAGCAACCCACCACTGATGAGTTAGCAAGTTAGCTTTCTTCACGGAGCTTTCATGAAATAGAAAATTAAAATGCTGCTGAGTTTTTACCTGTTGACATAGGGGTGAAGATACTTTTGGGAATGACAACCCTATCTTCTGAGTTTCGGGCCCAGTCAACCATTCCTTTCCTTCCTCTCATGGGGAAATTGATGTCTGTTAGAACAGATGCTGCAGGAAGCTTCTGAATGCTGGCCACTATTGAGAAAAAGAAAATCAAGCAGAATTCTTGTTTTAGTAGTTAAAGTATTTTATTATGGATTGATTAAGAAGAGCACAGGTATTTCAGAATTCTGACTACGAAAAGAAGATTTTTATAGGAACATATTTCAAATTAAAAACAAAAACAAAAACAAATCCTTCGTTGGTGGGCTCAGAGGTCAGCTCATTGAATACATAGAAATATTTCCTTGTATACATAAAAACAAGAAAGATGACAAGCTTAGGCATGACTGTGAGTGCAACACTGTGAATTTTATTCTCTCACTTGTCAGCTAGATTCAGAATCTTAGTAGGGACTCTTCGTTCTATTATTCCATGACATGAGATTCACATGGAAGGAGATAGTAGAGCTATATCTTCAGACCAGATTCTGAACTGATTAAAAATGACAGAATTAGGAAGAAAATACTATAAACTGCTTGAGGATATATAATTTCTAGAACCAGATTAATGAAGCATTAACAACTCTTATATCCATTGCACAGAAGCCGCATTAAATAGATTGACATATTAGCAGCCTGCAGCTTCCTTTTGGACAAAGTAGAAAAGCAGAAATCCGGTATCGTACAAGTTATGTTTGATTATTTTTCAACATGAAAAATCATCATTACCATTTTATTACTTCTGATTAGCACCTTTAGAGAGCAAAACACAATTGCACCTCACTTCATTTACCTTCACATTGACCATTCAGAGTAGGTGTAATGTTTCGGTTATCAATAGCAATAGCAATAGCAGTTAGATTTATATGCTGCTTTACAGTGCTTTTACAGCCCTCTCTAAGCGGTTTACAGAGTCAGTCTATTGCCCCCAACAATCTGGGTCCTCATTTTACCAACCTCGGAAGGATGGATGGCTGAGTCAACCTTAAGCATGGTGAGATTCGAACTGCCAAAATTGCAGGCATCCGGCAATCAGCAGAAGTAGCCTGCAGTACTGTATTCTAACCACTGGGCCACCACGGCTCAAAACAAGTCATTTCATGATGCAAATGAGCATTAATCTCTCCTAAAAAATATTTTGCCCAACACTTCTTCCCTCACATAGCATTTTGCATATTTGGTAAGAATCAAGATGTATTTAGCCTGTTTGAATTCAACCTTGGCTCCCATTCATTCAGAGGCCATTCATCCACCCAGGTTGCCTCATTCAACAAACATCCCCTTCCCTTTTATTTTTTTCAAACAGGGTGTTTCCCCAAAAATAAGATCCAATTGAAAAATAACCCTAGCTGGTTTTTCAGGATGCTCGTAGTATAAGCCCTATCCATAAATAAGCACCAGTTAAGATCGTCAGCCAGACAGACACATTTAGTACCGTGTTTGCCCAAAAATAAGACCTAACTGGAAAATAAGTCCTAATGCATCTTTTGGAGCAAAAAATAATATAGGATCCGGTCTTATTTTCGGGGAAACACTGGTAACAATATAACCACTGAGCTAGTAGAACAGATACTGTATGCAGATTTATCTGCCGAGTTATTGGAATAGCTCGATAAGAGCACTGGTTAACTTTTAATGTATTTCATGAATAGTTCTAGTTGAATGCCCTTGTAGGGTTTTTTTATATGACTACCATCTCAACAAAATCTGGTTGCTGTGAAGTTGAGTGAAGCAAACTTAATCCTGGGTAAGGGTGTGGGTAAAAAAGGGCATTTTGCAAAGCAAAATCTTAGCGAGGAAGAAAAACTCTGCAAAAATGCTAAAGAGCTTGATGGGAAAGCAGTTACCATCAGGCTAAACAGGTGTTTATGGTTTTAGCTTATTATTGGGCCAAATAAATCATGCTAACATGGTTGGGAAGAACCACTGAAATTCCAATGTTGAAGGCAGAAAATAAATCATTAAGAATTATGCAAACTATTATTTAATGATGAGCATAACTCAGCCAAGCCACCTCTCCAAAACAGGGCCTTTTGTCCCTAGAAACAATGTTTAGTTTGCACTACAAAGCATAAGAACAACTGAATACAATAGGTTCCCCCCCCCCAAAAGAAGCATATATTGAATTGTGCTATTAATTTGCAAAACCCAGAAACCCATTATGGTCAGTTTTAAGTGAGTTGTATGAAAATACATACTGACATTTCATAGCTCTGAATGCAAATATGGGAAGTTATTTTTTTAACCGAAATGCCTGCCCATTTGTGTGTTATAATTGGTACAAGAGCGGGGAAAACATAGGCAGGCTAAAAAATCTGTTTATCTATCTCACTCTATTTATAATGTAGTAGTTATCTAGAGATCACTTGCATCCTGATTTAAGCATACTGAGTAGGACTCCATGGTAACATTGTCAGTTTGAAATAAGATTCACACTAGTTCTAAGCATTCGGCAAGCTGGCACATACTCACATTAGCAGAGAGAATACACAATTCATTTTCTAAATAATCATAGAAAGAAGGTAATAGAGTCAATGTTATTTTCACACTGCATCTATTGGCAATGATACACATGACTAATTTACAGCAAATGCCCCAGAGAAGGGTAAAAAGAGAAAAACAACAGGAAGATCTGTAAAAGCAGTTGTTAACAAAATAACAGCAGAAAACAATTTCGCCTCTCCTAAGTGGGTTTCATTTTAAAGGAAAGTGTAATTCAAACCAAGAGACAAGGAAAATTAAGGTAATAATTATATTAGATTTCCAGAATATATTGCTTGACAGCTAGCTCTTTAGCAAAGTTGAATTTAAGGGCTGTTACATGCATGTATACACAAATGATCACAATTCTGAAATGGTTTACTTGAGCAGTTCAGATTTCTCTATATCACAAAATGTCCAGCCACTGTGCTCTGAAATTGTGTGCTTGTGAAGGGAGCACTGAACAGAGGCAGTCTTTCAGAGATTCATTTGCAGGTAGACCTCGGTTAAAGACTGTTTCTTCAGAGGCTGAAGTTATGGAAGTGCTGAACAGATGGCACTTATGCCTGGTCCCCATATTTATGGCCATTGCAGTGCCCCCATGGTCACATGATCAAAAATTGGGTGATTAGCAACCCACCCACACTCAAAATCAAAAGGGTGCTTCAACTCCAACCACCTGTCTACCTCCCCTTCCATCTCTAGGCTTTTGGTTCCCCAGCTCAGCAGCAGTGGCAATGATAGGCTGAAGTAGCACCTTCACCATTCTCAATCACCTTGGGGCTTCTACCTTACCCAGCACTGCCAGCACCACCATCATTGCAAAGGGCTACCTCATTCCTTGCACCATGGCCAGCCACCCCATCATACCACAGTACAAAGCCATAGCCACCCCTGCTGCCTTGCGCTCTACCAATGCTGCTGGACCCAAAAGACTTTGGCTGTTTTCTTCCTCCTGCAACTGATGAGGTAAGCTCTCTGTGACCTTATGTAAGGCAGCCGAGGCCATGCGCAGCCTTCTCCAAATCACACATGGCCTTCTCACGAAGCTCAGGAGCCTTCTGAAGCCTTCTGAGAAGGCTGTGAATGATTCATAAAAGCCCACGGGCAACTCAAGAGAAAAGTGTGCACAGCCTTGGGAAGAAGCAGCTGCCTGGTATGTTGATATAAAGAGAACATCAGATTCCCAGAAATCTCATGACTAAGCAAAGGGAAGCAATCAGAAGTCAAAGAACGCAGCATAAGCTTTTGGACAAGAAGGTGGAATGCAATGTAATTTTCCCAAACCAGAGTATATAAAAGAGACTGGTAAGAAACTCTGCACTGGAGTTAGGCCATCTTCTCTAACCTGCACATCTTTACTTTGGGATAATTATCCAAAATGTGATTATTTAAGCATTTTATATATCAATCGGTTACCCTTCGATCTTAAAATCTGATCAATGAAGGCTGCAGAAGCCTTCAGGAAAGCCTTGCCGGCTGCAGAAGAAATGGGCCAGCAAGGAAGGTGTCCAAGTGTGAGAGGCCTGGCTGCAACTGTCTGAAGGTAAGTAGTAAGGCAGCTCCATTTCACCCCCATCCCCACCCTAGCTTAATCTTTACCCTGAAGGGTGGTCTTAATTACGGCTTCTTTTGGGAGTGGGGCTTATTTTGGGCACACGTGTAAAAATGAATCTAGGATTTATTTTCAGGGTAGGTCATATTTTCAGGGAAATATAGTAGTTTCTGCCTTCTCAGTGTGAAACATTTTTGTAATACTCATCAATGAAGGAAAAGTGGCACATGTAAATTTTTCCTTAGCACATATTTTTGTCAATAAAATACCTTTATTTTTATTTTTTTTATTTTTTGTTTACATTTATACCCCGCCCTTCTCCGAAGACTCAGGGCGGCTTACAATGTATAAGGCAATAGTCTCATTCTATTTGTATATTTTTTTTTACAAAGTCAACTTATTGCCCCCCCAACAATCTGGGTCCTCATTTTACCTACCTTATAAAGGGTGGAAGGCTGAGTCAACCTTGGGCCGGGCTCGAACCTGCAGTAATTGCAGGCTCTGTGTTTTTAATAACAGGCTTCTCTATTGCCTGAGCTATCCCGGCCCTTTAGGTTCTGCGTGGATTAGATTTCATAGAAAACAGATTAAATCATTTAGTAAAATGCACATATATAGATGGTATATTATTGTCAACAACATTAACTAAAATGCCATTTGTTTTGGTTTTATAGTGCATGTTTGTATTTGCAAAACATGTTTGAACAGACTAAAGTGCATGATTCATACAAGATAAATTCCTAATTTTGTACAATATCAATGGAGACAAGTTTTATAAAAAGATTTAACTAATTTTCATTAGAAGAAAAATAATGTGTTTGCTCTGTATACACGAATACAAAGCAGAAAATCACTCTGGGTTAAGTGTTCGCAATAAGGAATTATGCGAAAAACATTTAAATGAGAAGCGTAAAAGATCTTTAATTAAAACTATAAAACTATCTTTAATTAAAATGTTAGTTATTTCAGATTTGCTGTAAGCTTTAACATTTTGTACTGTGTATTTTCAGCATAAAATAAAATAGTCCGATATTTTGTGCAAAGGCCCCTTGTGCATTGTCTAATTTATCAGATGGTAGTGGTTTTCTCTGAATGGTTGTGGTTTTTTTTTAATTTTATACTGCGTGAAAATTTTTTAATGTATATTACATGCTACTCAGCATTATAATGGAGTTGGGAAACTAACTGTCTTCCTCTTTCTGCCTCTATATGCATGCATGAATGAAAATAAATCAGGTTTCCAGAAGCTTCATTTTATTTGGAACAATGAAACATACTTAATTCAAATGCAGGTGGGATGTACTTGAATCATATTGAATCAGTAAATGTGGTCAGGAATTATATCCTTCAGCATGCAGGTAGTCCTTGACTTATAACCATTCATTTAGTGACCATTCAAAGTTACAATGACATTGAAAAAAATGACTTATGGTCATTTTTTACACTTATGACCATTGGAGCATGTACATGGCCATGTGATCAAAATTCAGATCCTTGGCAACTAGTTTGTATTTACAACAGTCACAATCATGTGATCATATTTTGTGACTTTGACACAAGCAAGGGGGAAGACAGATTCATTTAGATTCAGATTCATTGTGTTACTTAACAACTTTGCAGTGATTCACCTAACAATCATGGCAAGAAAAGTTGTAAAATAAAGTAAGATTCACTTAGCAACTGTCTTCCTTAGCAACAGAAAAGTTGGGCTCAATTGTTATCATACGTTGAGGAATATCTGTCGTCTTTGAAGAGTTATAATTCTTACCTTAAAATAACTTCTGTATTTAGATACTGCCTTTTGCTCAAGGTAGTGTACAAAATGCTCCTTCCTCATGTTTGTCCCCATAACAGCAACTGTGTACCTTGGGCTGAGACAGAGCAACTGGCTGAAAAATCACCCATTGAGTTTCCATGGCTTGAAGTTTGGTCAAGAATCTGGTTCTTCCCACTCCTAGTCCAACATCTTAGCCCAGTGTTGGCGAACCTATGGCACGTGTGCTGGAAGTGGCATGCAAAACTCCTGTGTCGAATGGGCGGCCTTGCCGGTTCCCCGTTGCATTCCTGAGCTCAAAAGCATGCAGGCCAGCTGGCCATCGCTTGCGTGGTGCCAGCAGACACCGGAAGTGTGGCGGTCCATCGTGCATGCGCAAGCTGGCACCTGGCGTCGCATGCATGTGCGATGGATTGCCACACTTCCGGGTTGCCGGCACTGTGCATGCGACAGCCAGCTGGCCAGCGTGAATTTGAGCACACAAATGCGACAGGAGCCGGTGAGGCCGCGCATTTGGCACGGGATGGTTTCGTGTGCCATTTCCGACATGCGAGCCAGCATGCAAGAACATGAAAGATTCGCCAACACTGTCTTAGCCAGTGTTGGGACTAACACATTTTGTATGTGAACATCTTCATGGATGATATTTTATCATTAGGCTGGTGAATATCACATGGGTGCAGCACGGTAGAGAAATTCTTACCATTAAGAATCCTAAAGAAGCTATTGCAAAGTTTTCCCAAAGGTGCTTTATCAAAAGACAACTGGGTTGTCTTGGTTTTTTTCTCTTGAAGATGTTCTGTTTCTTACCCGAGAAGCATCTTCTGTTCCGACTGAATGAATGGTGGAGAATGGAAGGATGTATATTCCTTGCAGTCATCTAAGAGCAAAGTTAAACCTCCAAGTGGCCTCTACAGTTCTCAGGAGAGTGCTAATAATGACCACATGATTGCAAGGATATACATCCTTCCATTCTTCCCTCAATGACCATCACGTTTGTGTAATGACTGGTACAAGCATGGTCATGTGATGACTTCTTTTTATGACCATCACAACTTATGACCAAAATTGTGGTTGTGCGTCAAGGATTTGGAGGAATATGACGCAGATTTTGACAATGACCACCAGAGGGAGGTATGGTAATAGGGCTGGGCTGCCTTGTTACCGGAAAAAAAGAATGGGCAATTTCGTATAAAATCTCCATTTCTATCTAGAATCTTTTCCTGGGCATCTGTACATAATCAGAATGACTCTAAAATATGAGGAAAAATGCATCATGCTATCACAATGCAAGCTTTTCCCTTTATAGTATATCTACATTACAACATCACACACACGTACATAAAGCACAGAGTCTGCATGGTCATTCAATTTGCATCATTTGCCTTTTTTCCCCCTTCCCCCCAATAAATGCCCTTATCTAGGCTTCTTATCAGTGGCCATTTTGGCCTCTGCCTGTTTTTGTTAAACCCAAGTCTATTTATAACAGTAATAGCAATAGCATTTATATACCGCTTCATAGTGTTTTACAGTCTTCTCTAAGTGGTTTATAGGATTAGCAAATTGGCCCCAACAATCTGAGTCCTCATTTTTAGATAACGGTCCCCCTCGATTGGGTTCTGGGGAGGAAGCTATACTCTTACCTAAGCTTCTCGAACTCACGTTGGAGCTGGTGTAGGACTTACTTAGATTATTAGTATCAAATGTCTTCAACATCAGAGTTGTCTTGAAGGCGAGGTGGCTAGCATATTAACTAACTAACTAGCTAACTAACTAACTAACTAGATAACTAACTAACCAACCAACTAATTAACTAACTAACCAAACAAAGATCCCTACCCTTGGGAGGAATGACTCAGTACTTCTAATTGCAGTTATGGGCATATCTCTACCGATATTGGTGTAGATCAGGGGTGAAATGTTATTGGTTCGCACTGATTCGGGTGAACCAGTAGTGATAAAAGCTACTGATTCGGGTGAACTGGTTGTAAAAAAAACTTACCGGTTTGTCCGAACCAGTATTTCCAACAATCAGCTGTGCTACCCGATTTATATTTGCTAAAAAGCAGGAAATCTTGTTTTCTAGCAAATATAAATTGCGCAGCACAACTGTTCCCCCCTCGCTGTTCTACTTACCTTGTTAAACCTCCTTTTCCCATGCGAAGAGTGCGTTTGGTGTGCACTGTGCATGCTCACACATAGCATGGATTTGGTGGGCATTGTGCATGCGCACACACAGCGTGCATTTGGTGTGCACTGCACATGTGTGCGCAGCATGCCTTTGACATGTAGTGCACTTGCACATGCACACTGCACATTTGGCGTGCACTGTGCATGTGCGGGCAGCGAACCGGTGGCAACTCTCGGAGGATTTCACCACTAGTTTAGATTCTTGCAGGGTAGGTGTGTACTTGTTGGACCTAATTTTCATCTCATAGCAGAGAGTGAGTTGAAGATAAAGACCTTTGTCATGGTCAAAGCCCGGTCAGCCTAAGGCTATCAGCTGTAAATGAATTCTGGACTAATTAAGATGAATCTGCTTGGATTCTAATAGTTACTATTACTTTAGTTCTGTTCCTAGTCAATCTAGGGAGAAGGAGACAGCTCAAGAGGCGATAAATGTTTCCTTGGCAGAAGGTTGTTACATAATTTTTGATATATAATTCAGCATCATGTTGGCATCTTAAAATCTCCTTCCTGTTTCAGTTTCAGCCATTACAAGGAATGAGAGGATTTCTTTTTTTTTTTTTAATTTACATTTATATCCCGCCCTTTTCCGAAGATTCAGGGCGGCTTACAGTGTATAAGGCAATAGTCTCATTCTATTTGTATATTTACAAAGTCAACTTATTGCCCCCCCAACAATCTGGGTCCTCATTTTACCTACCTTATAAAGGTTGGAAGGCTGAGTCAACCTTGGGCCGGGCTTGAACCTGCAGTAATTGCAGGCTGCTGTGTTCTAATAACAGGCTTCTTACCAGCCTGAGCTACCACGGCCCTTCTGTTCCTTTTCATATTCTGTTGTTCTACTATAGTGGGTAAATTCAGTCCTTCTAAAGAGTGTTCTGGGACCAGAGCATCCCAGATGGCATTGGTTCAATTTTTGGCCATATCCTACTTGAAACTCACTGTCCCTCTCTCCTATTACCAATACACATATAGACAGACATTCATAATGCAGCACGTACATCACAAAAGAGCAACCATCTTGCTGTGGTATTATATAGGTCTGCATCAAAATTCTTCATACAGAGGCCTGTTGCAAAGGAAATGAAAAGAATTTGGATGCATTCATAGAAACATTCAAAGCACAGTTGCCTCTTGTGTGGTATTTTAATATCTGTGAGTAAGAGAAAAGTGGAATCAGATTGGAGGCCATGAAAGAAACAATTTTTTTTAAAGTGACAATCTGGAGGCTTTGCAGGGCCAAGCTAAGAGCCTCTAACCTAAATATATCTTCCCAGGATAAACAAAGCAAGGGCTCAGCTATGTGATACCAGATCACATAGCTATCCTATTTTTTTCCTCAGGAAAATTACCATCAACTTAGCCACAGAACACCAAGGAATGTTAATAAGCTTGGAAAAGATATTGAGAGGGGAGCAGAGTTCTGGGAAAGCAAAAGCAAGTAACACTCTAGAACAGGGGTGTCAAACTCAAGGCCTGTGAGCCACATCCAGCCTGCAAGGTACTTAAATCTGGCCCGTGGTGCCGCCCTGGAAATAGCAAAGAAGCGGCCCGCGTGCCTCTGGCAGCCAAAATGGGGTGTGGGAGGGCCGTGTGCAGCCCCCCCTGTGCCCCATTTTAGCAGGCAAAGTGTTGTAGGAGACATCTCCCCACTCGGCCAGCCCATGGAGGAGAACTACAATGCTGATGCAGCCCTGGAAGAAATCAAGTTTGATACCCCTGCTCTAGAAAGACTGTTTGTGTAATACTGCCTTAATTCTTGCAAGTTCTTTCCTATTGTTTTTGTCATCTTGCCCCATTACCTCATAGATACACCCAATGACTTCATGGATCTTACTAGGCACATAGTGTGCTGTATTGAAAGACCCGCCTGGCTGCTATATGCAAACAGATGCATGTGCTTGTTTGCATACTTCTATAAAGAGGGACCTCTTTGGGGACATGGCTTGGACTCTACGCTGTCAATAAATCAATTTATGTTTCAGTGTAAGGTGTTTAGTTTGCGCTTATGCACTTATCCAAGCTGCACCACAGGGAGTGAACTAGCTCCACACCCTTTAAAAATAAATTAAAATGAACAATGATAATCAGGATCAAATTCTGTAATGATAGAGGCTTCCTAATCCACATTCAGAAATTTCTGTTAAGATTCTTTTCTCAGTTCTAATGCAGAATGAGATTTAATTCACCTGATACAATGGGTGCTTTGACAGCTCAGTCATAGAGACCCATCATACATCCTGCAATCCTCCCTGGTGACACAAATGTGTATTCACACAGTCTTTTTTTTTTTAATCTCTCCATCCCCCCTTCCGGCATCTCACCCCATCCCTTGAACAATTAGGCTTGGCAATGCCAGCATGTTCATGGGGTGGGGGGAGATTTGATAAAGAGTAAACTGAAAGCAGAGAACTTCATTTGTAAAACACACATTTAATTTTAATTATATTGCTTTACCTACTGGTGAGAGAATAATGGGGCTATTTCCTCTGAAGGCTTTTAAAAACAAGCATTGGGCTAATGACGGACTCTTTAAAATGAACTTTTAATTGCATGAGGCCAAGTTGTCTTCAAATTTCAATATGCTAAAGGAATTCACAAAGGCAGCAAATCCTAAATATATTTTCAAGAAATATTCTGCATTCAGTACTTATTGGATCTTTTAATGATTGATATGAAATGTATCTTGATTGTGTTTAAAATGTTTACGTGAAAATTAAGCTGCAATTTTTTTCTTCTTCTGTCATTATATACAATATCTTAATTGTGCACAGGGTTCAATAAGACTTGGCACCAAATCATTGAATATAAACTATATGACAAGGAACTAATATGACTTCTTTTTAGGAAATCTCAATATTTGAGATTTCCTGAGTTTAACTAAGGAAAGGAAAGGATCAGAAAAGAGAGGAAGAATCAACTACGGAGAAAAATCTATGGAGATTCTCAGTCATCCAGGTCATAGTTGTCTCAAAGATGCTTTTTTCTTCAAAAGGCAACTGGACTGTGTTTCTTTTCCTTGAGGAGGAAGAAGAAAACGTTTTGCTTCTCATCCAAGAAGCTTCATCAGTTCTGATGGCTTCCTTTCATCTCCCCTCCCCACCATCAGAACTGATGAAAGCAGTTCAGTTCAGCAGTTCCAATTCAATTCAATTTAAACCTTTATTGTCAGAGTACAACATTTGTACAATGAGATTGGCTGAGCCTCTCTTCGCGCACCCCTCACCCACAACACAATACAACTAACAGTGAATAATAAAAAAAAAATCCCTAGTCCAGTGAATCCTACTAACAAACACTCAGGCCTATTGAACCATGTGAACTTATTGCACGTGGTGCAGGCCCCGTAAGTCAATCGTACTATATTGTTGTAGTTATTTTTCATTCAGGAGTCTGACAGCCCATGGATAAAATCTGTTCTTCAGCCTGTTCGGACGGCTGCCTATGCTTCTATATCTCCTTCCAGATGGTAGGAGGGCAAGGAAGGGCTGACCAGAGAGTGAGTCGTCCTCGAGGATTTTCCTCACTCTTCTAAGGCAGCAAGCCCTGACAATGTTGTCTAGGTTTTGTGCTGTGCTCACCACTCTCTGTAATGCCTTTCTATCCGCGGCTGTCAAGCCAGCATACCACATCATAATGCAATGAGTGAGGACACTTTCTATTGTGGACTGGTAAAAGGAGGTCATCAGTTGTTGTTCCACTTAATTTTTTTGCAAGACCCTAAGGAAGTAGAGTCTTTGTTGGGCCTTTCTGGCCACCTGGGTCATGTTGATTTTCCAGGTGAGATCTTTGCTGAGGTAGACTCCCAGGAATTTAAAGGAGGAAACTCTCTCCATACAGCCCCCCTCGATGTAAAGTGGGGCAGATTCTTCTTTCTTCTTCTGGAACACTAGAAGAACACTAACACTATCTCCTTTGTCTTGCTGATGTTCATGTGCAGGTTGTTTTGTAAGCACCATGTAGATAGTTTTTGAACCTCCCCCCCGTACGCTGTTTCGACTCCACCTGTAATAAGACCCAATACGGTGGTATCATCTGCAAACTTAATGATCACAGTGGATGGGTTAGATGATACAGAATCATGTGTGTACAGTGAACATGTGTGTACATGTGTGTACAGTGTGTAGAGCGAACAAGTAGGTTCCACCCCCATTTGCATTATTCAGGTGACCCTGAGGGCACAAATAAACCTCCAAGTGGCCTCTCAGAAAGAGTGCTAACAATGAGATGACTTCAAGGAATATAAATCCTTCCATCCGCCACCATTCAGTCAGAACTGCAGAAGCTTCTTGGATGAGAAGTGAAACATCTTCAAGAAAAAACAAAGTCCAGTTGCCTTTTGAAAAAGCCCCCATAGGACAACCATGACCTGGCTGACTGAGAATCTCCACAGACATTTGAAGACAGAACTAAGGACAATTCTAAGATCTGAGTATGTCTCTAAGCCCTTTTTCTCAGTTATATTTAAATCTCAAATGTACAGCATTGATTGGGTCTAGACCAGCAGCAGGCAATCTTTTCTAGCTAGCAACTGCACATAACTTGTTTTTGGAAACCTAAGTCAATAGGGCATGGGGGCTATAATGCAAAGGGAGTAGAATCTCAGTATGCTGCAACCTTCTATAGTAGAATTATTTATAACCACATACCACGACAACCACAACCCTGTATCAGTGGTAAATGTTTACTTCTCTTTGGGACCACTGTATATTTCTGAAGATTAGTTGTGAAGAAAATCTTACTGGAAATCATTCTGTTTCCTGTATATTTTTCATAATTTATTTCTATATATCCAAGAAGCTGGATCCTTCAAACCAATCAATATTTAACAAATTGGTGCTTTTAGCTATCTATAGCAAGCACATTTATCTGTCTGTTCTTCTGATTCATAGTCAATTGATTTGCCAGCTAAATGATGTTCAGACAGCCAAAAGCCAAATAAGACATCATTCACATCTCCATCTAATTTTTCCTGAGCTTTAAAATGCTAAAAGAGACTCGGAGAAAATGAAGGAAGTGCTGCTTGATCCTTTCCTCAAGAACTCCTCTTTTCTATCTGTTCACTTTACTGACATCTACGGATTGTCAGGATCAGAAGTCTGAACAACAGAACAGGATTTGGGAGAGAACAGCTGTTGGGTTTCCATAGTTTCATCTGATTTTCAAAATTATAACTAAGAGGATAAAATCTAGGCATTAATTTGTAAAATAGAATGTAACAATAAAGTGATAAAATCTGATTTGAAGGAGGCTTTCTTTGATATACTAGACTTCTTCATTTTCTCCAGGCATTCTGCTCTGCAACAATCTATGTTTAGAATCATAGCATTGGAAGACGCCATTTAGGGCCCTGAGCCAACCTTAATAGGCATGGAAATGAATTTGAACTGTGGGGCATATAAGTTCAGATACGGAGCCTCCTCTTCTTTTATTGTGAAGAGAAGAACATTTGCTCTTCTCCAATTTTTTTTTTTTTAATATTTTCCAATCTTCTTCAGGCTTTTAAGAAGAGACTGGACAGCCACTTGTCTGGAATGGTATAGGGTCTTCTGTTTGAGCAGGGGCTTGGACTAGAAGGCCTCCAAGATCTCTTCCAGCTCCGTTATTCTTCAAATTTCTGATTATCTGGGATTATAATTGTTGTCTAGGATTACTCAAATACAATTTATTTGTGGTCTGATCACCTGAAACCATCTGGAATTTTAAGAATTTAAGATTCCAGATTCCAAAGAATTTAAACAATCACAACATAATTCACAGTCACAATAAAATTGATTAAAATAGAAGCTAAAATTAAAAGGCTAAAATAAAGACTGTAAGAATTGTTATTTTACAGTGTTTCTCAACCTCAGAAAGTTTAAGAACAAGGATTTCAAATCCCAGAATTCCCCAGGCAGGAACCATGTTTTCACTGTTTTTTGGAAAGTTATGAGACTGGAGAATAACCCTTTATGCTAGATCTCCTGGTAGGGCTGAACCCTTAATAGGCATTCTTTAGCTGTCTGGGCAGGATAATAGGGACTGTTGGGAAAAGGAATACTTTCATTGCATATATTCCAAGCAAACCACAAAAGTGATGGTTAATGGGGATATGACCAAGAACTTTAACATAAGAAAAGGCAGGAGACCAGAATGTTCGCTGTCTCCCACACCTCTTCTATTTATATTAACATTGGAAGTACTAAACAGAAATATTAGACAAGACTCAGAAATAAAAGGAATGGAAATAAAAACAGAAAAATATAAGCTACAGGCATTTGCATAATACCATAAATACCTGGTATTTATTTTAGAAGAACACAAGAATCTGGTCCCAAGTTAATAAAAATAATAGCAGAGTATGGTGAAGTTGCAGGACTGAATATGAATAAAGAGAAAACTAAAGTACTAGTTAAAAATGTCACAGAGAAATTTAAAAAAAGAGTTGATGAAAAAGATAGATATTCGGATAGTTAAGAA
The DNA here is from genome assembly GCF_028640845.1 of Ahaetulla prasina. Taxonomy (NCBI): domain Eukaryota; kingdom Metazoa; phylum Chordata; class Lepidosauria; order Squamata; family Colubridae; genus Ahaetulla; species Ahaetulla prasina. The sequence goes on from NC_080539.1 coordinate 135,960,336, forward strand.
AATTAAAAACTTAGGAGTTCAGTTAACAGAAAGATGCACAACTATATAAGAAGATAATTATATGAAACTGCTACAACAAACCAAATTAGACTTGGAGAAATGGAAAAACCTGCAGCTATTGTTGATAGGAAGGATAGCTACAATAAAAATGAATGTTTTGCCGAGACTGTTACTCTAATTTCAAACAATTCCGATAAAATTAGGAAAAAAATATTCAAAGATTTTTGAACATTTCAAACTGAAGGCAAATATCAAAGTGGGATATGGAGGCAACAGAGGTGACTATACATGCACTAAGTTCAAATTCAAAGATCCAAGAAACATTCAATCATTGTTTGTTTTATAAGCAGACAGGAAAAAACTCAGGGCCTGAACTTGCTTCTGAATTCTGATATCTTTATAACTTAATTTTATCATCATTATAGCATCCATCACTTTGTCAAGAGGAAAACAGTCTTTCTTTAACAGAACTGTGCAATTACTATAGAATAATAAACATATTTCAATGTTTTTAAGGAAAGTAACTTGGCCAAAGATAACTTTAACTTTGAAATATTACTGGCAACACAGTGATGTTCTTAGTTCCCTTGCTAAAAGTCTCTTCAGATTATAGCACATGCCTTTAATTGTATCATCAGAAAATCAAGGAGAAAAAATTGAAAATATCTCTCTCTTAATTTTGCTTTTTTTTTGTGTGTGATGAGCACATTAACTCTTCATCAAGCAGAAAGGCAGTTGTTATTCTTTTCCACCTCATTAAATTGTCAGAGTAAGAGAAGCTGACTGATATATCACTGTTTATCACAAAGATCAATTTGTGAAGTTTGAGGAACACAGTGACCTGCTGTGTTTTAAAGAAAATCTCTTGGAGTGATTCTAAGAAGTGCAATAGGAAATATCAAGCATTAGAGGGCCAAAATAGTAAAAGCTACTCTCAATTCCTGTATGATACAACTGAAAAAATGAAGGGAACATATAGGATACCCAATAGCTTTATCTGTAAAACTTTCCCTTATGTATTAAGATGTGGATTAAATGATTTAATGATTTTATTGGAAGTGTTCTGAAGTTGTTCTGAAGTTTTTTGTATTGAAGTAGGAAATGAATTTGGAGATGCTGTTCTTCAACTGTTTTTTCCCCCCTGCCAGATAAAATTGTTGTGCCTTTATTTTTCTTCTTAATTTGGAATTGTCAATCTACTTAGCATACCTCATTGTGTTCAGTTATGTTATGCTGTCAAACTCGTGGCCCAAGGGCTAGATGCATCACGTACTGGCCATGCCCAAGCCTGGTTTACCGAAGGGGGGAAACGTCCCGACTCATCACGTGACACTGCTGTGATGACACGAGCTTGACACCCCTGTGTAATACAGTCTGTACATTATAAAACATTTTCTTTGGTTGTACACCATAAGGGATAAGATGAAAAGTGTCAGTTCCTTTTCAATAGTCCTTGTTTGCCCAGTTATTTAGATTTAGAACTTGTTACATCTAGAGCTTCAATGGATTTAAACTGGGCATTATTCAATAATCTATTTTACTATTGGATAGTACAGAGTTACATAATTCAGCAAGCTATTTCTCCCTCTTTTAAAGTTTAATACTAAATTCACATCTTCTTCTTCTTAGCATATTCCCGCAAGTGCAAGGTCCACTTTTCGGATCATTGAATGCTATTTTGCACAGTCAGCTGCATCTCCAGGGCCCAGGGCCACGGCTTGCATATCTTTGTTGATGGTGCCTTGCTGAATTGTATAATTCACATACAGTATGCACAACTATTTGGAGAATATTTTATTTAGCTCACTCAGCTTGTCTGAGATACTATTAGCATATTTTAAAAGTATTTTGGTCAGCTTTGGTGAAAGGCTGATTTTAAAAACTCTCATGTATGATAGTTAGGAGACCTTGAACTGGAATATTAATTTATAAAACTGGAACGTAGTGATTGATTAAGGATACTCCATCATAGTACATATGTCTTTTGGTTTAAATCTACTCTTTTTGTGTTTGCTTTTTTCATCTTGTTGAATACCTCCAGAGATTCACAACTAAGGCAGTCTCCAATTATTGCAAATGAAAAATAAAAGTAAATACATACAAGTTATTAATCATAGTTATAGCATTTATGAATTGTGAATAATTAAGTCTCTGATGCAAAAATCTTCCACCTTCAAATCTAGTATCTGCATGGCTTAGTTAGACTTATTTTGGAAACTGTAGAAAACAAATACAAAAAGGCATTCTAGAGTTTTCAAATGCATAATAATTACAACTGATAGACGTCACTTTTCAAGAAAAACAAGGCAAAACATTCCCACTGCAGCAAGGCAATCTAAATGCAAAAAAGCATTTCCTCACCTTTTTCCAGCACATTTTGATTAAAATAATATAACTTAATAGATATTTCTGCAGTTGGAAATACAGGGCTGATCTTGTCTGACCTTGGCACTTAAACAATCAGGTCTAATTGTACTTCAGTGGGAGATTCAAAGAGAATTCCAAAGTTGTAGGCTTAACTGAGAAGTTGAAAAACAAACAAACAAAAACCCTGAAAAAAATCAAGGTCAACAACTCACTTTTGTAATGCTTCTAAGGAAAATAATTGACATGTCCACGAAGTCACTAGAATGACTCAAACAAATGAAGCAGCTGTTATTAAGTAGAAGAAAAAAGGAAGGAGGAGGGAAATTTATTTAACGCAGGGGTACCCAAACTCAACTTGTCGACTCCCAAACAGCCATTAAAGGAAAACAATTTAATAAATACTGCTCTAATAGTACAACAAATCATCATTGTCATCATCGTCGTCATCATCATCATCATCATCATCATCATCATGCCCTTGAATAGTTTCATTGATCTTTGGGAGTCATTTTGGGAAACCCTGATCTAAGAAAAGATATTAATGATGAAATTAAGGACAAGAAATCATATACTGTATGATTACATACAAGAGCTATGGTAGCACAGTGGTTAGAGTGCAGTACTGCAGAGCTAACTCACTGCTCACTCCGGGGGTTCAATTCTGAGTGGCTCAAGGTTGACTCAGCCTTCTATGCTTCTGAGGTGAGTAAAACGAGGATCCAGACTGTTGGGGACAATATGCTGACCCTGCAAACAGCTTAGAGAGGGCTGTAAACAATGGTGGGATTCAAGTAATTTAACAACCGGTTCTCTGCCCTAATGATTTTTTTCCAACAATCAGTTTGCCAAACTGCTGAGAAAGTTAACAACCGGTTCTCCTGAAGTGGTGCGAACTGGCTGAATCCCACCACTGGCTGTAAAGCACTGTGAAATGGTATATAAATCTAAGTGCTATTGCTACATGGCTTTGGCAGGCCCTCAATTATACTAGATAAAAGTACTTTAGAACAGTTTCTAATCTAAAGTGTAAAACTTACTTCTTCCAAAAATGTATTCCTTCCCAGCTTCTATTATAGATATGTGAACTTACCATTTAAGCTGCTCTCCTATACTCATTCCAGTTTAGTTCTAATTACTTTTTTTAAAAAAAATTGTCCCAACAAAGACATTTTTGCAACAGTTTGCAAGGATTCAGTCCATCCAGACTGCAAGCCAATATATTCTTCCATTGAAGAATTCCTTTCTGCGGTGTGCCCTGTTACTTTTCTCTTCCAGGAGATCTAATGCCAGCCTGTCTCTTGTGGGAGGGTTTTCTTGGACACATATACTTTTATATATGTGAGTGTTCATTTGCATATACACATATAAATTCACAAAGTTAAGTTAAATGTATACACTCAAGATTAAAGCATCATACAAGGTATATAGAAAGGCACAAGCAGCTTAAAAAAAACCTTTCTTTTCCAGAATGTCCTCTATGTAACTTTTCTTTTTCTTTCTATCTTTCTGATGTGTTCAATAGAATACATGTCTTGACTATTTGGCAAACAAATTCTGCTTCCTACCATAGTCACAGCCATATGTGCATAATTTTATTAATTTTTTTACATTTGAAATGTTAGGGATCTGCTATTTCGAGTTACAACTCTATGCAGATTTATTTAAGAGGAAGCATACATCGGCATCTGTAGTAGAGGGCATGGTGAGGAAGGATATTGCCATGCAAACTCTGATCCTTACGTACTTGTATATAAGGATGATGGTTGGATCATGCCATCATTTTGTTATCATCACGGTTAAGAAAAGATATTAATGATGAAATTAAGGACAAGAAATCATATACTGTATGACTACATACAACTATGTTTTTGAAAAGATAATCAGAATAGTGAAAAAGTCGTTCCAATAGATTATGAAAATAATAGTAATTTTTTAACAAGCCTGTTTTATATACCTGTTTGGAACTGTAAGTTACAGTTGTAAGTGATAGCCCAGTTAGTTTGTGCTAAGTATTAAGATGTTTTGTGAATGCAGTCTTTTCCTGCAGGCAATTGTTGTGATTATGCTTGTTAAATATCTCACTGTTTTAGTCAAGCTGTTTATATAAACAATATCACTTCTTTCCTCTCTCCCTCCCTCCCTCCTTCTCTCTTTCTCTCTCCACAGCAGCAGATTCTTTTTGTTTCTGTGTTAATCAGTCTTTTCGGAAATATCTTTTGCTCCGAATTGATTTTGCTGACATAAAAATTATGAACAGTGTTATATGTCAGTGCCAATGCCAAATTCTCTTGATTGTTAGATATAAGAGAGAAGCTTCCAGCTTTTTCAACACAACTGAAACATGTTGTATGATTGCTAAATCCAGTATATTTAATAGCTGCTTCCCTTTATTCTTTCAGATTCTATGCTAACACTTATAATTTCTATTAACCTGAGGTGTCTATTTAAGGCTATTCAAGAACTTATTTAGTAACGTTCACATGCAGAACTGCCACAGCATTAGGAGAGGTTATGTCCCTCAAAATCTTCTTCACTACTTAATTATGACAAACAGCTATTTCTGCGTCTTTTATTGCATGAAATGAGAGCAAGCCACCTTAAAATAAATACAACACCCACTAAGCACAAAACACCTCCAAATCCATAAAGCCAGAAAAAAATTATCTCTATTCAGCGTATCAAACATCATTTTTTTCTATTGATTTGTCACGTGAAAGCAAGGTTTCTGTGATTTTGTGATTTTTGTGAAATTGGCACTTCAATATAATATTTAAAGAAGATTTTTTTTCTGATGGGAGATTTAAAAACAAGACCTAGATTACAAATCACCAATAGGGATTACAATATTTATGATGGCTAAGAAGTCCACTATGTCTATACACCAAAATAAATAGTCTTTTCAAGATGGTGAAAACATTAATATTTTGGTATTTTAAGAAGTAGTGGTGACTGTCCTCATAGAACAGCTATAGTGGGGTGGGGTCATGATTCACAAAACATTTGACATGGTGAGTATGAACATTTGTCAGAAAGTAAACTTTTACCTACTACCAAATCTTAGCCTTCAGGATAATCTCTATCAGATTAATTCAATGACTGATGGTGATTATGTCCCATCAAGTCAGTGCTGACTTTTAGCAACCACATAGACAGATTTTCATCAATAGTATCTATCCTTAATCTGGTCCTTCAAGTACTCAAACGGTGCAATCATTGCCAGTGTAGTTGAGGCCATCAAATTTATTGATGGTTATTCTTTTCTACCGCTCCCAGCATTATAGGTTTCTCAATAGAAGTAGGTAGAATATACACAACATATTCAGAATATAACTTGAACCTGGTCACGTGTGCCTTAATTGAGAACACTGGATTTATTTGTTCAATAATTCATTTGGTGTTTCTTCTTGGACTATATTCAAGTTCAGTATCAATGTTTCCAAACATCAGCTCTTTTTATTCTGATTTTTCAAAATTTAACTTTCTATTGCCTGCATGATTGTGCATGTGACATTTTTCTTGACTGCTTTACAAGTTTCTTCAGCTCTGACAGGACAGGAGGGAGTGGAAGGATTTGTATTCCTTGCAGACAGCTGATCATTTGCATCCTTTTATAGCAGGGGTGTCAAACTGGCCTAGGGGCCGGATGTATCATGCGCAAGCCATGCCAACCCTAGCTCCGCAAAGGGAAAAAGTCGCAAAATGTCACATGATGGCAATGTGTCAAATGCTGCAAGTTTGACACCCATGTCTCCTCTGGGTCACCTGAGTAGGATACTGATAAACCTCCAAGTGCTTCAATGACCCTCCAAAAGGATGCAAATGACCTGCTGTCTGCAAGGAATACAAATCAGGGGTGAAATCTAATTTTTTTTTGCCACCGGTTCTGTGGGCATGGCTTGGTGGGTGTGGCTTGGTGGGTGTGGCTTGGTGGGCGGACCAACATGACATCATTCATGTCACTCTTTCTTCTTTTTCTCTCTCTCTCTCTCCCTTCCTTCTTTTCTCTTTCTTTCTTCTCCCTCTCTCTCCCTTTTTTCCTTCCTTCCTTTCTTCTCTCTCTCTTGTCAGCCCCGCTGCACCGGGGCTGTCATTTTGGTGGGGATGGCAGCCGATGGAGCCAACTACCCCACATTCCAGCCACCTGGGAAGCCTCACCCTGGCTCCACTTGCTAGCCCTGCATCCTGTCACTCACTGGTTGCTTCTCTTCCCACTCTTAATGCCGCCAGTGTCGCTACTATTGGAAGACCAGCTGGACACAGCTGAATGAGGCTTGCTATCCTGCCACAAGTAATAGAAAGTGCCTAGGATCCAGGCTACGGTCAGATGAGAAAAGAGAGCGAGAGAGCAAGAAAGCAATGGGGAAACGGCGACACCCGATTTTCAGGCAAGCATGGCAGGGCTTTGGGGAAGGGATTAAGCTGCTAGCTCCTTCCCCCGCAGCCCTTGATATCTCGGTCTTTCTTGGTCTCTCTCACTCTCTTTTTGCTCTGCAGGACTAAGCTCTCTTTTCTATTCTCCCCAAGAACTGAAGCTTTTTTCAGCTGACTTTGAGCTCCCAGGCAGTCTGGAGGTCCCGCAATGAGGCGGATCCGGGCTAATGCCATTGTGATCCTGACCGTAGCCTGGATCCTAGGCACTTTCTATTAATTGTGGCAGGAATGAGCAAGCCTCATTCGGCTTCATCCAGCTGGTCTCCAAGCAGCAGCGGCGTTGGCGGTGTTAAGAGTGGGCAGAGAAGCTCTGGCAAAGTCAAGCCCCATAAAGAAGAGGGGACCACCCCACTTCTTGTAAGTGCAGCTCCCCCCCCCAGTGCCTGCCGATGGGTTGGCGATTCCCGTGGCTGCCTTACTGCAGAACCAGATGCTGAGCGGGCATGGGGAGGTCATGGGGGGGAAGGGAAGGAAATGCTCGGAGGTGTGGATGTGTCAGCCGAGTTTGTGAGGAGATTGGCTGGCGAGGAGGAAGAGATGGAGTGGCAAAGCGGTGGGGGTGGGCGGGGCAGCGGGGCTTGTGCCACAGGAATTGATGTATTTATTCCAGCATTTTTCTCCCCGAAGCCCTGCCTTGCTTGCCTGCCTTCCACATAGGCTTCAGCTTGCCTGCCTTTGCAAGCTGGCCACCGGGACGCCAGGAAGACAGCGTGGAAGGCAGGCAAGCATGGCAGGACTGCAGGCCATGGATTGGTTCGGGGGTGTGGCCAGCCAGCCATTGTTCCCGGTTCGGCGAACCAGCCCCAGTCTTCGCTACCTACTTGCCCGATCCAGTCCGATCCGGTAGCATTTCACCCCTGATACAAATCCTTCCATTCCCCACTATCCTGTCAGAACTAAAGAAGCTTCTTGGATGAGAAGCGAAATGTCTTCAAAGATAAACAAGAAAGCCCAGTTGCCTCCTGAAAAAGCACCTTTTTCATGGACAACCATGACCTGGATGACTGAGAATCTCTACATACTTATAACAGATTGTTGCTTCTTGGAGAAACTTTTGGTTATGAAGTCCATTTGATTTATTCACATGGTTTTCCATTAAAGTGCCTTATATTTTAGTTTCAGAGGAAGAAATAACAAAGCTCTTTTTGTGTAATGTTACATATAACAGAATTGAAACTTTATTAGAGAAGCTGCAAAAGTAATTTCAGAGTGGGTTTATTTGCTCCTGTGATATCTGCAACTTCAGATTAGAAAAAAAATTTTACTTCATAATCACACTTACTTTCAAAGTGTCTATCAAAAGGGAACATAATATACATGCTTCGATGACCAATACAAAAAAAACCACCACCATTTGGAAGAGGGGATGGATCTTAATCTTATTTATCACATAAATAATATTTGCATGATATGACTTTTTAAGAAAGCTTAAAAATATGTATGTGGTAAAAGACATTCCTATTTCTTACCTACATTTCCAGTCATTAAGTACGAATTCTGAAAGTCCATCATCCCCATTCCAACAATGTGTATAAAATCTTCAATCACCTGCATTAGTTCTATGGAGCCTTGGTAGATCTTTAGGAAGAAAAACAAAATGTCTCAAGTTCAGTAGCTGCGGGATCCCAATTTGTACAATAATCAACAGCAGCATAACAAATAAATGAAAGCTACAACAGCTGGGCTGTTCCAGGGTGCCTTTTCAGCAATAGTACATGCTCTCGTGGATCAAGCTTGTTTGCCCCTGAAACATCTAAAATGGATTGGCACTGAATGTGCACTGAAAGGTAGGGGAACTTTCGGGATATGAGGGTTAAATGAGAACCTCCTGGGAGAAGTAGAAGGGACGTGCTTGAGTTTCCTGATGAATTTAGCACACTGATATTTTTTGATTCAGTGTATAAATTTGCAGTCATTACAACGCAGGTAATTTTGCATTGCAAGTTCTTTTAATAAGAAATCAAAAGGAAAATGTGTTCAACTTACGATGAAAAGAATAAAATTCTGACTGTTCCATTCCTGGAGAGCAGTTATGCAAAGTCAATTAAATATGTGGAAAAATGGATGATAAATGGATATCAACAAAAATTGATACATAAATTCTTAAAATCCAAAGAGGAAGAGGCAACCGAGTTAATTGTGTATTATTTCTGATTTGGCCTTTACATGCTAACTTTACACATATAATTTGCATATGTATGTTTTCAGATATTTTACTTTTGGACAAGAGTGGAGAACTCTTTTAAATAATCATTTTGCAACATTATTGGATGCACGTCACCCACTCAATGCTAACTGTCTTAAAATATATCTTTAAAAACTCATTATGGTAAATCTAAAATCCTACCAAAGGATTTCTGAAAGTCCTCCTGCCAAATATATCATAAGTTATAAAATATGCATATATGGTTTATAGCAAACCATGAATATTTAATCTAATGACATCTTGTAGAAAACCAGTCATTTCTTTCCTGACAACCTATCTTGTTATGTTTATCTTTTAAGCATTCTGAATTATATATGTGCAAATATACTAAGGCTGGGACAAACAAGGAAACGTCTGTCAATTACAAAGTTTATATCATAAAGTAAAGAAAGATAAAGGTTTCCCCACTCCAGTCGTGTCCGACTCTAGGGAGCGATGTTCATCTGTATTTCTCATTTGTGTCTCTTAGCCAAGAGACCCAGTGTTGTCTGAAGACATTTCTGTGGTCATGTTGCTAGGATGACTATATGCCGAAGCACAAGGAACATTGTTACCTTCCCACCAAAGTGGTACCTATTTATCTACTTGCATTTACATGTTTTTGAATTTCTACGTGGGCAGGAGCTAGGGCAAGGACCAGTGGTGGGTTGCCCCCGGTTCGGACTGGTTCTATAGAGCCGATAGAAAAACTGGCAGAAAGCTCTGCCCACTGACCCAAACGTCATCCAAAGTGATCTGCACATGCACAGAAGAGCGCGCTGCATGGGCACAATGCAAACTGGTAGTAAAGGTAAGTAGAACCCACCCTTGACAAGGACACCTTGTCACGTGGCACCTTGTCACCTTGTCACGTGGCATTCAGGTCTTGAACCTAGGCTGTCAGTTTTCCAACTGACAAGCTCAGTGTCTTTAACCACGGAGCCATCACACCCCCTTAATGTCCATATAAGTATATAAAAAGAGCACTGATGGAGCAGGCCAATTATCTATCTGGTGTACCAGCAATTAAATACAAGCAGAACATGAAGTCTTAATTCCCTCTGATTCTTTTTCTTCAATAAAGTTAAGTTGCCCTTCATTTTTTATTTTATTTATTTATTGATCACATTTGTATACCGCCCTATCTCCCGAGGGACTCAGGGCGGTTAACAGGCATATAAAAAGGACATATAAATACAGATTAAAACACAAATAAAAAACTTATTCTAACCAGCCTGATTACCAAAACCAATTAAAATCAATATAAAATTTAAAATTTCAAAAATTTAAAAATCTAAAAAACCTAGTCCAGTCCTGCGCACCTAAATAAGTGTGTTTTAAGCTCACGACGGAAGGTTCTAAGGTCCGAGAGTTGGCGAAGTCCTGGGGGGAGCTCGTTCCAGAGGCGGGAGCCCCACAGAGAAGGCCCTTCCTGGGCGTCGCCAGGCAGCACTGCCTAGCTGACGGCACCCTGAGGAGTCCCTCTCTGTGAGAGCGCACGGGTCGGTGAGAGGTATTCGGTAGCAGAAGGCGGTCCCGTAAATAGCCCGGCCCTATGCCATGGGCGCTTTAAAGGTGGTCACCAACACCTTGAAGCGCACCCGAAGGCCACAGGTAGCCAGTGCAGTCTGCGCAGGATAGGTGTCACCCGGGAGCCACGAGGCTCCTTCTATCACCAGCAGCCGCATTCTGGACTAACTGCAGTCTCGGATGCCCTTCAAGGGAGCCCCATGTAGAGAGCATTGCAGTAATCCAGGCGAGACGTCACGAGGCGTGGTGACCGTGCATAGGGCATCCCGGTCCAGAAAGGCGCAACTGGCGTACCAGGCGAACCTGGTAAAAGCTCTCCTGGAGACGGCCGCCAAATGATCTTCAAAGGACAGCCGTTCATCCAGGAGGACGCCCAATTACGCACCCTCTCCGTCGGGGCCAATGACTCGCTTCAACAGTCAGCCGCGGTTGCAGCTGACTGTACCGGGATGCCGGCATCCACAGCCACTCTGTCTTGGAGGGATTGAGCTTGAGCCTGTTTCTCCCCATCCAGACCCGTACGGCTTCCAGACACCGGGACAGCACTTCAATAGCTTCATTGGGGTGGCCCGGTGTGGAAAAGTACAGCTGGGTGTCATCAGCGTACAGCTGGTACCTCACACCGAAGCCACTGATGATCTCACCCAGCGGCTTCATATAGATGTTGAACAAAAGGGGCGAGAGAATCGACCCCTGCGGCACCCCACAAGTGAGGCGCCTCGGAGCCGACCTCTGCCCCCCCGTCAACACCGTCTGCGACCGATCGGAGAGATAGGAGGAGAACCACCGATAAACGGTGCCTCCCACTCCCAATCCCACTCCCAATCTCATCCTATAACTTCATGAGAACTAGCAATTATTCATAGCCTTGCAACCTATATATTTGACAATCCAAGAGATGAAAACATGCAGTCACTAGACGCACAGTTCTTGGGGGACCAGGTCAATTAGGATGATCTTTGACTGATAAATCAACAACAATCCTTTTGAAGCAAAAACAGGGAATGTCAACAGCACATGGGATATTTACCTGCTGTGCGTCTTCCCATTTTTCTTTGTTTTCTTCATCCAGAAGGTTGCTAACTATTTGAAAGAAGTTCTGAAAATTCAAGGAGATAATTACTTTTTATAAAAAAAAAATATGCATCAAAACAATATTTCTGAAAAACACGATGAAGTCCTACATAAGCTTTGTAGGCAAATCTGATCATAAGCCATTTCCTTAAGTCAGAAGTAGTCAACTTGGAACCCTTCAAACATTAGGGTTATAGATTCCATGCTTATTTGACTCTGACTCTGTAGGATAGGGCTGAAGAAAGAGAGGTCCAAAATATGTGAAATGCCCTGATTTCCTTCCCTGTCAAGAAAAGCCAGGGTTTGTTGTTAAGGTATGCTTTTATGTGATAAACAGTAATGATGCTTACAACACTAGAATATTTGTCATGATAACCAGATGTATTAACTACTGAGTTTTGTGATCATTATTATTGAGCATTGAGTTCTGTTGCCATTACACTTATTCATTAGCCTTTATATGAGCTAGATATTTTAAGAAGTCAGATCCAGTTGGGTGCCTTTGGATCTCATGATGAATTGCTCTTTCTTGGCTTTTTGGAAAGTTGTGATGAACTTGTTTTCCCCCCAAAGATTGGGTCAGGTTTTTAATTGAACTCTATATTATATGCAGCTGCTTTGTGAGTTCCATATGCTGCTTAGGTTATTGTATTATGATTCTTTTTAATTTTGTACATGGTGTGATTGTAATTCTATGTAGGTATCTATATAGTATATTGTATACTTATAGAGTAGATTGTTCTTAGCTTCTTAGGATTATATATTTAACATGAGTGGACCTATAAATTCTTTAAATAAATAATATTTTTTAAAAAAAATGTGTTTCAGACTGCATGTTTGAGAAAGATATGCTTGCCATATCTGTGTTACTCTCTGGCAATTAAAAGTAAAAGTGAAAAACATATAATTGCTATAGCACCACCTGGTAGCATCAGGATATATAGTTACAGTCCTTTCTCTTTGTAAATAAATCAGTCCCAGAGGATATAGAAAAAACTTTATTAACTTTATTTTAAAAAAAGGTAAAATTGTAGAAAAACTCATTTTAATTTTAAATATTAAAATGTAGATGATCAGTGTTGTATCAGATGAAAATAGTGTTGTTGCGATCTAGGAATTCAGCAACTGCAAATTAAAAGGGGAAAAAATGAAATAGGAAATTTAAAAGTGAACTGAAAAAGTGAGCATACAGTAAGATGGTGCTGATCCACTGCCAATAAGGAAAAACTAAACTTTAGGGGATCAATAGCACAGATACCCGGAAGGTTTATTTCAAATTGATAGACAATGCAGTACCTTTAAAATGAGCCAAATCATCAGTGCTTTGATAATCAAGTTGAGTTCCCCCCCATTCAGCAATATCTATTTCTTTTCAATAATCCCAGAGGTGGTAAAGATAATAGGAACTGGGAAACATATTTATTTATTAATCAAATTTATATAGCTTTAACTTCTTGTTTCTTTATGTACAGTGGTATTTATTGCCATATTACTCTGTTTAGGATTATGTTATGCAGAATATCTTCTGAATATTTGCTTGAGTTTAGTGACGCTTACATTTTAGTATGCAATTTTTCATATAATCCTAAATAATTTGGTTCATTTATTTGAGCAAGCTTGGAAACATCTCACATAACCCAGTGGTTCTCAACCTGTGGTCCTTGAACCCAGGGAGAGGGGGGCACAATGTTGACACAGGGGGTCTGCAAAGGCTTGAAGAATGTTACAATTTAAATCTTGAGTTAAGTCTTGGTGGCCCATGGCCACAAAAGGTATTTAAAGGCAGTCCATGGTGAAGAAAAGGTTGAGAACCACTGACATAGCCCATAGTTACAGTCCTTTCTCTTTGTAAATAAATCAGTCCCAGAGGATATAGAAAAAACTTTATTTAACTTTATTTTAAAAAAAGGTAAAATTGTAGAAAAACTCATTTTAATTTTAAATATTAAAATGTAGATGATCAGTGTTGTATCAGATGAAAATACAGTGTTGTTGCAATCTAGGAATTCAGCAACTGCAAATTAAAAGGGGAAAAAATGAAATAGGAAATTTAAAAGTGAACTGAAAAAGTGAGCATACAGTAAGATGGTGCTGATCCACTGCCAATAAGGAAAAACTAAACTTTAGGGGATCAATAGCACAGATACCCAGAAGGTTTATTTCAAATTGATAGACAATGCAGTACCTTTAAAATGAGCCAAATCATCAGTGCTTTGATAATCAAGTTGAGTTCCCTCCCATTCAGCAATATCTATTTCTTTTCAATAATCCCAGAGGTGGTAAAGATAATAGGAACTGGGAAACATATTTATTTATTAATCAAATTTATATAGCTTTAACTTCTTGTTTCTTTATGTACAGTGGTATTTATTGCCATATTACTCTGTTTAGGATTATGTTATGCAGAATATCTTCTGAATATTTGCTTGAGTTTAGTGACGCTTACATTTTAGTATGCAATTTTTCATATAATCCTAAATAATTTGGTTCATTTATTTGAGCAAGCTTGGAAATATCTCACATAACCCAGTGGTTCTCAACCTGTGGTCCTTGAACCCGGGGAGAGGGGGGCACAATGTTGACACAGGGGGTCTGCAAAGGCTTGAAGAATGTTACAATTTAAATCTTGAGTTAAGTCTTGGCGGCCCATGGCCACAAAAGGTATTTAAAGGCAGTCCATGGTGAAGAAAAGGTTGAGAACCACTGACATAGCCCATAGTTTTGTTCTCTTCTAATATAGAATGCAACTAGATCCATTCATCATTGGGATACAAAGCCAACAAAGAAATGAAAACAAATCAGACCCAAAGTAATTGATTGTTTACAAAAGCCTAAAATGGCAATATGCCATTCTATAGGATCAAGTTATGAGGTAGCATTTTCCTTTCAGTTTCTGCTTCTAGCTATGGTGTTTGCACTGGGCAGCCTTTCTATTGCCAAACCAACAACATTTCCCAGGACTGAGAACAAAGACATCCTTAACCCTATCCATGTAGTTTATGTTTATGTAGTTCTCCTACATAAAAAGCAACTACAGAATAACTAAGCATTGCTTTTTCTGTGCATAAATTGTATAAATTCTGCCAATGTACCACACATATGTATGAGGTTGCTATGGTATATAATGTTCTGAAACATCCCAAATTCTTGTCCCAGTTCAGAATCCAGGTCAAAATGCAAATTAATTGATTCTACCAGATGTTACTTGGGATAGAATTGGGTGATGATATTTATTTGTAATTACTTTATTTCCAAGATTTGAAACTTCATCATACTTGAACTGGGGGACTAGAAGAAATGTAGACTGGATAAATGCTGTGCAATATGAATAGGAGGAAGAACAAAATCCCCCGCATTTCTATGACGTATTGAAAGAGAGGTACAATGTGAACAATTCTGTACCTGAGCTTCTGTATATTTTGCATACAGAATTGTTCAAAGTTAATCATTTAACTACTGTTTCATTAAAATAATATCAAATAATATCTTGAAAGTACTCTAAAGTATTCTGTCACTCTACTGTCATCCCCCACCCACTCACACCTCCAAAGCCCCAACATACTCCAAAAAGAATAGAGCAGATGTACAGAAGGAAGCAGGCAATAGCAAAAGCATCACAGCAGCCTACCCCTCCGCCTGATCTTAGCATCCATCAGAAATCCAGTCCTCCAAAAAGATAACATCGGCACCCCACCCAAAATCAGTCCAAAGAACCACTACCTAAACTGTAACAAGAATAGTGCAGCCACCAACATGCTGTCAAATGCTATAAAGTAATTAATGATGTATTTCCCCTCAACAGCTATCTTTCAGCTTGCTGCATTCTAGTCCAGTCCAGCCCATTCCTGAACCTCAAATCCAAACAGTCTAAGCAGCCAGAAACAGTCTACTTTATACATCCATCCATCCTTCTACCAGGGAAATATATCCATTAAAAAAATTGCACAAACACACCATGTAACAATCATGAGGTCAAGCCAAATGTGTCTCCTTCCCTCTTCACTATCTTTTATTTCATTTATATTCTTTTTTAATGTATCTAATGTATCTGTATACGAATACTTTTCTGAAAAAAATCCTGAACATATTTTCATGCGCAGTGCATACTTTCACTGGAAGATTTGAAGCAGCAGGGGAAAAAAATACCTGCATTTATTCATCTGGACCCATTTTAAGGCTGGGTTTCAGCATGGAGACAGCATATGCCTGCTGATGATTTTGGAAGAGCTGTGTGTGTGTCCATCATTTGCTTCTGGTTCAGGGGTGAAATTCAAAATTCTCCCCTACTGGTTCTCTGGGCGTGGCTTGGTGGGCATGGCAGGGGAAGGATACTGCAAAATCTCCATTCCCACCCCACTCTGGGGCCAGCCAGAGGTGGTATTTGCCGGTTCTTGGAATTGCTCAAAATTACTGCTACCGGTTCTCTGAACTGCTCAAAATTTCCACTACTGGTTCTCCAGAACCTATCAGAACCTGCTGGATTTCACCCCTGTTTTGGTTTCTTCGGTGGCTTTTAAGACATCTTATCATGGTATCCTTCTAGACTAGCTGAGGATTTTGGGAGCTGAGGGCAGCATGTTTACAGTAGTTCCCCTCCTTTCCTGATAGTTAGTTTGTATTGGTGTTGGCAGCGGTTACATTTTTGGGTCTTCATCTGTAGTGTGCCTTAAAGCTCAGTGCTGTAGCTCCTCCTATAACATCTATAAAATCTATTAAAAACAACTTCTGCAGGAGATCATGCTCTACTTCAGGGTTTGTTATTTGCAATCTATAGGTGATATTCAGTTGCAGATCAAAATTCCATATCAACCAAATGATGCTGTCAATATTCTACCCTAGTAACTGGAAGCTGTAGATCTAGATAAGGAGGAACTCAGGCTCAAAACCTAGTGGCTGTTGATTTTTGATTCTACTTAGAGCTGGGGACTCTCCAGCCTTAGTCTTTGATTGGGCTCCACTCCCGTGCTCTAGACTGGTGCACAACCTGGGGGACATCTTGAACTCAAAGCTCTTACTTGGATCAGTGGAAATACAAGCAGTCTTTGCCCAGCTCCAACTGATGCACCAGTTGTACCTAATTTGAATTGGGAGCACTTAAATCTGTCATTCATGTTGAAATCGTCCCATAATTGGACGACCACAACGCACTCTACAAGGGACTGCCTTGAAGAACATTTGGAAGCTTTAAAGAGTTATTCTGGAATCAAACAACTTCTAACTTCCATTAAAACAAATAAATCAGGATACTTCATGGTCCTTCACAATTTCCAAGTTATCTGTTGCTGTTACGTAAGGTCCTTCCAGGAAATTTAAATGGAACATGATAATGTTTCCTTCAGAAATCAGTGAAAGCACAAAGGATCCTTGATTTGAGCCAAATCTTGACCTGATCCTAACTTAAAAATGATAATATGATGTTGGAAGAGAACGTAATGCAGACTCATCCTTTCACATACAGTCATACGTATAATTCCATGCCAAAAGAAGGTGATGAGAAAAAAAAAACCACAAGATGGAAAAAAAATCCTAAAAATGAAGATAGATAAAAAATTCTAATAAGGGGGAAAAAAGGAGGGCATTAGAAAAAGCCAATGTGTCTGAAGAAAAAAGTTTTGGTTAAAAAAGAATCCCAAAGCCAAGATGCAATGATGTGGTATAAAGAAGAACAAATCAGCAAGGATGAGCTCATGCAAGTAGCAGATTTATAGAGATGAAATCAAAAAAGCAAACACTCACAGTGAGCTGAGATTAGCAAAGGATGCTGAAAACATCAAAAGGGTTTCTTCAAATACTACAGACTAAAAATAAAAGGAAGACAAAGAGCACACCAGCTACTCTGTGAAGATAGCATAGGAAACCCAAAGGTTCTTTTTTCAAGAGGCAACTGGACTTTCTTTTTTTCTTTGAAGATGTTTCGCTTCTCATCCAAGAAGCTTCTTAAGAGCTGAAGAAGCTTCTTGGATGACAAGCGAAACATCTTCAAAGAAAAACAAGAAAGTCCAGTTGCCTCTTGAAAAAAGCACCTTTGGAAAAACCGTGACCTGGATGACTGTGAATCTCCATAGACATATAGCAAAGGAAACACATCAAGGGGAAGGCTAAGCTGCTATTCTGACTCATTTTTTTCCACTTGTGAAAATGATATATGTTATAGTAGACAGTTGTGATAGGATCCCACTCAAGCTCTATACAGCATGGCAGGAAATACGTAATGACTATAATGAGTTCAAATCTCTAGGGCTAAGTGGACTCTATCCTAGGATGTTAAAGAATCTCACCAATTGGTTGATCCAAAATCTAGCTGTTATATTTGAGAAATCCCGAGTAATATTTAATCAAAATCCGGACATTTAACTTCGCATCAATACTGGGGAAAATTCTATAAATGAGTGCTTTGTAAATAACTTTGATACAATGACTGATTCCTAGAAATTCATGTATATTTGCAAATAAAAAAGATTAAGCTCATTTTATATCTTGACGGTGTAACTTCAAAGCCAAGCCAAAGCCAAAACCATACAATTCATAGTGTCTTCAGAAAAAAAAAACATTTATCAAAGTACCCATTTTTTGATTACAGACCTAAAGAAGAGGCTGAATATATTATTTTGGAAAATGAAAACTAGGTTAATTTGTATTGAAATAAAAGAAACCCTACATTCACAGCTATGTAATGGACTTCCTTTTATTGCCAATTGAAAAATATCACATGCATATAGAAAGAGTAAAAATCAGACACTTTCTCTGAAATTATTTATTTCATGGGGAAAACCTTTCCCTTTTATGTCTGTGGATGCTTAATCAAATATGCGCCCTGTCATTTAGTTTTGATGGAATATGCATTCATGCCCAGTTGCATTATAGCTCTACTGATAAAACTAACCTGAAGTTGTTTGATGCATGGCCCATATTTTATTCTTCAAAGAGAAATGAAACTGGATAGAATGTGAATGGAAGTAGATCTGGGGTAATTAGAATGCAGATCTATTTTTTTTCTGGTAAGTAGAGTTAAAGCCTAAGAATCAGGCATAAAAAATTGACCGCATTCTTTTGTATTTTTAAAACCAGTTAAATCAATTTCCAATTATAAAAATGATTTCAGTGTTTCATAGGAGAGTCTAATAAAGAGATTGTCTGAATTATTATTGCCCTTTTTATGTATCTATTATCTGGGTTCCATGATAAGAATGCTCTGAGCATTTTTAATATAAGCTGTTTCCACCATATTATAGTTCCCAATTTGTATATTGGTATATGCTGGATTTGCAAATTTCCTTACTTATACATAAAATGTCATGCTGGATTACAATTAAAGTACTATTATAGATTGGTCACAGAACAATTTACGAATGGTAATTTATAATTTCATTTTCAAAAGGATGCACACTTTAAAAAAAAACACCTGAATTTTATGATAAAAATTAGTTACCAATAAGTCATCTGGGATTCCTACCAGGATTTTATTTTAATGTACTTTATGCTCTGCCTTGCCTAGAATGCAAAATAATAATAATAAAAAATAGGTAGACATATTCAAATTCTGGCTTTTCTTTAAGTCTCCTTTGAAAAATTACACAGTATAGCCATTTTTTTCTTCAAAATTTAGATATCATTTTCTTGAATAAATACTAATACAAGTTTATTCAAGGGCAATTCTGTATGCCATATAACAATCAATTAGTATTTAAAGTGATTTAATCCAAGTTACTAATTAGGAAATATATTTCATCTAAATGCGTAAGCAACAGCACAAAGTTCTCCCGTACAACAATTCCAAAATGGGACTACCAGAGAGCATCAATAGTTATGGTGTTCTGTAGGATAGCAGATTACAAAAATGAATCAGCCACATTTCAACACTTATTATTTTGGCTGATCCTAATCAATTGAATTCCAGGCTGTGCAGCATTTAGGGATGTTCATTAATTTCACTGTATTTTTATGTGATTTTATCTCACTTTTCATCCACACTGAATACTCAAGACTATTCTGAATACTCAAGACCACTAACAATAATTAGAATGTAAAATACAAATCAAACATGAATTTGTGTTCATCATTGTTAAAATGATTAACAAATCAAAGCCTGTTGGAAAAATTGTCCCTTGACTAAAGACAGAGACAGTGAAAACACAGAGCCTCTGTGACTCAGACTGGTAAGATAGTCTGTTATTAACAGCAGCTGCTTGCAATTACTGCAAGTCCCACCAGGCCCAAGGTTGACTCAGCCTTCCATCCTTTATAAGGTAGGTAAAATGAGGACCCAGATTGTTGGGGGCAATAAGTTGACTTTGTATATAATATACAAATGGATGAAGACTATTGCTTGACATAGTGTAAGCCGCCCTGAGTCTTCGGAGAAGGGCGGGATATAAATGCAAATAAATAAATTAAAAAAAAGCGGTACAAAGTTGTTGCCAGGGGGTTGAAGGTTTATTGGGTTTTGCATTTGGGGTTTTGCTACCTGGAGTCACCGTAAGTTGGGTGGCCATATAAATTTCATCAACAGAAAAGAATATTAGTAGCACAGGATTGAATGGCGGGGTTCTTGCTGCTCTCTGAACTTGGTTGTTTTTTGCAGATGTTTCATTACACTGATGATGTTACCTAGTTGGGCAATGGAAGGTCTGCAAGAAAACAACCAAGCTTAAAGGACACCAAGGATCCCAAATATAATTTTTTCTTAATAAATGAATAAGTGCATTCCAAAGTAAGAACCACTTTTTTCAAAAGAAGATTGTTTTTCTTGCAAATGAAAGGGTCTCTCTAATTTGAAGTAGAATGGGAGTTAAGAAGAGCCTCTCGTCCTGATCTTACTGTTTGTCCAGGTTTGCAACAAGAGACAGTCAGACCTTAGAATATTCAAGGTTCAACACCTTAAATTAAGACACTGAGAAGATGGCAGTTGGTAGAGATCATGGGCGTCAAACTTGCAGTATCACGTTGCTATTATGTGATGTATCAAAACGTTTTTTCTCTTTGTGGAGCTGGGATGGGTGTGACCTGTGTGTGACACATCTGGCCTGCAGTCCGCCAGTTTGACATTCCTGGTCTAGATTATCATGCATGGATAGCTAGTTATTCTGAAACATACTGAGTAGTCCACCTGCAACTTTTCAATCATTTGAAGTTTCTACAGACTTTTCAGGACTTACACTCTAAAGAATAGAGTGCTATATTCAAAATGGGATAAAACCAAAGCATAAACAGCCAAATCCCATCAACTCAGAAGTAAATGGCAGGAGCACAATTGGAAAAATTGTGCAGTGACAAAGCTGACAATGTCCTGGTGAGATTCTGATATCTAAGGACCAAGGAGCTATTAACAGAGTTGCTTGCATTTTGCATTGTCCTTACAATAATGAGCTAAGGGGATGGAGGACTGCTGTAATGAACTGCTGCATATTAAAATTTATCACTACAGTTCTAATACTGAGCATCGCGAATACTCTTAGCACTTGAAATATTGACCAGACAGAGGCTAAACAAAGCACTATCACATTTATAGGTTGCAGAGGAAGCATTGCAGCTGTTATTTTTATATTGGTATGCTGTAGCAAGGGAATGTTTTAAGAAAAAATGATTTTAATTAGCATTTGCAACAAACCAATTAACCAACCAGAAATGTTCCATTCCTTGCTCACAAAGCCAGCTACACAAACGGTTGCATGATTAATTTTTAGAATAAAATATTTGCCTACTAAACAGATGCCCAAGTTCTTCATGCACAGAAACGTAGCAATATTCAATAACAATTCTAAGCGTGAGGTCATTTGACAAAATTAGCATTCAGTGAACGTCTAGGAAAATCCGATCACTTTGAAATGCTTTATTAATATATTTACAGGGTATAACAAAATCTCATCTGAATAGTTATAGAAATTTGGAAACAATTTATGGCTAATATGTTTTTTAATCTCCAACTTTGGTGGCTATTTATTTATTTATTGAATTTATATTGCTGCCTATTCACCCATGGCGACTCAAGGCAGTTTACAGAATAAAAGACCACATTTAAAACAATAAATGTGCTATTGTTTGTTATATGACTCTATCATCAAAAGTGAACAATGTTTGGTAGAACAAGTATCCAAAACCAAGCCTCTTTTTAGTAGACTAGGATGTTCTAGTCTAGAATGGATAAGACCTTAAGATGAATGGTGACACATAGACAGTTTACTTGGGATATTAAGAAAAGAAATCTGAGAATTTGTCATTGGTGCCTCTGTAGCTGATGACAGAAATGATGTGCCTTATGTAATTATTTTGTATGTCCCTATTCAAGCAACCGTGAAATATGATCACTGTTTTACAGAGGTTGTTAAGTCAATAAGTTTCGCTGTTGTATTTTAAGACATTGGTCAGTTGAGCCATGCTTAGCAACTTCCTCCAGTCTTTTCAGCTTCTTTGGTGAAAAAAGCATTAATTTTTATATTGCAATACTGTTGACGATAGCTTAGACAAGCTAGACAAGGCTTAGATTTGATATACTATACCATAACTTCTACTGTACATACATCATTTTAATAGCAATTTAGATTGCACGTAATCCTAAAAGGCCATAATACTCAGATGTGGAATAGTGCTACACTACTTCAAGTTTCACATTCTAATGCAAATCCCGTCCCTGCCATGATTATATGACATCTCCCAAGTTTGAAAGAAAATAACAGTTGCAAACCTGTACCACTATAGTTAAAATGTATTAACTATTTTTTTCACTGTAATATATGTGAGCAATGTCTGAGATGCTGGCAGCAGGGGGAGTATTTAGAACATAATGATTTCATTAATATGAAAAACAGGAATGCACTTCTGCAAATGTAATAGTTTTGTGACAACAAAAACAAGAAATCTGAACAGGGAGTTCAAACATAATGATTAAAAAAAAGTCTGGGTTCCAATCTGCAGCATACAAAGCAATTTTGAGAGCATTTTGATGGCAAGATGATGATACCCTCACCAAGTCATCATCATGTCACAATTATGTACTTGCATCCCAACCATGTCATCATAGTTTACATTGACGCACATTTTTGGTTATTTCCTCCCAATATTTTTTTTTGTAAATAATGATTTATGATTGTCTTTCAAACCTAAAACTGCAATTGAAATAGATTTATAAATCTGATTTAGAGAACAAATGCAAAACATGATTATACATTCAGCAATGATGAACAATGGCTTTCTTGAAACTGGAAATCAAAGAGAGTTTTGACATATTTAATGAGAAAGGACGATTTAAACTCAAGACTTCATCCTGAAATAGGCTTTCATCATTGTAACTGAAATGACTTTTACTGTAGTGTTTGCATACAAGGGTGAGTACTGGCACAGGACAATGTTGTATTGTTCTATGCATGTTGTAGGGATTTCTGGTCAAGGGAATTAATGGGTGCATGAGTGAGCCAGTGAGATTTTTTTAAAAAAAATCTGTGCTTGTTAGGACTTTCATAGTTCAACACTGAGCAACGTGTGTTGATGACAGCAATAAGTAACAGTGTTAAAACAATCTATCATTTATTATGATGAGTGGACTCAGCCAACATCTACACTGGATGACAAGAGTTCTCCAAGATCTTATGAGCCATTCTGCTCCTTCATTATTTTTTTAACAGGAAATGTTAGGAACCGAATCTTAGTCGGTCTGCATGTAAAACTTTTTACAAGTCAGTTTAGTCTAGTTAAGGCTAGAAACCAGAAGATTCTAGAAACTCTAGGATGTTCCAATCCTGCCATAGGTATGAAAGACGGCTGGGTGACCTTGGGCCAGTCACTCTCTTGCAGCACAACTCAGCTCACACAATTGTTGTGGGGGAAAATAGGAGGAAGAATGAATATTCAATATGTTTTCCACTTTAAGTTATTTATAAAGGCAAGATATAAAAAAATGTAATAGTGATAATAAATATATTAAGTCTTTTTCATATTGTTCCATAACTATGGTTTCACATACCTGAACACCATCTGATGCAGGGATGTAACTTGCTCTCTTGAATGTATCTGTAACATTTCTGAGAATCTCCACAGAAACTAAAAGATCCCCTGCATAAAAATTCTTCCTCTGAGTTAAATCCAAAAGAGTCTTCGTCACCTGAGACATTCCTTCACCAGCCAGCGTCCTCTGTCCTTTCGCAAGATGTTCTTTAATCTATAAATGATAAAGGAAAATAAAAACATTAGAATCTATTCTACTACATATTTTTTTTAAAATGCTACAAAATTATTTGCTTGCCTGGCACATTGGGATAAACCAGGAAAGGGTCAGAGGGGTGTATAAAGCTGTGACCTGAGTTTCACTTTGCAATTGCTTGTTTTAAGGCTTTCACACTGTTAGTACCTTTCCCGAAATTTCATTGCATTGTTTTCATTGTTCATTTGTGTTCATTTTGGTGCTTGGGTTTTTAAGGATAGTGTACTGTATGTACATTAAAATTACACTAAAGGAAGATACGATGGAACAAATGTTAGGAACGCCTGTTATAAACATTTCCAAATTCAAGAACTCTATTGTATAAATTGCTGGGTAAATGCTTCAAGTAAAAACATTTACACTGCCCATATAGATCTTTGTGTATTTACTATGACACTTAGGAGCATGGAAATGATCAAAAACAGATTCATCTGCATGCCGGCAGCTCCCTCCTAGTTTTATGTCTATACTTACAAGTCCTATGCTGATAACATTACTGATATAATTTGCAGAAATTATGGAGAGAGACGGAGGGAGAGGGAGGGAGGGAGGGAGTATTAGGGGGCTGGAAAAATCACACCAAAAGCTGGTTCAGATCTAATAAACTGGAGAATCTGGAGGAATATTATTTTTTTTAAAAAAACCAGCTGTAGCTTTATATGGAGCTTTCATACATATTTTCTATGAAAACCAGACATCGCTGCATAAATAACCACTTTATGATAGCAAATAACCACTTTATGATAGCAATCTACGTTCTATTCAAGTCACTGGCAAAGCATTGATTTATAGGTTCTTTTATATTATGCATGTCATAGAGATAAGTGTGAAAAGAATAGCACAGTAGAATATGACTTACTCAGGCTTGCTGTAGTTTTGAGCAATTTATCCCCTAAGATGAGCAACTGATGGGATCAAAACAAGCTGGAATTTATTTTGGCACAGCATAATAAGTTCTATTTTACCCAGCCGATTTCTTAAGAAGCAAAATCCAACTCTGTGCAATTGCCAGGTGACACTCTTTTTTTTCTATCTTCCTTGCTGTTTCTTTTGAATTTAAATAGATGATGTGATCTAAACCACATAGAATCACTCTATGAGGCAGATGGGCTGTTTCTAAGTGTGATTTACAAAAAAATCTTTTAAGAATAATAGATGGAAAAATCCTCTTTTTGTCTATGTAACTGGACTTGATATCTGAAGTTGCTATAGAACTTCTTCAGAAAGTCATTATTGCACATGAAAATGGTGATATGTCCTTGTTAAAAGAGAAGAACTATATATTGCCATTCACATATATATGGGAGCTTTTTATTGCATATTTTCTGCTCTGTTGCCCCCATCTTACCTATCTTATTTGGAAAAGGACCAACAACAGGACCAGCAGAATAAAGGATAAACGGGGAAATCCAGTGGCTTCAAAGGGGAAAAAAATTAAACCAACAAATTGAGTAATTATGACATGAAGTCAAGGGATGATGATAAAAGATACCTTCTTAGGGGGAAAAAGACAACCTTGGAGTAAACAACAAAGGGACTCAGAATTGTTTGTAAAAGAGCAGAGTCTATCCAAAATTGTCCACTGAGTAAATAGCAAGGCTCATGCTACTCTTTTCTACATAATTATTGTTCTACATAACTTATTGTTATGGTCTACATAACAATCTAGTGAGTAAAGTATATATTATCTCCTTGATTGTTTTTTTTAATAATAACAGAAAATGTCTTTGCAGTCCAATAAAATAAGCGGTCCCTTCACTCGGTGTTAGATATTTTGAATGCAAAATATATAGAGATGAAAGCACTTTTGTGGCTTTGACTGTGAAATATTTCCAAATTATGCACAAAAAACATTAGATTCTTACATTGTATACTCATCAGTGATCACTGAGTATTAATACTCTTTTGGAAGAGATTATTTTTTCATCAATAAATCAGTAGATTAAAAAATACTGTCAAGATATTTTGCCAAGAGCAATCCATATTCAATTAACTATGGTTTCTTCTCTTTTGTTCTTGTGATGCTAACAGTGGCAAAGGTGCATTGGCTTTATTAATTATTTAATTGAGAACTTTTAAGATAGACAATTTAAGGGCAAATTATACAAGTCCCTAAGTCTATGAATAGAACTCCAACTGGTTCAAGTACAGTAATAACATTCCTCATGAGTTAAATTTAATCACAGTGTGAAACAGTTGTTTTATTGTAGGTATTTCTACTTATAAATATTATTTGCCATTTTGATTCTATCACATGGAGCTGCTTATATTTTATGACTCTGTAAGGAACTTCTTCCATTCCTCTTCTTACTCAGTAAAAGCTGGCAGTCAGGCAGGGAGGGATTCTTAAAAAATAAATACTTTACAGGATGGGCCACTCTCTTGAGCAACAGGCCTTCCTTCCTTCCTTCCTTCCTTCCTTCCTTCCTTCCTTCCTTCCTTCCTTCCTTCCTTCCTTCCTATAAACAATTCTTTTGTCACTATAATTTTCTGCAAGGTATGTTAAGCTTAAAGAAAGTGAAGATTTAATAACTCTTGAACTTCAAAGTTCACCAATTATATTTATATAGAGCCAGTGATGGGTTGCCCCAGGTTCGGACCTGTTCTATAGAATCGGTAGTAAAACCGGCAGGAGGCTCTGCCCACTGACCTGGATGTCATCATAGGCAATCTGCGCAGAAGCTTGGTGCACATGTGAGCAAAGCAAGCACATGCATGCAATCCTGTTGCGAACCGGTAGTAAAGATAAGTAGAACCTATCCCCGTATAGAGCCCATGCAGCTGTGATTTCTGTAGGGCTGGTTCTCATCTTTGCCTCATTTCCAACGGTTCTATGACTAACTACAAAATGTTGCCCTTCCAATTCAAGGTGCCTACAATTCAATTCAATACAAGGTAGGGTGTTGTTAAAGGCATGTTATATCAAATATTTTTGGATAAAATATATTTTTGCTCCTGTTACGTTTATGCTTTTGTAGTTTCAGTCTTAATATGCCATTTGAATTGTTTACTTTTAAGTATATATTCATGTGATGTTTTGATTATAATATCAATGTGAATAGTTTGGTTACTTTTTGTAACTGTTAATGAAGAATTTTGAAATGTGCTAATTATCTTCATCTTTGAATTCCTCCAAGCAATTGAAAATACTGCTTAAACAAACGTGATTGTATGGCGAGGACACAACAGTATAGTTGCTAAATTGTATAAAATAATTGTTATTGTTTTCCCTTTATATCTAGACAAGATAATAGATAGTCGGACAATTTTGTTTAATTTTCCAAACAAAGCTATTTTGTTTGGAAAATAAAATAGAAGTTTGGTTATGTTATAAAATAAGTGTTTTTTATTCCCCCCTCCCTGTTTTGTATCATTTTGAGCATGGATCACCATGGGTAAAAAAAGCATAAACAGAAGAATCAAGTTCCTGTAATATTAATCCAACATGAAATGGTCAACGGAAATAGATAAGGAAAGACCAAATGAGTAGCAATAATGAGCCAAATGAAACGAAGGCGAATGGAAATAAAGATTGAAAGGGTACGAATAGAAATAGGAGAAGAATTTAGGATAATCCTCCTCTATTCATTTGGCCATTCTTACAATTGAAATTCTTTTTCCTATACAAGCCTCAATATTTAAATACATTATCTCACCCCTTTTTAATACCATTAGCCATTGCCAAGATAGGTACTTGTTCTTAGATTCAGTATTGACCAAAACAGACAGATTCCCATAATTTCAATAATTTTACGTAAGAAAAATATTGCTGCGTTGGCTTAGCAAGTTGCATCTGCCAATTTTATAGGGACAGCAGTCTTGCCTTCTGTGGCATATGTTCACCCTGTGTGAGGTTTTATGTCCAAAATAACAGATGGCGTGATGCTGATTTTTATAGCTAGATGGCTCCATCAGCTTGCCCACAAATATAGTTATAAAAAAACCCTAGACAATGCCTACACAAAGTTCTTAAAACAGTTTAGAAAATTTTGTATATTTTTTTTATATGAAGCAATATTACTTTATGTTTAGAACCTATCTACCAATTTTATAGGGACAGCAGTCCAGAAATCTGTTATGGAACCAGTTTTATGGAACACCATTAAAAATGAACAATGTTATGTCCTTGTTGCTCTGTTATTCAGCAAGTATAAGTTACACAGATGCATCTACTCCAAAAGCTCAAGTTCCCTCTTGAATCCAGTTAAATGTCTTTAACTTCACTGTTTGTGGAATGTCTGTGTTACCCATTTTTATTTGGACTGTAAACAAATAATTGTTTTCAATCCTATCTCTTAATATTGCAATTATCTAATATTAATCCTGTTGACACTGAAATGCTGTGTGAAGAATTTGCCTGCTGATGATGTTTAATCAAGGAGAACGTTTTTAAGAGTTTGTCTTTTTTATCTTTATAATGCGAGTTGACAAGAGGAAGAATCGAGGAGGAAGCTGAATTTCAAAAACCTAGGTTGAATGGTTACTTTTAAAAATGGTATATTGACAGATAAAACTTGGAGCCAAAAGATATGGTTTTTCTTATTTTAGAAAATGAAGGCATGGGGTGATATATTGTGACTGTATTTTAAATACACTCCAGCTGTTAATCTATGCCATGGTTCTTTGGGTTTATATTAAGATAAATTACAGTCACTTGGGTAGGTATGCAGATAGAGACATAGGGAAAAATAGTTAATCTGTGAACTGTATCTGCTACACTGAACAACTCTTGGAAATTGGTTGAGGAACTGTTAATAATAATTAACAAATAATTATTAAAAAATAATTGCTACCAACTTGCCTTCCATTGAGGACCTGTATACTGCACGAATCAAGAAGAGGGCTGTGAAAATATTTGCAGATCCCTCGCATCCTGGACATAAACTGTTTCAACTCCTACCCTCAAAACGACGCTATAGAGCACTGCACACCAGAACAACTAGACACAAGAACAGTTTTTTCCCGAAGGCCATCACTCTGCTAAACAAATAATTCCCTCAACACTGTCAGACTATTTACTGAATCTGCACTACTATTAATCATTTCATAGTTCCCATCACCAATCTCTTTCCACTTATGACTGTATGACTATAACTTGTTGCTGGCAATCCTTATGATTTATATTGATATATTGATCATCAATTGTGTTGTAAATGTTGTACCTTGATGAACGTATCTTTTCTTTTATGTACACTGAGAGCATATGCACCAAGACAAATTCCTTGTGTGTCCAATCACACTTGGCCAATAAAAATTCTATTCTATTCTATTCTATTCTAATAGTTAATTGTCCAATCACCTGGATACTGTTTAACACTGTCATCTCCACACTATTGATTTTTCTGGCTTTTTACCTTAGCTAGCTGATTTTCTCTTCCTCTCAGTTCCTGCATACACATAGGAAATTCTGTGAAACCATCCAATTGTGATTTATTCATTATACTATAGTTATACAATTTAGTGTAATGTGCAAACCCAGTGTAACTTGATATATATCTGTTTATTTAAATGGATTATATGGCTGCTTATCTTGCTATTGGAGAAAGAGTAAAGAAGGCCAGGAGTATATACTCCGTAAAGGATGTATGCCATGAAGGTCATCGCAACCCCCCCAATTTAAGCAAGCAGGCCCCTATGTAGGACAGCAGCGATATAGGAAACTACTGGAGGCAGATGATCAGGTCCACGCATAAAGGTCCAATTTAACTGATTTATTGTTACTCGTGCCTATGCACAGGACTCTTCATTTAATGGTAAGCATCTGCTTGGAAGTACATAAGGTTCAATGGAATTCACTTGTGGCTACATTAGGATTCTAGGCTGATCCCTCTTTTAACTCCAACCCCAGGATCTGCCACACCTTCTCCTATACTTTCTTGAAAACGGCAAAGGCATCAATTCACATTGCACAGGAGAAGGCAATAATAAGCTATTGCCTTATAAATAAACTGTAATTTACCAATAAACTTCATGTATAACAATTTAAAGTGATTGATAATAAAGCACTGGATAATGGGCCCCTCTGTCCAAATGGCACTCAACTTTCTACTGAGGTACCTGGGGATCCTTTAGCATACCAATGGTCTTACATTATGACTAGCTGAAAAATTTGGGTAATGTCTGTTTCTGATGTCTTCAGGGGAAAAAAATTAAAAGCTGCAAAGGCAGATCTACATAGGAACATGAAGTAAAAGCATGGAGAATCACAACATAATGAAAATTAATTAACTGATTACACAGTTATCTTAGACACCAAATGATTGAAATGGACTAGAATTAGACACTTTCAGGCATAAAATTAAACTGTTGGCTACTCAGAGCTTGAAAAACTCTAGGCCTCTGGTGGCTCAACAGGCTAATGCAGCCTGTTATTAACAGCAACTGCCTGCAATATTGCAGGTTCAAGTCCCACCAGGCCCAAGGTTGACTCAGCCTTCCATCCTTTATAAGGTAGGTAAAATGAGGACCCAAATTGTTGGGGGGCAATAAGTTGACTTTGTATATAGTATACAAATGGATGAAGACTATTGCCTGACATAGTGTAAGCCGCCCTGAGTCTTCGGAGAAGGGCAGGATATAAATGTAAATAAAAAAAAGGAGACCCCAGCTTTAGCTGGCCTGCTTGCGGTTGAAGAAGGATTTGGGGGATGGCTGTTGCTGTTGTGGCTGGTTGCTGAGTTGTGAAGGGGGGTGGAATTCCCCTTGGCTGCTGAGAAGGAAGTCCTTGAAATGCTTCAGCTTGCGAGGCAAAGCTCGGCCTGGGGCCCCCAGGAAAGAAAGGTGCTGAACTGGCTGGTTGCCATTGGTACTGGATCCACCCTTGTCCGGGATAAAATGCCCAGCCAAGAGGAATAGAAGCAGCTAGAGGCAGCGTAGGCCTCTTTTGGCGGGAAAAGTCAATTGGAGGGGGGAGTTGCGATTCCTCCCAAGTCCCTGGTGCTGCCTGAACTCCCTGCCGTCTGAAGGAGGGAAGGGAGGTCCTCCTGCGTTCATCGGAACGGCTTTGATCTTCAGTAATTTCTCCCTCTCTGGTGGGAGGGAAGGTGAATTTAGGCTGAGCTAAAGGCTCTCGAGATGGGTGAGCTGAGCTTATACGAGGCCTCACTTCCAAATGCTCAAAAGTTTCAGGGAGGTCTAATAGGGACTGGGATTTCAGGGGGTTTCTCAGGTCCCAATCCAGTGACTCTCCCGATTCTCCGGGTTTTACTGTCCTCCAGTGAGGTTGAGAAGAGGGCGGGATATAAATGCAAATAAAAATAATAATAAAATAATAAAAAAAAAACAATGAAGGGATGGTATAGCTTGCAGAGTTGGGAAGGACATAGCAAACACAGATGGATATAGTGCAGTGACTGAATAATATCAATTAGACTTCATGGACAATGGTTTAATATGATGATTATCCAAGTTAGTACTCCAACCAGCAATGCAGAAGAGAAAATTACAAATTTTATAATCAAGTTCAATCTGAAATTGACAGAACATGCAAGAAACATGTGCTGTTTGTGCCTAGAGACTAGAATGTCAAAGTTCAAAATAGGAGGAAAATATAGTTGAACTACATATCCTCTCATCTTCCTGGGTGACCTCAATCTATCTCTTATTTACTGGATAACAAACGAATGTACAATTGAACCCATCCATGCTACCCTATACAATGCTGTTACAAATCTAGGTCTTGATCAATTAGTAACTAACAATACAAGACTCAACAACTGCCTTGACCTCATTTTCTGCAATAACACAAACTCAATTTATGGGCTACAAATAAAAGAACCCTTTTCCAACAGTGACCACAGCATGATAGACTTTTGCCTCAATATACGCCCTTACAAAAATCGTCATAATAATAGTATTCCAATCTACAATTTCAAAAAAGCCAACTATGACCTTATAAACACCTACCTCTCATTTCTTGACTGGCAAAATCTATTCTCAACCTATATTACTGCTGAAGACCACTACAAAGTTTTCCTACTCGAAGTCAATAGAGTCATTAAACTCTACGTACCACAAACCACCACCAAAATCAGGAAAAACAAATTACTCATATCAATTAGAAAGCTTCAATCCAAAAAAAAAAAATCCCTTTGGAGAAAAAACAAAAAGGGGCATGTAGCTAATTTCAAAAATCGCTACAGAGATATATGCTACCAAATAAAAATTGAATGCACAAATTACCACACCAAGCAAGAAGAAGACCTTCTGCGCACAAATTCTAATCGTGCTTTTTATAATTTTGTGAATAACAAACTTAATGAGTCGAGATCCATCCCACCACTAAAAGAACCTAACAGCAAAGAAAATAAAGATGAAACAGTTAAAGCAAACCTCTTTAACACATTCTTCGGCTCAGTCTTTGTCAACAGCAATGGCTCATACCCGAAATTTCCCAACCGCACCAAAAACGACCTAACACATATGGATTTCACTGAAGAAAATGTTGAAAAACCTCTTCGCAAACTGAAACCATCCCTATCTATAGGACCTGATGGACTATGTGCATACTTCTTAAAAAAGCTTTCCACTAATATAGCAGAACCGCTAAGCATAATCTTTAAAAAAGCCTTTACGACCAGTTCCCTTCCCAAACTTTGGTCACTAGCCACAGTCATCCCTGTCTTCAAAAAAGTAGACCCCAGCAAAAAGGGCCTCTGGTGGCTCAGACTGCTAAGACAGTCTGTTATTAAACACAGCTGCTTGCAATTACTGCAGGTTCAAGTCCCACCAGGCCCAAGGTTGACTCAGCCTTCCATCCTTTATAAGGTAGGTAAAATGAGGACCCAGATTGTTGGGGGCAATAAGTTGACTTTGTATATAATATACAAATGGATGAAGACTATTGCTAACATAGTGTAAGCTGCCCTGAGTCTTCGGAGAAGGGCAGGATATAAATGTAAATAAAAAAAAGGAGACCCCAGCTTAGTTGAAAATTACAGATCTATCTCTCTATGCTGTGTCACCTGTAAAGTTATGGAATCTATCATCAACCAATCCATTACCCTCCACCTAGAAACAATCAATCTACTCTGTAATAAACAATTTGGTTTCAGAAACAAATTATCATGTAACTTACAATTTCTTCACTGCAAAAACATATGGACTACAAATCTTGATCAAGGCAAAACAATAGATGCAATATACATAGACTTCTGTAAAACTTTTGACTCAGTGGTACACGACAAACTTCTCCTAAAACTAAAATCCTACGGCATCTCCGGACCCCTCCACAACTGGATAACAGCATTCCTGTCAAACAGACAACAAATGGTCAAAATAGGCAGTGCCCTATCAAATCCTGTTCCTGTCAATAGCGGCATTCCCCAAGGCAGTGTTCTTGGACCAAGACTCTTCGTATTATACATTGATGATCTCTGTGACCATATTAAAAGTAATTGTATTCTCTTCGCTGACAATGTCAAACTATTTAACACTACCAATAATACACCTAGTCTTCAAAAAGACCTTAACTTTGTGTCAGAATGGTCTAAAATCTGGCAACTCCAAATCTCAACCAGCAAATGCTCTGTCTTACACATTGGAAAAAAGAATCCAAACACTAAATACAAACTCGACGGACATTACCTTACAGATGACCCCCACCCAGTCAAAGACCTTGGAGTCTTCATATCCAATGACCTAAGTGCCAAAGCCCACTGCAACTACATCGCAAAAAAGGCATAAAGAGTTGTTAACCTAATCTTACGTAGCTTCTTCACTACACTACTAACCAGAGCTTATAAAACATTTGCTAGACCAATTCTTGAATACAGCTTGTCTGTCTGGAACCCATACCACATTTCAGACATCAATAGAATTGAACGTGTCCAGAAATATTTTACAAGAAGAGTTCTCCACTCCTCTGAATATAACAAAATACCTTATACCACCAGACTTGAAATCTTGGGTTTAGAAAACTTACAACTCCGCCGCCTTTGACAGGATCTATGTTTAACTCATAGAATCATCTATTGCAATGTCCTTCCTGTTGAGGATTATTTCAGCTTCAATCACAACAATACAAGAGCAAAAAATAGATTTAAACTTAATGTTAACTGCTTCAATCTTGATTGCAGAAAATATGACTTCAGTAACAGAGTTATTAATGCTTGGAACACACTACCAGACTCTGTGGTATCTACTCAAAATCTCCAAAACTTTAGCCAGAAACTGTCTACTGTTGACCTCACCCCATTCCTAAAAGGAATCTTTAAGGGGTGTGCATAAGAGCGCAAACGTGCCTACCGTTCCTGTCCTACTGTTTCCTTTCATTATATCCAATTTATATAGTTATTTCATACTTATACTCATATATATGCTTATATATTATATAGTTACTTCATGCTTATGCTTATATATACTGTCATGACAAAATAAATAAATACATAGTCTGGAAAACTGAAATGAAACAGAAGAATAGCTTTTTTTTGTTAATCCATCGATTTTGTCATTCCTAACCTAGTATTGAAACAACCAAAATAATCTTGATATACAAGGACATCTTCATACAGAGCTCCCAGAAATCAAACTGAGTAAAGTATTGGCACAAAGAAGTAGAATACTCAATTATGTGGAATGGAATCAAAGCCCTTGTTAAGGATAAATGTGAGAAGAGTCTGCCAAAGATGAAGAAACAGAAGAAGGAAAACTGGATGGCAGAACAAATTGTGCAAATTGCAAAGAAGAGAACCCCAGGACAAAGATTTCAGGAAGGTATTTAACAAAGAATTCCAGAGAGCTGTTAGACGAGAAACAGTACTACAGTGATATATCTAAAGATACTGAAGATGGAAACAGACACAGAAAAATAAAGAAAATATTGTAAAAGATGTCCAAACTCAGAAGAAAGTACCAACCTCAAATTAGTACACCAAAGGATATCAATGGGTACCAGATTGGGAGGTTAGAGGATTTCATAATATATCTGCAGATATAGCAAGCGACAGAAGAATCAGTAAAATATCTAGTGAAACTATGATAGCAATTCTGGAGAATGACATAGTGTGCAACAGTTGGAAAGAGACTAGTCTATGCAGGAATACCAAGAAACAAGTCTAAACAGAGTGTGCAAAAATATATTGCATAATATTCTTACTTTCACAGCAATCTAACCCAGATTAGAGTTTAATCTAATCTCTGGAAAGGAAGATACAGCTATGGAAGCTGGTTTTAGAAAAAAATCTAGAAAAAAGAGATGTTATTGCTGATGTACAGCCAAGTAATTGAGAGCTACACAATACAAAGAAGTCAGTACGAAGTCAGAAGTGATATCTTGGTACCCAATTGCTTTGAAACTCATTGAATTTGGCACTCAACATATTTTGACAGAAAAATTTTGCTCTAGTAATCATGGTTTGTTTTGTATTCAGTGCACAAACTAGAAACTTGCTGGTGTCCTTTGCTTTGTAACTCCTACATTAATTGTTTGGTACTCATCATTTTTGGTACTCATTGCACCTCCTGGAAACAATTAACGATGAATATCAAGGTAACACTCTATGTGTGTTGTTGATTATAGAAAGGCCTTTAGTTGAATTGACCATATCAAGGAATGATTTTAAGAAAATGGGAATCTGAAAACATTTCAATGTCCTCACATGAAATTTAAACATAGTTTATTTAGAATAGAATAGAATTTTTTATTGGCCAAGTGTGATTGGACACACAAGGAATTTGTCTTGGTGCATATGCTCTCAGTGTACATAAAAGAAAAGATACGTTCATCAAGGTGTCACAGTCACAGTCACATGTCACAGTCCAGAAGGAACGTGGCAGCAATATTGCCATCACTTTAGCAATGATTCTTCCTAGAACACAGACGTAAAAAATAAACAGTCACAGTGTGTGCTCAAAATATTCTCTTATACAAAGTGACATATCCACAAACATACATAAGGAATCATTTGTTATATATAAAACTCATAGCAAATATGATTGCCAGGTAAAAGAATTACTTAAAAAGGTATGTCATGTTTTGTTCTTCATCAAACTATCATCATGTAGTGATTTAGTAACAAACTATTTTTCTTTTACACAGGAGCAAAATTAGGCATCTAATGGCAAGTATATTATTACATCTCCAGGCATTCTTATACTTAAAATATGCACAGAGGCCTGTTCATGTTATCAGAGAAATAAAGCAGGGAGAAGGGCTTATTTTTCTGGCACAGTGTTTCCAAACTGGAATTTTATCCAGAGGGTATAATTAATATAAATATATATGTATGCCCTGTTCATCCATGCAAGCCTAATAGCAGCAGCTGCGGTTGCTTCCTGTTATGCTGTGGCATTGATATATTAAAAAAAGGAAAAACAGCAAAATTTGGGGATGATTTTCTTACATCACTAACTCATTTGGCCTCCATTTATAGCCTCCTTCTGACCAAATTTTAAAAATTTGCCCCAGTTTGAGCATTTCCCATGAACATTATACTAAGCCAATCAAATCTTGCTGGTCATCTCATTGAAATTACTACATCAAGTGATTTCTCTTAGAATAGTATCTTCTTTGTGTACGTTGGATGGGACATCTTATTGGCTGGCATGCTTTGTTTGGGCAGCACTTTCTTCAAATACTCAGCATGTTTTGTAAAGGCACTGAATACATGCTAAAAAATAGCTGTTGGCACCATAAAGGACAGCAATCAGATCAAATATATGAAAGTCTTATATGGAAATATTTTCTACTTGTTTACTGTTACTACTGTAGAGAAGCAGTTAGCCTAAAGTAATGTCTTTTATACAAAAGTTTGTGCCACAAATATGGTTAGTTTTAATGTGCCAGTAGGTCTGCTTAAGGTGTTTTAAATGAAATTTAATTTGACACTTTAAAGATAGTAATTGCTGATAATTGCCTGCTTTTTATTAAGGCAGAAGTGAAAGCAAAATATGAATATTATAGCACAAATGATGATTTTAATCAAGAGGTTGTTTGACCATAAAGGACATTTGTTTGACATTAGATACTGACGAAGAATGGACTTCCCCTTGTAAATCCATCATCTCTTGTCAGGGTTTCTCCCAACATTTTTTTTTCTACAAAGGTACTCAATCAAGGAGGAATCATGGAACAAGATTCCACAGAATCTTTTAGTTGGTAGTAAGTGATGTTCGCCATTAACAAGTTTGCCATTGAGATGAATTGACCATCATGGTAATCAGCAGTGGGTTTCACATTTTGTTGCTACTGATTCATCCTGCCTGTGCGCACCTTCTGCGCATGCGCACGGCCTCAAAACTGTGCCTAAATAGGATGGCATAGAGCCGGGGCAGGTGGGCAGGCCCACCCGCGATCTCCACTACCGGTTCACCCAAACTGGTACAAACTGGCTGAATACCACCTCTGATGGTAATTCTGGAATTATATACATGACTTCATTCTGGATGGAACAGGGTCTGTAACTGCAATATGAAGGCTCCATGGAACCCAGTTCAATCAAGTACTGAAGCAAGTCCAGTATAAACATTTCTGTACTTGCTTTCAGCCAGACATCTTGCTTAGACTGTACAACTCTGATAGGCCAAAAAAGAAAAAAGAAAAAAAAGAAGGTGATATAAATAGAAGACAACTATCTGGGCCTGAAAATAACAGACGTTGTACCAAAGAAGAATTAAAACTGTGATGAGAGAAAGAAAGAAGGAGGTAGGGAAGGAGGGATATTTTTAAAATAAGTATTTCAATATAAGATGGTCCTTATCAATAAATATAGAGATGGAGTGGAAAAGAAAGGATTTTGAGAGAAAAGAGCAGTGGCAAAAATAGAAAGCCTTGTGGGAACAGGAATCCTGTAATACCAATTTCATATCTACTTGAAGTCAAAAATTCTACCTGACTCCTATAATGAACCGTCTAGGGAAATAAATGAATTGGATAGAAGAAAGCCTTCAATTCCAAGTGTTAGAGCAAGGAAATTTCATCAAGGAAAAAAAAAGGACTGAAGATATATGAATTTTGTAATATTATTTGGAACGAAAAAATTGAAATCAGCTCTAATGAACTGCAACAGAAGCAAATAATTATTCACCTCACAGCTCTTTTATTCAAGTTCCATTTCATTGTAGTAGCTGCAATAATATGATGGGGGGGAAAAGAAAACCATTTTTGTGACCTAAATTTGTAAAAAGAATAGAAGTATATTTTACAGGGCACATGCTATTTTTGGTAACTCTCTCTGGTTTCCAACATATTAGAATGAGAAATGCTTTTCAGAGATTAGCTTTTTATGACCCAGAAATGTGTAATCTAATCCATTTTTAGAGTTCACAGGTACATTTCATTTCATATCTGATGTGACAGAATAGTCTGTGTAATGTATTACTGTAAGTTTTGGCGGGAGTTTTAGGCGGGAAATATCTCGTTTCTGATTGGATGCAGCCTCAGGCTGAAGTGTATATAAGGAGAGGGTTTTCTCCAGAGTTTTGCTGGGTCACACTATATTAAAGAGCTGTTGTCACTAACCTGGTCTCCTGCCTCGTCAATACCCAAACTTAACATTGGCGACGAAGGTGGGATATTGAGGCAGAGCACCAGAACAGAGCTGAACTCACTACGAGAATCAAACCCAGCAAGGTGACGGCGAATGCAGCGATGACCGGCTACACGCCACCCACTCCGTTTGACCCTGCCCAGGAGACATGGGGAATATATATGACCCGTTTCGAAAGTTTCCTGGAGGCAAACGAGTTACAGGGAGTCTCCGACAACCGCAAACGGGCTTACTTCATAAGCCACTGTGGGTCAGCAGTCATCGCCGTCGCAGAAGCCCTAGCGGAGCCAACACCGCTACACTCCGTATCGTGGCAGACCCTTCAGACCCTCCTGAAGAATCACTACGCACCAGCCCCGTCCAAATACGTTCGACGGTACGAGTTTGGGGAGCGCAGGCAACAAGAAGGCGAGTCTATCAGCGACTACATGGCAGCCCTGAGACAAGCCTCCAAGCATTGCGAGTACCGCGATCTGGACGAAGAGCTGCTGGAACAACTTATACGGGGGGTCAGAGACATCCGTTTGAGGAGACGGTTGCTAGCCAAGAGCAACCTGACATTGGCAAACGCTCTGGACGAAGCCAGAGCCCATGAGATGTCCAACCATGCAGCAGACACCTTACAAAAGCGACTCACGCCGATGGCGGGCGCAAAGCCGAGCACAGTCCACCACGAAGAAACCTATCGTGAGTCAACCAGCGAAGAGGAGGAAGAAGTCCACTACACGGAAAATCGACAAGGAAGACCGGAGGAATGCGGAAGTTGCGGGCGACATCAGCGCCAAAGATGTAAGTTCAGGGCGCCATTTGCGGCGGTGTGAAAGGAAGGGCACCTGGCTCAAGTCTGCCGAGCACCCCAACCTTCCCGCCGAAAATTCAAATCGGCCAATCAGAGCGGCTCTGAGTCAGAGATGCAAACCCACATTCCGCGAAATTTCAAACCAGCCAATCAGAGCGCGAGATCGGCGAGGCGACCGCGATTGGCCAGGAAAGAAAGAGCGAAGTCAAACCGAATGACTGTTACCATAGACCACGCAGCTACCCGCATCGAAGAAAAGATCTTCACAAACCCGACAATTGAAGGCGTACCGTGCCGACTGGAAGTAGACACAGGATCAGCTATCACAATCATGTCCTGGGACACTTTTGTGAAAGCCTTGCCGCACATCGCAAAGCGCAAGCTACAGAAACAACGGCTCCGGGTGCAGGATTACCAGGGCAACCGCATCCCTGTTCCAGGGACAACGACCGTCGGGGTCAAGGACGGGACATACGAAAAGACCCTGCCCATCACGTTAGTCGAGGAACCTTGCCAAGCTTGCTGGGGCTAGACTGGTTCAGGGCGTTGGGAATGGGGGTGACTGGCGTCCACCGGAGCGGATGCAACCTGCAAAACGCCCTACTGGAGGAATTCGCAGACGTATTCGAGGACCGTTTAGGCAAGTACAAGGGGACCCCTATCTCCTTCAATTTAGACCCCCAAATAGCTCCCATTAGGTTAAAGGCAAGGAGGGTTCCTTTTGCACTCAAACCTAAAATCGACAAAGAGTTAGATAAATTAGTCAGCCAGGGGATACTAGTGCCAGTTGACCATGCCAAATGGGAGACGCCAATCGTCACCCTATAAAACCAGACGGGTCCATAAGAATTTGCGCTGATTACAAGGCTACCTTGAACAAAGCATTGCAAAGAGCGCCTACCCAGTTCCAGTAGTGCAACACTTATTGCACTCACTAGGGCACGGACAAGTTTTCGCCAAATTAGACTTGGCACAAGCGTACCAACAGCTACCCGTAGATGCTAGCACAGCTGAGGCCCAGACCATTGTAACGCACCGGGGTGCCTTTAAGTGCACCCGGTTACAGTTCGGGTGAGTGTGGCCCGGGCTATTCCAAAATTTGATGGGCGGCTCCTACAAGGGTTACCGAGTCGTACCCTATTTCGATGATGTGTTGGTATCAGGGAAGATTTAAGAGAACTGGGGAAGCGATTAAGGAAAGTTTTGGCCATTTTAGGTCGGCAGGATTAAAAGTCAAAGCAAGCAAGTGTCAGATAGGGTCGAATCTGTTGAATTTTGGGCTATAGAATAGACAAAAAGGATTCACCCACTGAGAGCAAAGTCAAGGCGATAAAGAGAGCCCCAGCACCCAAAAACAAGACAGAACTCCAGGCTTTCCTGGGTCTGGTAAACTTTACGCCGTGTTTTTAAAAGACAAGGCAACCGTTGCTGAACCGCTGCATAAATTGCTTGGAAAAACACTGCTTGGTCGTGGGGAAGTCAGAGAATAGGGCATTTGAGGCAGTAAAAGTTTGCTATCAAGCGATAGCCTGTTAATACAATACAACAACAGACTGCCGTTAGTATTGGTTTGTGATCGTCCCCTATGGAGTAGGAGCGGTACTTAGCCACAGACTCCCAAACGGCACTGAAGCCCCTATAGCGTTCTATTCACGAACGATGTCCCGGCTGAAAGGAATTACAGCCAGCTAGATAGGAGGCTCTCGCAATAGTGTCAGGGTGAAAAATTTCACGAATACGTTTTGGGCGAGATTTCGAAATTGTCACTGATCACAGACCGCTATTGGGGTTACTGGCTGGCGACCGCCCAACGCCAGTAGCACTCTCACCTAGACTGACCAGATGGACTATTTTTTTGACCGCATACTCCTACAAGCTGCAGCATCGGCCTGGAAAGGAGCTGGGGCATGCGGACGCATTGAGCAGATGCCCATTGCCAGGGGAAATCGAGGACCCCACCCCGGGCACACCCGTTCTACTAATTGACTCTTTGGACTCGGGGCCAGTCACATCGCAGGAAGTGGCTCGGGCCTCCTACCGGACGTTGTTTTAAGGACTGTAATCAGTTGGGTTCAAGGGATGGCCGCTGCGGGCGACGTTTCAAGGATTTTGTAAAGAAAAAAGGGGAATTGTCTGTGCAAGGGGGGTGCCTGCTCTGGGGGGATAGGGTGGTAGTTCCAGAGAAGCTGAGAAAAAAAGTTCTGGAACTCCTGCATGAGGGTCACCCAGGAATTGTGAGGATGAAGGGTTTGGCTAGGAGCTATGTCTGGTGGCCCCTAATGGACAGGAAATCAGTGACAGGGTTGGCCGATGCCAAGTATGTCAGGAATCAGACCACTACCACCTCGGCCCCAGTTTTGGAGTGGGAGAAACCCCAAGGCCCTTGGTCCCGCATACACATTGATTTTGCCGGCCCCTTCCACGGCCAAACATTTCTAGTTGTGGTGGATGCATTCTCCAAATGGCTGGAGATCATCCTAATGAAATCCACAACCGCAGGAGCTGTCATCTCAGCACTAAAACACCTTTTCGCCACGCACGGGCTACCGGACACCCTCGTGTCCGATAACGGCCCACAGTTCACCGCAGCATTATTTGAAGGGTACCTGGCTGAAGAGGGCATCCGACATGCCCTCTCAGCGCCGTTCCACCCTGCGTCGAACGGCCTTGCTGAACGCTTTGTCCGGAGTGCGAAGAAGCGCTATCACGAAGCGGCCCGGCGATTGGCAGGCACAAATCGACGCATTCCTAACCGTCCAACACAGGACCCCTGTGTGGCCACCGCCGCAGCCCAGCCGAGCTATTAATGGGCGGAAGCTACGGTGCCCGCTAGACCGGCTACACCGAACTACGTGCAGGACGGGTTCAAAACAAAACCAGATAGAATCCGAGAGTTAAACATAGGAGACTCGGTGTGGGCACATAATTACAGCGGCGGCCCTAACTGGAAGAGGGGATAGTCATAGACAAAGCGGGCCCCAAATCTTATCTAGTGGAACTAGACGATGGCAGAATCTGGGCGCCACATAGATCAATTAAGAAACAGATTGAGCGATAAGGCAGAATTAGGCGAGAACAGCCCTGACTATGATTTAATTAACCCCACAGCTGACTGGAGCCAAGAACAAACAGAAAGCGTAAGCAAAGAACCAAACAGAGACTTATCTGAGTCAGGCGAGGTCCAGCGACACCCTCCGGTCCCTCTAGAGGACAGCAGGTCCGAGCCGGCGAATAATCCAGGGCGGATGGCGGGAGGAGGAGCTCAGAGGAACGAAAAGTCCCTCCGGCAAGCTCGACTCAACTCCAGAAAGTGAACTGCGCAGGTCCGGGAGAGTCAGGAGACGCCCCACGTACCTGCAGGACTACGTAGAGAAGTAATATGCAAATATTGGCAAAGTGCCTTCTGGGAGGGAAGGAGTGTAATGTATTACTGTAAGTTTTGGCGGGAGT
Source organism: Ahaetulla prasina (assembly GCF_028640845.1). Lineage (NCBI taxonomy): Eukaryota > Metazoa > Chordata > Lepidosauria > Squamata > Colubridae > Ahaetulla > Ahaetulla prasina. The sequence continues at coordinate 136,002,851 of NC_080539.1, forward strand.
TTTAGGCGGGAAATATCTCGTTTCTGATTGGATGCAGCCTCAGGCTGAAGTGTATATAAGGAGAGGGTTTTCTCCAGAGTTTTGCTGGGTCACACTATATTAAAGAGCTGTTGTCACTAACCTGGTCTCCTGCCTCGTCAATACCCAAACTTAACAGTCTGGTTCCACTGTAACTTTTCCATTTAAGAAATGACTGCTCATTAAGTTGGGAATGTGCCATGGGCTCATTTAAAAGGACCATCCCTTCATTTGGAGGTAACAGCAATGTAATTCAAGAGAACAAGATTGTAATGCTGATGGGAGGGGCAAAATCAAGAACAATACAGTGAATCGATCACTATAGCCTAGTTTAAAAAAGAAAAATCATTCTTCAAACAACTAATAATATTTGTGTTCTTGTTTTAAAAGATCAAAGAACAATAACAATCTTTGTCAGAGCTGCTATCAGGAGATGCAAATAAAACCTGTATCTAAGGATGTGATTTTAGCCTTCATGCATATGCGTGGGTGTATGTGTACATGTATGTATGCACACAAAGAGAGAATCACCCCGTAATTGCCTTGCAATACTTTCTGAATGACCAAACAGGGACAGGAAAGTATAATATTTTGAGTGCTATTCCAAGTGCTTGATGCCAGCTGTTCATCACATATAGATGCAGCAGTTACTGAATTGACAGAACACTGATGAATATGTTCCTCATTTCCTTCTTAGAGAAAGCCTTTCTGAGCATATTGTTTGTGCAATCAAAGTATTTTCTTTGCCAAAGACACTTGAATGTGGTCAAATGATCAGCATGTATATCTTTATGTGTATTTTCTCATACATCACCTACAATTCTTTACTTTTTTTTTTTTTTGCATTTATATCCCGCCCTTCTCCGAAGACTCAGGGCGGCTTACACTATGTCAAGCAATAGTCTTCATCCATTTGTATACTATATACAAAGTCAACTTATTGCCCCCCAACAATCTGGGTCCTCATTTTACCTACCTTATAAATTGCAAGACTGTGCTTGCTACTATATTGAACAATAGAAAAAATGGAATCAAATTAAATGAAATGCAGAAAAAGTAATGTTTTTAAGACAAACAAAACAATATTTTTTGTTTCAAGACAACAATTAATGTCCACTGAGCATGTATATATTCTTCTAGACTGCATGGAACATAGAAATGCATCAGAAGTTGTGTTATATGAATTAAGTTGGAAAGGGGGAAGGGAACCAAGAGAATTGTTAGACAACATTGGAAAGCCAAATCTATGCCTGACTTTTCATACTAGATTATGCACATATGTCAAACTGATTCTTTATATATATAGCATGGGAGAGGATTTCTGACAAATTGGTAATTGGAATTTCTCTATCAAGGACTATTTTTTATATTTTAATGCATTTTTGAATTTTAATTTCTTTTTTTTAAGAATAGTAAGTCAGTATATTATATTTGTATACAATTCTATGAATTTAAATAACACTTTAAGGTTATTTGGAAAAATTGATACAGGCAGTTCTCATTTAGTGACCACAATCAGGGCTCCTCATAGCAACTTCGCTGTCAAACAAAGTAAAAACCACAACTGTGGTTATTTATCTTACTTCAGCTTACTTTGCTTTACAAACCTTTGAAGGTTATAAATATGAGAATTAGTTGCAAAGTTACTTAGTAATTACTGCTGTAAGTGCAAATGGTTGCCTGGTGAGGCAGTTATTAAATGAGGATAATCTCTATTGTACTTTGTATTCATCTCCTGCCCCTCCCACCCCCAAACTCCCACCCCCAAATTCCGTCAGTGGTAGCTGCTCCAGTGCTGGAATTCAAATATTTTTACTACTGGTTCTGTGGGCGTGGCTTGGCGAGCGGGGTTTGGCTTGGTGGACATGGCTTTGTGGGCATGGCAGGGGAAGGATACTGCAAAATCCCAATTCCCACCTCACTCTGGGGCCAGCCAGAGGTGGTATTTGCCGGTTCTCCAAAATTTCAAAATTACTCAAAATTTCTGCTTCCGGTTCTCCAGAACCTGTCAGAACCTGCTGAATACCACCTCTGAACTGCTCAGAAGGAAGGGTGGCACTGCTTCTTTCTAGGTCACTCCCTTTGACTGGGGAAGAAGTGAGGAAGAACAGCAGGACTACTTTGAAGATCCCAAGCAGATGTGTGCATGCTCCTCCACCAGCCACAGAAGAGGAGGAATAGGGCAACAGCAGGAATAGCATGGTATGTGCTTGATATGCATTTATAGAAAGCTATGTACCCCTATGCAATCTAAATTATACAGAAACAAAAGCACCTTAGGGTAGTATTTATGGGGGTCTTGTGAAAAGGGAGGCAAATGCATTTGGAAAATGAGAGAAATAGTTACAAGATTTTTTGACTGGTTGTTTTTGCCCTAATAAGTACTATTAAGATTGTTTTAATTCCAAGAACGAATTTGGGGAGCCACTGAGAGTCATTGGAGCAGCCTATAAATTGAGATAATAATAATAATAATAATAATAATAATAATAATAATAATAATAATAATAGTAGTAGTAGTAGTAGTAGTAGTAGTAGTAGTAGTAGTAGATACTTGATATCTAGGATGCTGGCAACAACCATCAATGCAGGTCAAAGATATTTGTGATACGTTTTTAAACTCAGTTGACTGAGTTTCATGTTTAATGAATAATAATAATAATAATATTTATTTATTTATTATTTATTTATTTATTTATTTATTCATACTTTTATACCGCCCTATCTCCCTAGGGACTCAGGGCGGTGTACAGCCATATAAAAACAACATAAATATACAAAGTAAAACATTAATCTAAAAAACTTACTAAATAGGCCAAATATTTAAAATAGACATATAAATAATAAAACCCAATTTAAAACCAAATCTAAAATTTAAACAATTCAAATTTAAAAATCTAGGCCAGTCCTGCGCAGATAAATAGATGTGTCTTAAGCTCGCGGCTTAATAATAATAATAATAATATCATTGCAAGTTAAACAATATTTAGAATGGAGGCAAATGAACTTCCGTATGTTCATATTATTTGGAAAAAAAAGAAGATCTTTGGTTCACTTTTCAAAAGCAATCTGCACTTCTATCATTTTTCTTTGGTTATCCGTCGTGCTTGTTCTCAACTGAAGTAGAACTGAGAAAAAAAATGTATCCCTGCCACTGATTTATGGGCATACCATTAAAGTGCTGAATGAGTTATAAAATGTTCTGTAGCTTCAGGAAATCTAATATATTCACAATCAGGATTCCCAGTAAACCTAAAGAAGTTTGTTGCTTCCATTGCCTATAAACATTTTATAAGAGAAAGAATAGAAAGGCTAGAAACCATGCATTATTTTATAATTATATGAACGTAATTCGAAAGTTTTTAAAAAAAAAACAATGGAATAAAATAACAAAATAAAAGATGAAAATAAATGGCATGCATATTCCCCCCACTTCTAGCAATGTTTATTTTTCTTTAATATTCGATGATCTGACTGAATAGCAAAACAGTTTATCCCCTTAATGCTGTTGTTTAGCAATGAATAAATAGAGCAAGTACTAAAGCTGGCTTTGCACCTACTGAATGCTGCAAGTGTTTGTACTCATTTGATATGCATCTAGCAAAGCTCGGCTGTTCCCAGAAGGCCACTCCGTGAAGGCTGAGAGAGCAGCGCCTGCTAGTGGTACCTGTGAGTCATAAAGGACAAGGAGAAGGAAGAACAGGGGGAGAGGGGGAAAAGTGCAATGGAAACACAAGTCAAAATCAACAAAAGAAATCCATTCAGAGGAATTCTGTATCTTTGTTGAGAGCATGCATACACAAATATTACATTATAATAGGAAGCATTAGCTTTTCCTTAGGAAAAACAGCTCAACAATACTGGATGAGTGTAAAACATAGTAATATTATGAATTTTATTGAATTTTATGTTGAGCATGCCATTATTTCCAGTGAACTAATTTAAGAATAAATCAGTAATTGCTTAGATTTTAAAAACTAATGCATACATTATTTAGGTTCAGAAGAGTTCAGTTTAAAGAATACTGTAATCATATAAAATTATAAAGGGGAAATACGTTTTCTGATTTATAATAATACAGATTGGATTTAAAAAACTCAGTAACAATACCTGTAGCATTAAGAGGGCATCGATTAAATGCCAGATCCCCTGCTGGCGTCCTTTTCCAAACCATTGATATCAAATAATCCTCCGGACATATTTCATAAGGTGCTGCAATTTAAAAACACTGAATATGAATTGTGGACCTGGCAGGTACACACAGTGAGAGTAATTAATTAATTGAACAGCTTGCCTCAGGGGTGAAATCCAGCAGGTTCTGACAGGTTCTGGAGACATTTTGAGCAGTTCGGAGACCTGACAAATACCACCTCTGGCTGGCCCCAGAGTGGAGAGGGAATGGGGATTTTGCAGTAACCTTCCCCTGGAGTGGAGTGGGAATGGAGATTTTGCAGTATCCCTCCCCTGCCATGCCCACCAAGACACACCATGCCCACCAAGACACGCCCACAGAACCGGTAGTACAAAAAAATTGGATTTCACCACAGGCTTGCCTCCAGGAGTCGTGGGTGCTGGAGGTTTTCAAAAATAGACTGGACACCCATTTGACTGGAATGGTATAAAGCTCCTGCCTCAAGCAGGGGCTTGGGCTGGAAGACCTCTGAGATCTCTTCCAGTCCTATGTGTCTATGTTCTAAGTATAACACCATGTGATACCACCTTGCAAGCTGCAGGACTCTGTAAGTTTCCAGGCAAAGTATACATGGTTTGCTATCCCTTATAAAGGTTTACATAGATGACTTTGCTAATCTTCTCTAAATGTCTGGAAACCTGGTTCCCTACCCACAAGCCCCCCCACCCCCCGGGAATGGGCAAGCATATGGGATAAGCATCCAAACTGAAAGGAATATAAAATGGTTTAGGGCCTATTAGAATATTTCCCTGAGGATATGGTAGATGTTCAGTTGAAGCCTTGGTCACAGAATGGAATATGCTGCGAATGAAGCCTTATATTGCATTACCTCTATACAGCCTCTGCACTGATCCTAGTTTTAGTTTTATAAACAGCTCTGGGAAATGAAGCACCAGAAGAGATGCCTGGAGCATCATTAGAGGAAGAGAAACCCTGATCAAGAACCATATTTGGGATTATAATGTGATAGTAATGGTGACAAAATGTCATTTCACTACCTTTATGCATCTATAGATAGATGTCCAATAACCCTGATCAGGATGGCTCATTTTTTGCTGAATAGGAATGAATCACAGGAACATCTACCTGGGCTGCTGGAAGAATATTCTAGTGATCTCTAAAATCATTTAGATTTGCTGAGAGTTGGACTCCAATTAGGCAAGTGCAGTTGAGCTGCTTGTGGGTTTCCCTGTGTTGGGCTTCAGTCTATAGCTCCAGATGAAGTGGACAGGTTCCTTCAAACTGAACCCAATCACCTGTGTCTTAGATCCAAATATTTCCTGGGTATTTAAAGCTGTTTGGGAGTGATTCATCTAGGTTCTCCCAGCAATGTTTTTTTAAGGAGGGTTCCTTTGACCCTCCTTAAAAAACCATTGCTGGACTCAATAATCCTGAACAATTTCTTTGTAGTATTCAAGGTTGTTAAGGAGGTAGGTGGGCAATAGTTCCAAAGTATCATGGAGGAAATGGATTATATGGACCCTTTCCAGTACGATTTCAGGCACAAATATAGTACAAAAACAACGTTGGTCGTGCCTGTTAATGACTTTTGATGGTCATTAACAGGATAGTGCACTCATCCTTGTGCTCCTTGATCTCTCAGCCACTTGTGATAAACACCTTAACCGAAGCAACATTCAGTACAGCTGAGCTTCATATATTACATGAAACCCAGAGGCTACCGCTGCCCCTAATTAAGGAAACACAACCTATCAGCGGCAGAACTGATAGGTGTTTGGCTTTCAGAATAAAGGAGCATCTTCTGAAATGGGTCCAAACAAATATGCAAACTATGAATTTTTAAAGAATTACACCCAGTTCACGCACTGTTCAATGAAGATGAAAAGTATTATAAATAAAATAAATAAAACATGGGAAAAAATGAAATGGGTCCAAACAGCCTTGAGCAATCCAACAACAACAGCAAATCATGGCCATAAAATGCCTTCTTCAGTCATTGGAAGGCACTATCTACGGGTTACTAGATGGATCCAAACTCTGTGTTTGAAGTTCTATTGTGCCACAGGAACTCTTGTTTCCTGCGTTTGCTTAGGTGGTTGCCATTAACTGCTTGAAGCCCCCCTTGTGCGTGCACAAATGGGTTTATGTCAATCTACGCCTCCCATGGGCGTAAGGCTTGCCATTGGTTGCTTTCCTGCATACATTATATGCTTAATTAATGCTCTTGCTAGATCTTATATCTGAGGCTGATTTTAACCATGTTATTGTAATGTAGGTACTGATGAGTCAATACGAAAGGCTTGCATCTACCTCTGTTCGACTTTTGGCTGTATTGTTTAAATTATTAAAAGGGACTAATTGTTTTAAATTGTGATAGTGTCAGTAATGGTATCCCTTTCAGCAGAGTTTGGGAGTGGAAAGTACCATATTATGGTGATTCTCCTCCTTTCTCTATGGTCTGTTTCAACCACTGTTGATGAGGTGAGGAAAACTTGGATTCAGGCAGCTTCACCCTTCCTGAGAAGCATCCATATGAAACCAGAGGGCGAAATAAACTGTTGTAGTGCCTACCCTCTGAAATAATATTTCCCTAGAAATCTGTAAGGCTACAATCCTGATGGTGTTCCAAAAGGCACTGAAAAGCTCAGCAATTCTCCCAGGCATTGGGACAGAGTGGTTGGGAAATCTGGTTTTGCTCTATACATAGTTCTTGAATTACAACAGTTCATTTACTGATCATTTGAAGTTATAATGGCACTGAAAAATGGCCCTGACCCACTTACGATCAAAATTCAGATACTTGGAAACTGGCTCCTATTTATGATGGCTGCAGTGTCCCAGGATCATGTGATTGCTTTTTGTGACCTTTTGACATGTAAAGTCTGGGAGAAGCCAGATTCACTTAACAGCCATTTTCCTAACTTAACAACTGTGGTGATTCATTTAACAACTTTGGCAAGAAAATTGTAAAATGGGTAAAAATTCACTTAACAACTGTCTCACTTAGCAACAGATATTTTGGGTTCAGTTGTGATTGTAAGTCAAGGTCTACCTGTATTTTGTATGATTTTTTTTACTGGACACATATATGCTTTTTAAAATTTATTATTGTGGATTTTTTATTAGATTAAATGCAGAGTTGGTTAGAGTTGGCTGTTATTTAGATCTATATCAACAAGTTAAAAAAGAACATTTTCATGTATCTAATTACTCTCCTTAACCCAGCTGAATTTTATATTTATATTTAAGCAATTGTTTTCTGAAAAGTATACTAACAATATACTTTTTCTTTGAAGAAGAAAACAAATCTGCAAAGCTTCTTAGCAGTGCACTTGCTTCCAGAATCATTTCATGTTTTACTTTTAGGAATGTTTCTGAGCCCCAACTGAGCCCATGCACTTCTTAGATTTTTTTAAAAAAATAGATAATTAACCTAGAGTTTGTTTAAAAATATGCTGATCTATTGCAAAAGTTAAGCAGGGATAGCAAGAAGCATTTTGAAGACAAGTTAGAGAGTATGACCAAGAACATTCTGTATATTGGTGCTTTGTGGCTAGTTACATCCCACACTGTAGCCATTTTATGAATGGACAGCTTCCCAATTGCATTGTGAAAGCAGCGATAACATGCTTTCAAAATTACAAACAGAAGACATCCCCCAAAGTATACCTGCCCCTACTTTTCTTTAGAAAGAAAAGTTATTCAGGTGCTGTGAGACCCCTTTAATACGTTTTACTGTATACCTCTTACAATACAATACATTATCAACAGTAGAGACCTTCAAATTTCTAGGTTCTACCATATCACAAGATCTAAAATGGACAGCTAACATCAAAAACGTCATAAAAAAAGCAAAGCAAAGAATGTTCTTTCTGTGCCAACTCAGAAAGCTCAAACTGCCCAAGGAGCTGCTGATACAGTTCTACAGAGGAATTATTGAGTCTGTCATCTGCATCTCTATAACTGTCTGGTTTGGTTCTGCAACCCAACCAGACAGACACAGACTTCACAGGATAATTAGAACTGCAGAAAAACCAGTTGCTACCAACTTGCCTTCCATTGAGGACTTGTATACTGCATGAGTCAAAGAAGGCTGTGAAAATATTTACAGATCCCTCACATCCTGTACATAAACTGTTCCAACTCCTACCCTCAAAATGACGCTATAGAGCACTGCACACCAGAACAATTAGACACAAGGACAGTTTTTCCCTGAACGCCATCACTCTGCTAAACAAATAATTCCCTCAACACTGTCAAACTATTCGCTAAATCTGCACTACTATTAATCTTCTCATCGTTCCCATCACCAATCTCTTTCCACTTATGACTGTATGACTGTAACTTTGTTGCTTCTATCCTTACAATTTATATTGATATTGTTTCCTGATTGCTTATTTGTACCTTATGACTATCATTAAGTGTTGTACCTTATGATTCTTGATGAATGTATCTTTTCTTTTATGTACACTGAGAGCATATGCACCAAGACAAATTCCTTGTGTGTCCAATAAAAAAAAATCTATTATATTCTAATTCTAATTCTAATTCTTTAATTCTATAGAATTTAATAGAATTCTATTCTATTCTATTCTATTCTATTCTATTCTATTCTATTCTATTCTATATAGTAATCCATTTGGTATTTTAAATCAGGATTTACATTCGCTTCTGTAAGTACATCTCATAAAGCTGGCATTTTTTCTGCAACTACAGCTTCACTAATTCAGCATGCAAACATTTTTATGGGATGCTACCCTGGTTTTTTTGCCCTGAGATGGCAAACAAATCTAGTGGAAATGAGAGGTTCCGTGGAAGCAAGAAATGAACACTTTAACAGATGACAAAATATCCCTGCAGATGTTTCTGTGAAGCTAATGTGAAATGCATGAAATAGGTTGCTAAAATTACTTCAGTCAAAGCTCTTTCAAATCATGTCAAGAAAGCTGACAGTGCCAGAAGAGCAAGAATATATCTTAATGGCAAACATTTAAGAAAGGGAGCTGTTTTCACTTCATCCTAACTGCTAAAAAAGAACTGTTCTGAAGCCTGGGGATTTTTTTTTCTTGGATTCACACACATTGCTTCTTATCCTGAATGTAGGGTATGAGCATGACTGCACATAGTTCATTAAATGTTAAAAGATTTTTTTTTCAGGTTCAAAGTGCTGGGATTAATCTTTTACAATTTGATCTATTTTGCTTTTTTTTTAAAAAAACACACCCCACACCTTATAATGAATATATGCAGTTATCTATGTGCACAATCAGACTTCATAAACAGCTTAAAAAAAAAAAACCTATCTAAAATAAAGGGATGCAGTCATACATTGCCGCAGAGGTAAAAAGCCACCAAAGAAAAAAAGCTGCTTTATCTCATCCTGCTGCATTTGTTCTTTTAGCTTAATATTAGCTTCCCTCATCAGTAGAAACTCCCAGGGTTCTCTTCATTCTTAACTAATAATATCGGGGCTTGAATCTGTAAGCTTTAACATGCATAACACTGTTCTAACAGCGAGCTGCACTCAGTTTTGCTTTGAACAGCAGATTGAAAGTGAATTTATACACTCTGTGAAATTTAGCTGGTTAAAGCGGGTGGCCGTTTAAATCCAGTAAAGGAGCAAAACAAATACACAGCAACATCTACCATCACAAAACCACACTAATGTGCCACCGAGAGAAACAAAAAGAGGGACCTGGCTTTACTCCATATTGGGGGGGGGGGAAATGCACTACAGACAAGCCAGTTCTAAAAGATTATTTAAAAGTATATTGCTAAATATATTATTGAAAGGTATATTTTATCCAGCTGCGTTCAGTGACAGTAAGAATGGAATTCAAGTTATCCTGAAGATTCCACAAACCATCTATACTATAGTTTGATCTGAGTCTGAGCTTTTCTACAGTGTGATGTAGTGATTAAAGTTGTAGAATAAAAAAAGACCCAGGTTCAAGACGATTCTCTACCAGGGAACTACACTGGGTTACTTATGGCCAGTCACTTTCTTTCACAAGTTTATTGTTGCAGAAAAGCCTGGAGAAAAGAATGTGTTATAGATATTGCCATGAGCTTCTGAAAGCAAAGTAAAATTTAAATCTATACAATAACTAAAATGTATATAATTATGGTAATTATGCCACAATTATTGGTGTTAAAATATGTGTATATGGTATTATATCTCTCTCTCTGAAGAGAAATGCCTAGCAGACATATACAAATAACATCAGATAATACTATTTATTTCATAAGAGTATAGAAAGCTTTCAGTTTTTCTAACCATTGCATAAGCAAGTTACCCATAAGAAAAAAAAAGCACGAGGGCTCCAGTGACGTCACCCTCCTGCTGGGTGCTCAAACAGAGCACTCCGTGTTAGAAGATTGTAAAAGTCAGTGAAACAGAAAATAAATCACTGTTCACTGAGCTTAGCATAATCTCTGGGTGAAAGAGATTATCAGAATTGTGGAAGAGTGGCAGGTCTGACAGGGGGTTTGCTCTTAAGAGCGAATTTTCCTGGATTTATGACCCCACCGAATTCCACTCCTTCCAACTTCAGCACGCCCCTGTTTTTATCAGGGAAAAGGAGAGGAATGTTGCTTCTGCTCTAGAGAACTTATTAAATTGATTGATATTCCAAGCAGACGGAATTTCACAAGCGTTCGAACTTTGATGTAGAATCAGCACGGCAAGTACCGACTCCTTTTGAAATTTGAAACCTTTCTTTGTCTTTGATTAATTGACTTTTAAAATGGCGTCTAAAAGTGAAAGTAAAATTTTTAGTACGATGAAGCAGCGTTATTTGTGGATTGTTACAAACGGAGTTTTTTATACTGAAAGGAGGGAAGGAGAGTTATTAAGTTTGAATTCCTGATTCTTTTGAAGACAGAATGGCAGCTAAACCTTTAAAGCCTTCTGGAAGAAGGGATCTGAACCAAGTCTTGAGGAAATATTGAAAGAACAATTAAAACTTTCTGAAGATAGGCAAAAGAGATGATGGAGAATTTTAATGCAAAAATAAGAGAAGATATTCTTATGGCAGTTCAAGGACTGAGTAAAAAATTGAATGATTGGAAGTGGAAATGCAACAGATCTCTCAGTCAAATAAGTATTTAGAAGATGAAATGAAAGGTGTTCAGAAAAAAGTGGATCAAAATGAAGATCAGGTTGTGATATTACAATATAAACTTATGGAAGGAGCTCTTAGAATTCGTGGTATGCAAGAAGAGCGTGAGAAGACTTAAGAAAAATTATATCAGAAGCATTGGCTGAATTTATTGAAGCGGACCCCAAGAGGTAGCTTACCAAATTGATAAAATATATAGAGTTAATTCTTGGATTGCAAGACAGAGAAAGCTTCCTCGGGACATTGTGGTTTATTTTGTGAAAAGGACTATGAGAAATCAAATTCTGCAAGTTTCATATCAGACAACTTTAAAATTGGAGAACAGGAGTTGAAGGTGTTGAAAGAGATTCCTTCAAAGATGTTAAGAGACAGGAAGAATTTGCTTTTTTTACACAAGAACTTAAAAAACATCAGATTCAATTCAGATGGGAGGTGCCAGTTGGACTGACACTATTCTATCAAGGAAGGAGATATAGAATTGACACTGTTTTAAAGGCAAAGGATTTTCTTTCTACAGTTTTGAAAGTCGAAATAGAAGTGATAGAAAAACTTCAAGAGACTCAAGAAGGCGTGGTGACCCAAGAGCCTTTATTGCTGCCAGTATTAGAGGAACCACAAGAGCAAAGGGTGACAAGAGGAGCCCTTAAGCGTAAGAAGAGCAACAGTCTCAAAGTAAAAGTCAGGATCCCATTATGGAAGCTGTGGGAGGAGCTAGACGGAAGATACCGGAGGAGGAGCTTCCGTTGTCTGCTTCAAAGCTTCAGGAGGCCAGTAATGGCAAATAGAATCTTGTCATGGAATGTTAATGGCTTGAATTCAGCTCAGAAAAGAAGGAAAATATTTCACTACTTGAAACAATTTAAAAATGATGTGATTTGTTTGCAAGAGACACATATAAAATTATCAGACCAAAAATATTTAGTTAATTCAAAATTGGGTAACCATTTTGTTGCATCAGCTTTGGAAAAGAAGCATGGAATTGTTGTATATATCAGGAAGGATATACCAGCTAAGCTAATTGAGGCAGATATTCAAGGAAGATTTATTGCTATTGAACTGGTGATAGATGCAAAAAAGACTTTGTTGATGCTACATATTTTCATATTTGGTGGACTTGCAAGAAAATTAAGGTCTTTTGGATAAGAATTTGGTGGATTATTCAAAATGTACTGAAGAAGAAGATAAAGTTCCTGCCACAATTTTTCCTTTTGGGAATTATAATGGATTGTACAGGGATTGAGACTAAACTGATTTTGAACTTAATAACAGCAGCAAGACTGTTGATTGGACAATACTGGAAGAAAGAAGAGATACCTACAATAGAAGAATGGATATTGAAAGTTATTAACTTGGCTGAGATGGCTAAAATCTCAGCGTTTTTAAAAGACAATACGCAGGAAAGATATTTAATTGAATGGAAAAAATGGATTGATTATCTACAAAACAGATATCAGATTAAGAAATATCAGATTGCCTTTGAATAATTAGAAAGTTATTTTATGTAATGGGGAGGGGGTTGGGAGACGAAAAGCTTTGGATGTGGTTATTTGGATTGGACTTTACCTTGTGATTGACCCGGGAAGCCGGGGGTGGGGGAGGGAGGGGGATGTTTTGTTTTTTTTTTTTTTTTGGGAGGGAGGGGGAAAAAAGGGGGAAAATGTTTTTGTTTTTTTTAAAACTCTTTCAATAAAAAAAAAAAAATAAAAAAAAAAAAAAAAAAAAAGCACGATACAGAAAATTACTTGTTTGCAATCCTTTAAATGGGTGTATTAAGTAATACTATTCCCATGTATTTAGCTGTAAATTCTGTAAACCAAATTAACAGTGATGCCTTTGAAGTACAAGGAATAGTAGGGCAGTCCTGAGTAGCTATGACACATCTGCTGAACTGGAGATGACACATCTGCTGAACTGGAAAAGGACTAAGGGAACATAGGCTCAAGGCAAAATGAATGATGTTCTTGCTAAGACTTCATCCAATAACTTTAACAGGACCTTATCACTCTTGGTTAGCTATACAAGTGGGCTGATGGATGGTGTCCTGTGTGTACCTATGATTTTCTTGTTACCATTGGGAAGATATGAAGTCTCTCAAATAGACCTTTATGCCTAGAAAATGATGGCGCAGTGGTTAGAATGCAATATTGCAGGCTAATTCTGCCCACAGCCAGGAGTTCGACCCAGACTGACTCAAGGTTGACTCAGCCTTCCATCTTCCCAGGTCGGTAAAGGGAAGACCCAGATTGTTGGTGGCAATATGCTGACTCTGTAAACTGCTTAGAGAGGCTGTAAAGCACTGAAGTGGTATATAAGTCTAAGTGCTATTGCTAGTGCTAGAAAATGGATGACTCTAGTACTTCCATCTCATTTTCACCTGGAAAGAAATCAGCCAACAACATCTTAGAAATGTCTGAGAAGCTGGGCTAAAAAAGCCATTTATATTATCAGAGGCCAAAACTTTGGCATGATCTTTTTCCTGTCTACATATTAACTGGGGATGAGGTAGCATACTTTACACAAAGGTTTTCGATGTCTGACAATATTTTTTTTTTTTGTATTTTTGCTAGATGGCAAATTGAATATGTCTTTTTCAATGATTTCTTCAAATGGATCAATGTGCTAGCAGTCTTGGTTGTAAAATATGGTTTCCATTTTATCATCCACTTGCTATTTGACATACTATCATATTCTGTTTATTAATTTTATTAATGAACAACACATTTACATCTTTGAAATTATTTAAAATGTATAAACTGGTTTGTAGCTTATTTAAAAGAAGAAGTAATACTAGAAGTAACAAATGACCAAAATTTGCTTCTAGGAAGAAGTAGCATTTTTATTTTGCCTATTGCCATATTATGTTTGTCCCTAGTTTTGTTTTTGTTAGTCATGCTGTGCAATAATGTTAGTCACATTAGGCATGTTGATTGGGAAGCAAAAAAGAAAATTTCAATGAAAGAAAGATTTTCCAGACAGATCTTGCTTCATCCTTGCCTACTGGATGGATAGAAAAAGTATCTATCCATGAACTTTATACTGGTGATCTCAATTAACACAACTCTCAACATTTTTCTCTCTCTCTTCCCTCTCCCTTCCTTTTATATATTAATAAAACAGGTTTATAAATTGCATAAAAGCCAAAAAAATCTTGTATTGCATTGGGGTTTATTTGTTTTTTTAATCTTGGCCAAGCTTATATGCTCCCTACTATACCTTGCAGGACCTCTGTAGATGTTATACATTAAATAAATGAATGGCTTTTATGTTGTTGTTTGTTGTCAGATATAGGTACAAGTCTAACAAATAAACAAGAATGCTTGTGTACACAATTTTCAGATTTATGGTTGTCACTAGTATATATGTCAGCATTTTTTTTCTTTTTAGAAAGCCCCTTTTTCTGTTATTTGATCTTTTACTCTTAAAATGACACTTTTTTCCCCCAAAATGAAATCATTGCTCTACTTTTAGAAAAGTGAAGATGAACTTTCATCTTTGGTTCAATATGTAAGCCATGGTTGTCCAACCTTTTGACTTGCCTGAGCCACATTGAGAGAAGAGGAATTGTCTTGGGCTGCATATAAAATATATAATATAATTAATGTACAGTGTATAAATATAATAAACATAATAAAGTTAAAAGTTTTCGATTTTGTGGGGCTGCAGTATTAGCTGCCCTGGGCCACATGCAACCTGTGTTCCACAGGTTGGACCCACCTTATTTAAAGCAATTTAATCATCAGACAATGATCAAATCACAAATATTTCTGTTTTATTGGTGAAAATGATAACTATGGAATATGGTATCTTGCCCTTTCCTTAACCTAAAGTTGTTTTTTAATCAAAATTAGAATAGATCTAAATATTTTTTTAAATCTCCATAAAATTAATAGAATATTTTGACTACACCAGAAATATTAATTTTATATATATATGTATATATATACATATATACATATATACATATATATATATATATATATATATATATATATATATATATATATATATATATATGTAGGTCTTTGGTTATTCGGGTTTTCTCCCGCGTAAAATTGGAAGTGTCTTGGCGACGTTTCGACGAAGTCTCATTTGTCATCTTCAGGTTTCAGCTTCGTGCTTCTGGGAGCAATGTGTGATTGCAGCTGTTTCTTCCTTTTTAACTGCTAGTGGGGGTTTGAACTGATTGGGTGGGAGCTTGGCTGTGCTCTGATTGGATGTGGGTTTTTTTGTGCTCTGATTGGCTGGGGGTGTGTCCTGTTTGGGTGGGGGCTTGGTTGTGCTCAAATTAGTCTGAGTTGCAGGGGGATCTGAGCTAGTGAGCTGCACTGCTGCTGTTTGGCTTCGTGTTCGTGGTCGTGCTACATCTTCGTAGTGGGTGTCAGTCTGCTGCATGTATGGATTGGAGGGGTTTGAAATGGCTAAGTTGCAGCTGCGGTCTGGCTTCTGGTCCTTGGTCGTGCTTCCTGATCAGTGTGGGTTTGGGTGTGCTTTCTGGGTGGATGTGTGGTGGTGACATCCTGTGTGGACCTCGTGAGTGTGGGTCTGGTGTCATTCCTCGTGTTAGGGACACGTTTGTCAATAAGGGCAGGTTTCCAAATGGCTTTAACACTTTAACAACAGAATAATCAGAGAAGCCATCGAGATAGAAAAACGCCCACACAGCATGAACAAACGAGATGATACCTCCCGCCTACCAGCCATTTGGAAACCTGCCCTTATTGACAAACGTGTCCCTAACACGAGGAATGACACCAGACCCACACTCACGAGGTCCACACAGGATGTCACCACCACACATCCACCCAGAAAGCACACCCAAACCCACACTGATCAGGAAGCACGACCAAGGACCAGAAGCCAGACCGCAGCTGCAACATTAGCCATTTCAAACCCCTCCAATCCATACATGCAGCAGACTGACACTATGAAGATGTAGCACGACCACAAAGCCACAAAGTATATATATATATATTTATTTATTTACTGGGGGTGGATATGGAGGTAAAAACTTTAGGCTGTTGTATGTGATTTGTTCTTATTTTTACAGCATTTAGAAAACCTTTTTCCAAGTCTTATTCAGCTTAGCCTCACAACAGACAATTATCCATTTTCAGTTTTTCCCTTTTGCACACAGAAGGAGCTGTTCCATGTTGTGACAAACAATTCCGTCAAATTAATTTGAGCAATTGTTTAGCTGACTCCAGAGCCTAGCAGTCTATTTCTTAAGTCAATGCAAGGGCATAGCTCTTCTAGAGCTTATATCCTGGGGATACACAGTCACTTCTGTCCCTGACAAATTGTAGAAGGAATTGCCATTTTGCATGCCAAGCATTCGTGTCTTCATCAGGGCTTTTATGCCTGAAAGAATCCTCTGAATTGGCACAGTGTAATCTTAGATTATTTTCCTTCAATTATTCTCCTTCACCAGCTATCAAAACAGCAATGATTATATGTTACTGGCCTTATGCACAAAGCTGATAAGCATGACAAAATTTCTTGTAAGATCAAAGAGATTTAACTATATGATAATTATAAATCATGACATGCTGCTCACAATTGCCAACAAATGTACATCTTTAAGGCGGATAGATCCTTAATTTATGCTCATTTCAAATATTGCTAGTCTGTAAGATCACAGGAGATATTGTACCAGTAGCATCACACCTAACTATAAAAGAAGTGTGCTTCTACTTGAATTTGGAGCTGGAATTAATATATCAGTAAATAAGCCCTGACAGTCATCTGTTATTTTAAATTAGAGGTAATGAGATACTGAAAGGGACTTTCTACCAAAAAAATGTCCAGAAGTAAAACAGGAGAGCCATTGACTGCCTGCCAGTAAGCAGTGAGACCTAGCAAACTTGGCTCTTCTTGAAGACAACATATGGAATTTCAATCCTGATTACTGCTTGGATAAGAGATCACCAAAAATACCTTTCCAGAAATTCAGTTTTTATAATTCCTAAAGAAAACCAGGGTACAGAACTTCATTAGGATTGCCAAGGAAATTATAGGGCTTTGTTTCTGTAATCAAAAGTCATACTTGATTTGAGACATTATTTACATATGCAATACTCTCTCAAGAATTATATGCAAAATAGCTATGAGCTAAAATGACTATATTCAGTCTGGAATTATGTTGGACCCTTATTTTTTCTGATTTTCTTCACATGGGGTGATGCTATCTGGGCATGACAGCAGATATATTTCAGAAGGTCTAGATTCTGAAAATTGAATTTTTTCCCAACGTTCAGCAGACTTCCAACTTCAAGGCTGGAAAAGAGGGAGGAGAGGCAATCCAATGTCTAATTTAACTTTCTGAATTTGGGGGTATCCTTATGGCTTCCAGAGAGTGAATTTGTTCAGACCTTACTTCTTTGTTCCAGGCATGACATGCACCATAAACAGAGATAATACAGTATAGTGCCATGATGGCGAACCTATGGCACCTATGGCACGTGCCCGCAGCGCCCTCTCTGCGGGCACGTGAGCCATCACCCCAGCTCAGCTCCACTGTGCATGCGTGCGTGCGTGCCTCCTGCCAGCCAGCTGATTTTTGGGTCTCTGCCGCGCATGTGCAGTGGGTGGGGAGCGCGGGTGGATCACATGTGCATGCGCAGGTGGGCAGGGCGTGCATGGGGGGGTCGTGTGTGCATTGAATTATGGGTTATAAGTGCAGGGAGGCCTACTAGGCTCAAAATGGGGCACGGGGGAGCGTGGGGGAGCACGGGGGGGTCATGCATGCATTGCATTATGGGTATGGGTGCGCGGGTGCACTTTTGCACATGCTTTCGGCACACAACAACAAAAGGGTTAGCCATCACTGGTATAATGTATATCTGATATATAGTATACTGAATATACTGATATTGAGTATACAGATTATTGATATTTAAAATGACCAAACTGACAATAAAATATTATTTAAAAATATGTGCAATTCAGCATTTATAACACATTGCCATTAGTATATAAGTAATCATTTACTACAGGTAGTAATTATACTACATACAGGTAGCATTATAGAGCAGAGCAAAGAATTAGGTCTTCTTGGGTTCATACTGTGAACTCACACTTGGGAATGGGTGGGGGCTTCATTGCACATTTCTCCCAAATGCAGCAGTTGGCATAAAAGAGACTCTTTCCAAAATATAAATAAGAATTTGAGGACTTTAGAAGCCTTAGAACAGGGGTGTCCAAACTTGGCAACTTTAAGTCTTGTGGACTTCAACTCTCAGGTTTGCTGGCTGAGGAATTTTGGGAGTTGAAGTCCACAAGTCTTAAAGTTGCCAAGTTTGGACACCCCTGCCTTAGAAGAATTTTGCCTTGTCACTTCCAAAACTATGCACCCAATTCCATTCCAAGGATCTAATGTGCCAGGAAAGAGCAAGGAGGTAGTGAAGAGAAAGGTACAGTATGAACCAAAACTGACACAAACCAACAAACCAAAACTGATACAACTGTCTTCACTATGCCTTTCCACTTACACTTTCTCATATATAAATATGGTGACTTCTTCTTCTTCTATTGCTGTAAAATCTTTTCCTTGGTACTCTATAGCCCCCAAACAGGGAACAAACTACAGTTGCCACCTACATCCATCTCATCTCTGCTCCAAACATTCATAAATACTTTCCAGTTACAAGTTTTATGCATGGAGAGCAACAAGCTGTCAGCATTGCAAAGAATCTGCTGCAGTCTCCAAGGGCTACTCATCACCAGTGGGAAATATGCCTGGAGCACAGAAGTCAGGGAAGTCAGTCTACAGAAGACTCTTCTACAGAAGCCTCTTGTTCTTAATCAAGAGTTGCATGCTCTGACCTTGTCAACCCTTTTCTATTATGTTTCTTGTAGCTTAGCATGAGGGCAAGAGTGAACTAGTGTGTTTTCAATGATATAAAGCTGACTGAAAACCTAGGGCAGAGGGTAGCCTCAGAATGCATCCTCTAAGAACAAAATGAGCAAAAATTAAAGCATGGGGAAATGCTTTGCAGAAACATTGGGTTCCTGTACATGCAGTATTTCCTGAACTGGACAGATTTTCAAGATCAGAAAGAAAACTGGCTTTAATACGCATAAACAAGCAAGGAGACCAAACACTGAAAAGGGACAAAAAAATCTATATCTCCCTAAGCTTTGGATCTTCTTTTAAGCTTTGGAGTGCAAACTGCCAGACCTCTCAAATAATAATTTTTGATGGAACAATATATCAAAATAATAGAGTAGAAAACATTTAATTAATTTTAATAGATATACTTAAAGGCAATTAAAATTAAATCAGATTTAGTTTATGTTTTTGATCAACCTATTGTGGATAGGGTACAGGCTCCTTCTTCACTCCAAAGGTTGCTTTTAGGAAAAGGAAG
The DNA here is from genome assembly GCF_028640845.1 of Ahaetulla prasina. NCBI lineage: Eukaryota > Metazoa > Chordata > Lepidosauria > Squamata > Colubridae > Ahaetulla > Ahaetulla prasina. Next base: position 136,022,509 of record NC_080539.1, read on the forward strand.
TGTGTTCCTGTTCTAAAACTCCAGGATTAGGGAATATATCTCCTATATATCATTGCTAATTCTTTGCTCTCTCTGTAAGTCTTCATTTGCTTTCCACAGAGCATCCTCCAATAAGTACAGTTGAATAAACAATGGAGGAGTCTTATCCCATGATAGAAGTTTGCCCTTCCCCCATGGGTGGTGATCCAGACTTGATCAAATGTTTGCTTATTTGTTACATTGGTTTAGATAGCCTTATGGTATTTGGGTTTCTTTACATTCTCATCCAAGGTGAGCCACCTCATATTAAGCAATCTCCTATACCCGGGAAGAACCATGGCATGCAGACAAGGATCAGGTATTAACTACATGGAACTGGAGCTATAGGGGATAGCAGTTCTCTGTCACAGCTGTGTCTCAATCACAAGAGACCTGATGGAGTGCTTGACTGACCAAACATGTCAAAATTCGCTCTGTTTTGGATATTGTGCAGTAAATCACTTACCCTCCAATTGTGCTTTTATTGATCACCTAGGCAAGAAGAGGCAATCTAAGGCTTCAACCATATGTTGCAGTATGATTTTTATAATCCCCAACCAGTTAATTAGATATAATATCCTAAAATATCTGAAGGACATCAGATTGCCTATCTCTGAGTTAGAGATTGATTTGCAAATGAAAGAGCTCTATTCCTAGCTTGAGGGCTCGGAATCACAATGAAGCTGTAGTCACCTACAGTATTTGTACCTGAACTAAGAAAAAGGCTTTTCAATATTCTTCAACATGCTTTCTTGTTGCCACCAACCTTGAGCAATGAGATGGAGTAAAGAGGAGGCAACATAGAAATGGGCAGCTGAAGACGGTAGTTCTCTGATAATAAACTTCTGGGGGGCGGGAATTCCTCCTTCATTCTTGAGATTTGATTTTATTCTTCTGACAATTTGAAAATACATGAGCCATGGTATATTCCAACTTACACTAAGGAGTTCTTGCTGTGTTTTTAATTTATTCATAGAATCTGAGCAAACCATATCTGCATATGTAATTACATTTTTATTGCTGTAAATATCTCTGAGATAAAAGCCATTTAAAGGAGAAGCTAGAGGTACAATTGTTGGAGATATTCGGATGGATTTCAAATGTTTTATTGTTGACCATTTCATACAATGCTGTGGATTTGCATTGATTTGCTAGTATGGTAAATATATATCTATATATCTATATCTATATCTATATATCTATATCTATATATCTACATCTACATCTACATCTACATCTACATCTACATCTACATCTACATCTATCTATCTATCTATCTATCTATCTATCTATCTATCTATCTATCTATCTATCTATCTATCTATCTATCTATCTATCTATCTCCAGAAGTGGTTTAATCAACAATTGATAGATGTTTGATCCCCAATTCTATTGGAACAGCCATGTCTGAGGGACCACATATATCTTTTGCATTCCCATAATGTTGACTTTGTATGGAGAAGGTTTGTACCATGAAAGAGCAGAGTGAGATTAGGCTCTTTCTCTCATTTCACTTTGCAGCTCTGATCTCTATCACGGCTGATTATCCCATTAATTTATGTATTGTTTCAAATCAAGCTTTATAGCAGTAAAATTAGGATAAGAGATCATGAACATGCAGCTGCAGGATCCACTGGACAATTAAACTGTGGAATAATTCTGACTGTGCAAGTTTCTCATAAGGTTCTCCAAAGGCTTTAGCACCTTTTGTAACTTATGCTGATTTTAGATTGATGGTTGCTTAATGTCTAGCACAGACTTTCCAGGACTTCATGTGATTTCAACAAGGAGAAAGGTTAGAAAGGGAGGAGAAATATACAGATATAGCCTATTTCACTACCTGCATAGCCTTAGTTATGTATCTCATTCGAGACAATGATGAATCCACATACAGATGGGAGATTGAACGACTAGCCTTGTGGTGCGACCAGAACAATCTGGAACTGAACACACTCAAAACCGTAGAAATGGTGGTAGACTTTAGGAGAAACCCTTCCATACTTCCACCTCTCACAATACTAGACAACACAGTATCAGCATTAGAAACCTTCAAATTTCTAGGTTCTACTATTCTACTACTTGGGAGGCATCTCAGCAATTGCACCATGACTGTCAGGTGCAAAGAATCAGGAGCATTTGTGTAGGTTGCAGCATAAATGATTTATTGAAGCCTATGCACAACAATCCGGTCAACTAATTGCCAGCACTAAATTAGTGCTAGATAAGAGTCAATGGAATTCAAGGAGGGCTGTTTGGGGGTTTCTTGCAAGCAACGCAAGCATTCTAAACTGATGACATATTTTAGTCCACCGTCAGTTCTGCCTGCTCTTCTCCTACAGTGGCTTCCCAAGGAAGAGGCAGCACACTCCAGAAGTCCAAAATAAGAGACTGTGTAGTCATGAACTGTATGGGGGAAGGAATAAAAGATTTAGAGAAGCCCATATCTATTCAGTTAGAAGATTATAATTTTAATTGGGTAAGATTTTTGTCTATTAGATGTATACTAAAAAAGAACAGGGCTCAATTGAATTTCAATTCATCATTATTTTAAGTCCTAGGTGTGATTATGTTAAACCTGAAAGCCATATTGAACTACACTCTACACATACCTGCTACTTACCTGGGCATCGCTGTTCACTACACCGTCTAACCTCATCTCCGCTTCCTTCACACTGTTGCCCAGTAGTAGCTGCACCTTGGCATATCCTTATTCTCTTCTCCCAGCCACCATCACAAGACTTGGAACACCCACTCCAGTGGCCCCAGTGATTCCACTGACCATTAGCTGAAGAGAATATATATATATATATAATAGTTAGATTCCACAACATCAGCTTTTACAAACAAACCCACCGAAATGGGTAAAGCAGCCATTTAAAAAAGAAAGTTAGTTGAGAAAATATCCAGAATGGGCAGAAGGTAGCCAAAGTTAAGCATATATTTCAGTTCAGTGGGTGAGAGAGAGCAGTTTGCTTGAATCTATCTGGTAAATAAACTTAAATACAATATACAGTAGTGGCCAAAATTGTGGAAACCGTTTGGGAAAAGTGTATTTTCTAAAACTAGCTAATAACACCACTCTTTTTTTTTTCAAGTAGTACCATAAAATTATATATCAATGGAAAGATAATTTAATCAAGAATGTCATGCAATAACTTTTATGAAGGATTGGTATTAGAATAGCAGTTATAAAGAAGAAAAGTGAAATGAGATATACAAAAATTATCACCATAGAAAAAACGAGATATACAAAAATTATCACCATGTCAGTTAATACTTAGTTGGGTAACCTTTAGCATGAGTTATGGCCTTATTAACGTCTTCCCATGGAGTGAACGAAGTCTTTTAGTTCTGCGGCTGTTATAATGTGAAACCAAGATTGAATGATTGCTTCTATTAACTGGATTTTACTGCTGGGTCGCTTGTGACTCAGAAGTTTCGGCTCCATAGATTTTCAATTGGGTTAAGGTCTGGGCTATTCCCAGGCCATTCCAGCAGTGGAGTATGATTATCTTGAAACTCCAAAAAAAGTGGTGTTATTAGCCATCAAACCTTAAAAATACACTTTTTCCAAAAGGTTTCCATAATTTTGGCCACTACTGTAGTGTTGTCCATATTGTAAGAGCAAAGAGAGGTGGCTATGGTTGAAAAAAATACAGTGACTGGGAACAAATCCCACTGAATTCAGTAGAAGTTATTCTTAAATAGGCATGCATTGGATTGCACTGTAAACATATATTCAGGGCAGCCTCATTTTCACAGTGTGATTGTAACATATAAATATATAATCGCCAGTTTTCATTTACACAGCTATTGTAATGTTGTAGTATAATGCAAACAATTTATTTTTATATATTCAGCAATATCTCTTGTGTTCATCCACTATAAATTTCTCACTATATTTTTTATTAATACTACCAAATCAAATAAAAAGAGACTAGGAAAGTATCTTTCCACTTTAATGATAGAAAAAAAGGATTCTCATTTGCCACTTTGGCTTCAGTTTACAGAACAATTCCCATCAACTTAACCTTTCAAATATCACCCAAGTAATTCTTCCATTAAAAAAAAAGCTTCATTAATAAACAGTTTCTAATCCTTGGAAGAATTATGACTTTGCAGTAAATAACTATTCTTGAAATGTGTCATATGATGGATTTTTTTTTTAATATCCTCAATAGGAGGCAGTTTTCATAGATTTTTGCCCTTCCCTTCAGTTCAGTTCTGAATAGCAGCTGTCCTTAATTGATAAATAGTGAAATAATAAAATAAAATAATAAAATAAAACTTTAGAAAATCAGTAGCACATTAAACTCGCCTAAAAGCAAGCGAGGCAACATTAAAAATACTACTATTCAGATGGCATTTAGCAGTGCAGTCTTAATCCCTGGAAGTTGATAGGGGGCCAGTTAAGATGATGTTGTGCTGCCCTCTACCTGCCAATGCTAAGAGGAAAAACTGGTTTCTATATGGGGAAGGGGAGGTGCTGCTGCTGTAGTGATTGCCACTATGGCACCCAGACGTTTCCAGCAATTTTTGCCGAGATGTCTTGTCGCTGAACAACGGGAAAGCGTCAGTTTTGAGAAATGCCTGCCGCAGGCATGTCAATCAGCTAAAGACTCCCTTTCATCCACTCCTGACATTATAACATTATAATGAAGCTGTCAATCGAAGGTTTCAGTCAGTTGAAGGTGTCCCCACTCAACTGACTGAAGAGGAGGAGCTATGTCCTGGCATTCTCCCATCACCTCACACAGGATTTTGTTCAAGTGCAGTTTTATGCTGTTTACTTTAAAGCTGCTATTTTCACATAAATGTCTGTGTAACTGCAGCTGATAAAAAGATGATCCACCTTATACCGATAAGATAACGAAGCTGACAGAAAGCAACACTGAAAGCAAGGAATCTTTGTAAAGGATGCTGCACACTGCTGTAGTTCACCATCACCTCAGGATATTATGTAAAAAGCAGAGGGCCAAACTCCTCGCAGGCCCTTATAAATTCCACATCAGCGAATTCAAAATATCCCCATCGATAGAGTGGCTTTTTCAGTTTGCTCCACCTCTTTTTGCAGTTTGAGGACATGGGAGATTTGCTTTTCAAACCACTCTCTGTCTTCAAAGGAACCAACACCCACCCAAAGATCCCTTTTCACGTTGCTTAGGTCAACATATATTATTCAGAGCAGCACATAAACAATGTGAGTACCAACGTGAGAGAATTTTGTTCTGCCTGCATTTTTAAGCAAACTGACATGATCTCAGACTAATGTTTTCCCTTTGGATTAGGCATCTTTGTTATGTACTACAGCTATCACTGTGAGAGTTTTAAATCTGGGTATTTGGAGAGGAAATGTAGAAAACAATAGATTATTGGGTAGAATGCTTAAAAAAATGTTTAGAATAATAATTGTTATAAAACCATCGTTTAAATAGCAATAGCACTTAGACTTATATACCGCTCCATAAAGCCCTCTCTAAGCAGTTTACAGAGTCAGCATCTTGCCCCCAACAATCTGGGTCCTCATTTTACCGACCTCGGAAGGATGGAAGGCTGAGTCAACCTTGAGCCTGATGAGAATTGAACTCCTGACAGTCGGCAGAGTTAGCCTGCAATATTGTATTCTAACCACTGCACCACAGCGGCTCTTAAATGTAAATTCTGATTAAATTAAGTGAAACGTAAGTTCTTATGTAGTTTCCAAATTAAAATCTTGCAGGTTTTCGCAGGATTAAGATGCATCAGTTGCTTGAACTTGCACTATCTGACATGGTTCCAAATTAACCTTCTCCGTCCTTGGTAGAGGCAATTGGAAAGCAGGCTTAAAAGGAAGCTGCTATTCCTGCCTCTGCTGTTCTGCCCATCTTCAGTTTTTAAGTGTGATCACAACCTGACAAGTTACTAAGAGCTGACTTGAATACATTTCTAACTTAGAATGGAAGATGAAAAAAACAAGCCTGTAAAAGCAATAGTTGTAATCCCCAGATGTTTCCTCTATGCAGTCTTTTGTACTGATCCTTCTCTAGTGCTAGTGAGAGAGAGGAAAAATTCAACTCAGACTTGCCAAAAAAACACATAAATAAGAGAAGATAGTGGAAGAAAAGGAGAGAGCTGGCATAGATCCCTCTCCTTAGGGGATTTCATATATTGCATTCCTCAAATCCCTTTCTTTCCTCCTTACATATTATGGAGTGATCCAAATGTGCTTAATTCTCTCTGCTCCATACAGGCTGCTCCTTCTATACTTCCTTTAATAAACCGACAATCCTAAAATCTCAGACAAGAGGATTTACTACAAATAAAAGCATCGGAATAAAAGCAACTGGCAAAATGCTTCCTTTTCTGACAGGTAAGATTCTGGAAGCCTAGCTTTGTGCTGAACTTAAATCTGCAGCAAGGAAATTTAGGTCAGGTATATGTGCAATTTTGAAAGTAAAAAAAAAAAAAAGTAGCAGTAAAAAACTATATAGAAAGTGGTGGAGGAAGACCGAGAGAGAAAGAGATGGTAAATGCTAGTAAAATATAAATGTACTGCTATAACATGTCTCAAATTAACTAGTCTAGCCAAGATTTTTTTATCTGCTGAACTTATTTATATAAGTTTATATAACCCTAACCCTAACCCTAACCCTAACCCTAACCCTAACAGTTTATAAACTGTTCAGCAAAGACATTCTGGAATTAAATGTTTTTCACCTTAGCCAAAACCAGAAAGTACATTATCAAAATGGAATTTATTCATTTGACTGCCATAAGACTTGTTACAAATTTAAAGCAAAAGAAATTGAAGTGAAGCTACATGAAGTTATTCATAATGCAAACAAGTTAATTAAAAAGGGTAGATTACATGTAAATTGTATGGAGAAAATAAGTGTTTGAAAAACATGACTTTTTTAAAAAAATGAATGGAAACAAATAAACAGAAATCTTAACTAACCAGGTTGCTAGAATTAGGAGAAGGAAAATTATTTTGACAATATTGGAAATATTTAGCAAAATGCAAGTATTAAAATTTTTAAATTATGGTAATTTAAAATTGCATTTCTCATCTCCTTTGCTTATTATGCAATAATTCTTTTAAAGACCAATTAAAAGCAGGATTAAGAGACATTCCAGAAAGAGCATTTAAAATTTCTGAACTTTGTAATACTGAGCCATTCTTCAGTAATATACTGTCATTACAAAATGATTCCCTTAACAAATTAAACTTCAGCCTACATTTCTTCTTGGACAGGTATGATTGCATGTAGAAAATGAGAGTTGCTTAAATATATCTTTCATTTTTTAATATTCTTTTTCTTTTTATAAAAGTTCTATAAATATATAGATATAAATATATAGGAGTAGCCTTCAATAACCCAAGAAGTGGTAAATAGAATTTTTTCCTATACATTTTCTTCTTTAAAAAATCAGTCTTTATCTCATGCAGAAGATGATTTTGAAGCTGCTATAAACAACATTAAACTGTAAAGAAGCAACAACAAAAAGGAAGCAGCTTATATATGGGAAAAGGGAAATCTCTCTTAAATTTAACCTGGTGACAACAAGGACATATCCATGTTGTTGGGTTGGCAACAATATGGAGGAGGTTTATTCTGTGTTCCTTTTGGATTTCTTCCCCCCCCCCCCCCAAATTCTCAGCCTGGTCTACAGTCCTAGAGTGATAGCCTCCCTTTCAAAACCTAATCAAGTCAGACTGTGCTAAACTTTCCTCATGGTTAGCTGAGGCCAGCTTGGTGCTGCTCCCTGCTATAAATTAGTCTTAATAAATCACTTAGGGCTTTAGAAGATGAGAGTTTTTCAAGTATGCCCAAAGGAGGACCAAGAGCCAATACAACCACTTTAACTTTGATGATATATATGTTTTCAGCACTGCAGAGTTAGCCAGCCTAATCATTGTTTGGAGTTGTACAGTAGTAATTTTTGGATTGCATTTTTTTTATTTCTTCAGAGTAATCTAAACAAGATATCATCTGATGGATAACTATACCAAGGTATCTGTGTCCACAAGGTTTTGCAGCAGATGCATATTTGATATCTCAAACTGCACTCTAATCAAAATGAGGCATTTCATTATTATGGATTTTGTTGAAACATTCTTAAATTCAGGCCCTATAATTTGTCATTCCCCTTCCATTATTTTAAGACTGTTCTTCATTCATTCATTCATTCATTCATTCATTCGTGTCCCACCTTTATTATTCTTACAAATAACTCAAGCTGATGAACATATCCAACATAGCTTCCTCTTCCTATTTGCCCCACCACAACAACCCTGTGAGGTGAGTTGGGCTGAGAATGATTTTATGTTTACTATTTCCACTCCTCTAAAAATGAATACAAATGAGCAGAAGGGGGGGGGAATGGTGTTGCCATGTATTAAACATGAAGCAACTTTTTTAGCCAAGGATGGTAAGAATGATATATTAGACTACAGGAACAGAAGGCCAAGTTCAATTGCCTAGATCACAGGTTAGAAATTGCTCAAAAGCATACTAGATAATCTTGTACCCCTCAAGAACATCTCTTGTACCCCCAACAATATTTCTCAGCCTCTCCGGCATCCTAGACTGTTAAAAGAATAAAGAAGAATAGTAAATCTTTTCCCACCACCATGTAAGAAGGGATTGAGAGAATGTAATGTACCTGTACATTCAGAGTTGTAACATTCCCTGCTTTCTGCCCATGGACCTCTGCACTCAGAGCCTCCGTGAGCTGCTGCTGTGCATTGTCGACTTCTCTGCTGCGTGCCATTGGAGCAGGTCACCGAGCATTGACTCCAAGTACTCCACTCTTGCCACTGTCCGTCAACTATTGCAACAGAGAAAAATAGAAATGAAATCCATTTGCCTTATAGGGCCCAAAGAGTTTCTACTCTGAGTATAACTTGTTCATTTTAGATTTACATTTGGAACTGAGCACAGCAGGGCTTTTTTATATTGTGAGTTTAATGTTTATTCATATTTATTGATGATAATGATAACTTTGTTCTAGATCAGGGACTGGCACCATTCCGCAGCATGCCAGCAAACAAACAATGCGCAGGATGCAGGCAGCACATAAAACCACGTCCCCTCTGGACGGTAGAAAAACCTCTCCCCATGGAACTGGTCCCCATGGAATTGCTGCCAAAAAGGTTGTGGGGCATTGTTCTAGATAATTTAATTCATAACCTGTAAAGGGTACCGATAGTCTCCAGGGTTTAGAATGCCCTGTTTACTGATGACCCATAGTTAAGAATGGAATTTATTGTAGAAAAATTTGAATTAAATACACAGTATTTCAGGCTAAATACACAATGGTTCGAGTTCATTATACAGTACTACTTGTATAGTACTATGCAATAATATTGTCCCGGTTTCTGTACAAATGCAATTTAAGAGCAGACCTTGGGACTGGAACTCATTCCTAAACTGGCGCTACATACAATCACTTAACATTTTCCAGCCTCTACTTCATTTAGATGCTACTTTTGGTTTGTGGTGTCTTATAGGTGTAGGAGTCCTTTCTTATTCACTTCTTATCAGAAGCGATAGCCAAGTATCTCTTCAGAGGGATGGGCTATGTTTTAGATTTAATTCAGAAGACATGCTTTAGAAAGTCCAGGATTGTGAATACAGCATCTGTTTGAGACATATTAAAGACATTACATCTGTTTTCACAGGCAAGTGTTTTGTTCATGCTCCCGCTTGTTTTATGGTATCTCTTCTGAATCTAAACTGAAGTACTGCACAGCATTTGTACCTTGCAATTTATAACTTCCCATTCAACAATTATATTCCAGACTGACAAGTAAACGGGATGCTCTGGATGAAGCAGATTACACTATCCAACACCAATGAAACAGCCAGCAGAGGCATCAAGAGTATATTTTCAATATGACAAGAAAATCATTGCTTGTTCCCCAGCTCCCTATATGAAAAGCACAAGAGCCTCTGTCCTGAGCTACACATCTACCTAAGCATAGGGTGGGCAATGTCTCATACCAAAGATTTGATTTATGGCAAGGGGTCAAAATAGATTTACTTAGGGATTTAATCAGTGGCACTTGATGTTGCCACTGATTAAACCCCTAAGTAAATCTATTTTGGCCCCTTGCCATAAATCAAGCCTTTGGTATGAAGCATATAGCCTAAGGAGTACCTCTAAGCAGTTCTGGAACTTTTAAAAAAAAATTTCTAAATGAAGTACAGTATGTATGAAGCATGTCACTGATCCCCTATTGGACAAAATTAAGGTAAGATGCTCTTTCAGGTACAATAAAGCAAAATATGATTAGATGGCCTGAAAGTATATTTGTATTACAATTGCAAATGCCATTTCCAGTAAGAAATATGACATGGGAACAAGTTAAAATGTGGTATTTACTCAAAGATATAAAATATTTGCACTTTATCCAAATACTAAGCTCCTTCCTCATTTATGTTAATAACGGAGATTTAAGTGGTTGGACATAATAACTCTGGATAAGTGGAAAGGCTCATGCAGTTTACACAGTATTATTCTGAAAAGAGAATTATGAGAAATACAGGCAGACCATATAGTGGTAAGATACATCTTAATCTCTGGTTCTCATCCTTGCAAGTGCATTTTCATTATAAAATAATAGAAAACAATAGTAACTATGTGAATGCAGGCTTCAATTATCAATTAAGAAGGTTTCCCAAATAACCAAGACCATAGACATATATGGTGGCGTAAGTACTACTTTCACTGACTAGAAAACTAAAAAAAAACCTGTCCAAATGGATGTATCTATTAAGTCTATTTTGCAGCTTTATACAAAGGTGACATCTTATAAACATCAGCTGTCATTTATTCCTAGTTCAATGCCATTGTGGAATGATATTACAAGAAAGGTGACAAGCTAAGTGATGAACTCAGAACATAACATTATTTATGAGATATGATTATACTTTGAGAAATTGGTTGAAATGAATAATTAATGGGCCACCCAACATTTCTTGATACTGTAGGCTTGTACAACATTGTTCTCTTTATACTTTATTCGGGTCTTCTTACGCTGTTAAATGGTTATGGCGGTGCTCTATCACATGATATTTTTTAAGCTAAAGGGATTGTTGCTACTAATGCTTAATAGTATTAACTACTTAAAACGACATTGTTTCAAGAGCACTCTTATAAATATCTGCTTTACTTTATTTTACCCTGTTTTCCTTCAGGGGAAATTCACTAGGGCAGTAAAACATAGAGATGAGATTTTCTCCCTAACAGCTCATACCAAAAACTCATACCATACTGCGATGCATAATGGCTATAACTAACCATCTTACTCATCAATACATGAGTATTCAGAATTGTCATAGATTTCACTTAAGTAATCATTTAATTTGAATCCCTTCAAGAAAGGTTATCTGCTTCCATTTCAGTAGCATGCCTCACATCCAAACACATTGAACGCTGCAACTGAATAACATTTAATGCACACTAAATGGATTAACATATAGATTACTTGTAATATCTGATAGAAATAGACTAATGCAGAATTTTAAAATAACGTTAGTATGAAAAATATGCCTGGAGAATACACTGGATAGTATGAAAAAAGAGATGTTCCTTACCTGACCATTTCTAAAATGGTCATTATTGGTATTAGATTCAGCACATCTATTTAATCTTACTTTCCCCCCAAAAAGAAACCACAATGTTTCGGTTATCAATAGCAATAGCAATAGCAGTTAGATTTATATGCTGCTTTACAGTGCTTTTACAGCCCTCTCTAAGCAGTTTACAGAGAGACAGCCTATGGCCCCCAACAATCTGGGTCCTCATTTTACCCACCTCGGAAGGATGGAAGGCTAAGTTAACCTTGAGCCTGGTGAGATTTAAAACACAAACTTGCAGGCAGCCGGCAGTCAACAGAAGTAGCCTGCAGTACTGCACTCTAATCAGTGCACTCTAATCTAATTAATTTATTAATAAATCTATCTATTTAATAATTAATATAAGATCCAAGAGGGACTTTGTGCAAAACTACAGGCATTTCTGATTTTGATGGAAATTCTGTTATATGTTATTTTATAAATTGCTCAAAAGTATTTCTGCCATTCCATCACCTGACAGTCCTCCCCATACATACACTAACTGTGTTCCCAATATATGATTAGCTGAACCATGGTTTACTGAAGGCACCAAACTGAGCAGGTTTACTAAACAAATGAGTCTTTCTACCCAGGGAAGCACAGGAAGACCTGGAAAGAGCTGCCTTTCTGACAATAGCATCTTTTTACACAAGGGACTGTTACTGGATTAAAAAGCCATTCTTGTTCCAAGTTTTCATTTTTCATTCATATACCAGGGATCCCTTTAGTCTTTTTGGAGAGCATTTAATGCCTAGCTATCTTCCTTTCCCAAGGATGGATTTGTATTGATTTGGGACAAGGGATCTGGTGGAAGCTGATAAAAGCCTTGACATTTGTGTCCTTGGAGTCTCAATTTGAGTTCTTGTTGTGCCTTCCCAAGGATTGCCAAGCATGTGAATTTTAAGGTCTAAGAAGCACAAATGGTTTTCAGGACAAAGATAAGGTTGCTTGCCCAACTTTAACCGTACGTATTAATTAATTCTCCAGTTTACTCCAGTAATGAATCCTTCATGCAGTTTTTAGGCTGTTAAGTGGAGAAAATGACAAAAGCACACTATAGAGGGAGGGAGGGAGGGAGGGAGGGAGAGAGAGATACCACATAAGCAAAAAACAGTCTTTCTATGCATGCTCACCAGGGCACAGGGCAATATTGCAAGGCTTATGCTGTGTCTCAGGTCCATCGCACGATCTTCCCCCATACTGAGGAGGTATACATGATCTTGTCCTAGTTCTTTGGCCTCGACCACATGTGAATGAACACAAACTCCAAGGTGACCATTCCTCCCAAACTCCATGTACTGTAATAAAGCAAAGAGGCTTTAAAAAGAAAAGAACACCAGTAACAAAATGAATTCAAAACAGAGGTAATGATAAGAGGCATTACTTGAGAGTTTGAGGCCTTATTAAATAGAGAAAGAATAGCAATCCCACCGTTTACAAATAGTGATTAATGGATTTTAGAAAGCATGCTAGTACTGGATAGAGGAAAGCTCTCTCAAACACTGAACGTTAAGCCAACTCAGGACTCCAAAGTTAATGCTATCAAAGAAAGACCAGTTTAATATTCTGTGGAATGTATAGCTTTGAAATATGGACAGAGTCATAGCCTCTGAATCTAGTGTAGAGAGCTATAAGAATCCTAGACTACCCACAACTTCTTCATGAATGCCATTAACCTTAATAAATTTCAATGAAGACAGCAGATCTACACCCCAAAGTAATTCTAGACACATAACCAAATTTTCCTCTAGAAAGGCATGTATCAATATTATCATTAAACAGCTTCAAAGATGTAGTATTTCACCTATATTTGAAATAGATTAATAACACATAACTTCTACTAATGACTGGGAATAAATAAATAGTTATATTCATATATAAGTGCTCTTAGAACAATAACACCTGGTAACACAGGCTTCTTTAATATAGCCTTAATAGTCATCTCATATTATAAAACCATAATGACATAATGTGTATTTGGTAACAGTACGTTGAACATTACAGCAAATTGATTATCATCCGGTAGATGGATGGGCTTGAAATTTACCCCATCAAGTGTTTCACCTTAATATAAATGTGACCTAATTGATCTTTAACTAGGCTATGCAAAATGGAGGGGATGATTCAATATTTATTAATGTATGACACTTTTCAAAACTGGGTTTTCCCAGCCAAAATAAAATGTTTCAAAAACGCAGATGACAATAAAATTAATGTACTTTCTTTATTTTGTAAAAGTGCAAAGCATGTCCAAGTTGTGCCATAAAATAGTCCTAAACTGGTTCAACTCTAAGATATCACTTTATGATAAAAGTTCATCTATTTATCAAGCTTAAATTATAAATTATTTTCTTATTTCCAGCTTCAACACTAAATTTCATTTGCTTGCATTCATATACAAATGGTACATTTATTCCTCAATTGCTGATATTTCTATTTTGCTCCAAATACTTCTGAGAATTTGCATTATGAAACTAATTAACATAGCCAAAAGGAGTCACCAGTAAGTCCAATTATCATGGGACAAATATCAGGTCTCAGCAAGAAATAGATGTATACCTGGTTTGCACTCTTTCAAAATGCAGGGAAAAAGTTCACGAGTGAATGCCACAACAAAAATGTTATTCAGAGGTTGAAAGTATTTTTCTCTCCAACTTACCAGTTTTCTAAATCGAGGAGTTTTAGTCAATAGGCAGGAGTGTCCTATATTGTAAAGCTTCATCTACATGTTTTTGATTGATTGATTGATTGTTTAGTTATGTTATACTATACTATAATACTGATGTATCATACTCTGCTAAAAAGGAACAAAAGGTTTGATTAAAATGTCAGCTACCCATTTAGAGTTATGCTTTCTTTTTATTTATATTTATATTATCTTAGTTAACTTATAAATGAAACAGAAGTTCTGAGTTCTATTTGGAGCCAATCAAGAGAAACACGACAAAGGTGTTTGAAGCTAGTTGTTAAAACTTAAACAGAAGTGTAGGCTAATGCAATTTAGGTGGAACAAGAAGATCTTTTTTGCTAGCCTTGGACCTGTCAGGCAGTCTTTGTCTATTAGCAATAAAGTATAACTGATAGCTTTCCAGATAAAGTTCAGGATGCCCAGACTGATCAATAGGAACATCAGCTGAAAAATATATGTGTGGAAATAAACCAACATAATGTTAGTAGTTATTGAGTTTGTTTTCCTACTCAATAAATGGAATTGAGTTACCTCCAGCCATAAATTCTGGAGACTTTAGTATTTTATTATTGTTTTCTCTGAATTACACCTTGAAAAACATGGTGCTCATGTCACTAGACATATGTAAATGAGCAGAGAATGTAAAATACTACCCTATTGTATACTTTCATGGTGCTTTTCAGTTCTAAGTTCAGATGTCTCAATGTATCCAGCCAAAACCTTCCTTCTTTTAACCTAGTGCATTTATTCTTTCCATAACTGGTTTCATTCACTCTGAAGAAAATAAGGAATTTATTGCTGTTGTAATAAGTTCAATAAACGCAATCAGGTTTGAACATGAATGAAGCTGGTTTGCCATTAAGTGTACTAATCTCATTAATACTTTTTTTTTTCAAAGGCATGATTGCAGTATTTGGCTTTTGAATAATGATTTAGATACTCAATAAATGAAATAATAAACTTCATAATTATCTCTTCAGCCATGTGAAATCCTTTAGTCTCTATAAAATATGTTGGCATTTATTTTAAGTATTCAGGTCTAAAAACTATTGCATCACCTCTGCCAAGGATTCCATTTTCCTGAATAAAAAGCAGCAATTAAGGCTTTCATTTTTTAAAAAAAATATTGCAGCTATAAAAGTTGGTTTTACTCAATTCTACAATCAGACGGTTGGAAGTATCCAACTGCAACAAGATACAGAATTTTTTTTTTGTGGAGCTCCAATTTCAAACAAAGAGGACATAAAGTTTCTGCTGAAAATATGCTATACAATAGGAGAAGGAAATACCAAATTTATATCCCTCTTCTGATTGGATAATCTTAAGCATTTTAGCAATAATTGCAAAGTTAAGACTGGTATAACTATATCTCATAAAATTAAAAAGTGGCTAGGAGGGATTAACTACTGAAGAGCAAAAAGGATATCCCACCCCAAGCCTTCTCATTTCTTGTGACGCTTTTAAATGATATTGTGAAAGATCTATTTGTCCCAGAGTCACTGTAAGTCAATAATAACTTCCATTTTAACTGATTTTCATTTCAATTTACCAATGTATGTTCAACTGCATGGACAGTTTTTCTATATGGAGAAAAGCCATTTAGCGACTGTGACAAATCTAAGAGCATGGAAGCTCTCTTTCCAACCTCATGTATGAAGCCCCTCCATCTCGGTAACTTCAAACAATACATTTGATTTAATCTGGATATTAACGTTATAAAGAAATTTCAGGTTTTTATTGCGTACCAAACCCCAATTTAATTAGCATTAGCCATTATTGAGTTTGGTGTGACATAAACCATGGTTAACTGAGAGGATGAAATATGTAGAAGTTTGTAATAATTAGTTATAATTCACTTATTTAAACATTTACATTAGTCCCCATTTCTCATATGCATTTTTCCCCTTTCCCATAAAACAATAGGAAACTCAACAGAAACAGCAGATGGAAATCTGGATTCCTTCAGATTTCTTCCCCAATATTCTGTGCAAACATGCAGGACCACAGGCAATTTAAAAAAATCAATTTATGCCACTCACTTCTATATCAGAATGCAAACTCTTCAACTAGTTTCCAATTAATTTACTTACTTTGGAATTAACAAGAGGTATGTATACAAAGCAGCTCAGACTCCAAATGGCTCAGGTCTGAAGTATGTGAATTTTCGGTTTTACGTGCCCTGATATGCTTGGAGCACAAAACAAAAGGCAAGTGTTTCAACTGTACCATGCTGTTTCAAGCAAAGTCACTGGAAGTTGTCTTGCCTGCAGTGGTCTATTGGAGAGATATCTTTTGAACTGTTTTTCCTGGACCAGAGATGGTTGTTCCACTCTTCCAATTTGCTTAAAATGAGGGGAGTAAGTTGGGAGTGAAGTTTTGCAGGGAAGCAGCAGATATCCCAAAAAAGGAACTCATGAGCTTTGTGAATCCACCTATTTCTCCACTTGTAATACCTTGTTTGCCTAACTACAAACTAAGCACTGCTTTCTTGGGGATGGGGGTGGCAGACAGTGGTAGGTTTCAAATTTTTTTACTACCAGTTCTGTGGGTGTGGCTTGGTGGATGTGGCATGGCTTGGTGGGCGTGGCTTGGTGGGCATGGCAGGGGAAGGATACTGTAAAATCTCCATTCCCAACCCACTCCAGGGGAAGGATACTGTAAAATCTCCATTTCCTCCCCAATCCAGGGGAAGGATACTGCAAAATCCCCATTTCCTCTCTATCAACTGGGACTCAGGAGGCAGAGACTAGATGGGGGTGGGGCCAGTCAGAATTTTTACTACCGGTTCTCTGAACTACTCAAAATTACCTCTACTGGTTCCCCAGAACTGGTCAGAACCTGCTGAAATCTACCTCTGGTGGCAGAGTACATTGTTATATGGATATTTGGAGTCTTGTGCATGTGTGGACTTAAAAACAAAACAGGAAGAACTTAAAGGAACAAACAAAACAGAAAGAAAATACTAACATTGGACAGCATTGCTTTGATTAGTTTCCTGGGCTGAAGGATGTGGATAGAGTGTATGCATACACACTCTTCATGTTATGACCTTTGTTGATTTTGAAATTTAGGATGCCTTTATTACAATGCAGTGAATCTTCATCTTCAAAAGCACACTTCATCTTTGAATAACAAGTGAACAACTTCTTAAAACTCCACAAGACAAAATAATATGCAGAGAGTGGGCTTATATACCTAAGTTTAGGTATATTTGGTAGGCTGTTAAACACTGGCTTTGTGTGTGTGTGTGTGTTTCTGATTTTGAAACGTTTGAAAAAGTTTTTTTTTAAAAAAAGAATAATTCTAACTGGCTGATTTGCTGAATTTTTAGGATCCATCATTGCACAATTCTATATTTTCTACCTTTTGATTGTAGAGACCTTAAAACGAAGGGTTTTAAAATGCAAAGGATTGTTGATTTGGTGCCTCAGCTAATATGTGGAATGTACTCCATCCATGTTTTATGGATTATTTTGTAAAGGCATGGCTGACCTTGTTGCTTTGACTCATGAAAGGACTCTTTCTTCTGACCCTTTAGCAGTTCAAGGGTAAAAAGAAGAGCTATTTTGTCACCAAGTTTTGTGCATGACTCATGATTATTCTTTGATTCTCTTTGATTCCTGATTACTGAAGGTGTAAATGTAATTTGCAATTACAAAGTAAAAGCTGGCAGTCGGACTGGGAGGGATTTTTTAAAATATACATTACAGGATGGGCTACTCTCTTGAGCCATAGTCCCTCCCTCCTTCCCTCCCTCCCTCCCTCCCTTCCTTCCTTTTCTTCATGAATAGGAATGAATGTTTGCCATTCCTATCAAGTGAGACATGTAAAAAAAGGATTAGATTTTAAAAAGGCTTATTTTAAAACTTTTTTTAAAAAACTGTGAGGTTTTTTTTAGATTTTTTAGATTGTTTTGTTTTGTTTCTTCCTGGATGTCCTTCTGCCCTAGAGATCCTTTAAAGAGAATTGAAATTGAAATATTAATGGGTACATTATAAGAATGCATTAAGGGTGCATTAGCAGGTTTCAAGATTAATAAACAAATCTTAACAAAAAAATACGAAAATAGAAGTCCAAAATGTACTAATGAATTAAATGGGTTTTAAATTGAGAAGAAGGTAAAATATTTAGGCATCAGTATGACAAATATGAATTACATGTAATTTCAGATAACTATGTTAAAGAATGAAATTAAGTTTAAAAACTATGTTAAAATGGGAAAAAACTAAAACAGTCATTGTTCGGGGGAATTTCCTCTGATAAAAGTGGAAGTTGGTTCTAGAATGATGTTTTTGTTTCAGGCAATACATCTTTTGATAACTTATGCACCATTTAAACAGTGGCAAAAGAACGTATCTAAATGTATGTGGCAGGAGAAAAAAAGCAGGAGTTAAATATAAGATGTTACAAGATGCAAAGAAAAGAAGAAGACTAGATTTATCTGATTTAAAATTTTGTAGCTTGCTGTTTGGTTTGGCTGAAACAGTGGGTATAGCTGAGAAATAGAAGACTTTAGAGTTAGAAGGACATGGCCTGATATTTGGGTGGCATGGACATTTCTGACACAACAAAGTCAAGGTTAATATGGATTTTAAAAATGAATATATTAGATGTGCCATATTGAGAATATGGAATAGACACAAACCCAGGTTGTGTCCGAAAACACCTCTGTGGCTCTCAGCATAAGGAGCATTTTATAAACTAGAAACAATATGAATAGATACCTAATCGTGAGAATTTTGTCAAGGGGAATATCAAATAAAATAAAGGGAAAAACTGATGGCAGAGGGATACGGTTGCCAATGGTTCTTTTATTTATAATTATTAGAAAGATTTAAAGTAGACAAATGAATTCATGGTTTCAACATTGTAAGATTGAGTTTGAGATAAAGTTATGTATAAATGATGGACATTTAACTGCTAAAATATAGAAACTTTTATAGAAACTGAAATAGAAAAACAAGTGAAATATGTATGATAAAGTACGTTAACATTTTTGATTACAATAAACAGATAGAACAATGGGAAAATATAGGATTGAAATTTATATTATGTTATAACTTAAAGAGAATTTTTATAAAATGATGTACCATTGTTTAAAATATAAAAAGGCATTTCAAATTTAAATTGGAAATATGAGCAACAAGAAGTGACATTTTATCTTGTTTGGTGGACATGTTAAAAGCAAGAAAATTCTGGATGTAAATACATACACTAATTTAGAGGATTTTAAAGATTAATATACAGCTAACAACAGATGTTTTTCTTTTGGAATTGTTGGATAAACAATTGGAAAAAAAACGTGGAACTTTGTTTTTGTACATGATAACTGCAGCAAGATTACTGTATGCACAAAGAAGAAAAGATTCAGCACTATCGACAATGAAAGAATGGTTGGTGAAGATGGTGGAACTTTCTGAAATGGCTAAATTGACTTCTTTTCAGAAAAAAAGAAAATATCTACTTTTTTTGGCTAATGAGAAATCTCTTACAGAGTTTTTACATGAAACGTTAAAAATGAACATGAGTTATGTTTTTGATGATTAGATAGGTTGTAGAAAGTTATGCTGTAACCATAGAATAAGCAGATTTATAGTTGTACTTATAACTATAAGCTATAAAAAAGACCAGAAGCTATTTCTTTGCTTTTTTTCTTTTTTCTTTTCTTTTCTTTTCTTTTCTTTTCTTTTCTTTTCTTTTCTATTTTATTTTTATTCTTCCTTACACTTTTAAATTTCGCTTGGATTTCTTTACTTTTTCTTTTCTTTTGTTGCTTTTTATTAGTTTGTATTAGTTTTATATACTTTTAAAAATATTATCTGTCTGTCTGTCTGTCCGTCTATGTGAGAGCAGGGCTATGGAAATTTGGGGCCCAATTTTTTATAGATTATTCAAAGTTGCTTTAGACATTGTGAATTGACATTTCTCTCTCTTAACCAAACACTTGCCTACTCAGCTCAGTAACCCACAATGCCCTTCAAATGAAAAGTTATGATGAAGAATTCCATATAGTTTAGGAGGCTGATTTTAAAAGATTCTCTATTGAATTGACTTCAATTTTGACTGCAGGAGGGGGTTTCCTGGAACACTGACACCAGAAATGTTCTACATGAGGAAGGTAGTATGAGAGGCTGGAGCGAGAAGGCTAGTCCCCTTTCTAGATATATAGAAGGCTAGAAGAGGGTTTAAGTTGCACAAACATAAGAAGATACTTAAAGATAAAAAGCTGTTTTTTATTTTTAAGTAATCTCAAATTATGATTTTGAGTTGCCACAAAAGAGAACAACCTAATGGCCTTGGTAAGTTTAAATCATTTCAGCTTCAGATTAACTTTGTAATCTTGTAAACCAATTAGAGAGTAAAATATGTTCAATTGTTAAGCTATTTTCCAAAGTAAATACTATAAGAATGCTTTAAAATGTTAGAATGCAGAATATCCCCAAATAACGCATTGCTAGTTCCAAAAGGAAGTAATTTGAACCAATGATTAATAATTTAAATCACTAAGTAAAGTGCCTGTCACTAGTCATGTATAAAGAGTAGTGTTTCAAGTGGTTAGCATTCAACAGTTCAAAAATATCCACAAATTCATTTATTGTCTGCTAACACTACCTGGACAGAGGGCAGTGTTATTGCAAACCCTTGATTCTCTTAAAGGGCCGCTGCAGTGTGTCCCGTAAGGTGATACACAAGTTCTGGTTCGCACCTGCGACCCTTGACCACAAGTAACTGAACATGTACTCCACTGGGCCCACTCTTCAGCACCAGATTCACCTGTATTCAAGACAATAAGCAAACATGAATACAATCATGAGTACAGAGCCAGAGTTATACTTAAAAAACACTAAAACAAGCAAAGAATAGTTAAGAAACAAATTTTTAAAAAAGGATAACATATTTTTTAAATAAAAGCTCGCCTAACTTAAGCATTTTTGGAAAAAATATACAATGAGTTAGAAAGTAAGTATATTTCCAAGGTAAAAGGAAAACCAGGTAATGAGTGGCATTAAGGAACAAGCAAACCTAATCTTGTGTGTTTAATTTATTTTTATAATATCTGTAGTGTTTGCCAAATTGTAGCAAAGCAAAATGAAAATGGAATTTTAGAGTTTTTAATTTCTTTGCAAAGAAACTGAGTGAGGCCATTTCTCCCAAAATTTTGTGGGACGGGAAAGTATGACTTTTATTGCCAATTCTGAGTGAGCAGGAACAGTTGTTTTAGCTTCTTGGGATGGGAAAAAATAACTTTCTCTCCCTGTTAGGACTAATATTAGCAAAATGATGACTGCCCACCATTTTGTATCAACCAATTCTGACAGGGTCGGGCACATCTTGGAGAAATTTCCAAGAATAGTCTGCAGAGTAGTTTTCCCCAGTGAGAAAAAGGGAAAAAAATCTATTTTCCCCATAAAAACTTGCTTACTTACATAGAAATCTTATTTATATAGCTTTCCATCTCACAATCAAATAACTCTAGGTGGCATAGAATAAGTTTGAGAAATGTTGGTTTAGGCATGAATGACTAAATGTGTCAGCCATGTACAAGCGTAAAACTATTAAATACAAAAGAATGACTAAATTATAACTGTTCCTTCAGTGTGAAGGTGCAGTGTTATCAGAAAGAGACTTTTCTTAAATTTAAAGTATTCAATATGTGCTTTGCTTTCAGACATAGTTACTTTTTTCTATTAAAGAGTCCCTACTCCAAACTTTATAATGCGGGAAGGACAAGGCTATTGAATGGTAACAGCAAGAAAAGGCCAAGATGTTACGAGTGTGCTGCTGTGCTTCAGATTCAATTCTGAAAAGGTCCTTTAGTTCGCACAGGATGGAAATGTAGTACCTACCATAGCAATTACATCATTTCTGAGGTTCATGTGGCAGCTATGTGATCCCAGGGAATAACGTGATTGCATTAAAGGGTGGTAGGCAGATAAAGCACTTTTTTTCTGAACTGTTTCTGAAGCCATGCACATCCATTGCTCCTTTCCTCTACTATGCTTCTGAATCCTACCCAGTTTCAAATAAATACAAACCACTCTACTCTTGTGCCCTAAAAAAGACCACACTTTTTTTTAGACCAAGGGTTACGCTCTAAGTCTTTGAATGGCAGGTAACGAGCCACATTCCAAAAAGTGGGCAGGCCAAAGCAAAGGAGTAGATATATTCAGAACAATACTTAATGTGATTAAATATAAATGCAACTTAAATTAAATGCAATCGGTATAATAATGTTCCATGTAAGAGAACATTGTCCTCTTTTGTCACCTTAAAAATAAAACTCAGTAATGATATTTGAAGGGGGGCTTGCTTTCCTGGATAATTACAAAGATACAGATGGTCACCGTTCTTATCAAGTTTCTGCCTTTCCACAGAAACAAAAAAAATGTAAAGAATGTCTTTCTTTTATGCTTTTACAGAAGAAGACATTCACTTCATCCATATTATCCTAAAATCAACTTAAGCCTAAAATCTAGCAGCCCTATTCATTTCATTAAGAAGTGGAGTGAGAATAATGTGAATCACTTGTGTTTGTTTATTTTCTGGTTTTGACTTGATATATGATAACTTGTATGATTATGCTTAGCCTATCTCTTAACTTTTCAAACAGTAGATAGCCTAGTTCTTAATTTTTCAAACAGGAAATAATGTTGAAAGCATTGAAAGGTTGCTAGGGTTTTTCCAAGCAAGAAACATATAGTATTTTTCTCTTTCTCTTTGCTTTCCCCCTTTCTTCTTTCCTTCCTTCCTTTCTGCCTGCCTGCCTGCTTGCCTGCCTTTCTCTTCCTCAAGAATAGGAATGAATGTTTTCCATTCCTATCAAGTGAGACATGTAAAATAGGTTTCTGTAGTTAAAACATTGAGATGGGAACAAAACTTTACACTATCCATGGCATGATATACTCTGAAATATATTAACCAACTTTCTAGTAAGACATCTATAGGTTCAAAATGTCTATCTGCACAGAAATCCCAGTGCTAATATGTTTTTTTTAAATGTTTCACATCTAGGGAATGAGACTTTGGCAATGTGGTTTCCAAAATATAACATGACTCAAGGATTTTCACTTACTGCATTGGTTGTGACAGGTGTTGATGAATAGATTGATTGACAAAATGAAATGTATCTAATTAGAAGAAATCAGCCATTATCATAGATATGACTGACATTAGATTAAAAAACAGGGAGATGGATAAGGCATCTCAAATATGGAATGTCTATGGAGATTCTCAGTCATCCAGGTCATGATTGTCTCAAAGGTGCTTCTTCAAGAGGCAACTGGACTTTCTTGTTTTTCTTTAACGACGTTTTGCTTGAAGATGATCCAAAAAGCTTCTTCAGCTTCAGAAGTGAAACGTCTTCATAGAAAAACAAAAAAGTCCAGTTGCCTCTTGAAAAAGTACATTTGGGTCAAATATGGAATGGGATTTTAAATGTTTGCACAGATTCCATTCCTAGCTCATTGTCTGCTTCAGACATGTAAATAAGTGACAACAACCTTAAAGAGGAGCACATATATCTCTCCTGAACAACCTTCAGGAGCTCATATATCTCTCTGTGCCCCTCTACATTCAAAACTGGGAGCAGGAAAGGAGGGTACTATGGCTGTGTAATGTGCCTATGTAATATGATGTAGTGAGGAAAAGGTAGGAAGGCCGCTCATCTGCTTCACAAAGATTATGAACTGTTAACAAAACAGTGACAAAAGTGTTAAAGATTTTTGTTGTTCAAGATTAGTGGAATGAGCTAACAGTGCTCTGTTGGGGGTAAACAAAAACATTTAAGGTGTGGTAAATGCTGAGAGTGTTCTGCCTTCAAATACTTCACTGATGGTTGTGAGACCATATTGGATGATATAAACTGATATGCAGAAGCCTGATTGGAAAGGAAAATTTGGATAATTGAGGGCACCACCCCATTTGGGAGTTTTCCCCCTCCTTCTCTGACCATGGTCCGGGGTGGGCTTCAAACATTTTAGCAAGGGGTTCTCTGCTTGGTTGCTAGGTGGGTGTGGCCATGGTGGGTGTGGCATTGTTGGCCTCCTGAACCATGACGGGGGTGGGTGGGTTTGCCATCCCCGGGCTCTGGAGGCTTTTCTCGAGCCTCTGGGAGGGTGAAAATGGCCACCCCAGGCTCTGGAGGCCAGAAACAGGCCCCTTTCCAGCCTTCCCGAACTTCTGTTAGGCCTGTTTTTCTCCCTCCCCGAGCCTCTGCACGTGCCCTGAACTTACCTGCATCCAAAACAGGCTGCGTGGGGGGTTTCCTGGGAGGGGCAGGGTGGGCAGGGCCAACCAGGAGTGGGATTCGGGGGTTCTCCACACTGCATAGTATCTTAGCTAGAGGTTCTCCTGAACCTCTGCAAACCCCCTGCCTTGGTCCCATAGCTTAACGATTCAATGGAGTCCCAATGTATGGCTTTGGGTACTGGGATAAAACCTGCTAGGAGAGGATAGCATGGGAAATTCACATCTACCAGTTACATTTGTACCTTAAATCAGGAAGCAATCTGTTGATTCGTTATTGAACAATTCTAAGATTCATTAGATTGTGGAATAGGTTTTTGTCTGTGGCAAGTCAGAGGGGGACAAGCATTTGACTGCACTATTCATGGCTCAGGAGACAGCTACCCACATTGTGTACACCCCACTACTGAGCTTTGTGTACTCCATTGAATTAATTAGTCCTTACTGTCAACTGGGATTTAGCTTTCATTCATGACTTTGGTAATGGGACTGAAGACTAAGAGAGGATCCTCTTCTCTGTGTCTAATTAAAAGTTATATTAGAAGTATTTTCTTGATTGCACCAAGCTTATATAACTAAGACATGAAGAGATGGCAGCTATGGAGTACATACATATTGTTTTTATAATACACGCCAGAATTCTAGAAGCATATGCTGCCATCAGCTGTGCCTGAGCAAGTCTCACAAATTTTACTGAATGTACTCAACCCTTTTTACAAAGAGATACATGTAGCACATAACCCACTGGATTAATTATATCTTCCCCCCCGAGGGATTGAATAGATACTGGACATTTAGGAGGACCCTGTGAAATCAGACCGTCATACAATGATTTGCATTAAAAACATCAGAAAGTTTAATTTTTGCTTACATTCAGCATGAATTTATTTTGTCTGGAGCAGATTCCTAAAGTCTTGCTACTATCCTAAATACTAAGAGTGATCTGAACTATAAACGCAAAAGTACATTTAAAAAGTAGCCAAAATAAAATGTATTGAGTAAAATGGCCCAAAAATCTATATCACACTTACCTGGATGTTAATTTTAAATTCTTAATACCTAAAGAGAGGATAATATGGAGGAAAGCATAACTCATGTTTGGAGAATATATACAGTCATGCTGCAGCCATGTGCTGTTAGGGCCAATGAACACTTGTGGACTTTTTTTTTTTTTTGAAGCATGGTGATGATCAAATTCTTCCTCCAACAAACATCTAGCACCTTCATTTAATATATTCCCCACCCACACTCTCCTCTCTTAATTGAAACTAAAATAAAAAAGACACATAATAGGGATACTTCATTATGAACCCACATCAGTCCATGTAAATGCAGGAAAAGGATCTTTTCTCATTTATTTGAGAATAAAAATCCTACAGCTTCTTCATCTACAAAGGCTTCTCAGTTCTCTTCAATGGAAAAGGCAGGACACATATGGGAAAAAGTGGTCTTCCATTCTCCACTGAAGTGAAAGTGTAGCTGCCTGAAAGAAGAAAAACTGTGCATTCACTAGAGAAAAGCACAAAATGTATTCTGGATGGAGGTGTTTCAATGTCAGCAGTGGAGAGTAACCAGACACATGAATGCAGCATAAAAATAAGGGTTCTTCCCCCTTAAAATATCTCTTACATCAAAATTTGTCTTTCCCCCCATTTTTTAATTATTTTTTGTTTAAAACAGAGAAATGAGTTCATAGATATCACAACAAATCCATTCTGAACAATTCTAACTGCTACTCATAAATAACTATACGATATGACAAATAATCAGAGTTTATTACCTAGGCTTTTTTTAAAAAAAAATACATAAAGGAAAATAAACAAGGAATAACTTCAAGTCACAGAAACAAATGAATGCCGTTTCTAATTCCGCTTATCAATCTTATTAATTTCCGAGCAAGTACAGATAAATGTAGATGCATGTTAGAAGAGTCTAATAATGCTACTGAAGGCAATACAACATTAATTTTATCACAAGAAAAGAAAAGGTTCACAGTGAATCACATATGCAATGATCAGTACTAAAAGAAAATCAGAATGGAAAAAGGAAGAGATGGACTAGATATTAGTAACTGTGTTGAAAAACAGAGCATAATATTTTGCAGAATGAATTAACCTACAATATGCAAACTACAAGTGGTTTTGTTCTATGTTAGACAAGTGGTTTTTGTTTGAAAAGGCCGATATAAGATACTTGATTATCAAATCAGGATTTTGGAAAATGCTTTGGGGAGTGGATTTAAATATTCATTTTCTTTGAATCATAAGATTATTTACTCAGAAGGGCAGATGTATTTATAGTGTTGTTCTCTATGGATCACTGTAAGTGTGTTGAAGTACGTGCTTGAGCATTATTTCATCTACAGGCTACTATAGCAGACAATCACACCATTTTATGTTAATTCTGTGAAATCAGACTGAGAAACTTTGGGTCATAAGAAGCTGGCATTATATGGCTGCTTGAATGTCCAGAAAGGCCAAGTCCTGTTGTGATTGCAAGAGACGTGATTAACGTTCTTTTTTTAAAAAAATCAAGATAGTACATTTTCAGCGATGAATGGAGCCTCAGTTGGATCAAAACTAAACACTTTAAAGATAATGTATAAGGTTTTTAACTATAATAAAAGCAATGGGAGTTAAATTGAATTGGACTGGATCATATAAATATCTTCCAACTCAGATTATCAGCTTTTCAGGTCTTAAATTATAGTTCAGAGAACTCTGTTTTCTATTTTATGAAATTAAGAGATTATCAAAAATTATTTATATCAGAAATTTATTTGATAGAATCATGACTGTCTACACACAGAGCCTCTACAGCACAGAAAACATTTCACACTGAAATGTACTGTAGGACACATGGGAGAATATTACACAAATGTGTGTAGAGGGCAGATCACATGATTCCTTCCTCCAATATCAAAACATCAATATGGAGAAAATTTACCTCAACAGCCCTGGGTGTTTACTGTTGCTTTATTTGTGTCCATGGCCTAACTGCACAAAACTCAACCATACTGGAGAAGTAACTGTGTGTAGAAGAAGCTCTATATTGGCCAGATCATGGTGTTAATTTTGTGCTTGATGTTTGTATTATACTTTGAGTGACCTGATGGTATGTATTGGGCCATAAAATATGTCTGCATTTAGGAAAATCAAATGGCTAGATGAAATGAAAACTGCCTTTTATTAGGCTTCATCACTATCCACCTAATCTAATGACAGGTAGGAAGTAGCTTCTCAGGATTTGAGGGTAAAAAAATTTCCAGTACTCTTTGAAAATGCTGAGGGTTAAACTGGATATACTGCTGCTTGTGAAGGAGGTGCTCTGTCACTGAGCACAGCTTGTAATTTTTAATCATACCTCATTTACTAATATGAATTTATAGTCACTGTGCTTAAGAAATGCGGTATTCATTCTTGTTGAATTGTTAATCATAGGGAAAGGTAGGCTAAAATCTTTTGCACATTTTTCTCTATGTCCCATTAGTAAAAACGGGGTTGATTTCTAAATAGACATGGGTACATCATAATACAAAATCTAAGTAGAAAATTGAGACACTTACTTGTGCTATTTATTGAACGTAATTTGTCACCCAGTAATCTGAACCTGAAGCTGTGAAATATCTGCCATTCACTCTACATCTTTTTTAAACACACACATACACACTCTAAATTGTATACTTTTTCTGAATGTGGGATTTAACTATGGTTTTTAAACTTAATACAACTTTAATATCAAAATAAATATGTTTTAAAAGCTTCATATTAGATTACATGTGTATCGGACACTTGTCTAAGTCTTAGATTTTTTATTTATGAGTTTTAACTGGTGGTTAAAAAAAATAAGAATAAATGGCTTTTTAAAAGTATCAGCTTAGAAAACTGACAAATATGCAGCAAAAGATTATGGAGACATGCAGTGGCATTGCTAAAATTAAACACAGTAAGGAGATAAAAGGTAATTAATGTATTACCAGTTTGTGCCATAAATTTAGCAGCATCAGCTTGTTCCTGAGGGACCCTTTTTTCATGAACAGATCGAGGTCGCTGACTTTTAATTGTATGATCTCCCATCATTCCAAATTCTAAAGACAGAATAAAGGTTTATGAAAGCTTGTGCGTAGACATTTCTCAAAAGGTCACATACTATCTCATGCAGTTGTTTGACAAAAACACCTGAAGAGGGCATTAGTAGAACATCAGTTTACAAGGCCTGTTTTTGCTTTCTTTTATATTGTTTTAAATGCCTCAACCTGTGTTTGGAAAGAGATTTTAATCTAAAACTTGTTTAAAGTTATTTTTTAAAATATATATATATATAAATATTTCAGAATTGTGATACATTTAAAAAAACAGCCTTTGTACAAAATCAGTTATTTAGGCTACATACATTATATTAAGAAATAATATTTAAATCAGTGCAAACCACACCAGAAAACTACCACCAATATATTAAGTGGTGTCATTCTGCAATAAAACTTGGTGCTTCTTGCTGAGATCAATGGTTTTCCTGGTGCTTCTTGCTGAGATCAATGGTTTTCCTGCTTAAGCCACCCAACCAGTGGAATGGCAAGGAAACTTTCACAAAAGCAGTACAAATGTATTGTGACGACAGGGCCAAAATGCCTTGTGTAATCTGGATGCAAAAGCAGCTGTGTTTTACTTTCATTGCTTCGGAAAACTCTCTGCTACAAAAGACATGGAAGTCCCTGGGCTTTTTCCTCCCTGCTGTTCATTCTAAAACAGAATTACTCTTTGATTTTAATAGGGGGGAAATGCCTATCTTAAAAACTCCTGCATGGAAATTATGAGATGCTATTTAAAACACAAGACAGCACTGCTAATTTTTTTCAGTGCCTTTGGCAAATCACTTAATCTCCAGCAGTTTAAACCTAATTTTTTTTATTGCTCATAACTATGTGCCCCAACACCTTTAAAGTGCAGCATCACAACATATGGCATTATTTTAGAAATAGAAACAACTGTTCTGGCAGAATTAGCATCAGTGTGATAGGCTCTATTGTTCATTGCTACAAGTAGCATGCACAGATTCCATAACCCAGACACAGGCAGGCGTACAGCAGTAATTGAGCTAAACCAAATTTCCTTGTTCTTTTTCTTAATCTTCTTTTATGAACCAGGTAACCAGGAGCCTTGATGGTGCAATGGTTAGAATGCAGTATTGCAGGCTGACTCTGTGCACTGCCAGCAGTTCAATTCTGACTGGCTCAAGGTGGACTCAGCCTTCCATCCTTCGGAGGTTGGTAAAATGAGGACCCAGATTGTTGGGGGCAATATGCTGGCTGTGTAATCCACTTAGAGAGGGCTTTAAAGCACTATGGCATAGTATATAAGTGCTATTGCTATTTATATCGAGTGAGCAAGTTTGGTTAAGGCATCAGAATAGAAACCAGAAGACCATGGGTTCTAGTTTAGCTTTAGGAATGAATGATCACATGAGTGATCTTAGGCCAGTCCCTCTCTCTTAGTCCTAGGCAAACCACTTCCAAAATCTTTTCAAGAAAACTGCAGGAACTAGTCAAGACAATAACTAAGTCAAATATTGATTAGAAGGCACAATCCTGCCCTCCCCCGTATATTTATAATTGCTTTCATGCTAAAGTCTAGGAATATGAAAGGATACACATCTAGAAAGATATATACATACACAGGGAGTTCCATTTGAATGTATATTACTTTTCAAAATTTGGTAAGAATAAACTGTGATGCTAGCAGCAACTGTATCATCATTGCAGCTACTGCACATGGAATTCTCATTTTAAGATACCTGTTCTTCTGAAAACTATAATGCCTCCTGTTAGTAGAGGACAGCTATAAAGTTCATGTTGCCTGGGAATTTTCTTCTCTCCTTATATAAGCAGTCCTCAACTTATGATCCCAACTGGAACTGGAACTTCCATCTCTAAGCAAAGTGGTCACTAAATGTGTTGCACCCAAGCTTACGGCCTTTTAGCCATAGTTATTTAAGCCAATCATGTAGTTGTTAAGCAAATCTGGCTTCCCCCTTGCTTGTCAGAAGACTCCTGGGAATGTTGTAATTGGCAATCACATGACACTGGGAAGATGCAGCCAGTGTAAATGCATGGTAGTTCCCAAGCACCCTGATTTTGATTACGTAACCTTGGGGGTGCTGGAATGGCCATATGTGCAAGGACCGGTTATAACTCACTCTTTTCTGTGCTGTTGGTCATTTTGAATGGTTGTAAGACAAACACAACCTGCATTGACATAATTTCCTTGCCAAATATTAGGATAATTTCTTAAAATTGTTTAATTGTTCAATTTTGTTCTTTAAAATAGAATGATAATAAAGAAAGCATTGCAAAGAGAGCATATTTGAAGAAATATAGCATACATTTAGTCAGGGCACGATTTATTTTAGAAACAATGATTATGTAAAAATTATTATTTAAAAGTTGTTTGATATTTGAGTAACTATTGTGAAAATGGAGTCAAAAATGACTCAAATAACAAATAACAATAACAGAGTTGGAAGGGACCTTGGAGGTCTTCTAGTCCAACCCCCTGCCTAGGCAGGAAACCCTACACCACTACAGACAAATGGTTATCCAATATCTTCTTAAAAATTCCAGTGTTGGAACACTTACAACTTCTGGAGGAAAGTTGTTCCACTGATTAATTGTTCTAACTATCAGAAAATGCCTCCTTAGTTCTAGGTTGCTTCTCTCCTTGATTAGTTTCCACTCATTGCTTCTTGTTCTACCCTCAGGTGCTTTGGAGAATAGCTTGACTCCCTCTTCTTTGTGGCAACCCCTGAGATATTGGAACACTGCTATCATGTCTCCCCTAGTCCTTCTTTTCATTAAACTAGACCTAGTTCCTGCAACCATTCTTCATGTTTTAGTCCCCTAATCTATTTTTTTTATTTATTTTTGTCACAACAGTATATATAAGCATAAGCATGAAAATAACTATATAAATATAAGCATATATATGAGCATGTATGTAATAACTATATTAATTGGATAATAATAAAAGGAAACAATAGGACAGGAACGGTAGGCACGTTTGTGCTTTTATGCACGCCCCTTACAGACCTCTTAGGAATGGGGTGAGGCCAATAGTAGACAGTTTTTGATTAAAGCTTTGGGGATTTTGAGTAGAGATCACAAAGTCAGGTAGTGTGTTCCAAGTATTAATAACTCTGTTACAGAAGTCATATTTTCTGCAATCAAGATTGAAGCGGTTAACATTAAGTTTAAATCTATTGTTTGCTCTTGTATTGTTGTGATTGAAGCTGAAGTAGTCTTCAACAGGAAGGACATTGCAACAGATGATTCTATGAGTTAAACACAGGTCCTGTCAAAGGCGGCGGAGTTCTAAGTTTTCTAAACCCAAGATTTCAAGTCTGGTGGCTATCATCGTTGTTGCTCTTCTCTGCACTCTTTCTAGAGTCTCCACATTTTTTTTACATTGTGGCGACCAAAACTGAATGCAGTATTCCAGGTGTGGCCTTACCAAGGCATTATAAAGCGGTATTAACACTTCACATGATCTTGATTCTATCCCTCTGTTTATCCAGCCTAGAACTGTGTTGGCTTTTTTGGTAGCTACTGCACACTGCTGGCTCATATTTAAATGGTTGTCCACTAGACTCCAAGATCCCTCTCACAATTACTACTATTGAGCAAGGTACCACATATGCTGTACCTGTGCATTTTGTTTTTATTGCCTAAATGTAGAACCTTATTTTTTTCACCATTGAATTTCATTTTGTTAGATAGCACCCAATGTTCAAGTCTGTCAAGATCCTTCTGTATTTTAAGCCTATCTTCCGGAGTGTTGAGTATTCCTGCTAGCTTGGTGTCGTCTGGAAAGTTTTTGAGTTCCCCATCTATCCCCTCGTCCAAGTCAATGATGAAGATGTTGAAGAGTACTAGGCCTAAAACAGAGCCTTGGGGTACCGCACTGCAACCTTCCCCCCAGTAGTGGGTTTCAATTTCGGTTGCTATCGGTTTACTCGTGGGTGCGCACGCAGTCATGTGAAGCTTCTGTGCATGCGCAGAGACATCTGGGCAGATGGGTGGAGCCTCCGCCACCACTACCGGCTCACCCAATCCGGGGTGAACCGGTAGCAACGCACCACTGCTTCCCTCCATGTAGATGCAGTTCCATTGTGGACTACATTCCATTCCAACTCATTCCAATTATCTGGTCTAAACCTACATAATAATTTGCCAAGGATTAGTACTATTCTGCAATTGGTTTTGAGTTCTGGTAGTCAATCAGTAGTTACTTTTCCATCAAGCGGAAAAAGTAGCAGAAAAGGAACAGGCCATACCTTTCACCCTATTGGTTCTGTCTGAAGTAACCACCATCACCACCACTACCAACAACAACAACAACCAGGCAGTTGATAAGAGTCTGTGATAATAATTTTCTTGTTGTCGACACTGAATCCTTCCTAAACTGGACCCTTAGAGTAAAGGAAGCAGAAATCCCAATCTCATCTTCAAGACTCTTAAAATCCTGAGATAGGAGTAAGGATCTTTTCTGATTGCACGAACTCCCAGCTAGTTCTTGAACTGTCCTTCCTGTTTCTCTTGGTAGAAGTAAAAATAGCAAGCCAGTGCTTTGCTAGTTTACCTAAGACCATTTGAGAAGCACAAGCAAGTCAATGTTGTTCCAGGAAAGGCAAGAGTTTCTAATTACTGTTTAAATTTCCAGTTCTGAGTAGGAAACAATAACTTTCTAGAGGTTCCATGTGCCGATGAACCAGCTGTCACAATTCTAAGCCTTTCAAAAACTGGACAATTTATAGTGATATGTGCAAGTTTAATGCAAAAGAGTGCAGGCTTAATGGAAAGAAAGCAAACATTCAGTCGATCAGAGAGCAACTAGAATGGTTGGGAGTAGAGATTTCTTGAATTTCACCTTTTTTCACTGGGCAACAGCGAAATCTATTTTCAGAGCCAACGTTTGCAACAATGATATGGCTTTTCTGTAGGAAGAGCTTCCAGAGGCCTTGAGGAAAACACCATGTGGAATCATTCCTGATGAGAATAGACCTTTATATCAGAGGTCTCCAACCTTGGCCACTTTAAGACTTGTGGACTTCAACTCCCAGAGTTCCTCAGCCAGCTTTGCTGGCTGAGGAATTCTGGGAGTTGAAGTCCACAGGTCTTAAAGTGACTAAGGTTGGAGACCCATGCTTTATATAATAGCACAATCTTTTGTTAGGGTACCACAAGACTATGTTTGTAGATATCAAACCTATCTGCAAATCATCTGGTATGTTGCTGTTGGCACGTTGTGTCCTTTTAGTGTTAAGTTTCATTTCACCATAAAGGAATCTGACGTTCTTTTTGACCCATATCCTTTCTTCTGCAGTTTTCTAATTCATTTCTGCCATACAACTTAAAGTGCATAAAATGGCTAGAATCATTTGCAGCTTCTTCTCATTTCCCAACGTTTCATCTCAAGTGTTTTCTCATCTCTGTATTTTGCTGGTAGAATTTTGTTTTCATCACTAGATGGCAGGAGATGCCTTAACTTGAACTGCAAACGAGCTGCAGTAAAATCAGAATCTAGCTACTCCCCCTCCCCACCCGCCTTTCTCTCTCTCTCCTTCTCTCCCTGTTCCAGAAAATCAAATCCAAAAAATTAGCAGCAGAATATTCTCTTGAGGAGAGCTTGAGTAAAAACAGAAACCTAAGATTAAAGACCTAATAAAGGATGAGAAAACTATGGCAATTCTGAGAGTTTTCTGCCATCCAGAAAATGCCTTGCTAAATTAACTGGATTGACATGACTGAAGTGTCGGAACAGATCACAACTGTACTCATTCTTAGTTATGATATGCCACATTTAGAAGCATGATATTGAAGTCTTGGCTTACATATCCCCACATGCAGTTGTCCCTAATAAAGTCTATCTGGAAGAAAAAAATGTGAAATAATCCATAGCATGAAGGCAAATAATAATATAGGTGTATGTCAGTGACAAAAAGTATGATTGAAAAGCCAGGAGCCCCTGGTTCAAATCTCATGACAGTCACAATCTCTGGAAAATGGCTGAGATGAATCTGTTTCTTGTGTTCCCCTCTCTCCTTTCTACTATCAGATTATCAGAAATAATACTGACTTGGCAAAGTTGTTGTCATTATTGTTGAACTGATACATAGCTATGATTTAAATATTAGACAGCCATACATAAATAAATGTGCCAAGTATGACTACAAATATGGCTACAGTTCCTCTGCTTCACAGCATAATAAATTCAGCTAGAAGTATGAAAAATTTCCTCTTAATTTACAGGACAGCTAAATTGTGCATCTTATTCCCATACATGCAAACCTAAGGCAAGTGTTGGCTGTTTATTTTATGGGAAGATGGAATCAATTTCTTTGAATTATTCAGAATGTGTTGTTAATTTTGGCTGACTGCCTCAACACACGGACATTAATGCAAAGGGTTTCCCACTCCTCTTCCTAGTTGGGAGGGATTTTCACAATACTGGTGGAAGAAGACTTAAATCCCACACCCCCTGCAGTTTAGGGCAATTTCAGTTTAAATTCCTTCCTGTCCCATCTTTCCATGATTAAAAAAATGCATTAAAACTAAGCTGATGTGGCTAAATATTAACATAGTTTAAGCCTCTTAAACTTAGGTTAATAGGTTAAATCTCTCTCACTTTCCAGTCTGTTGCTTATTGGGGTCTCTCTCTCTCTCTCTGTGTGTGTAGGGGGGGGGGGAGAAGATATACTATTCCTGAAAATGGGCAGCTAATACCTAAAAAAAATTCCTAAAACTGTTTTAATATAATATAAAAACCAAGAAAGGGCAGAAATTGCACAAGATAGCTAAATCTCACATGATCACATGATAGGTTATGGTCATTTTCTTAACAACAGGGCTTAAAAAAATTATTTTTTAAAAAAACTTTTTTTTTGCACAGCCTAGTTGTCTTAGTCACCACAAAGGTTCTCCAGTAAAATCACATGGTAGTGCTCACTGTCATAAAAGATTGCCAGCACAAGGACTAAGGCCATTTAATTAATTCAAGACCTTTAATTTCAATAAATATCACAATTGCTAGATGAAAAAGTATAACAGCTTGCAAATGTGATCATTTGAACTAATCAGAGTGGTTTCTAACTTTAAAAGAAATAAGTTGTTTATTGGGTAGATTTAGGTCTCTTATTCTAGCTTTGTTAGTAGAATTGTCTAATGAGAAGGTGTAAACCGGGGGTGTTAACACATTTAGAGAGCTCAAATGGGGAGCTGCAGTTCTACATTAATGTTTCTCATCAAAGGCTGGAGTTCTGGGATTTATAATTCAGAAATATTCAAGGGCTTCCTCATCCTTTATTGAGAATTAAAAGACATAATGAATTTAAGCTTACTTTTGAGCAAACAGAATAAGAATTGTATTTAAAATATCCTTAATTCTTGCCTAAAAACAAACATTTTATGTTCTAAATTATGTCATTTCATCTCTTCTGTTTTAAACTGAAGTAACCTGGAGCAACTGTTTACATATAATTTGTAAATTGCATTTTATATTTTCCATTTTTGAATAAAATATATTACATATTCAATCTTCTGCTGAGTATATATATAGAGAGAGATGTGTGTGTGTGTGTATCATCCTGTTTATACCTTTAGATGTTTCAATTACTATTTATCTTCCTAGTTTATAATGCTAGGAAATCTGGAAGAAACTTGAAGACATTCAGCAATAAGGTGGGCTAACTCAATTACAGTAGAAACTGATACACCAATGGAAGACTTGAAGAATCAGGTTAGGGGATCCACCTACACGGTCACTAGGATTGAACCCTGACTTGATTTCACATAATCAACAAAAATCAGCCTACTACAGAAACGTCTGACCTCCAGACTGTCAAGGAAAATGAAATATAATGAAATTAAACAAAAAATGTGTGATATCCACCGCATTAGAATACTGTATTAATATTTATCATAAATAATATGCTAACCATTGCAGATACAACTAGATTGTATCTGGTGTGTAGTTAGCTAAATGGAACAGAAACAATTATTTCAAGGGATTTCTACTTCATTTTACTTCTAGCAAGCTCTATACTATCTAGGCAGACAGCAGAACTGAGTTAATACTGTAGTTGTTTACTCATTGGTTAAGAAATAATTTAGAAAACATGGACATTAGGGAAATAATCAAGTCTAAAAAGTACATAAAATGAACTTAGTGTATTCTGTGCCAGTAACTATAGAACAAGAAGCACTCTAATTACAGTAGCAACTTAAATCTAAAGCACCTTAGAATAAAATGGTGTTTAGAGCTTCCTGACTCCTTAAAGAAAATATTTCCTTACAGCCCTTGCATTGTAATCCTAATTTATTCTTCTCATTTTTTTTTGTTAAATAGAGTACATCCAAATATATAAAGAGGATGACATAAATTATGTATTACTTTCATTAACCATAATAAAAAATATTGTTTCCCCCCTCAATATATTAAATTCTGCTGTAGTTGTCTTTGAAACCCCTTATCACCTTACCATCCAAAGACTACAATTCTTGCTCGGTTGATTTGAAAAATGGCTATGCCTCACTTCCCAGATTTATTTACTGCAATATAAATTCAATCCAGTTCATTTGCTGATCATCAGTAAGCCTGCTAGCCAAGACTGTCATTATTGCTTTATATATTATTAATGCAAAATACATGCTTCATAGCAACAGCAACTCCATAGCACAAAAATTAGTTGGCCAGTATTTTGCCTATATAGGCCAGGAAGGATGACCCATGGTCAGCTGTGTGCTAGGGCAACTTAGCTTAGGCTCTACAAACCACTCTCCCATCTGACCTGAATGAAAAACTGAATGCTAGAAAGCAAAGTTTCCAGCATCATTTTATTTATTTATTTAATTTATTTAGTTTGTCAAACATGTACGAGATAACAGGTATAAGTATAAACATGATTATGAATACAGGAAATGGATACAAATAAATGGGGACAGTACGACAGGGACGGTAGGCATGTTGGTGCGCTTATGCACGCCCCTTATAGACTCTTAGAAATGGGGTGAGGTCAACAGTAGACAGTCTAAGGTTAAAGTTAAGGGGGTTTGGAAATGTAACAACAGAGTCAGGTAGTGCATTCCAGGCACTGACCACTCTGTTGCAGAAGTTGTATTTTCTGCAATTGAGTTTGGAGCAGTTTACCTTGCGTTTTAATCTATTGTGTGCTTGTGTATTATTGCGGTTGAAGCTGAAGTAATAATTGAGAGGTAGGACGTTGTAGCAGATAATTTTGTGTATAATTTTATAATTGTATAATTTTCATTTAGACAAATGTATCTGGAATACATATGGAACTTTATATGTAAACAATCTTTAAAAATAAAGCTTAGTAAATGGCTGCAATCCAGTACTTTATCATCAAATGAATTTGCCTGTTCTTTGTTCCAAAAAGATAAAGTCAAAGTAAGTTGGATTGAAACACAATGTATTAAACTGATCTGCAACTATATTTCAGGACATATTTCCCCGAGAGTATGTTTTATCTCTTTGAACTCATCCAGAGTTACTGTACTTCTGAAAAGAACTGGGCATAGAACTATACAATCAGAATGACATCGGAATCAAGTTTATTGTGTTGAAATGGGATTTACTCTTAGGTTAAATGTACTTAGGACTTCAGGGCACAACTGTCAACCTAAATATATTCAAAATACATTGCAAATGTATTTCACGAGGTTGGATTCTTACATAACTCTACTTAGAACAGACATACAAGAGCCAACAGAATTCGTCATTACTAATTTAAACTTTATTCCTTTTGGTGATCCTACTCTAAGAACAGCATCTAAAATTCATCTGGTTTTACCTGTAAATTATTTTTGGACTATTCTCTAGATCAGTGTTTCTTAATTTTTTTTTTCTTTGATAACCCTTCCTTTTTTAAAAAATTATGGCACATCAAAAAACCTCTTGTTTGTTTATATTTCTCAATATAATCATATTAAATGGCAATATTAAAGCTAGTTCATATTAACATTAATAAAATATTTTCCTGGAAAAAAATCCTGTATTTTTTAATAATAAAAAAATTGTTAAACAATTACAACAAAGAATAATGAGGACAGTGTCATCATTTTAAACCTTTGCCGATATCTTTAATATTTGGCAAATAATTTTGATTTTATGTACCCTTGAGAGGGGAATTGGAATTTAGCACATTCTTTCTCTCAATGTTCCTTTTAAAATTAAAATGCTTATAGGGTATTGAAATATTTGAATCCCCCGGTATAGTTTCCCTATATTTTACATTTGTATCAAATAATTTATTTTCAGTTTGGCTAGAAGATCAAAATTATTTGTTTATGTTGTTCGACTTTACTTAAATACATCCAATCCTAGCTCTTGGCTGTAGAAAATGTCCTTCACCTGCATTTCACAGACCTTAACTAGGAAGGTAAAAATCAAAATACTATATTTAAAAACAAGAAGAAGAAAATGGTTATAAGAAGGAAAGAATAGCATAGATCATATTCTTTTAGTTGGTCTGATAATCAGATGTTTACTATTGTTTAAGAAACATCTGAAAAGAAGTATTATTTGGAATTTGGAATTTAAATGTGGCTTTTCCTTGGCACCCTGACAAAATTGGCTGTGGGATACCCAGGTCATATAGTGGCCAGTGACTCACTCACTCGCTCGCTCGCTCACAGGGAACTTGTTATGAGAATAAAATAAAGGGAGACCTGTATCTAAGGCACCTTAGAATTGGAGAGAAGAGCTAGGTAAATAAATAATACAACTGTCTAAATAAACAAGTGGAGTATAATAGTTTTATTCTTGGTAATCCTTGGTAAGGATTGTTTTTGGCAAGTCCTAGAATGTATTACATGACTGCACAGGTTGACAAAAGTTGACCCTTTATTACATCCAGTGATCAGAATGCCACCTAAAGAGGATTAAAATTAAAACATACAAAATAAAAAGATAAAAATAAAGGAAGGAAGTTTCCAGAACTATTCAAAGACATGTACGTAACTAATTTAACTAATGTCTCTTGTGAATTTCTTGAGAAGGAAGAGCATTGGATATTTTGATGGAGCTAATTGAAGCCTTGGAAAGAAAAAGATCACTTCCATCTCATATGGAAGTATGAGATGGGAGCAGTGAGTCTTCTAGGTATGAATAGAATTACCTTGGAGTTCATCAGTAAGAAGTAATTACAATGTGAACATATGAATTTAAAGAAGAAATTGTAATGGCATTTACTTGAAAGCAAGTCCCCAGAAACTCAATTGTCCTTATTAATCAGTAGATGTGCTTAGGATTGTAGGGTGTGTTAATTAAAAAGTTCCAAAGAGTTTACTGAATTTATAGAGTAGAGCAAGAACATTATATCCTGAGTAAGCATTTGTGAGATGTGACTGCAAGGCTGCTAACTTCTAATTAGCATTAAATCCTTTCTTAAATGGAAGTTCGTTTAATATTCATATAAAGATGAAAAAGAAGATACAAGACAAAACTGATTCACAGCTTGGCAAAAGGAAGGCATTGTTCATTCGCAGGACGGACTTTTGTCCTATCCCAAATTAACATCAGTATGTATATTTTGGAAACTGAAATTGGCAAGAGTGGGAAAAAAAATAACAGATCCAGAGTTAGCACTTGATAGCATTTAAAGTATAAGAAATAATGCCACATGGGCTAATTAAATGTCCCTGTTAATAAGATTGTTTCCTGTTAAAACATGTTAAATGATTGCAGTGTTTCCAAAATTATTGGACCCTTATGGCCCAGTATATTGATCTCAAAACCAGCCACTTCTTACTGTTTTTTTTAATGTATTGACACTACGTTTGGAATAATTTATCAGCATGCCATATAAAGAAGTATATCCAACTTCTTAAGATAGAATCTTATTGTAATATAGATAGTTTAAATAAAGAAGGTTAATGTATCTTAAACATCTTGTCTCATGGTTTTATTTATTGTGGGAGTTTTTTGCCAATATCTGATGTTTCCACTATATTCATAAATGGAGGGAGCACCACATCTACATGTATTATCGACCTGCTGAGCAAAAACCTTGGTTTCATCGAGGTGTGAGGCTGTTCTGTTTTGTGCCTAAAAAATTCTGATTAGCTCTTGACACTTGCTGTTTCTCAACAGTCTTTCTCCATCGGGACAAAGAATCAGCAGCTGATGCTGGTACCTTCACAAAATGCTAATGGATCTATCTACTGCTGTTTCAAACTGCTAGACTGAATAAATGATTTTTGAATGCTGCTCTAATACCCATCTCTCTGGGATTTCCTAATTGGAAAAAAAGCAAATATGCTTTATAACATGATCAAAATAATTACCTTGTAAATACTGTAAATCAGTGGAATGAAAGATCAAAATACTTTCTAACTGCAGCATATGCTGTTCTTTGTCAGATATGTAAACCAAAAATGCCTATTTTTTCCCCATGTAAGTGTAGAAAATTGCTTTTCATTTGCCTAGCTAGAAGAGTGGTCTAGGAGCACAGTTCTTCTTCATCTAAATAGACGAAATAGTATAATAAAGTATATGAAGAAATGTGATGGATATATATATAGAGAGAGAATCTTGAAAGAAAGATTGAAGGCATATTATTTGTGTCAGATAATATTACCATCACACTGTTGAAATGCATGTCAGGTTTTTTTTTAATACTCTATTTTTTTCCAAAAGCATATGATAATTGGCAGATTCATGCATTCAAAATGCATGTACTCTCTCTTTACAAATGATGGAATATGGGGGAATAAGCATGCTAACTTTGTCTCTTCTACTTCATATTGCCCTCCAGTATAGTGGATTAATGTCTATAGGGACAAGTGCTTCTGTCTGTGAAGTTTCTGCAGGATTTAGAATTGTAATTTTTTTCAGGATTCTAAATTGTACAGTGTATCTCTATGGAGAGAAAAGGTTCTCTGATCTATCCTGACATTTGCTACCTTCAGAAGCTAATCAAGACAGTGAAAGAGGAAGTGTGGCAGACTAGCGTGTCATGGAATTGGGTCCCTATAAATTTAAATAAGCAAATAAATGCTTGTCTTTGTGTCCATTTTTCATGCGTAATTTTAAGACACTTTGAAGCCATGAGCAAGACTTCTTTTCTAGAGTTTTCTGCCATCTTTTGAATATTCCAGAGATTCATTCTGGCATCGTAGGCGCATGCACATGATATTAATTTTGGGAAGACACAATAGCTGTATGGAAGCTGTGAATACTCAACTGTCCAACCTCAGAGATCCAAAGCAAATTTTACCTCTATACCACTATGCTATATACAGTATTGTGTGTGTGTGTGTGTGTGTGTGTGTGTGTGTGTGTGTATATGTGTGTGTGTGTGTTTCATATTTTTATGCTGCATTAATGCATTTGCATGCTATACTGATGCAGTCCCTTTCTCATGCTAGTGTCATTAAAATATCTGAATGTGTGGGCTGTTCCCAAGAAAAATCAGTGCTCATAAAATCAGTGATGTAATCCTAGCTTGTGGCATGTTTTTCCTTTTAAAATCACATTTAATAAATATGAATTTGGGGAGAAGGTTGTGCAGATAGTCTCATATCTAGCAGTGGAGCAGTAAGCATTAGAATTCAGTTCACAAGGGGATCTCAGGAGTTTTTCTTTCTCTTTTGTGTCCCATTGGGAATACACTGACAACCACTGTGACAGAAGTGTTGTATTATTCTTGCCTCAGTTTGTACAGTTTTGCAGATGCATAGACTAGGCTTGCTCTCCTTCATAATATTATAAATGTAAGCACCTATTCTCCAAAGCACCTGAAGGCACGACAAGAAGAAATGGATGGAAACCAGGGGTGAAATCTAAAAATTTTCCCTACTGGTTCTGTGGGCGTGGCTTAATTGGTGGGCGTGGCTTGTTGGTCAGATGACTGGGTGGGCGTGGCCAATAAAAGAAATAATAAAAATAATAAAGTATACAAAACAATAAGAGGTACCAAAAATCAGCTTTCACACTTTACACACAAACAATACAACACAACTGACTCACACACAACATAAAAGCAGCTGCACTTCACCCAAAATGGCCCCTGCAACAAGCAGGAACCTCACATTCACACTTTACATACACGCAACACAACACAACTGACTCACACACACACACACACACACACACACAAAATGCCACATATAGCTTTGTGAGATTTTGTGTGTTTGTGTAGTTAGAGTGAAACACTACAGAAACACACCAAATCTCAGAAAGCTGCACAAATATTTTATTTTATTATTTTATTTATTTATTTATTTAGGTCAGGGGTCTCCAACCTTAGTAACTTTAAGGTTTGTGCTTCAACTCCCAGAGGTCCTCAGCCAGCAAAGCAGGCAGATTGAGCTGCTCACGAGGAGATGGATTTAAGGCAGGCAGATTTAGTTGCTAGCTGATGCAACTGATTACAGTAGCTGAAGTAAAGCATGGCTTTGCCAGCCTGAAATGAGCAGTAATTATAGGTAAGTGAGGAGGGGGGATTGGGTGGGGGCTCTTGTAAGTGGGGGCTGTTAAAAAATGATTTTAAAAGCCTGTGATGATCAGGAAATTCATCTGGGATCGCCAGAGGAAAAAAAGGTTTTAAAAGCTCCTCTGACGATCCCAGCTGAAGTTCCTCCATAGCAGCCCAGAACCTCTTAAAATAATTGTTTTAACAAGCTCTTCAGCTGAAGAGCTCGTAGAAAACATGTTTTTTTAAGGTTCTGGTGATGAGGAATTCATCACCAGAGGAGCCTTGCCTTTTTTTTTTTTTTACACCCTCTTCGGCCGAAGAGGTTGTTAAAAAAGAGTTTAGAGGCTCTGATGATCCCAGCTGAGCCGCAGCATCATCAAAGGCTTTTTTTTATTTTTAAAGGCATGTTTTTGGCTGAAGAAAAACTGCTTTTAAAAGTAAAAAAAAACAACTCTCTGATGATGGTGTGGCTGAGCAGAGGCGGGGGCGGGGCCAGGGATTTTTGCTACTGGTTCTCCAAACCACCAGCTGCCATCGCTACTGGCTCGCCCATCGGACTGGGCGAGCCGGTCTGAACCAGGAGCATTTCACCCCTGATGGAAACTAATCAAGAGAAGCAACCTACAACTAAGGAGAAATTTCCTGACAGAACAATTAATCAGTGGAACAACTTGCCTCCAGAAGTTGTAAATGTTCCAATGGTGGAAGTTTTTAAGAAGAGATTGGACAACCATTTGTCTGAAATGGTATAGGGCTTCCTGCCTGAGCAGCGGGTTAGATTAGAAGACCTCCAATGTCCCTTCCAATTCTGTTATTTTGTACTATCATCTATCTGCCATCATTTACCAGTATTGTAAATCTTTGTAGGGCATTCATTTCTGAGTATTGAACAAAAAACAAGTATATTATTGTATTCATAGCTTAAAATTTCTTAACTCATAGATTCTACAAAATCACCCAACAACAGAAACAAATAGGTTCAAACAAAAGCTTCATTTGATCATTTCTGTAGACAGTTGCAAAAAAAAAATATAACTTAATTTCTTAAAGATGCAAAAGCTGTGTACACTATTCAACACTCAGCAGATTAATAATTATTCCAAAGGCATAAGAAGCAGAGGCAAAAACAAACAAATTTATTTAAGTCAAAAAATAGAGTGGCTAAAGAAAAATGTTAGCCTCGGTGAAGATTTCCAAGCACTGCCTTCTAATAATCCTGGTAACTATAAAATGTCTTCAGTCACTATAAGCAGTACAAACCTAATATTGTTTTAAGAGGAGCTGGGATGATGGCGTGAAATTAAAATAGCATTTTATGATATAACATTAGATGCTGCATCATTCCAGGGATTGGTGGTTTGGACAAATGTTTAAGTATGAGTACATGTTTTTTTTGCCTTCTGGAAAATGCTCATATTTATTTTTGAAAGTTTTGCCACCACAAATTTTTGTCAGATCTAGGGAGACAGGAAGATACTGATGGGTTTTAAATATGTTGGCAGTGAAGATATGAGCATCACCACCTTCTACTCAGTCTGACAGATCCTTCATAATTGTACAACTATCGTGTACTGGCATTATAAAATGATGGTCATAATTTCAACTTGGGGTAACTTGTTAAGGTAAGGGCTGTATTTTCCAGCTACCCTCTAATATAACAACTGCAGGGACTAGTCTAGGCAGTTGCCCAGAATCAACAGTAACTCAAAGGCACACACATGCACATTAATTTGCAACATGCC
Source organism: Ahaetulla prasina (assembly GCF_028640845.1). NCBI lineage: Eukaryota > Metazoa > Chordata > Lepidosauria > Squamata > Colubridae > Ahaetulla > Ahaetulla prasina. The sequence goes on from NC_080539.1 coordinate 136,067,292, forward strand.
TTTTTTGCAAATAAGATAAGAGTGCTAGACTTTATTTGAAGTATTGATGCAATCAGGAGACAATATATGAAATTTATCCCATTGTAAATGTATTCTATAATGAGCTCCTCAGTTTTTATTAAGGTTTGTGGCCTACTGTGTTGGCAGTAGAAAACAATCTTTCTTGTTTTGCACCATCAGCCCTGCTCTATTCACACATGAAGAATGAGTAAACTAGGACGCCCATATGTAACAAGGGTTTTTCCTGGAATGAATAACTCTGATCAGTGCTGAAACAAAAAAGTCAAATGAAATATAGCTTGCAGAAGACCCAGGGTGACCTTTTCCAAATCGACTGCTGTAATTTAGATAAATGCAGGTTAGTGGCCGTTACCAGTTACTGATAACAATCCCCAGCTGGCTAGGGAAAAAAATCATACACAAACATGCATACAGAAATAAACTTCTTTCAACGACACAAAATCTATGAATTGGGTTTTTAATTTATTTTAATTAAATTTTGGATGTATCTTATTATGACTGAAGAAAACTATTCAAGGTTTTAAATACTTTCTTCCCACAAATAATTAAAAGTAGTATAACTCTTTTTTAAAAAAACAACATAAAACTATTTCGTATAAGTAATGCTTCTCTGTGTAATTTCAGAGGATATTTTACACTTTTAAAATATATCATTCAGGATATATAGATAAAATTTATGTAAGGATTTAGCAACAATTATCTGCAGGTATAGTGTATGTAACTAATATCCTGTCACAAAAGTATTTAGTATTTAGGATGTGTATTATGCATTATCTCGATCTGCATGTGCTTATGTATGTATGAATGTGTGTATCTATCTGTAGGCAAACACAGTCTTCCTATGCATATAGAAATATACATAACTTTACACATATTCATGGAGAAAGAAAATCATTCAACCCTTCATTGAGTATGAAGATGTTGAGGTACGTCCTCATTAAAGGCTGAAATTAAATGCATATACATTTTACAATATCTTAAATCATCTATTTCAAGGCTAATGTATCCAAGTCCTAAAGTATGAGAGTAACTTTTCTGTTCTCTGTTTCAGTGTAGTATCAAAACAGTGATCAAATTAAATGTAAATTTGCAATAGTGGCGAATAAATGTAAATTATAACTCACAAGCCAATGCATTATAAAATGATCCACCAACTTACAGTACAAAAGTACAGATGATTGATAGGGCTGCATGAAAACAAGACATTGTATGTGCATGTGCATGTGTGTACCTGTTCAAGTGTATAATACACAATGCTGTAAATTGTTCAGTTCTCTGTGATTAGAAAGTTGGTTCACACATATATTCAGAAACAAAATTATTATTAGAAGAAATTATTACAACCCTGAGTACTGAGAGTTGGGCAGCTAATAAATTCAAATGAGAAATAACTAACTAAATAAATAGTTCTCTTATTTCCCAGGGCATCTATTTGAAGAACAACAGGAGAAAATTGGACTCTCAAAAGTGAAATCATTATATTCATAAATCAGAGGAGGCCAAGTAGTATCTTTTCAGACTAACATTTCATTAAAAGATACAGACTTTTACTCTATCTCACATGTAACTGGCTTCATCAGATGCATAGAATGTCTAAATTGATGTAGGATTTAAGTCGGGATGAGCTGGAGTTTGGAAAGGGGGGGGGAAGTCAGGGTGGTTGTGTAAAAGCAAATTACATGTGAGATAGATTGTAAGTATCTTATCAGTTAACAATTGCAATGTGTTCAGCAATCTTTCACTCAATTCTGCTGGTAAAGTACCTTCTTTTCCAAAATAGCTATTCTAAGATCTGTGGTGGAGTGTCCTTGAAGTTTGAAATGGTCTGTTGTTACTTTGTCCTTGTTTTGAGACTTGATGTTACATATATGTCTATTAATCCTTTTGTGCAAAACTTGGTGTGCAGGTCCATCAATATTCTTCTTTCAAGTCTAACTTTCGCTTCCATATAATGTCATATGGAATCCCATGATCTGCACTATTCTGATCTTCATATAGATATAGACAGATCACAGCATTTGAGCATCTGCTGTACTAAATGCCAGAACGCTTCATAACGGACCTCAGCTTTAAAATAGCAGGCCTTTAACTTCACCATGTTCACAATTAAAGAAAAAAATATTGAACACACATACATGAAAAGGTTTTAGGGTGTTTCAGAAGGTCTCGACAAACACAATAGTTCTTTGGCATATGGGTAGTCCTTGGCTTATGTCCATTCATTTAATGATGTTCAAAGTTATGGGAGTGCTGAAAACAGTGAACGTACAACTGACCCTCAAAGTTCTGGCCATCACAGTACCTCACAGTACCTCTGCAGTCATTTGATTAAGCTTTGTGAACTCAGGTGTTCAGCTTAAAATTAAAACATTGCAGGGAGTCGTGTTCAGGTGATCTCCATGTGTGACCTTCCCTCCCAGCTGGAAGGGAAAGTTGCAAGTTGTTCCAGCAAGTCCCACTAGCTTTTCTGCATTCACCTGGCTACATGCCTGCATCCCGCAGCACATCTTTGCTGTGCTTCAACACTCCCATCCCTGGCCTTCCCAGACTAATGCACACTTGCCAAGCCTTCCCAGTCTCTCCCACCCACCCTGCAGTATCGCTGCACACCTTAGCTGGAGCTTCTGGCACTTCCCACTTAACAACCCCTGGGTGTTGGAATTACAATGGCAACTGGGACTGTAGTCAGCTTGGCACTGTCAATCCCAGTCTCACTTAACCATTTTAACCTGAGAAATATCTTTATTATAATTTTTAAATTGATAAAGAACTTGTCTCACATGTAACTTGCATCTGCCTAACCACCCTGATTTCCCCATCTCCAGCTTATCCTAATGTAAAGCCTACATCAGTTTAGTCAATTGATGGATCTGATGAAGTAAGCTTAGCTCATGAAACCTTATCCATTTTAATTGAATTTATTATTCTTAAAAAGCGCTACCAAACTCCAGATTTTTTGCTACCGCAGACTCTCTTTATACAATATCTGAATTCATAAATCACAGTGATAATCCCTTATCCTCTGTTGGATGCCTGGTGCATTGGGGATGTTTAATAACATGGCTTTACTTAAAACACTCAGCTAAATGATAAGAAGTAAATAACTTGGCTCATTAAAAAGAACAACAACTACGCAGTATTTTATACTAAGGTTGAAGGCCCTCAGGTCGTAGCAACACCTAGATCAGGAAATATAAAGAAATAAATTCTTGAAAAAAAAGCAATGAGAAACCACTTCTATATCCACTGCTACCACCCCACCTCCACAACTCAGAGATGCAAAGAGAGAGAGAGGGAGGGAGGGAGGGGGAGAGAGAGAGAGAGAGAGAGAGAGAGAGAGAGAGAGGAGGGAGGAAGGGAGAGAGGGATGCAATAAACAAGGACTTTTTTCTTTCAAATAAATAGAAACAGCATCTCTAGAAATACTGAAGTCATCTATCATCCACTCTCCAGAGCTACACAGGTTTAATTTTAGCAAGCTTAATGCATCATACACTTCTAATCCATGGTATATTCCTTTCTAAAAGCCATGTTACTCTTCAAAAAAGATACTGTCAAGAGTAGGGAAAATAAAAGTTCTTGTCAGGGCCTTTCAGTATTTTGTCCCATGCAGACTCAATCAATTTATTTTTAGATCCCTTGCATAATTTCAAATGTTTCCCTTCTTTACACTAAACCACTTTTTTTATCTTTTATTTATATACTAGTGAAAGGTCCAGATCAGACTTTGTGTTTCTGGAGATTGCAAGATATCCAACAGCCAGAAGAAAAATACTGTACTGTACTATAGCCAAAACTTTCCTGTTCTAGTTGGCAAATAATATTAAGATGAACTTTTTATCATTGTTTAATTTTTAAAAACCTAGTTTGTTACTTATGCTTATTCTACATATTACAAGAAATAACAATATAAACTATAATTCAAAAAACATGATGCATTATGGGTAGTCCCCAAGTTACAACAATTGAATCCAAAATTTCCATTGCTAAGTGACACAATTGTTAAGTGACTTTTGCCCCATTTTACAATCTTTCTTGCCACCGTTGTTAAGTGAATCACTTTTTTCATTGCTGTTGTAACTTCAAACATTTGGTAAACAAATGGTTGTAAGTCAAAGACTATCTGTATTCCTGAAAAAAACAAATGAAAAAAATCTGAAACTGAGCATTTGTCCTACGCTCTTCATAGCCATACCCTAAATGTAAATTAAATCCAAAGAAACAGTCATCAAATACTACTTAAGAATATACCAACACCGTTTTAGCTTAATCTCCGTTTCATTAATAAGTCTTTTCTTGGATGGTTATATATTGCAGGGTTTCAAAAACTATACATAATTTTAGAAAAACAGTAAATAAAAGAAAATATTGCAATACACTGAAGTCGTATAAAAGAGCAAATTTGCAAGGGAAGGCTACAGCAGATAGTGTAAATTGTAAATGCCATAAATACATATTCTGAAATAAGAGGTGATTCACCAAAATATGTCTACACAGTTCACTATAGAAAACCTGTAGTCAAATTTGGCTAAAGAACTGTACACAACCCTGCTATATTATAAGCAATTGTATTTTATTGCTGACATTAGTCATACTGGGCAAGTTGCTGGATGTTATAGTACAATCATTAGGTACAAGATCACTATTTATCCTTAACATACTTTGTTCTTACTCTCATATGTTGAAATTTTAGTATGAACCAAATACTAGAAAGATATAATCAGAGGTGGGCTGCTGGGGGTTTGCAGGGGTTCAGGACAACCTCTAGCTAAGATTCTGTAAAGTTCAGAGAACCCCCAAATCCCACTCCTGGCTGGCCCCGCCCATCCTGCCCCTCCCAGGAGTCCCCACATGGTCCGTTTTGGATGCAAGTAAGTGCAGGGCACTCACGGAGGCTCAGGGAGGGCGAAAAATGGGCCTACTGGCTTCCAGAGGGCCTCCAGAGCCTGGGGAGGCCATTTTTGCCCTCCCAGAGGCTCAAGGAAAGCCTCTGGAGCCCAGGGAGGGAAAAAATGCCCCCCCCAGTGATGCAGGAGGCTGACTAGGCCACACCTACCATGGCCATGCCCACCCAGCAGAGAACCCCTTGCTAAAAAAATTTAAGTCCACCCCTGGATATAATCCAGAAAAACTTCCTCTGAATGATGAAGCAAGGCACTCTAATGTAGAAAGAAGGTGAGGCAGCAAATGGATTTGCTGAAAATATAGTTTGATATACTTTCAAATACTTTCGAAAGATATATTGATGCAAATAACAATTACTGAGAACTGATACATTTAACAAAATGACCTACATGCAACTCTTTCCTATAGATTTTCGAATGGAAAACAAGACATTTCTCAGTAAGCACATATAAGCAGATAATATCTATGTGTGCTACCTTATCTACATCTTTCATTTTTTAAGCACTGTATAGACTTGGGGTTGCTTAAAACAGTATAATCATAAATAATAAATTAAGCCAAGTTTTAATGCAATTCTGTGAACTTCAATGGATGTAGCGCTGAGGGCTAAATCAGGCCAAATCTATATTTATGCTCCAAGCTAGAATTTATATATTCCGTACACATGGGATACATAATTTAAGCAAATAAGTGTCATCACTGTTATTTTCAATACTGAAAAACACAGAAAGATCTCAATTTTTTATGAGTGAGACAGTCATATATATTTAATGGTAAATCTGTTTTCGCAACAGGAAAGCAAAGAAAGATGTTTTTATATTGTTCTAAGAAGTGTGAAATGGGGGGGAGGGCTGACAAAGTTACACGTACGTTCCCTTGCATTTAGTTATGGAACCATTGCAAACATATCTGGTTTTGTTTTTAAAAAGTAATATTACGCCTACAAAGTTTAATTTTTTCTTGAATCTTTAAACGTGAATCTATTGTGTAAATGTTTGTTGAGTTGGGTTCCTATAGTCTTGCCATTCTCAGTATTTTTTTTTCCCAGATGGAAGCTATACCCTCATGAAATGTATAAGTATTCCCAAACATTGATTCCTGTAATTAAAAGGAATACTGCAGAAAATTAATATGGCAATCCTAAACTTCAATTAGTATGAGATGATAACTTTGCAATCAGTCCTTGTGTAGTCCAGTAACATAGAAGAGCAATAAATGATTTTGGTTATTTCTAATATTTTGCAGAAATATTTTTTTTTCAAATCAAGCTTAAATCCTGCTGCCTTCATGGATATATCTATGTACCTGTCTAGTTAACCATAGAAATCAGGGATGGGTTCTACTTACTTCCACTACCGGTTCGCAACTGGAGCGCGCATGCACAGATCGTTCATGATGCCATCCAGGCGGGTGCAGCCTTCCACCGCGGTTACTACCGGTTCACAAGAACCAGACGGAACCGGGACCAATCCACCACTGATAGGATTGTTATTGTTTTCTTTTATAATGTTTTCTCAACTTCCCTGTCTAGCTTACAGCCTTTTAACTTCCTGGAATTGTCTCATTCAAGTATAGAACAAGTTTGCCTTAGCAGGTGCTGCTATCTGCTAAACCATCCAATAAGTACCTAAACAATTATTCCAAGTATATTTTCCAAGTGTGTGTTTCAAGATAAATAAAATCTATATTACAATAAATCCAAACCAACAAACACCAGTTTCTTCTACGCATACATGACAGAGATAGGATAAAATGATGTACCATGTACTTTGACAATATTCTGTGCACTTTGGAAATGCAATACATCTTTGGGGTAGACTATGTACCATATAAAAGCTGAAAATTGACCTCTTTGCACTAAATAATGGAAAAGGCCTTTCTATCCAACAAATTATGGAAAAGACATTTCTAACCAATAAATGATAGAAAAGTATAATGACATAATATTGTTATACAGGGACCAACAGATTAACTTGGCAAGAAACAGTCATTAAATGTTTTCTGGGAATAAACAGCATGAAATATGTGATCACCAATAAAATAAAAGCACACTTGGTTGGCATATTCATTATTTTTATGTTTGATCATTTTATTGTATTTATTTTATTTTACTCAATTGCTGTAGGAGCTCAAGCAGCTTTCATGGAAGGCTCCCTCATTATTATTACCACAAAACTTATCTCATGAGGTTGATTGAACATCAATTGATTGAGTGGTCAAAAGTTAGCCAAGGGGGTTTCATATCTGAAGGAAGACTTGGAACTGGATATCCCCAGTCCTAGATCAACAACTTTATCACTATACTATAACAATGGTGAATTGCCTGTCATACACCCAACACCTGATAAAGCATGCACATAGCAGGAATGTTTGTGTATCTTAATGTCTTTCAAGAACTATTTTGCATCATGTACTCTGTATGTGTAGGCTTCAACATTGTACAGAATTCTTGAAAATAAGTCCTCAGCCAACAGAACAAAGTAAGAATATGTAGTGGTTTTTTTTAAAGAAAAATATGCTTGAAATCAAATAATAATTTTCTGTGCCATTAACTAATAAAACTATAGTGCCTGGATGCTTGTATGCTTTGGAATACTGGTATTATTACATGAATAGATATTAACATATCATAGCATATTGCTATTTTCTTACCAACCATCGTATTCTACCACCACTACAACAAAAAAGCAGTGGAGACGCAAGTGGTTAGAATTCAGTATTGCAGGCTAATTCTGTCCACTGACAGGAGTACAACACTGACAGGGCTTGAAGTTGACGCAGCCTTCCATCCTTCTGAGGTCATTAAAATGAGGACTCAGATTGTTGGGGGTAATATGTTGATATTTGTAAACCACTCAGAAACTACTGTATAGCACTATAGAGCAGTATATAAATATAAGTGCTATTGATTTAGGGCAGGGGTGAAATGCTCCCGGTTCGGATCGGCTCGTGCGATCCGGTCGCAATGGCGGCTGCTAGTTCGGAGGACCGGTAGCAAAAATCCCTGGCCCCGCCCTCCCTGCCTCTGCTGAGACGCACCATCTGCAGAGGGGTTTTTTTTTACTTTTAAAAGCTGGTTTTGCTTCAGCCGAAACATGCCTTTAAAAGTAAAAAAAAAAAAGCCTTTGAGGATCTCACCTCTCAGCTGAGATTGGCAGAGCCTTTAAATTTAAAAAAAAATTTAAAGTCTCCTCTGGCGATGTCACCTGAGTTCCTCATCAGCAGAACCTTACTTGTACTCTTACTTGTAGAAAACATGTTTTCTACAAGTAAGAGTAGAGATTCTAAGGCACTTACCTGATTACTGATGAACGCATGGCTTTTTTCGCAGCCCGAAAGCAGTTTCACTTTCAGTCCAGACAGAATCATTTGCTTAACTAATCTATTTCCTCATGATAAACTAATGCTGGCTGGCTTTGCTGGCTGAGGAACTCTGGGAATCCACAATAAAATAAAATAATAAAATAAAATATTTGTGCAGCTTTCTGAGATTTGGTGTGTTTCTGTAGTGTTTCACTACACAAACAGACAAAATCTCAGCTGTATGTGGCATTTTGTGTGTGTGTGTGTGTGTAAAGTGTGAAAGTTGGTTTTTGAGCTTTTTGTGGCTGTGTGAAGTGCAGCTGCTTTTACATTGTGTGTGAGTCAGTTGTGTTGTGTTGAATTGTGTGTGTGTAAAGTGTGAAAGTTGGTTTTTGGTACCTCTTATTGTTTTTTATATTTTGTTTATTATTTTTATTATTTATTGTTATTGGCCACGCCCACCCAGTCATCTGACCACCAAGCCACGCCCACCAATTAAGCTACGGCCAGAGAACCAGTAGGGAAAATTTTAGATTTCACTCCTGATTTAGGATTGAAGCTTATTTCCAGATAGGCTTCAAAATACCAATAGTGTGACAATAAATGAGTAAATTATCTGCTTGTTAAGCAAGTCTGGTTTCCCCCAATTGATTTGGCTTGTCAGACACAACAAGGGAAATGGCAAATGGCACTTACATGACTCTGGGATGCTGAAACCATTGTAAATCCAAGCCAATTGCCAAGTGCCTGAATTTTGATCATATGACAGTGGGGACAACAGTCATTTGACTTCGTATTCTTGGTGCCATTATAACTTTGAAAGTTCTCTAAACAAATGGTTAAGGACTCCCTATAGAGAATACCATAATCTTGGACATTTATAGTGACTTTTTTATCAACATTTCCTTGTTGATAAATGATAGATATATTATCCCAACATGAATCACACCTCTTTGTAAATAATTCATAATTTCTGAAAACATGGATTTTCTACCACTATTTATTTTATGCCATACTTTCTTTTATGCTTTCTTATCACGTCTAAGATATTTTTTTAAAAAAACCATAGAAAATGTGTGCCAAAGCAGAGTAAATTGTTTTTCAAGTGTAGCTGAAAGTTTTTATTCACATGGCATGCCATATTTACTCAGCCCTTTCCCCATTAAGGAGATTAAAACTGCTTAATTCAAAAAATGTAACTTGCAGTCAGTTAATTGAAATGGAAATATTTTAATAGGCTGAAAGGCATCTTTCAGTGCATCAAGAAATAAACATGACTTCTTCCCGGGCCAAATCTAGCAATCATTAATTTATTTAGTCCTGTTTCAATCTGATAATACTTTTAGAAAACCTTACACAACCACATTAGCATACACTATCAGCTCAGGAAAGAGAAAAGGAAACCATCCTGAAGCAATGTACTGGTTACCAAATTTAAGGGAAGCAAACCTGCTCAGAACAACGAACATTGATGCACATAAGTAGTGTCTGCTGTCTAACTACATATTCGTCTCATCACAAGGGCTGGCACTAGTTCATTACAGCTTTGCCCTGGGGTGCCCGTTATAAAGCAACGAAAAGTGACTGCTCAGAGGATACCAAATGATGAGGTCAGATAGGGAAACATGTCAGATAAAGTATAGATAAAGAGACAGAGCAGAGAATTGCCTGGGGGAAAACAATTATTACTAATGATTGGGTTGCTAGTTGATATATAAAGCAGCTCCCTATGATTAAAACTTTAACTACCTAAAGCCTCAACTAGCAAAATGTGCAGCTTCTCTGACTGCCAGATTTTATTCAAGGCATAAACTCTTGTGAGATGCAGCCTAGTTCATCAGACGTATATGATCTACAGCTCGCAGAAGCTAAAGCCTTTTAATAAAACATGTTAGTCAGAAAAGGTGATCCCAGCCTCCTCCTGATTTTTTGTTTTTTTACCACTGTAGACTAACACTCTCTACCCACAAAATATGTTTCCAGTTTTCATGAAGACCCAGAGCAAAGAGTATTAGGACAATGGCAGTCTTCTGTATGAAAGCATTTCCATGCTCATCAACCATTTCGTGTGAAAATTTGATTTGTGCATTTAATATCCGCAAAATATTTATATTTCAACAATTTATTTTTAAATATTTGATGTCCTATTTAAATATACATAAAATATTTAAAAATCTTATTTTAAAGTTCTCTGGTCAGGCTTCACTCAGTACCTCAGTACCCTGTTTTCCCCAAAATAAGACATCCCCTGCAGTGGGGGGTTTGAAAATTTTTTACTACCAGTTCTGTGGCCGCGGCATGGTGGGTGTGGCATGGCTTGGTGGGCATGGCTTGGTGAGCATGGCAGGCATCCCAAAGAATGAACTCATGAGCACCATGCTTTCTGAATCCACCTATTTCTCCTCTTGCTTTCTTGTGGGTGGGGGTGGAAGACAGAGATGGATTTCAATTTTTTTTACTACCGGTTCTGTGGGCGTGGCAGGGGGTACTGTACAGGATACTGTAAAATCTCCATTCCCTCCCCACTCCAGGGGAAGGATACTGCAAAATCCCCATTCCCTCCCAATCAGCTGGGATTTGGGAGGCAGACAATAGATGGAGGTGGGGTCAGTCAGAATTTTTACTACCACTTCTCTAAATTACTCAAAATTTCTGCTACCAGGTCTCCAGAACTGGTCAGAACCTGCTGAAACTCACCTCTGATCCCCTGATAATAAGCCCAGTCGGGCTTTTGAGTGCATGGCAATAAGGCCAAACTGCCCAAGGAGCTGCTGATCCAATTCTACAGAGGAATTATTGAGTCTGTCATTTGCACCTCTATAACTGTCTGGTTCGGTTCTGCAACCCAACAAGAAAAACACAGACTTCAGAGGATAATTAGAACTGCAGAAAAAATAATTGCTACCAACTTGCCTTCCATTGAGGACCTGTATACTGCACGAATCAAGAAGAGGGCCGTGAAAATATTTGCAGATCCCTCGCATCCTGGACATAAACTGTTTCAACTCCTACCCTCAAAATGACGCTATAGAGCACTGCACACCAGAACAACTAGACACAAGAACAGTTTTTTCCCGAAGGCCGTCACTCTGCTAAACAAATAATTCCCTCAACACTGTCAGACTATTTACTGAATCTGCACTACTATTAATCGTTTCATAGTTCCCATCACCAATCTCTTTCCACTTATGACTGTATGACTATAACTTGTTGCTGGCAATCCTTATGATTTATATTGATATATTGATCATCAATTGTGTTGTAAATGTTGTACCTTGATGAACGTATCTTTTCTTTTATGTACACTGAGAGCATATGCACCAAGACAAATTCCTTGTGTGTCCAATCACACTTGGCCAATAAAATTCTATTCTATTCTATTCTATTCTATTCTATTCTATTCTATTCTATTCTATTCTATTCTATTATTTCAGGGTTCAAATATATATATATATATATATAAAAGACAGGGTCTTATTTTCGGGAAAACACGGTAATATCAGAGGCATGGAGAACGAGTGTGGTGAGAAAGGCATGGGACCGGGTTACCTGAGGAACTGGCTCATCCCAATTACATTATCCCATCTGACTAAATGAGCCAGGGAAGGTATGTTGCGGATCCCATCAGTTAAAGAAGGATCCAAGAAGGGAGTCTTCACTGTCATTGCCCCACCCTTTGGAACATCTTATCCCCAGAGTTGAGGGGACCATCATTCTTCTGGTCTGCTGAGAGAGTGTTAAAACATGGTTCTGCCAATTGGGGTCAAAGAGGGATATGAGACCCTCGGGGATGGGTGATCATGTACGGGTCACTCTCCCTCCCTTTTTTTAATATTTCAATTTTACTTGTAACTTTGTTCTTCATTCTGTTTTATCTCTGATTTTTATGATGTTTTGAACTACTTTTTGTGTTTTATTGTAAACCTAGGGTCACATTTATTGTAAGCATAGAGTCATTTAGATGAGATGGGTGATGTAGAAATAAGAGATCTTGGGTATCTTTACAATAAAAAAACCCCATATAGCTACAGGTAAATACTAATTTCAGACCAGCTTTAATATGTTATAATGTTTTCATTTCCAGAGCTGCAAAATAAAAAAGGAGCTACCATTACCTCCTCCTAGCCTTCACGGGCTACATCCAAATTCCTTTATAAAATATACACAACACAGATACACACTCTAGAATACTGGAAACAGTCTGAACTGTTTGCTGTGCTGTACATCACTCCACCTTTGTAGAACTAGTATAACATAGAATTTCAGTTTTCACCTCATTTATTGCAATGCACATATAATAATGATGTTTTTCAGCATTACCTGCTCATCTGCCTTGCTTCAAAAGTCATCACTCTGGTAAGAAGTTTGAATATTAGAAATTCCTACCCTGAAATACAAACACTACACTTAAATCTAAAAAGCCTGAACAATGATGGTGATGAGTTTGCTTTCCTTATCAACAGTTTCTTTTGCCAATCAGCGTACGTACAGTATGATGTATTCCTGTGATGGTTTATTCATTATTTTAGAAAGTAATGAATGGTACAACACAAGCGGCAAACAAATGGGCAGAATGGTTTTTCTTTTTAACTTTAAGAAAAGAAGTCTGGGATTGTGTCTCAGCAGAACAAGGCGTATATGGCATCAGTTCACTTTTCCTAGGCTTCAAGCCAATGAGTAAACATTATGTCTTCTATTTACCACCTTTAGAAACAGCATTTTTCCTTTGCATCTGTTATTTATAGATTATTATTCTTATCATTAGTAGATCTTTGCCTTATCAGGAAAATCTCCCGTTACCTAATTCATTTCATCCGGGTTTTTGTTCATCTCCCTTTTTCTTGGTCTCAATAAAGCTTCTGCGGAAACTTCAACAATTCAGCAGTATAGAATAGAACATGGCATCTAGAGCAGTTGTGGGCTGCTACCGGTTCGCCCCAGTTCGGGGCGAAACAGTAGCAGCAGCGGCGGGAGGCTCCGCCTGCCCACTCGGATGTCATCAAATACGTTCTGTGCACGTGCAGAAGCTTCTGTGCATCCGCAGAAGTGGCACGCGAGTGAACCAGTAGCAAAGGTAAGTGAAACTCACCACTGATCTAGAACTGCAAAAGGAAGGGGGAAACAATCTGAGGAACCATTTTGTGAATGTGCTTTCTTCTAAGCCAGAGGTACACAGTTGCAGCTCTCCCAAATGTGGGGGATCATCTTCAAAGCCCTGCAAAGTTGTCATTCAATTTTATTTGATACAAAGGTGGGCCTTAACCACATGAAGGGTAATCATGTTAATTGCATTTAATTTATTCATTTTTGTAATGACATCATATTTAGATTATGATTTGCTTCTGCTCACTTGTATTTTGGGGGTGGGAAAAAGAGATTGGGCCCCAGTATAACATTTAAACCCTAAATGTAGCTACAGCTTTATACCTCCTTATATTTACTCATATAAGTGTTTATATACTATATAATCTTTTTGTATGATGCCTACATATATTGTTGTGACAAAATAAATAAATAAAAAATAAAGATATGGTTGCCTTTGTTTATAACTCTTTGGCTCTCACCATACCCGATGAAATACCAGTTCATGGATCGTGGGAATTCCATGGCAGAGGTAAATTTAACCTCACAGACTTAATTAAACTGACCTCCACTCAGTCAACTGTATTGTGAGAATACCTAACTCACTGAGCAAACCTATTACTGGAGAAGGTGCTTTTTTTCAAGAGGCAAAGGAAAACTTTCTGGTTTTTCTTTGAAGACGTTTCGCTTCTCATCTAAGAAGCTTCTTCAGAACTGATTGATAATGGGGAATGGAAGAAGCTTCTTGGATGAGAAGCGAAACGTCTTCAAAGGAAAACCAGAAAATCCAACTGCCTCTTGAAAAAAAGCACCTTTCGGACAGCCATGACCTGGATGACTGAGAATCTCCATAGACATTCCATTACTGAATACATCTCCTAAGCATTGATTGAAGCATTTAAGAGTTACAAATTCCCAAAATGTCTCTGTTCGGTGTGGTGCAGTCTTATAGGCATATGGATGGTTGAATAATGGATTAGTTGCAAGGAACTGAGAATGTCTTTGAGGACTCTACAAAGGTGCAGCTAGTCCAGAAAATTCTGGTAGAAAGAATGTATAGATAAACATTTAATTCAAAACAGTGCCTCTTTTTTGTTGGGATTAATTGACAGTCAATTACAAAAGAGTCATATGAGATTATTTTTAAGTGTGATTAATGTGGCGAGAGTAATATATGCACAAAAATGGAAATGAATATCCACGATGGAAGAATGGTTGGAGAAAATGACAGAGCTAGCAGAGATGGCCAAATTGTTTGATTAGAAAAAGATCAACAGCAACATTTATCAGTGATTGGAAGCCCCTTATAGACTTTTTGCTGAAGAAGCCAAAAATGAGCCTGTGATTTATGAGCTTGAAGATTCGAAAGAGTAGCTTATGGAAAAAAGAAAATTATGATGTGACAGTAAGAGAGAGGAAAGGCGGGAAAAGAGAGAAGAGTAAAATATAAATGCATTTATAACTGTAATCAAAAGGAGTGGAAACCACTTTTTAAATAATATTTTCTTTTCTATTTGTATCTCTCTGTTACTTATTCACTATTCTTCATTTTTTTGCTTTCTAATATTTGTATTGTTTTTATGCTTCCGCCGCGAGCTTAAGACACATCTATTTATTTGCGCAGGACTGGACTAGAATTTTTAAATCTTGAATTTGGTTTTAATGGGGTTTTATTATTTGTATTTCTATTTTAAACATTCGGCCATATTTAATAAGTTTTTTAAATTGTTGTTTTATCCTGTATTTATATGTATGTTTTATTCTGGCTGTAAACCGCCCTGAGTCCCTAGGGAGATAGGGCGGTATAAAAATGCGGAAAATAATAATAATAATAATAAAAAAATCTTCAATTAACTTAATTAATCAAATTAACAAAAAGAAAGCTGCAACTGGTCCAGAATGCAGCAGGGTGAGCAATTATGTACCGGTAGTTCTTGACTTAGAACAGTTCATTTAATGACCATTCAAAATTACAATGGCACTGAAAAAAGTGACTTACGACCATTTTTCACACTTACAACCGTTGTAGCATTCCCCATGATCATGTGACCAAAAT
This sequence comes from Ahaetulla prasina, assembly GCF_028640845.1. Classification (NCBI taxonomy): domain Eukaryota; kingdom Metazoa; phylum Chordata; class Lepidosauria; order Squamata; family Colubridae; genus Ahaetulla; species Ahaetulla prasina. The sequence goes on from NC_080539.1 coordinate 136,082,659, forward strand.
TCAAGTGCTTGGCAACTGGTTCATACTTATGACTGTTGCTGTGCCTCAAGGTCATGTGATCCCCTTTTGTGACCTTCTGACAAGTAAAGACAATGGGGAAGCCAGATTCACTTAACAACCGGATTACTCACTTATCATCTGCAGTGATTCACTTAACAACTGTGGCAACAAAGGTCGTAAAATGGGGCAAAACTCACTTAAGAAATGTCTCACTTAACAACAGAAATTTTGGGCTCAATTGTGGTAGTAAGTCGAGGACTACTGTAGTACTCCATGAGTTGAATTATCTAATCTCAGTGTGCTTCTGGATGTCACTTGTCACATACTACAATAGAGAACCTCCCTCTAGTTCCTGACCACAAAATAGTTAGTCCCCCAGTCAATGCAATAATATGCTGCCATGATCATGTGATGTGCAGATTTGACTGGCTGAACAGCTGACTGTGATAAGAACAGTATAAGAAGATGGCCTTTGTGTATCTCCTATATGGATTCCCCACCCCCATTACACCAAATCATAAATTTGCAACTAAATTTTTCAAAATGGTGTTCTTTTCTTTTTATACTTATAGATACCTATTTTCTTTCAGTTCTTTTTTTTTCTTTTTTTCTCTCTCTTAGTTTTTATCGTATTGTTTTATTCAAACCCTTAGTAAAATTATTTGAAAAAGGAGTTTTAAAATGGTGACAGTAGCCTTCTTAGAGACTTAGGGAATCCGTATGTCCATGAATATACTGTATTATGTCTTTTGGGAAATAGATCTTGCAAAACAACACTTTATATATCGAGAAGAAATGTTGCATTTATAAAAGTTCCAAGGTTTCCAAAAACTTAAAAGCAGAAGGAAAACCAAAACTAGACCTGGTATTCTGGTTAAATTAACATTAGCATGAAATTCAGAGACATCAAAGGAAGCCATGATTATGTCTGTAGAAGTGCTCCCTTGTTACATTTGCAGACAGTTGGGGACAATCTTTGTAACAGCTGCACTGATCCTGTTTCACTATTTTGGGGAAGGGTGCATTTGCACAACCCAGAAGGGATTGTGTATGCATATGTGTGTGTTTTGTTAGTGCATTTATTATAAAAGAGAGGGAAAACAATGGTGATGCAAATTTTCTATTCCATTATGTGACAAGGTTGTTTTTTTGTGTGTGATAAAGGTTGGAAGTCATTTCTTTACATATTTCTTTTCTCTTTATTATAGTCTTACTTTTGTCCTTTTTTCTTGTATTTTCTACTCCTTTAATTTGTATTAAACATTATTACTATAATGAAAATGCTTAACAAAAATTATATACAAAAAAGATTTTAAAGCCTTTAGAGTGATGTTGAGTGTTCAATGAAACAAAATCAAAGTTGAATACAGAAACAAGAAATTAGACTCCTTTATTTTGCTTTTGCTGCAAGCCTAAAGCATCACCTCATTTGCAGTATTTATGAACTAAATTCTCCATTAGCTTTTGCTATGCAAATGTCAATTACTTTTTTTCTTCACTGCTGTACAGTTCTCTGTTCATCACACATTAAACTTTTAAATCTAGCTTTTGAAGTTTCTGAACCAATGTTTAATACATTTTCATGGCAGAAACCCTATCAGTTTTCACTGTTCGTTTCAGTTGTTTAGTTATGGATGTTTTGAACTATAGTTGAAAGTCCTTTCTGCAAATCAAACAGAAACAAACAGCACTCTTGTAATGTATACAATAGTTTTGCATATTTGATCAAATACTCAAAATCTACCAAGCAAATGCAATTTAATATTCATTTGTAGAACAGCAAACCCTTTACTGTCAGCATTTAGGGTCATTCTTTTTGTGGAAAATCAGAGGGAAGGTTTTAAGGAGCCTTTCTCTTTGAAATACAATCCCTATGCGCATCTATTCAGTAATAGTCTTCAGGAAAGTAAGCAGAAAAGGAACTTTGATTATGTGCCATCAAGTTGATGCCAACTCTTAGCAATAATCTGCCCTTATCCTGGTCCTTCACATCTTCCAATGGTGCACCCATCACAGCAGTAACTCAGTCTATCCACATTGCTGCTGGTCTTTCCCTTCTCCTCTTTACCAACTAAAGAGCCTTCTCCAGAGAGTTAGACCTTCATGCAATATTTCCAAAGTATGATCATTTGAGCTTGGTCATTTGTGCCTTAGGTGAGAACTCTTGATCACTCCATTTGTTTTCTTGATTGTCATGATATATTCAGGAGTTTTCTCTACAACAAAGTTCAAAAGCATTAATTCTCTTCCTATCCAGCCTCTTCAAAGTCCAAATATTGTTTTAATAGCGTGTCAAAAGAAAAACATTGCCTGAATGATTTTGACCTTTGTAACAATACACACACACACACACACATACATATATGTTTTCGTAGGTTTTCACGGGTATATGTATGTAGGTTTTGGTATGTTTGGGTCTTTTCCCGTATAAGATTGGAAGTATTTAGGCAATGTTTCGATGAGATCTCACTCATCATCTTCAGGCTTTGGGTTTGTTCTTATGTGAGCAAAGTGTGGATTTTAACTGCTATTTCTCTATAAATACTGTGGGGGGTGTTTTTTGAATTGCAGGCCTAGCTGTTGCAAGCTGATTGGTTGGCTGTGTTGCTACATATTGATTGGTTAATGGAGTTTTTTTAATAGCTGGCCTAGCTGTTGCAAGCTGATTGGTTGGCTGTGTTGCTAATTGGTTAATGGGGTTGATGTTTGTGTGGGAAGTAGCATTTTGGGCCCTGGTCTGGTTCTGAGTTCGAGGTTCTATTATGTGTTGATGTTTGTGTGGGGAGTAGTATTTGGGGGCCTGGTCTGGTTCCGAGTTCGAGGTCTTGTCATGTGTGGGTGTTTGTGTGGGAAGTAGCATTTTGGGCTCTGGTCTGGTTCCGAGTTCGAGGTCCTGTCGTATGTTGGTGTCAATTTTTGTAGCTGGGATTCGTTTCTTGACTAGTGCTAGTTTCCAGATGTTTGGTAAGTGGGAGGTATCGTCACATTTATTCATGTTATGGGGGTGTTTCTCTATTTCTATGGCTTCCATAATTATTCTCTTGTGATAGTGTTCAGTTTTGGAGATTAATTTGGTTCCTTCAAAATCAATGTCATGTCCTGTTGCTTTAAGGTGTTGGAAAAGAGATGAAGTTTTTTCTTCTTTTCTTATTGCAATCTTGTGTTCTGCTATGCGTGCATTTATTCTCCTATTAGTTTGTCCAATGTATGTTGCTGGGCAGATTTTGCAAGGTATTTCATAGACTCCTTGGTTTTCTAGCTGGATCTTGTCTTTGGGATTTCTTAAGATGTTGGCTATTTTTTGGTCTGTGCAGAAGGCTGTCTTGATGTTGTGTTTGTGGAAAATTTTGCTGATTTTATCTGTAGTGCCTTTGATGTATGGGAGGATGGCGATGTCATTGTTTTGTTCTGTGTCTTGGTTTTTGGGTTGAGTGTCTCTTTGGATTAGGTTTGTAATTGTGTTTCTTTGTAAAAAAAAACAAAAAACCACCAGTATTTATAGAAAAACAGCAGTTAAAATGCACACTTTGCTCACATAAGAACAAAGCCAAAGCCTGAAGATGATGAGTGAGATCTCATCGAAACATTGCCTAAATACTTCCAATCTTACACGGGAAAAGACCCGAACATACCAAAACCTGCATATATATCTATATCTATATCTATATCTATATCTATATCTATCTATCTATCTATCTATCTATCTATCTAGGTCTTTGGTTATTCGGGTTTTCATTTTTGGATGTTCAAAAAAAAACCCATCCAATCAGAGCACAGCCAAGCTCTCACCCAATCAGTTCAAACCCCCACTAGCAGTTAAAAGGAAGAAACAGCTGCGATCACACATTGCTCCCAGAAGCACGAAATTGAAGCCTGAAGATGACGAATGAAACTTCGTCGAAACATCGCCAAGACACTTCCAATTTTACGCGGGAGAAAACCCAAATAGCCAAAGACCTACATACAAACACCCGCGAAAACCTCAGAAAACATACATACACACAAACACACACACACACACACACCATATATATATAAAAGAATATCTTTCCCAAGGCCTTGAAAAAATAATGTATTGTCTTCCTCAGACATTTCTGACACCTCCTTTTCCACGTAAAGGTCTAATCTGTGTTGGGGGATCCTAGATACAACAACTTTAATCTTTAAAAAATAATAATAAGGTTATCACTATATAAAACAATTAGCAAAATAAAACTTTTTTTCCAGATTTAGCTTCTATGAAAACCCCTGGGGAGTATAACTTTGTGATTTAATGTATTCAACCTTTTCAGCTCAGAAAATAAGACTTGTTAAACTTTGTGTATGAACAACTATATATATATTAACTTGTCCCAAAGGCTCTAGTTCAAGCATTCAGTCTCAAATCCATTTCTAACAGGGTTCTCTATATATGCTTTCTGTCACACAAGGCAAAGAAGTATAACAGCAACAGATTCTACATGCTTCAGTCAATGTAATTCAAAATCAGCAGTACTTATAATATTCCCCCCCCAAAAAAAAACAGCTGTTGCAGTGATATGTATAATGCTGTCCATATCTAGAATTGCTATTCATATGACTGTCTTTATTTATCAGGTCATAGCTTCCTTCATCATACTGTCAACAGATGTTTGGGTCAGTAATTGTCATGAGAAGTCAGCTGAAACATTTGTCACTAGACTAGGCCCAATTTAAATTATGTTTAAGATTGTAGATTATGTTTAAGATGTACTGTAATTTTCCTTCGTTTTGCTTCAAAAAGTGGGATTGCACTGAGGTCTTCAATCACAGTATTAAGTTACATCACTGAAAGAAATCCCACGAAAGTTAAAAGTTGATAATACCCTACCAAACAGCCAGAGATTTGCAGAGTTGTGCTGCATCTGGTGTTCTGAGCTGTTAATGTTTGCAACATCACTTATAAAAAAAGAGAAAACCAGGATTTCCTCTGCATTTTTATCTGAAAGAGTTACACCTATTATACATTATAGGTGAAGTTGGGATTAAACTAAATGTAGCAGGAAAAAGACAAACATGCTTGAGCTGGGTTGTTTCCTTGTAGATGTTTCAGTACCCAATGTTACCTACTTGGGTAATGAAATGTCCACAAGAAATCTAGATGAGATGGCACATAAATCTAATCAATCAATCAATCAATCAATCAATCAAATAAATAAATAAATAAATAAATAAATAAATAAATAAATAAATAAATAAATAAATAAATAAACAAATTCAACCAAACTCAGAGAGTACAAAGGACCCCAAAGGTAATGCTTCTTGGTACATAGTTAATACAAAATAGAATTTCTTTGGGTTGGCCTCTAAACAATATATGTTGTCAATTACTCTTTAATTCAATAAAGAATCTCACTGATGGACAAACGGTAAAGGCAATAAGAACTAAAAATTCAGATTAAAAATCCCAAATTGCAGATATATGCTTTTAATGATAAATTCCAAAAACCTCATGAATTTACCTCTTTTGGTTATATGATTCATTCTGCATTCATTGGATGTTCTGCATACTTCTTTCTAAAGACAATGTGTAGACTTGAAGGCAAAAAAGTCTACAGAATTTTACTAGCTATAAGTTTTATCTGAAGGTAGTAAAATCATCTTACTATTGTAGGGTATAATTTTATAGTAAACAAGAGGAGTTTTGATCTTGTGCTTATTCAAACTTAGTAGTTTGTTGTTTATAAAAAACTGTATATACCATCTTAATCAATAATGCTTAGCATTAGCAATAACTTATTTTCTGCCAGGTGACATCAAAATTAACAAAGACTAAAAGAAAGGCCTAATAAGAAAAGTATAATTATTATTATTAACAACAGGTGATAACATAAAAACATTGCAAATAAAGCATTTGAAAATCTTGTAATTCTTAAAAAAAGCCTGATATTTTGGCAGTACCTAAAGGTAAGAAAAATTCCAGTGATTATAAAGAGGTCAAAAAGGCTGGGTGAGATTTTAGGTAGTCTCAAGAGATGGAGTTCAAAACTCCAAAACATCCAGTTTTGGATAGCATTTGTCTTCTGGCAAACAATCCAGAAAGAATTAACCTTTCCATGTTTTTTCTTTTTCTTAAAGAAGAAGAAAAAAATGGTTAATTGCATTCCAAACACAAATTGCAAACAACATGAAATAACTTGTGGTATTTATAACTCCTCTGACCTTGATTTTTTTTTTTACATATATGCTTTCCAGAAACATTTGCAATCAAATATACCAGAAGAATCAAGCTGTCTTTTTAAAATGCATGGCCTGGATCTTCCCCCAGTCATTATCTTTTATGTATTCATTGTAGTTAAAAATGAGTACCTATGGCAGGGCTACAGTCTTTTCAAACAATCCCCTCAGTGCTTAGGATATCAACTATCCAGAAAACTTTTAAGAGCTGGAAGGCTGGAAAGGCAGTCAAAGCATTGCAACAAGATTCAGTATTTTTTGCAGCAAAACTCAGTTCAGTGCTCAGATTTATAAAGTAAAAACAGCAGTATTTTTCTAAGTAAATAAATAAAGCAGTATGAATTAAACTAAACTGTTCTGTGTACAGTACGGTAGAGCTGTGCCAAGCTGCCAAAGAGAGGTTTTGATTTGGCAAACATTAGATCAAATCACACCATCAGCATAGGTGTGAAACTAATGGGGATCTTGTTTTATGCAGCAGGGTAAATTAGGTTCATAAGCCAATGTGATGGTTTTTCTGCTGCTTCTGGGATTATTGTTGGAATTATTGTTGTAACTGTGCTAAAACATATGAGAAATGTTGGGGACTGAATGGTGATGGGTTTTGTCATGAGTAGCTGGTTTATAAATGAAATTTATTTGCTCCCTCAAATAGTAATTCTAATAATTTTGAAAGACTTACATGACCATCCATTTTATATGCCACAACACTTTCCTACCAGTGCTATACTGTGGTACTCAAATTGAACTAAATGGCACTTCTTTCATTTGTCTAGTACTCAGCATCTTGGATATGGTGAACCATATTTTTTTCTCTCTTTGAGCTAATAAAGTGTTTTGCTTCTCTGCTGCTCTTGCTAATGCAGCCCAGAATTCAACTTGGCTCTCAGGATTCGAGGCTGATCAAATACAATGTGTCCTGTGGGACAAGTTGTACTTTTAATTCTGCAAGATTGGGGCAAGTTTACATCTAATGACAATGAGTGAATGGATGCCAAATTAACAGAAGCAGTGACCCAAACAATATCTGTAGCCTTGCCACCTTTTATTCTTCTAAGAATAAAAGGTGGCAAGGCTACAGATGTTGTTTCCAAAGAGTGAGAATGGCGTCTATATCACACTATACCAGCTTCTTTCTACTGTCTGGATTAATAACTGAGTTCTAGTCAAAGAAGGCTAAACTTTGCTGTGTGCCTCTCCTGGTTGACATCCCAATGAAGCCACAGATCAGGAGGGAGGGGGAGAGCTTGCCAACCAGGTACAGTAATTTTTTGGTTAACCCACAACCCTCACTAATTTGAGGCAGGAAAGCTCTGACAGATATCTGACTACATACAAAAAAAGTAAAGACACCTCTGTAACCTTGATACCCCAAAAATATGAAATTAGGCAGGGGAATAAGTCAGTTCATTTCTGGTATGTGTAGATAAGATTAAATATAATTTCCGAGATATGCAAGCTTGTGCGAAATCATTTACATATTTAATATAAAATGAAATACATTTCATAAGGTGTCAAAGCATGGCCACCTTGTCATAGGATTGTTGCTGGCTTTCAAGATTACAATCCAAATAGTTAACTTAATACAGAACACCCAGAATGATATTTTGACATGATGAAAATAGGATAAAAAGGTTCAAATTAATTAGTCTTTTCATTTATGCTGCTTTTCTAAAGCCTTTTATTCCTCTTCAACAAGCCTCAATGTTTTGTTCATTATTTAGATGGGATTTGTCTCTCACAATGCTTTCTTTAAAAGATTTATTTTACTTACTTTCCTAACCTTATTAGAAAACACTGCATTTATTAAAGGCATCCTGGTAAGCCCCTCCCATACACAGTATAATTAATTGGTGATTCTTCTCTTGTTCCTGTGGAAAAAAAATACCGTAAATATTGACTGTGCCATATTTTATCTTACAAAGAGCATGCTCAGATCAACAGAGTCATGATACACATCTAAGATGTACTACTATGTTTCTGTGAAAATACCTGCCTCAGCCCTTTCTGATTTTCTTTCCCAAGTGATATGAGACCAACTGTTTTTAGTTCGGTAGACTGTTAAAGTGCATTTATACAGTATATACAGTACTTATTGGCTTAAAACTAAATAAAGTTCCCCATGAGGATTCTCTACAGTACAAATTCCACTGAGGTAAATAAAAATCCACAACAGAAGTAATTGGCGTCAAACTACATCTGTTAGGAATCATAATGAAACTGTACTACCTCACAGAGAATCATGCCTGTGTATTACTGTTATATGCAGTCTTTAGAAGTTTTGGGAGGGAACTACTATTCTCTCTGTTTTGTTTTGTTTTATTGTTGTGACTGAACTCACCTGTTGTGACATGGCTTCACCTAGTATTTTTTAAAAGCTATTTTACAGATTTATTCATCCAAAATGTTTTGCAACACTGTATGCTTGGAGCATTGAATTTGCAAGCGTATTCAAACAGGATCTCTGTACAAACAAGATTGCATTATTTGAAAAAAAATTAAAGGGAGTCAACTCTGTGGATAATAAGCAAAACCCCACATTTCAAATAAGCTAATGGACAAATAGAAAAAACCCCAGCATGTGATGGCTTTCAATACAATGTTTCAAAAGGGAAATAATACTACGGGTAAGCTTATTTTGAATAGTGGTCCACTAAACTAACTTTATTGCTTGCATCCTTACAATTTATACTGATATTGATTGTTTCCTGATTGCTTATTTGTAGCCTATGACTATCATTAAGTGTTGTATCATTAAGTGTTAAATTTATACCCTATGACTATCACTAAATGTTGTAAGTGTTGTACCTTGATGAAGGTATCTTTTATGTACATGCACCAAGACAAATTCCTCGTGTGTCCAATCACACTTGGCCAATAAAATTCTATTCTATTCTAAACTGTGTGAAAAGGGAAGTTACTTGCAGGTGACTAAATGAAACAGAAGCAACAATGAGAAAAATATCAATAGTCATGCAGTGTTTTAGATCTAATTGCCAAAGAATGTTTTTCAATACTTGGGAAAGCAAGCATGGTATCTGACTGCAACACTATAAAGCAGATACACTATTTAGTTTGAATGAAGGCAAATATACTTGTTCCAGGATAATGTTGTAGGATCCAATCTGGGTCGGTCACCAGGACCAGAGGTTTTGTCTTCCGAGCTTTCAGACTTGTGATGAAGCCTGAGGATGACCTCCAGCACGAGTTTGAAATCTCAGAAGACACTTGTGTTTCCATATGTACCATACTGGGGGCTGATACTGAAGCCGTGCTACCTTAATAATATTCAGAAAGCCGTATTTCCATCTTAAGGAATAAAAAATATGAGTGACCAAATGTAGCAACAACGCCTTCAGGATGTTCAGTATTAGATGTTACATGTATTAGATGTTTACTTCAGTATTAGATGTTACATGTTACATGTATTAGATTAATACTTCAGTATTAGATGTTACATGTTTCAGGTATTTTTAAAGAGACAATTTTAACAGTGAAAGCAAGCTTTAATATTGCTTGAATTCAGATATTTTCTAATTACTAAAATGAGAGATAAAGATGAAGGGGAAAAATAGCATAGGCAGAAACTTTGTTGAGGATGACATTCTCTTAAGCCTTATTATTTTCTTTATGCAACCATCTGTTTCCTGTTCTTAGAATGTTCTTATAATACTAGCTATCAAAATTCTGTATCACTGCCCCACTTTTAAGAGTGCTCCAGACCTTCACACCTCTGTCTTATAGCTTTTGGACCCTCAAAACATCTGCATTGAGATTTTGGAAGCATGCAATGTCTACACAGCCTTAACGGATATATTCAAAAAAGAAAAGAAGAAAAAATGTCATTACACTTCTGGCTAAATATAATATCTTTTCATTTCATGAAAACTGAAGTGGAATTTTTTTTTATTCAAAACCTTTATGACGCCAAGGTCATTTGTTGATCTGGAGTCTGGTGTCGTCAGTTTGTTGACAATACCCAATTTTACATCTTGGTCTTTGGCCATATAAGAAATATTACCCTATACCCAAATCCTGTTAGGTTTCTGCAAAACTGTAAAGTCCTGGTTCTTTCAACAGGATTTGGGGTAGGGTGAAGTGATCTGCTTTCTGATGATTGCTTCTGGGTAATATGTGTGTGCTTTCTATCCTCTCTATATGCATCCTGTATTCTTTATGACTTTCTATTTTGTTAGCTTTAATTATTTTTACTTGATGTAACCGAGGTGGCATATGAATTAAGAACTAAAAAAACAAAATCAATATAGCAACAGCCATATTCTCAGCTTGCATTCTTAGTATATTTTCCTTTTTTCTTCTTAGGAATACCAGTTAACAAGCCATTTACAAATGTGATTAGAAAAGGAAATATGCCAACTCAGTGTCCTTTTAAAGGTGTTGAGCACAGTTCAAGCAAGATGATATTCCATTGTCTCCCAGTGCTCAAAACATGTGGAGACCAGATTCTTATGGTCCCCTCATGAGGAGCAACTGTGTGGAGCACTTTTTGTGTGCTTCAAAGGATTTCAAATCCTTTCCTTGTCTGAAGAAATATGAAGGCCCTTTCTTTTTTCCACCACAGCCAGCTTTGCTTTTTGTAGAGTCATCTTCAGCCCACCATATCTTCCCTGAAGTCATGCACGTTTGCTTTGATGCCCAGAATACAAGACCAACCACATGGCACATCCCGCCATACATCAAAAGCATTTCAGAAACTGTAGAACGCATTGGATTTTAAAAATAAATATAATATAGAATTCAGTCATTCCTAAACTTTAAATCAATGTATGGATTTAGGCTACATCCAAAATTTAGATTTCTCTCTATTTATAGACAGTATTTTAACTTCATGAGCTATTTAAATTTGTTTGTTTTTTTGTCTCTTCTACAAATTCTCTTTTTATGAGCTATTTAAATGTCAGTGGTAATGATTTCATTTATTATAACTTCTAATTTCAGTAAATAATATATTCTTAGCTTAAAGCTTAATGGTGATTTTATTTTATGATTCATAAGTAATTATGATATATTAGAAAGTTATAATCATTGGATCCTAGAACACTTGTTGGCTTATTTCAATTTTACTATTTGTATGTTATTCTGTTATTCATTTTTATCTTTTATCACTTTCTATTCATATTCCTCTAAAAAGCATAACAACAACAACAACAACAACAACACATCAAGAAATTGCAGCTTCCTGCAATAACACCAGCGGGACTGCAAAAAACTGCACTACTCGGAACATCATATATTTTAAGAAGTTTAACCTTCTTAAGCCCAGCATCCTAGGTTGATACCTAGGATGCTGGCAGCAACCCGTTATCAACCATTAGCACTAGTCAATCCTATTTGTGACACATTTTTAAATGTTCAGTTGACTGATTTTCATGTTTAATGAATAAAAGAGATGATAATAATAATAAAAATTTAAAAAACCTCATTTGATATTATAAAAATAACTCCTGTAGCTTAATTTTAACAATTTAATTCCTAGAAAGATTGCTAACATTTTTTCCTTATTTAGGGTCCTTGAAGTATAAGGCAATTCTAAGCTCTGTCTGTTCAATGCAAATGTGGTTAAGACCTACATGAAGTGAGTATTTCATGCATGTAAATTATGTGCTGTATACCATGTTTTCCTGAAAATAAGATCCTGTCTTATATTTTTTTGAACCCTGAAATAAGTGCTTGGCCTTATTTCCATGCGCTCAAAAGCCAGATTGGGCTTATTATCAGGGGATGTCTTATTTTGCGGGAAATAAGGTAGGTATTTATATGATGCAATGCAATGTAAAGAGGTGGATTTCCTGGAGGAAGAGGCTGCATTCCAGAAGAGTAAAAAGCAACTCAATCCAGAGTTTACAGTATGTGTGAATGGAAGAGGATAAAGACAGGACCTCCCTTAGAGTTCACTGAGTATATTATAAATGCAAATAGTCGAGCACTCAGATTTGGCTATGGGTGTGAAATAATAAAGAACTTTGCTTGGAAGAATCACATAAAGCATAAAAACTTGGGGGAGGAAATAAAATGTGAAAGCTCTGCGCATGTGCAAGATGGCGGCGTAACAGGGGATCAGAGCCGGCGACGGGCGATTGAAGAGGAGATGGCGGCGCCCAGGTGGCCTGCCGAGCGGTCTGCGCCCCCCGGTCAGGCGTACCATCTCTCGGGCAGCCGTGGGAGGGGTCTGTGGACCTCCTTGGACTCACGGCTGCCGAGAACGAGACCGGGGAGGGCGAGCTGCGGACGGCGGTCATCTTGCCATCTCACCGGGCGCTAGGCGTGGCCGCGGCTTGTATTTGGCTGCTGGAAGGCCGCGGCTTGTTTTTCCTCCACGTTTGGATATCTGGCGTTTCTGGACTATTCCTGACTGTTCCGGCTCTTCCTGGTTTCCTGGTTTTCCCAGGTTTTCTCCCAGGTTTGGCTTGGGGTGAAGGGCTATGAAGGGTCCTCCTTGTGGCCCCACCTGAGACTTTCTGAGACTTTCTGTGGAAAGACGAGGGGAGGGGGCTGAGGTGTCCTGGCCTAGTTCGGCCTGATCTGGCCTAGCTGGGCCGGCTTCCTCCCGGGACTATAACGTTACATTGTCAATTGTAACATTTGTCATCTGCATTTTGTCATCATGCACTTTACATGGCCGGTTGAGACTCTCGGGTCATGATTATTCCTGGAAGTTTGGGGAAGATGATTGGAGCCTGATTGGTGATCTACTGGGGGCCCTAACTTTGAAACATCTAATCTGAAACATCTATTTGGAAATGTCTGTGACACCGCTGACGGGGAGAGAAGTACCATCTCTTTCAGGTCATGGATTTTAGGACTGTGCTTTGGGCAGAGTAGTAACAATTTTATCATCAGACTATATCTGCCAACTATTCCATCTTTTACCAGCTTTAAGCCAGCCACCATCTGAAGATTTATCGGAGGATGGGTATCCATTTGGACTTGGCATTACACTCTGCCATCCTAGATATTATTACCTCTCGTCGGCCTCTATCTCCTATTTATGCCTTTAGTTATCATATATGCGATATTCTGCATTGGAACTCTTGCGTCTGCGAGGTGCCCCCGCCTCACAGGAATGGCCCGCTTCTTTATCAAGGGCCGGCCTCAATGACGGGTCTTGGGATCCACAGAGGTGGCATGCGAAGAAAAAGAACCTTTGGTTTTTTTTAGATAGGACATTTTTAAGGGGTGGGAGGGTTAGGGCGGGTGTTGGGGGTAGCCCGTCGGGTGGGGAGCCAGTTCCTGCGTGTGCTCGCGGCGGTTATTTATTAGGTTCGGAAGTTATGGGGGGGAGCGTGTTCCTTCTAGTGAGGGTGGTCCTATTTGTACGGTAAGTGGGAGGGGCAGATATGGCGGAAGTGGGGGATCATATCGTTTTGTGGGGGCATGCGCTCGATGTTTACAGGCGACTGCGTGCCCCGATCCCTCTGACTTGTCCCGTTCCCCGGATGGTCAAGACCCTCAGAGCCTGGGCCTTCGGCTTATGTTATGCAACGCACGGTCTGTGGTCAATAAGGCCCCCCTAATACACAATCTTATTCAGGGGGGCGCCGCGGATCTTATAGGCATTACGGAAACCTGGTTGAAGAGATGAAGCACTCTTCTACGCATGCGCAAGATGGCGGCTTACTGAAACGCCGGATCATCGGCTGATGGATCCCTGGCTGATGGCGATGGTTTGCGGTCGCCTATGCCGCTGGCTCCCCTCGGCCCGGTGAATAGTACATCTCGGCAATCGCGGGTGAGGTCTTTGGACCTCTTTGAACCCGCGGTTGCTGCGCTGGAGGCCGGAGGAACCGGAGACGGGGCGGATGAAGATGGCGGCCCTGCGGAGGTGCGTGGGCGGCTGGCCGACCCTCAGCTGTTCTCAGCTGTTTGGCGGTGAGCGGCATGGGTTTCTAGCGCCGCTACCGCTTCCATCAGGCGACACCCACCCTGGACTAAGCCGCATGGACTCGGCCCCGCCTTGTTGTCATCTCCTGTTGGTTACAGGGTGAGCGGTGGGAGACGAACGCCATGTGGAGGTGTGGGGGCGGCGGATGCCAGCTTCACGCGACGCCCGGGTTGTGTGGCTCAGCATTTTGGCCTCGCTTTAAAACATCTTTTCCATCGGGCGGTGGAGGCTTGGCGGACTGGTGAAGGCGGCCTTGTGGAGATGGGGGAGGGGCTGCATGTTTTCAGCTGAGATGGCGCTTATTCAGCTGCGCCTTGTTTGCACCCTGGACTCCGCCTCCTTGGGCTTCTGGTTTCCAGCTTGTTAGATCATCTCTCCCACTGTGGATGGGGGCAAGTGATGGACATGATGACCATGTTGAGGCGTGGGGCAGGAAGGTGTATTCTTCAGCTGATACTGTGGCTACCTCTACCCCACCCCGGACCTCCTTCCTGACTGTTGAACATCTCTCCCGCAGACGGCATACTCCGTCCAGCGGAACATCTACCTGGTGGATGGGCTGAGACGGTTTACGATCTTTGTCTGCTAATCCATCAGGATATAAATGGACTTTACATCTTTTAGGACGGACTGCCTGTCTTTTTCCATCTCTTTTTCCATCCGTTACCGGACTCCAGAATGACATCCCAGTATAACATCTCGCTGCCAAATGGGACATAGTCAGCTGATGGTTGATTCTATGCGTTATTCGCAACAGGAACTCTTGCGCCTGCGGTGCCCCGCCGCAGGAATGGCCCACCACACTATCGAGGGCCGGCCTCTATGACGGGTCTTGGGACCCACAGAGGTGGCATGCTAAAAGAAGGGTTTATGGGGTTTTTAGAAAGGGAATTTTAAGGGGTGGGAGGGTAAGGGCGGTAATGGGGTAACCCGTCGGGTAGGGGCCAGTTCCTGCACATGCTCATGGCGGTTTTTCTTTATTAGGTCCAGAGGTTATGGGGAGAGTGTGTTCCTATTTGTGAGGGTGGTTCTATTGACACGGTAAGTGGGAGAGGCAGATATGGCGGAAGCGAGGGTCATATCAAGTTTCGGGAGCGTGCTCGATGTTTGAAAGCGATCACGCCCCGACCCCTTGACTTCACCCGCTTCCCGGATGGTCAGGATCCTCAGAGCCTGGGCCTCCGGCTGATGTTGTGCAATGCTCGGTCCGTGGTGAATAAAGCCCCTGCTTGTGACCTTATACAGGGGTTCCGGACCTTATGGGCATTACGGAGACCTGGTTGGGCACTGAAGGGGGCGTGCCCCTGGTTGAGTTGTGCCCGCCGGGTTTCCGTGCATTCCATCAGCCGAGGGCCCAGGGTAGGGGTGATTAGAGAGAGTCTAGAGCCGAGGGAGACCACTGTACCTCAGATTGCCGGGTGCGAATCCCTCTTTGTGAGATGGGGTCATAGGTGTCAGATGGGTATGCTGATCACGTACCTGGCTCCTTGCTGCGTGACAGCTGCCCTGCCCGAGCTCCTGGAGGTGCTGGCTGGGGTGGCAGTTGAGACCCCCAGACTTTTAGTCATGGGGGACTTTAACTTGCCATCGTCCGGCTCGTCATCGACGGCAGCTCGGGAGTTCATGGCTTCCATGACGGCCTTGGACATGACCCAAGTAGTTGATGGCCCTACTCACATTGGGGGTGGCACCCTGGACCTGATTTTTCTCTCTGGTCAGTGGTTGAGAGATCTGGACTTAAAGGAATTAGTCATTGAACCTTTGTCATGGTCAGATCACTCTCTTCTTCGCCTGGACTTTCTGACCGCCATTCACCACCGCAGGGAGACGGAGCCGACACGCTGGTTCCGTCCCAGGCGCCTGATGGACCCGGATGGGTTCCGGACGGAGCTTGGGCCATTTCCTGAGGGTCTGGCTCACGGCTCGACTGAGGAACTTGTTGCGCCTGGGAACAGGCCGCACGGGGCCTTAGACCGTGTCGTGCCTTTGCGCCTCTGACCCGCGCAGGTCCCAACCGCCCTTGGTTCTCCGAGGAGCTGAGAGGATGAAGCGCCGGAGAAGACGCCTGGAGAGTCTCTGGAGGTCTAGCCGCTCGAAGCTGATCGACACTAGTGAAGTCCTATACTAGGACTTACCTAGTGGCATTGAGGAAGCGAGGCGAGCTACGCCTCCTCATTGCATCGGCAGATAACCGCCCAGCCGCCCTGTTTGGGTGACCCGCTCCCTCTTACATCAGGGGAGCGGATGACCCGCTGCAGGGACGTGCTGAGGAGTTTAACGGTTATCTATACGATAAAATCGTTCAGCTTCGGGATGGTCTGGACCAAGATTGCAGTGATACGGGTGAGATGCGTGAGGGTGGTCTTGGTGACATTGTGTGGGATGAGTTTGACCCTGTGGCTCCGAGGACATGGACAGGTTGTTGGGTAGGTTGAATGCCACCACGTGTTTACTGGACCCGTGCCCTCTTGGCTGGTGCTGGCCACTCGAGAGGTGACACGAGGCTGGCTCCAGGCGATTACGACCGCTTCTTTGGTGGAGGGTGTCTTCCGGCCGCCTTGAAAGAGGCGGTGGTGAGGCCCTCCTCAAGAAGCCGCCCTTGACCCGCTGTTTTAGGTAATTATCGTCCGGTCTCCAACCTTCGCTTCGCGGCGAAGGTTGTAGAGAGTATGGTGGCATATCAATTTCCCTTGCACCTGGATGGAACTGTCTATCTAGACCTGCCCAGTCCGGTTTTCGCCCGGTTACAGCACGGAGACGGCTTTGGTCGCGTTGGTGGATGATCTCTGGAGAGCCAGGGACAAGGGTTGCTCCTCTGCCCTGGTCCTATTAGACCTCTCAGCGGCTTTCGATACCATCGACCATGGTATCCTGCTGCGCCGGTTGGAGGGATTGGGAGTGGGAGGCACCGCTTATCGGTGGTTCTCCTCCTATCTCTCCCACCGGTCGCAGTTGGTGTTGACGGGGGGGCAGAGGTCGGCCCCGAGGCGCCTCACTTGTGGGTGCCGCAGGGTCGATCCTCTCGCCTTCTGTTTAACATCTACATGAAGCCGCTGGGTGAGATCATCAGTGGTTTCGTGTGAAGTACCAGCTGTATGCGGATGACACCCAGCTGTACTTTTCACACCGGACCACCCCAACGGTTATCAAGTGCTGTCCCGGTGCCTGGAGGCCGACGGGTCTGGATGGGGAGAAATAGGCTCAAGCTCAATCCTCCAAGACAGAGTGGCTGTGGATGCGGCATCCCGATACAGTCAGCTAACCGCGGCTGACCATCGGTGGCGAGTCATTGGCCCCGATGGAAAGGGTCCGCAACTTAGGCGCCTCCTGGATGAACGGCTGTCTCTAGAAGACCATTTGACGGCCGCTCCAGGAGAGCGTCTACCAGGTTCGCCTGGTACGCCAGTTGCGCCTTTCTGGACCGGGATGCCCTATGCACGGTCACCACGCACTCGTGACGCCTCGCCTGGATTACTGCAATGCTCTCTACATGGGGCTCCCTTGAAGGGCATCCGAGGCTACAGTTAGTCCAGAATGCGGCTGCGGGTGATAGATGGAGCCCTCGTGGCTCCCGTGATAACACCCATCCTGCGCAGGCTGCACTGGCTACCTGTGGCCTCCGGTGCGCTCAAGGTTTTGGTGACCACCTTTAAAGCGCCCATGGCATTGGGCCGGGTTACTTACGGGACCGCCTACTGCTACCGAATATCTCTCACCGACCGTGCGCTCTCACAGAGAGGGTCTCCTCAGGGTGCCGTCAGCTAGGCAGTGTCGTCTGGCGACACCCAGGAAGGGCCTTCTGTGGGGCCCCACCCTCTGGAATGAACTACCCCGGACTTCGCCAGCTTCCGACCTCGGACCTTCCGCGGGCTTAAAACGTATTTATTTAATTGTGCAGGGCTGAGCTAGATTTTAAATTATTGGTTTTAAATTGGGTTTTATTTGATATTTTAATTCTAAATTTACGGGCTTGTTAGAATCAGTTTTTTAATTGTTTTATATTGTATTTATATGTCTTTTAAATGCCTGTACACCGCCCTGAGTCCTTCGGGAGATAGGGCGGTATATAAATTTGAATAAATAAAATAAAATAAATAAATATCTCCTATTTATGCCTTTAGTTATCATATATGCGATATTCTGCATTGGAACTCTTGCGTCTGCGAGGTGCCCCCGCCTCACAGGAATGGCCCGCTTCTTTATCAAGGGCCGGCCTCAATGACGGGTCTTGGGATCCACAGAGGTGGCATGCGAAGAAAAAGAACCTTTGGTTTTTTTTAGATAGGACATTTTTAAGGGGTGGGAGGGTTAGGGCGGGTGTTGGGGGTAGCCCGTCGGGTGGGGAGCCAGTTCCTGCGTGTGCTCGCGGCGGTTATTTATTAGGTTCGGAAGTTATGGGGGGGAGCGTGTTCCTTCTAGTGAGGGTGGTCCTATTTGTACGGTAAGTGGGAGGGGCAGATATGGCGGAAGTGGGGGATCATATCGTTTTGTGGGGACATGCGCTCGATGTTTACAGGCGACTGCGTGCCCCGATCCCTCTGACTTGTCCCGTTCCCCGGATGGTCAAGACCCTCAGAGCCTGGGCCTTCGGCTTATGTTATGCAACGCACGGTCTGTGGTCAATAAGGCCCCCCTAATACACAATCTTATTCAGGGGGGCGCCGCGGATCTTATAGGCATTACGGAAACCTGGTTGGGCACCGAAGGGGGCGTGCCCCTTGTTGAAATGTGCCCTCCGGGTTTCCGTGCATTCCATCAGCCGAGGGCTCAGGGTAGGGGTGGGGGGGTGACGGTTGTGATTAGAGAGAGCCTGGAGCCGAGGGAGACCACTGTACCTCAGATTGCCGGGTGTGAATCCCTCTTTGTGAGATGGGGTCATAGGTGTCAGATGGGCTTGCTGGTCGCGTACCTGGCTCCTTGCTGCGTGACAGCTGCCCTGCCCGAGCTCCTGGAGGTGCTTGCTGGGGTAGCAGTTGAGACCCCCAGATTTTTAGTCATGGGGGACTTTAACTTGCCATCTTCCGGCTCGTCATCGACAGCAGCTCGGGAGTTCACGGCTTCCATGACGGCCTTGGACCTGACTCAAGTAGTTGATGGCCCTACTCACACTGGGGGTGGCACACTGGACTTGATTTTTATCTCTGGTCAGTGGTTGAGAGATCTGGACTTGAAGGAAATAGTCACTGAACCTTTGTCATGGTCAGATCACTCTCTCCTTCGCCTGGACTTTCTGACCGCCATTCAACACCGCAGGGAGACGGAGCCAATACGTTGGTTCCGTCCCAGGCGCCTGATGGACCCGGAGAGGTTCCGGACGGAGCTTGGGCCACTTCCTGAGGGTCTGGCTCACGGCACGGCTGAGGAACTTGTTGCGGCCTGGGAACGGGCCGCGGCGGGGGCCTTAGACCGTGTCGTGCCTTTGCGGCCTCTGACCCGGCGCAGGTCCCAACCGGCTCCTTGGTTCTCCGAGGAGCTGAGGGGGATGAAACGCCGGAGAAGACGCCTAGAGAGTTCCTGGAGGTCTAGCCGTTCAGAGGCTGATCGGACACTAGTGAAGTCCTATAATAGGACCTACCTAGTGGCATTGAGGGAAGCGAGGCGTTGCTACGCCTCCTCCCTCATTGCGTCGGCAGATAACCGCCCAGCCGCCCTGTTTCGGGTGACTCGTTCCCTCCTTCACCAGGGGGAGCGGGATGACCCATTGCAGGGACGTGCTGAGGAGTTTAACGGTTATCTATACGATAAAATCGTTCAGCTTCGGGACGGTCTGGACCAAAATTGCGGTGATTCAGGTGAGACGTCTGAGGGTGGTCTTGGTGACATTGTTTGGGATGAGTTTGACCCTGTGGCTCCCAAAGACATGGACAGGTTGTTGGGTAGGCTGAATGCCACCATGTGTTTACTGGACCCGTGCCCCTCCTGGTTGGTGCTGGCCACTCAGGAGGTGACACGAGGCTGGCTCCAGGCGATTATGAGCGCTTCTTTGTTGGAGGGAGTCTTTCCGGCCGCCTTGAAAGAGGCGGTGGTGAGGCCCCTCCTCAAGAAGCCTTCCCTGGACCCGGCTGTTTTAGGTAATTATCGTCCGGTCTCCAACCTTCGCTTCGCGGCGAAGGTTGTAGAGAGTATGGTGGCATATCAGTTTCCCTTACACCTGGATGAAACTGTCTATCTAGACCCGTTCCAGTCCGGTTTCCAGCCTGGTTACAGCACTGAGACGGCTTTGGTCGCGTTGGTGGATGATCTCTGGAGGGCCAGGGATAGGGGCTGTTCCTCCGCCCTGGTCCTATTAGACCTCTCAGCGGCTTTTAATACCATCGACCATGGTATCCTGCTGCGCCGGTTGGAGGGATTGGGAGTGGGAGGCACCGTTTATCGGTGGTTCTCCTCCTATCTCTCTGATCGGTCGCAGACGGTGTTGACAGGGGGGCAGAGGTCAGCCCCGAGGCGCCTCACTTGTGGGGTACTGCAGGGGTCGATTCTCTCGCCCCTTCTGTTCAACATCTATATGAAGCTGCTGGGTGAGATCATCAGTGGCTTCGGTGTGAGGTACCAGCTGTACGCGGATGACACCCAGCTGTACTTTTCCACACCGGGCCACCCCAACGAAGCTATTGAAGTGTTGTCCCGGTGTTTGGAAGCCGTACAGGTCTGGATGGGGAGAAACAGGCTCAAGCTCAATCCCTCCAAGACAGAGTGGCTGTGGATACCGGCATCCCGGTACAGTCAGCTGAGCCCACGGCTGACTGTTGGGGGCGAGTCATTGGCCCCGATGGAGAGGGTGCGCAACTTGGGCGTCCTCCTGGATGAACGGCTGTCTTTTGAAGATCATTTGACGGCCGTCTCCAGGAGAGCTTTCTACCAGGTTCGCCTGGTGCGCCAGTTGCGCCCCTTTCTAGACCGGGATGCCCTATGCACGGTCACTCACGCCCTCGTGACGTCTCGTCTGGATTACTGCAATGCTCTCTACATGGGGCTCCCCTTGAAGGGCATCCGGAGGCTTCAGTTAGTTCAGAATGCGGCTGCGCGGGTGATAGAGGGAGCTCCTCGTGGCTCCCATGCGACACCTATCCTGCGCAGACTGCACTGGCTACCTGTGGCCTTCCGGGTGCGCTTCAAGGTTTGGTAACCATCTTTAAAGCGCTCCATGGCATAGGGCCGGGTTACTTACGGGACCGCCTACTGCTACCGAATACCTCTCACTGACCCGTGCGCTCTCACAGAGAGGGACTCCTCAGGGTGCCGTCAGCTAGGCAGTGTCGTATGGCGACACCCAGGGGAAGGGCCTTCTCTGTGGGGGCTCCCACCCTCTGGAACGAACTCCCCCCAGGACTTCATCAACTTCCGGACCTCTGAACCTTCCGTCGCGAGCTTAAAACACATTTATTCATCTGCGCAGGACTGGATTAGATTTTAAATTTATATTGGTTTTAAATGGGTTTTATTATTTATATTGTTTTTTAATAATTCGGCCTTGTAGAATAAGTTTTTTAATTGTTATTTTAGTCTGTATTTATATGTGCTTTTTACTTGCCTGTGAACCGCCCTGAGTCCCTTGGGAGATAGGGCGGTATATAAATGTGATTAATAAATAAATAAATAAATAAATAAATAAAAAATTAAGGATTCCTATCCAGGATTTGCATTCTAATTTGACCCAAAAACATTTTCCATAAATATTCTAAGATACCATTCAACACTTTATTTTAGGCAGAAACAATAGCCAAATATTCTGCACGTACTAATATTTTAACCCTTTTAAACATCTTTAAGAAAACAAAATTAAAAGTCCATTATGTCTAATGCTAAAACTTACTTTATTACATTTTTGTCCATAAAGGAGAAGTCAATGATGCTAGGAATGGTTAGTGGAATCAGAAGAGGGGTAAGCTGTCTTGATACCATCAAAGCTGGTACAAAGATGAACATCCAACAACTAAAGAAGCTGTGCTTGACCGGGTAGCATGGACAGCACTTGCCTTCAAAGTTGCCAAGGGTCGGACACCACTGAGCAATTACAACTAAAATTAAAACTATTTATATATACAGATTTTAATGACCACAGCTAAGGAAAGACAAATTAAACTCTCCCTCTCTACATGTAAATGAAAATTCTTTTGTCTTCTATTAAAAAGAAAAACAATAAGATTTTGGATTTAGAGTCTAATAAAATATTTCCATCTAGCTTAGCTCATATTCTTAAATAAATAGTAGCATTTATTTTTATGAAAAAGTAACACCCATTTTTGGAATTTAGTTCCCTATTTAGTTAATTGGAATTTAATAAGTCTGACTACAAAATATAAGAGGAAATTTATGAATGACAAGCTTTGACTCTATATACACTTTTGAAGATAACTTATATTAGGGAATATCTGCAATACATCCATATGTTGTCCCTATCCTATGCTCATGCCAACTTAATTCTAAGCCATTTTAAAAAAACCTCTTTTGGACTCAGGTGTTTCAGCAACAGTTTGCAAGGTTACATAATCTGCATAACAGGCTGCTACGTTCTCCCATTGGGCCCTTCTCTTGTTGCTATTCCTCCCACCCTTGCTTTCCCAGGAAAGCAATGACCAATCATTTTCCTTCCTGTGAGCATGTCTCTTATAGGTATATATGGATTTTTTTTTTGTTTGCATGTGCATGTACACATACATACACAAATGCATGCACATACACAATATAAACTTAATGTATGTATTCCAAGCTAAAATATCAAATAAGTATACATACAAGCAGCATCTAGCTTTGAAATTTTTTTAGTGTTTTATGGTGTGCAATGTCTCCTAGAGCTACCAGTAAGACTCATAGCATAATCATGGTTAATACTTGACTTGTAAATAGAAGCTTCATGGTTTGAAACCGGATAGGAGTTTTTCTTCTTTTTAATAGCTGGTGTATTTTTCTTTTCATGAGCTAGTCTCTTTCCTCTGCCTTTTTTTTTTTTGTAATAAGTCCAGTGTGTAAATTAAAGATGGGGGAAAACATTGACTCAATAGAAGGGGTGTTTCTATCTCTGCAAATTAGTCAGTGGCATGCTATAGTTAGCCTATAATGAAGTAAAACATACCAAGCCAAAATGAACAGAAGTACTTGACACAATATAAGGAAAGAGAAAAGTTCTTTAAAACTGCAGCAGGAAAACATGCCTGGAGGTTACATCTGTGACAAGAGCGTGCGGTAAACACGGAGTCATGTCATCCATTCCTACCCTCCAAAAATAGTTGTTGGCAACTAGGCAGTGTGGATAAGATTTTAGTTGGTGGTCTGGTAACAATAGCTTAACAGCAGGAGCAATCAATTCTGTTTTATTTTTATACAAACAATAGTGTCCATGAGAAAAGAAAATCCTGCTAAACTTTACACATTTATTCAAATTCAGATGGCACTGCCAAACTGAGAGCATGTTAGAAGAACTGTCACAGACTTCCTACTACATTCTTTTAAGAAATAAAATACCACTTTTCCACAGAACAACGTAGTGGATATAATCAGTAAGGATTTCAAAGCATTCTTGTTGCAAGTTAAGTATTTTCATTTAAGCAACCACATCTTCTGGGAAATTTGCTTAGATGCTTCAGACTCTTTCTCATATGTCTGCATTTACATGCCTGTACAACTGTTTAATTTCATGACACTCCAAGGAGTAATGCTGTTTAATGTTACTGATACACAAAAGATTCTAACAATAACGAATGCAATGACGAAACAGTCAAAGCAAACCTCTTCAACATTTTCTTTGGCTCAGTTTTTGTTAACTCCGATAACACATATCCAACATTCCACAAATGTACCAGCAATGATTATGATGACCTAACTCATATAGATTTCACAGAAGATAACGTTGGAAAAGCTCTTCATAACTTAAAACCATCGCTATCTATTGGACCCGATGGACTATGTGCATACTTCTTAAAAAAACTTTCCATTAATATAGCTGAACCCCTAAGTATTATCTTTGATAAAGCTTGCACTACCAGTTCCCTTCCCAAACTTTGGTCACTAGCCACAGTCATCCCTATCTTCAAAAAAGGAGACCCCAGCTTAGTCGAAAATTACAGACCGATCTCTCTTTGCTGCGTCACCTGCAAAGTCATGGCATCAATCATCAACCAATCCATTACCTCACACTTAGAAACTAACAACCTACTCTCCAATAAACAATTTGGTTTCAGGAAAAAATTATCATGCAATTTACAACTTCTCCACTGTAAAAACATATGGACTACAAATCTTTATCAAGGCAAATCAATAGATGCAATCTACATAGACTTCTGCAAAGCTTTTGACTCAGTAGTACATGATAAACTTCTCCTAAAACTAACATCCTATGGCATCTCAGGACCCCTTCACAAATGGATATCCGCTTTTCTGTCTAACAGACAACAAGTGGTCAAAATTGGCAATGCTTTATCAAATCCTGTTCCTGTCAAGAGTGGTGTTCCTCAAGGCAGCGTCCTTGGACCAACACTCTTTATACTATACATTAATGATCTTCGTGACCACATATCAAGTAATTGTGTTCTCTTTGCTGACGATGTCAAACTATTTAATACCACAGACAACACTTCTATCATTCAAAACGACCTTGATCATCTAACTGCTTGGTCTAAAAATTGGCAGCTCCAAATTTCATCCAGCAAATGCTCAGTCTTACATATAGGAAAAAAGAACCCAAACACTAAGTACATACTAGATGGACATTACCTTACAGACGACCCCCATCCCGTTAAAGACCTTGGAGTTTTCATGTCAAATGATCTAAGTGCCAAAGCCCACTGCAACTACATAGCAAAAAAAGCTCTAAGAGTTGTAAACCTCATCTTGCGTAGCTTCTTTTCCAAAAACACCACACTACTAACCAGAGCATATAAAACATTTGCTAGACCAATTCTAGAATACAGCTCGCCTGTTTGGAACCCTCACCACATCTCTGACATCAATACAATTGAACGTGTCCAGAAATATTTTACAAGAAGAGTTCTCCATTCCTCTGAAAACAACAAAATACCTTATCCCACCAGACTTGAAATCCTAGGCTTAGAAAGCTTGGAACTCTGTCGCCTCCGACAAGACCTAAGTTTAACTCACAGAATCATCTATTGTAATGTCCTTCCTGTTAAAGACTACTTCAGCTTTAATTGCAATAATACTAGAGCAACTAATAGATTTAAACTTAATGTCAACCGCTTTAATCTAGATTGCAGAAAATATGACTTCTGTAACAGAATCATCAGTGCTTGGAATACTTTACCTGACTCTGTGGTCTCTTCCCATAATCCTAAAAGCTTTAACCAAAAACTTTCTACTATTGACCTCACCCCATTCCTAAGAGGACCATAAGGGGCGTGCATAAGCGCACAAACGTGCCTACCGTTCCTGTCCTATTGTTTTTCTTTTCTTCTTCCTATATATATATATATGCTTATACCTCCTAATATTTACTCATATATGTGTTTATATGCTATATAATCTTTTTGTATGATACCTACATATATTGTTGTGACAAAATAAATAAATAAAATAAATAAATAAAATAAATAAATAAATGATACACATACTGATGCAACCAGGGCCGGTTTAGCTCACGCTGGTAAAAGCCTGTTATTAAGAACACAGTAGCCTGCAATTACTGCAGGTTCGAGCCCGGCCCAAGGTTGACTCAGCCTTCCATCCTTTATAAGGTAGGTAAAATGAGGACCCAGATTGTTGGGGGGGCAATAAGTTGACTTTGTAAAAATATACAAATAGAATGAGACTATTGCCTTATACACTGTAAGCCGCCCTGAGTCTTCGGAGAAGGGCGGGGTATAAATGTAAACAACAACAACAACAACAACAACAACAGCAAGAAAAGCCTACACAGCAACCATGCTGATTCTTCTAGAAGACATGACGACTTTAAGATTTTGAGAAGAGGTTGCACACTATCCCATTTAAATACACTGCACACCTCTGTAGTCCATGATATATATATAACTTGAAATCCCAATTGCATTGCTGACCTTCAGTTCATCAAGTGGTAGCTTTAACTCAGTAAAATGTGAAGTTTTCCAGGGGTTTTTTTAGTCATCCAAACATAACACCTCATTTTAACAAACTCCAAATTATACTAGAATCTTCCAAAATATAATGGGGCATGTTACGGAAGCCCAAAGTAAATAATGAGAGGCAGTTAGAAGGTGGCAGGGATGGGGGGACAACGACACTTCCCTTAGGTCAATGTTTCCATTAGATAATATCTAAAATATTGTGGGTACCTGAAGAATTATGCTATAAGAGAAGTGTAGAATTGATTTCTGAAATGCAGTTCTTAGAGTTCTTTAAGCTAAGATTACCTAAATTTAATAAGCTTTGGAATTTCGGCAGCATCCCATTCATATTCTATACACTGAAAGCTAATATACTGTAGTTTACTCCAGACAAAATTCTAATAAAATTAATGTCAGAACGAGAAGGTTAATTATTTTCACTTGCATTTTGATTATCTAGTTCTTGACAGTTCATATTGTTCTATGGTATAGTCTTCAATAGAATGACATTTTTAGAATGGAGAGAATGGAATTGTTTTCATAATAAACATAAACAGGAAGTCAACACAAGAGGTAATTTTTAACAGAATGGCAATACTGACTTTTTAATAAAATTCTAAAATAAAAGAGTTTTATTGAGCTTTATTTTTTTAAAAAAAAATCAGTACTATTTGGTTTCATTGCATTTGTATGATACCAATTACATAAAATTATTAATAAAGGTTGTGGAAATATTCTGATGTGTTTTATGCTTTAGTTTTATCCAAAATAAATAAATTTGGCTTACTAAAATGTGTACAAATATTTTTAATGTTCTTTTCCCAAATATACCTTGGTAAACATTTTGAATCTGTCCCTTCAAATGTGATTAACCACTTTTCACATGTTTAAAATTTATAGAAATTTTTATTAAATAATTTTAGTCACACACATACACACACACATATATGTTCATGTGTATCTATGTATATGTGTCTATGGATATATATGTGTGTATATGCATTTGGGTATATGTGTAGTTCTTATTAGCTTCACCATTAAAAAAAATTCCACAGCATTGAGAATTGAATTATCAAACTGGATGTTAATAAGATAAGGTGTGGTTCAGGCAATACTAAGTACTTTCTAAAGAAAACATTATTGACATGCTTTAACAAAAAAAAAAGGTAAATAAATAAATAAAAATAATTTACTAAAAGTAAAGTATTACAGCAGATTAATAGTCCTGAAAAATTTTGAAAACACAAAAGTATTAAGGAACATAATCTTTATTTAGGTATTATGCTATAGGATGCTTGTAAAATTCAAGTTTTATTGAGATTTTTCTTAAGTGTTAGGAACTTGATGTAGCTTGGGAATAAGGTATCTGACTTATGATGACTAAACATCAAAAAAGCACAAGAAAGAATGTTCTTTCTGCACCAACTCAGGATGTTCAAACTGCCCAAGGAGCTGCTGATATAGTTCTACAGAAGAATTATTGAGTCTGTCATCTGTCATCTCTATAATGTCTGGTTTGGTTCTACAACCGAACAAGATAGACACAGACTTCAGAGGATAATTAGAACTGCAGAAAAAACAATTACTACCAACCTGCCTTCCATTGAGAAGCTGTATACTGCACGAGTCAAAAAGAAAGCTGTGAAAATATTTACAGACCCCTCACATCCTGGACATAAATTATTTCAACTCCTACCCTCAAAAAATTATGCTATAGAGCACTGCATCACAGCGCAACTAGACACAAGAACAGTTTTTTCCATCATCTTGCTAAACAAATAATTCCCTCAACACTGTCAAACTATTCACTAAGTCTACACTACTATTAATCTTCTCATCATTTCTATCACCATCTCCTCCCACTTATGACTGTATGACTGTAACTTTGTTGCTTGTATCCTTATGATTTATATTGATTGTTTCCTAGTATGATTTGATTGCTTATTTGTACCCTATAACTATCGTTAAGTGTTGTACCTTATGATTCTTGACAAATGTATAGGGTTATATAGGTTAATGATGCAAAATGTAAAATAAACCACTTTTCAATTGTAACAATAAAATGTCTAGCTTTTGTAATTTCAGAAATAAATGTAGAAATCTGGTAGGATAACATATTTTAAGATAGTGGCACATGTGAAAGATATGAATACCACGTGAACTTATTTAGGGATACTATTGAAACAGTATCTTTACAATTATTTAGCTGAGCAAAATTACACTGTATTCACTGTCATCCTCCACAGTCCATTTCAATGCTAAGCATGATTAAGTTTATGGAATACACACCCAGTTAGGTATGTACTGTTAACCAAGCAGTTTTGGGTGCTATTTCTCTCTAATGCAAATTCAGAAATCTATCCTATTCCGCAGGATAGAAAGAAATGCCTGTGAACATTTATTATAACTCTAGTTCTAGAACGCCATAATATCATTTTATTAGTTTTTATTTACAATAAGGAGAGAGGTTCCACATGCTTTATATTAACAGTACTCGACAATTCTTATCCAGTTTCCAAGTTTCCTTCCTGGGTAAGGTTGTAGAGAAAGTGGCTATGCTAGCAGCTCCAGAGAATCCTTGAAGAAATGTATTATCTGGAATATTTTTGGTCAGGATTCAAATCTGGTTATGGGATTGACAGGCCACTGATTATATTTGTGGACTTCTTCTTTTTTTTGGATTTTTTTTTATTTTAAAACAAACCACATACAAAATATCTTTTTTTGAACTTGTGGACGACTTCTGATGGGAGTGGGATAGGGATGGTGCATCCATCCTTAATCTTCTTGACTTAGTGATGGCTTTCAATGCTACTGATTATGACATCTTTTTCTCAATTGGCTCCAGAAAGTGGTTAGTACTGTATTGTTGGTAGTACTGTATTGTACTGGTTGTTTTCCTTTCTCTGCAGCCAGTTCTAGCTGGCGCTGATAGGGGAGCAGAGGCCCAGACCATAGACACTGCTCCATAGGGTCCCACAAAGCTAGGTTCTCTCTCTTTTCCTGTTAAACTTCTATATGAAACTACTGAGTAAGGTTATCTAATTGGATGGGTGAGGTCTGATCCATACTCTAATGATAGACAGCACCACCACCAGATGGATTCGTAACTGGCTGACCAACCGCACTCAACGTGTAGTCCTCAACGGAACTACATCCACATGGAGGGAAGTATGCAGTGGAGTACCCCAAGGCTCTGTTTTAGGCCCAGTACTCTTCAACATCTTCATCAATGACTTGGACGAGGGGATAGATGGGGAACTCATCAAATTTGCAGATGACACCAAGCTGGCAGGAATAGCCAGAAGATAGGCTCAAGTTACAGAAAGATCTTGACAGACTTGAACATTGAGCGCTATCTAACAAAATGAAATTCAACAGTGAAAAAAGTAAGGTTCTACATTTAGGCAAAAAAAAAACAAAATGCACCGGTACTGTATATGTGGCACCTTGCTCAATAGTAGTACCTATGAGAGGGATCTTGGAGTCCTAGTGGATAATCATTTAGATATGAGCCAGCAGTGTTCTGGGCTGCATAAACAGAGGGATAGAATCAAGATCACGTGAAGTGTTAGTGCCACTTTATAATGCCTTGGTAAGGCCACACTTGGAATATTGCATCCAGTTTTGGTCGCCACGATGTAAAAAAGATGTTGAGACTCTAGAAAGAGTGCAGAGAAGAGCAACAAAGATGATTAGGGGATTGGAGGCTAAAACATATGAAGAACGGTTGCAGGAACTGGGTATGTCTAGTTTAATAAAAAGAAGGACTAGGGGAGACATGATAGCAGTGTTCCAATATCTCAGGGGTTGCCACAAAGAAGAGGGAGTCGGGCTGTTCTCCAAAGCACCTGAGGGTAGAACAAGAAGCAATGGGTGGAAACTGATCAAAGAAAGAAGCAACTTAGAACTAAGGAGAAATTTCCTGACAGTTAGAACAATTAATAAGTGGAACGACTTGCCTGCAGAAGTTGTGAATGCTCCAACACTGGAAATTTTTAAGAAAATGTTGGATAACCATCTGACTGAGATGGTGTAGGGTTTCCTGCCTGGGCAGGGGGTTGGACTAGAAGGCCTCCAAGGTCCCTTCCAACTCTGTTGTTATATATATTATATAGAAACCCAGTTTTAAATTGCCAGCCAAGTGATGCAATGGAGTTTTTTTGTCAATATATGGAAGCTGTTGAGATCTGGATAGGACAAGAGGCTTCAGTTCAAGTTTATCAAAATTTAGTGGCTTGCAGTATTAGGGTCCCCTAGTTCCAGGGATTTTTAATCTTTATTTCTGGATGAAGTTGCATTTCTCAAACAGAGCCAGCTCTAATTTGGAGTTTTCCTACACTGGTGACTCTTTTTCAAGGAACAGGTGGCCACCATAGTTAGGAGGGTGTTTGCACAGCTTTGTGTTGTACTTTAGTTGTGCCCTTTCCTGGATCAAAGGCCTTGTTTATGGTCACTCATATTTTAGGCACCTCCTGAATGGACTACCACAATGTAACACATGCTATACTTCACAAACTGCACTGGTTGGCATTTTGTTTCTGAGTGTACCTTTCAAGATGCTGATTCTAATCCATAAAGCTCTTCAAGGCAAGGGGGCAGGTTATTTGGAGACCGCCTCTCCCTAATTATGTGTACCTGTCCTACTAGATTTAGCAGAAGAGGCATGCTCTGTTTGCTAAGGAGTGCCATCTGTCAGGACTCAGGAAGGGAGCCTTTTCAGTCATTACACCCACTTTTTTGAATATCATCCCCCTAGAAATCAAATTGGCTTCAACCCCATTGCTCTTTCATAAGGTCTTAAGATCTTGGTTCTGTCACTGGTCTGGAGGTCAGAAGATAAGGTGGAGCGTGTGTTTTCTAAAACCCTTGTATTGTTGACTAATGTAAAATTTGTAGGTCAGAAGTAGGAGGACATTACAAGAGGTGCCTGGACTGTTAAATAAACAGTATCGTGTTTATTTAAATTGCCCCCATAAGACATAATATTGAGTTAGAAAACTGGGAAAAAATTTGGAAGAAAAATTATATGTAAACAAAATCCACACATATAAAGAAAATCAGTATAAAATGTTCTATCGGTGGCACATAGCCCCAACAAGGCTAAATGTACAAAAATGTACCCCAATCTAAATGCTGGAAATGTAAAAAAGCACAAGGTATCTTTTTTCATGTATGGTAGCTTTGCGCAGAAATTAAAAAATACTGGATTAAAATACAAAAATGGTTAAATGAAATTACACATTGCTAAATAGACTTGAAGCCTGAACTGTTTCTTCTGGGGATCATTAAGGGAAAATATCCTAAAAAGATTAAATATTTGATCATTCAATTATTACAGCAGTGAGAATTGTATTTGCACAAGCCTGGAAAATGTCCATTACACTGACAGATTGTGTGATAATCCAGAAAATTTTTGAGTGTGCAGAAATGGACAAACTTACTATAGAATTAAATAACAAGGAAGAATCAGAATATTACCCAACCTGGGAAAACTGGTATCAATGGATAGAAAATAAAAATAGGAAATATATAGATCAAAATAAGACATAAATTGTGTTTACATATATTTGATCAAGAAGGAATATCTGAGAATATATGAATAGAATTAAGATTTGTGTACAGTTGGAACGATATTGAATTGTACAACTATCATGGATGTATTTTTGTTACAGATGTTTTGGTATTTTAATATTTTAAATTTTAATAAAAGTTTTTTGAAAATTCAAAAAAAAATGTCCCCATAAATTACAGCACCAGGGGCTTCTTCATCTGCTATGATGAGCCTAAGTGGCAAAGTTGGACTCTGGAATTTAACTCAGAAAAGGGTTGCTATTCCGGAACAAATTTAATAGCCCTGCAACCTCTGTTTCCACTTCAACCCCTACACTTGCTCAGTTTAGGTATCATCAGCAAAGAAAGATTAGCTATTACTAAGGATATAAGATTGGGCTAGAGCTGGAAGTTTGATATGTCACAGTTTACAAGAGTAAATACGAAGAGCTAGCTTGTCTAAGCAGTCTTTGCTCCAGGAGTTAACTGAAAAAAACCACATCAGACATGGGACAGCCTGTACACTGTTTTAATTTGAGGTGATGGGTATGTATGTGTGCGTGTTATAATAATAATAATAATATCAGAGTTGGAAGGGACCTTGGAGATCTTCTAGTCCAACCCCCTGCCCAGGCAGGAAACCCTACACCATTTCAGACAAATGGCTATCCAACATTTTCTTAAAAATTTCCAGTGTTGGAGCATTTACAACTTCTGCAGGCAAGTTGTTCCACTGATTAATTGTTCTAACTGTCAGGAAATTTCTCCTTCGTTCTAGGATGCTTCTCTACTTGATTAGTTTGCTTCTCTCCTTGATTAGTTTTCACCCATTGCTTCTTCTTGTTGTTGTTGTCTTTTACTCTGGCTGCTGTTTTAAATATCTTGTTTTTGTTTGTTTGGGTTTTTTTGCTTTTATATTTTTAACAGCATTAGCTGCCTACAGTCATGAACTTGATATGGCCAGCCATATAAACTGAATAAAGAAAGAAATATGATGGTGGTTGAGGTGATATTTTTACCTATCAAAGTTGAACTTTTGGCTTGGCTGTGCTCTTAAATGCCTGGTGTATTTCTGAGTCTTTATAATAAAAAACAACAAAAAAGAATTTCATAGGAAAAGAAGAATCTGCTGTGATCTCCATGGATAAGTGTATTTGAAATTGGGAGAGTATTTATTATTAATAGGGCAACACATAGGGCTGAATCAATATTAGCTCTGCATTTGTTTCTAAAAAAAGATTTTCGATACCAATCTAGACCGGTCACAGAGGCAAAACAGAGATTCAGGAGGCACAAAGCTATTTAGAAGAGGAAAAAAGAACCGTGTTTTTGAACATTCTACAGATGCAAGCAACAGCATGTTCAAAGCCAAAATAATTAATTCCAAACATGTCAACAGTTGTCAACGAATAAGATAAACAACCATCATCAGCATCTAGTAAAATAATAACACAATTGATTTACACCTTAAAATATATCTTTCCACATGGTATGTGAAAGAGATCTTTCTGTATATAGACTTTAATTTCATATGTGAAATTATTATACTTTGTAAGAAAAACTGTATAAATGAAGATTCATATTAGGACCCTGCTTGCAAAGTTACTCTTATGAAAGCAATTTTCACCACACTCCATTTTAAATAATTAATACATTCTTGTAGAACCTATATAAACAGAAGCATTAAAATAAGATTATATTGGGGAACACTATGCCTTAAAGTTCCCCCACCAGTCTTACAAAAACATTACAGATGGATTCTTAGCCTTCTGTAAAGCTCTGAAGATCTGGCTTTTCGCCAAGAGCTGGGATAAATTTGGAAAACTACATATTAGAAGATGGACTTGGTGCCAAAGGTTTGTTGTTTCCCATGTTTTAATCTGTTTTGTTTTATAGTTTTAATATGATTATTATGTTGTTTTAACTTTTGATCAGGAGTCACCCTGTGTTGGTTAGAAGCACGGGTGAAATGCTCCCGGTTCAGACCAGATCGCGCGATCCGGTAGCAATGGGGGACAGGAAGTTCGGAGAACCGGTAGCAAAAATCCCTGCCCCCACCCACCGCCCATGCCTCGCTGTTCCTCTTCTCTGTCCCTGAAGCTCTCAGTGGTGATATAGCTGCAAACGGCCTTAAATGACTGCCGCGGCGCTTCGAAGGGCCGCACTACAGCTGATCAGAGCTGTAGGCAGCTAGTAGACCGGTGCCTCTATTTTTAAAGAAGGTAGACCGGTGCCTCCCCAAAAAAGGCAGTTGGTAGACTGGTGCCTCTATTTTTAAAGAAGGTAGCCTGGTGCGCTCCCAAGTTTTGTATACTTTATTATTTTTATTATTTATTATTATTGGCCATGCCCATTCAGTCACCTGACCACTAAGCCATGCCCACCAATTAAGCCACACCCACAGAACCGGTAGGGAAAATTTTTTGATATCACCCCTGGTTAGAAGGTTGGGCAGTTATATAATTTTAAATAAAGAAATAAATAATTCTAGCAACATGTACTATGTACTAACAACATCAGAACCTGATCTAAAATCAAAGCTGTTACCTAGAAGAAACATATTGGATGCAAAACCACCACAAAAGAAAATCCAGCTTAGAGAATGACTCCACCACGACTAACATGGAGCTGTGATAGCCTATTTGTAGACCAGCCTATCAAAAATCTTTGGCAATCCAAAACAAGAGACAGAGATGGAACAAGCAGCCATATCCTCTTTGCTTTCATATTGTCAATTTGTAAATACATTGTCCTCACTTTTCTGCCCTGTCATAAGGCATGAGAAGTCTGGACCCTTGCCAAGTTGAAATGAATCCCTGCTGGTGGAACAGCAGCTCTTTCCTATTAGTTTGTCCCCTGGAGAACCAGCCTTGTCATGCAGGCAAAAAAGTCTTGGAAGACAGGGAGCCCTGGCTAAATGTTGGACAGATCATCTGTGCATTACAAACAACCTGTAGCTTAAACTAATCAGAAACTGTTTATTTATATTTATTTATATTACTGCTATTTATTTGTATCCCACCTTTATTATTTTTACAAACAACTCGAGGCAACAAACATATCCAACACAGTTCCGTCCTCCTATTTTCCTTACAATATGAGCCGTGGTGGCAGAGTGGTTAGAATGCAGTACTGCAGGCTACTTCTGCTGACTGACGACTGCAGTTGGGCAGTTCGATTCTCATTGGCTCATGGTTGATTCAGCCTTCCATCCTTCTGAGGTGGGTAAAATGAGGACCAAGATTGTTGGGGGCAATATGCTGACTCTGTAAACCACTTAGAGAGGGCTGTAAAGCGCTATGGAGCAGTATGTAAGTCTAGTGCTAGTGCTAGTGCTACAACAACCCTATGAGGTAGTTTGACTCATCCAAAGTCACCCAGCTGTTTTTTATGGTTAAGGTAGGACTTGAACTGACAGTCTGCTACTTTCTAGCCTGGTGCCTTAACCACTGGACCAAACTAGCACTTAAATCATTTTCTAACACGTTAAACATTCAGCTGCAGTCTGGATCAGATTGTACCATTTGTTCTTTGTTCCTGGTGCCAATGTCTTGGTCCAACCCTGGGCAGCATGTAAAATAGTCAACCATTTTAGGCCAGATATTTTCCAATCAAATAGATGCAGGTAAGAGTCAAATGAAACATCTTATGAATCAAATTCCACACTTTTCTACAGCACATTTTTTTTCAAAAAGTGTTAAGGAAGATTTATGCCTTAAAAGCATGAAACCTTGGGCCAGAAAGACAAATAATCTAACCTTCTTTTAAGGAACCACATTCTTCGTATTTTCAGTGAAGATTCCAGGAAGAATAGTAACTACCTATCATCTTCTTTTAACGACCCCATAATCCCTTGTGGGTTGAGTCTGGGCAACTGAATAAAGCTAGCAGAGTGTTTTAATGGCTGGATGCCTTTCCTGTCGTCAATGTGGAGTTTGTTCAGCAGATATAATTTTAGTGTGCCCAGAGAGAGAAATATGTGCCTCTATCTAGGATCCAACTCACAGCCTCCGGATTATGAGGCAAGAGCTCCACCTCTAGGCTACAGCACCACTCCAAGAGTAGTAACTACCTATGAATTAAGAAATCCATTCTTAAGAATTCTGCTACTGTGTTCTATTTTGTTTGCCATCCAGGATCTGCTGGTGACAATATTCAAAATAAAAATTACAAACTTGTGTTTCACATGACTTCCACTTAGACAATTCTGTCACAAATCTTTCTTGCCTCCTGTGTTTGATTACAGTGCTCAACAGAAATTTAGCTTCCATCAATCATAGTAGCTGATAATCTGAATTTTCTCATTTGATCTCCAACAGGTCTCAATGACAATCTTTTTTCTTTACTGTGGAGAGAAATCAAAGATCTCTCCACTGATGCCCACAATAGCCTCTTATTAAGTGAGCTATAAACGCTGAAGAATGTGCTCGCACTTCATCTGTACAGCATACAACATAACCAGGAAAAAGAAGTTAGCTTATGTCAATAATGTGGAGTGACTGAAGTTGGGTAAAATAAATCACGGCAGGCTTCCATCTGTACAGTAATTTAATTTTGACTCACAGCAACTCAGTTTTTACAAAATGCTTGTTATATTGTACATAAGGAACTATACCTAAAGTTGCAATTTACATATGTGTGCTATCAAAATAAAGCTACATAAAGCATATACAGTAATATAATACAATTATATAATTAAATGCCGTATGCAAAAATCCAAAATGGTTTTGGTATAGAGCAGAGGTGTCAAAAAATTTTTAATTATTATTTACATTTATATCCCGCCCTTCTCCGAAGACTCAGGGTGGCTTACATTGTGTAAGGCAATAGTCTCATCCTATTTGTATATTTATATACAAAGTCAACTTATTGCCCCCCCAAAAGTCTGGGTCCTCATTTTACCTACCTTATAAAGGATGGAAGGCTGAGTCAACCTTGGGCCTGGTGGGACTCGAGCCTGCAGTAATTGCAAGCAGCTGTGTTTAATAACAGGCTGTCTTACAGCCTGAGCCACACCGTGTTATGGTGTCACAGCAGCATCACGTCATCACCAATTGTGGTGTCACAGCGGCATCACGTGACGTATTGGGACTTTTTCCCGCTTCTCTAAACCAGGCATAGGCCTGGCCAGCGCGTGACGCATCCAGTCCTTGGGCCATGAGTTTCAAGGTCATCTCCAAAGGACATTTATTCCAGATTGTGGCCTCCACAATGCTCAAATAAGTGAGTTCTACTCAGATGG
This sequence comes from Ahaetulla prasina, assembly GCF_028640845.1. Taxonomy (NCBI): domain Eukaryota; kingdom Metazoa; phylum Chordata; class Lepidosauria; order Squamata; family Colubridae; genus Ahaetulla; species Ahaetulla prasina. Next base: position 136,119,587 of record NC_080539.1, read on the forward strand.
TTGTTCAGCAGAGGATTGAGCAATACACCCAACCTTGATAACTACTTCCATTTTTGATAAATAAGACTTTTAACTCTGTTTATTTATCCAACTTCTTAACCCTTCTTAAAGGGACTCTGGGAGATATGCAATCCAGACAGTTGCTGGTCTGGATATAACAAACAAATCATTCCTTGCTTATTCTTCCATCAACTTTCATTCTGTATACCTGGAGTTTATTAGAAATCATATTGAAACCATTAAATGATAATGTATTTAGTAGTTCAAATAATAATCATATGGAAATGCTACAATAAAATAAACCTAAGATTTACATATGTATATATCTATATTTCATTATTTACATTGGTGTTTTCCCCTTTAATATTGCACAAATGGCAGGGATTCTCTTCTATTTTGTTTAATCGGTTAAGATCACAAAAAAATTATTGAAGGAATAAATGCTTCTCTCCCAGAGAAGAATATTTTTTAGCAAATCATGGCACTCATATGAAATTAAGTATGAGCTCAGCTCAGAGAAGGTTAATTTCACAGATCTTATTTAAATCAATACATAATTAAATTTCAACTTGCTCAAGTTCTGTGTACTTTAGAAAAATGATTTGAAGGCAGAGATAATTATATAAAAAAAAACAAATAAAACAAGAATTTAAACCTTAGCTTGGTTTACTCAAGCTTTATTTTTTTAGCAAGAATTTAAAAAAAATCAGGATAAAAAATAACATCTGACTAAAAGAGATTTAGCCTCTTAACTCTTTAATTTGACATGCAATCATAACATACATCAGATGGTGCAGTTTTGCATTGCTTATTAACCTAGCAGCAACCAAGTTCTCTTTGGCAACAAAAGTGAGCCAAAACATTTCTACGCATCGTTCATCAGGATAATTCCTACACACTAACAATTCTAAACTATTGCTAAAAGTTGTTACTGTTATGAACTCAGACCCTTTATATTCAAAAACCAGAAATGTGTGTTCATATTCAAAGTAAAACTGCTCTATTGTTGTCTACTTATGTGTCTATGTGCGATTTATTTTTAGCCTTCTATTCTCTGCTAGATGGGAGAAACAAAAAAAAAACAACAATAATTGGATAGAGGCCGATTAATTAAAGGATGCTTATGTAAAAATGGGAATTTATGGAGCCTTTTAATGAAAAATTATAATGAGGACTCAAAGATATATTTCAGAATTTTATTTGGAGAGAATAACATGGGGTACTAATTTATTTTTCAGAAAAGAAAACATTGATATAATTCAAAGACTATTGGGCTAATGTATAGGATTTATGGACTTGTTGCCTATTATAGATAGGAGGGATATCATGTATCTAAGCCCAACATTTATATATTTGGGCCAGATGATGGGCCACAAGGATGTAAGGTTGCATTTTGTATTGTGGTATTACCACACACACGTCATTCTTCCATCATTTTGGCTTGCTGCCTACGCTGTAGTAAGCATAATGCTTACAGGCAATATTTTCCATGGCTTTATTCATCCGTTCATTTTTTCTATAGAAAAGAAGAGGGACAAATGAAAGTGAAGCACTAGGAAGGCAGCATTTTGTCATGAAAAAGATCTGTAAATAGAATGTCTACCTGGGTAAGTATATTTGCCCTTCCATCCTTTGTAAGTAGAGTGTCTCTTAAGTCAGGGGTCCCCAATCCGCGGTCCATGGACTGGCCTTGTTCCATGGCATGCCAGAAACTGGGCCACAGAAACAAGTGGGATGCAGGCAGCATGCAAAATCACACTCCCTGTAGTCTGCAGAATAACTTCTTTCAACTGAACTGGTCCCTAAAAGGTTGGGGGCCACTCGCTTAAGTCATACTTAAATCCTAGTGAATACATGGTGTTTTCTCAGCATCAATAAAGGAAAATGCTGCCAATGTGATCTTTTAGGATGATTAATTTTCCATGTATCTTTGGGATTTTCAGTGCTCTTCTGTGGAAGTATGAATCATGCTTAGCTTTTCCAAGATCAGTCAAGTTTGGCTAGAGGCTGCTACCAGCCACAACTGCTATTACCCATAAATTAGATCTAAGCAATGACTGTACATACTTGCACAGAAATTCCTGCTTGAAACAGATGGGAAGAGCATTTGATTCGCTTGAGATAATAATGAGGACTCAAAGATATATTTCAGAATTTTATTTGGAGAGAATAACATGGGGTACTAATTTATTTTTCAGAAAAGAAAACATTGATATAATTCAAAGACTATTGGGCTAATGTATAGGATTTATGGACTTGTTGCCTATTATAGATAGGAGGGATATCATGTATCTAAGCCCAACATTTATATATTTGGGCCAGATGATGGGCCACAAGGATGTAAGGTTGCATTTTGTATTGTGGTATTACCACACACACGTCATTCTTCCATCATTTTGGCTTGCTGCCTATGCTGTAGTAAGCATAATGCTTACAGGCAATATTTTCCATGGCTTTATTCATCCGTTCATTTTTTCTATAGAAAAGAAGAGGGACAAATGAAAGTGAAGCACTAGGAAGGCAGCATTTTGTCATGAAAAAGATCTGTAAATAGAATGTCTACCTGGGTAAGTATATTTGCCCTTCCATCCTTTGTAAGTAGAGTGTCTCTTAAGTCAGGGGTCCCCAATCCGCGGTCCATGGACTGGCCTTGTTCCATGGCATGCCAGAAACTGGGCCACAGAAACAAGTGGGATGCAGGCAGCATGCAAAATCACACTCCCTGTAGTCTGCAGAATAACTTCTTTCAACTGAACTGGTCCCTAAAAGGTTGGGGGCCACTCGCTTAAGTCATACTTAAATCCTAGTGAATACATGGTGTTTTCTCAGCATCAATAAAGGAAAATGCTGCCAATGTGATCTTTTAGGATGATTAACTTTCCATGTATCTTTGGGATTTTCAGTGCTCTTCTGTGGAAGTATGAATCATGCTTAGCTTTTCCAAGATCAGTCAAGTTTGGCTAGAGGCTGCTACCAGCCACAACTGCTATTACCCATAAATTAGATCTAAGCAATGACTGTACATACTTGCACAGAAATTCCTGCTTGAAACAGATGGGAAGAGCATTTGATTCGCTTGAGATAATAATACGGTTAGTTTTTCAGAGGTATAAATAATTAGCCACAACAAATACATTGAGCTTTTGTATTGTAATTAAATACTGATTTTTTTTAAAAAAAAATCACACTATGAATATTACAAAAATCTGTATAACTTTGACATTGTAAATGATTTCCCTGGTGATATGAAGAAAATATTTTCCTAAATAAAAAAATGCATCGGTTTAGTGGGGAAAAAATGGAGGCTGCAGACTCTCATTTTTAGACATAATTAAGAGCTAGGATTAAGCACCAGGCTGTGCCTAATCACACGACACCCCAGAATGACCAGTCCAACCTTCAGCCTGCAATCCTATTAGACTAACTAAAAGAATAGAGCAGTGATGGCTAATCTTTTCCAGACTGAATGCCCAAAGTGCAATGCGCGCGCAGCCCCCCGCATGTGCCCCACCCCCACGCATGCGCAGCAGAGACCTGAAGACCAGCTGGCTGGCAGGAGGTGCATGCACATGCACGCTGGAGCTGCGCTGGGGTGACGGCTCGTGTGCCCACAGAGAGGGTGCTGCGTGCCACCTCTGGCATGCGTGCCATAGGTTTGCCATCACGAGAATAGAATAACCACAAAAAGGAAGCATTGTAATGAGATAAGACACCAGAAGCATTCTGTCCCCAGTTAAAGAGAGGTGCATGATTGTCTTAAGACAATCCTAAGAGGATTGTCATTCCTCTTAATAATGGAATTCTCCAGCAATGCTGCTACCTAACAGAAATCACCCATCTACATCTAAAGAACCTGTCCAACCTCTCCAAAATCTGTTAGCCTGATCCCCTGAATTTCTCACCTTAAATGTGACTTTTGCTTCTCAATTATGATCAGACCTACAAGTTGCTAGTCTTGCTTTTTATTTCTGTGATGTTTATAACAGAGGTGAAATCTACTTACCTTCCTTACTGGCTTGGAAGTCCACACGATGCACGCACGCACTCACTTTGCTTGCACACGCACATGTCACACGCACATGCAGACATTTGCACATGCAGACATTCTGCGCATGCGCAAAACCTTCTACGCATATGCAGAAGGTAAAAAACACATTACTTCCTGGTTAAAACCAGGAAGTAATGACACCCGGGCGGCGGGTATCACCAGTGGTTTGGCAATCACTACAGGATCACTGAACCACCGGTTACCATTGCTAGCAGATCGCAAGATGTGATCAGAAGGAACATTGGCTTACCTGAAGGTTCCTTCTATGTACGCTGCGTGAGAGTCCAAAGCAATGGGTTGTTAACTTCATCTGATTGGCCAGAGACTGAGTTGAATTTGTTTAAACACACTTCCTCATCCTGTTTAGCTCCAGTTTATTAACGAAGAAGCGGTATTGGAGAAGACGAACTCAATGTGAAAACTGGAAAAAACGGAACAATAACCTCCAGATCCCTGTATATAGACAAAAACAATAAGTGAAAATAGGGAGGGGTTGGACTCTCACGCAGCGTACATAGAAGGAACCTTCAGGTAAGCCAATGTTCCTTCTCCTGTACGCTGCTAAGAGAGTCCAAAGCAATGGGATATACCCAAGCTAAATATCCCTAGGGCGGGAAAGGAAAGATTAGGAAGACTCAGCAACAGGAAGAACTCGCTGCAGGACCCTCCGTCCGAATGAGGCCTCGGCTGAGGCAAATTGGTCCATCTTGTAGTTTTTAATAAATGGCGAAGGAGAGGCCCACGTGGCTGCTCTGCAAATGTCAAGATAGAGGCCTGGGTGGCCCAGGCAGCTGTGGTGGCAGCTGCGGGTGGAGTGTGCAGTGATGCGGCCTGGAAGATGGTGTTTCTGCTGGTCGTAGGCCATGGAAATACAGGCTTTTATCCACCTGCCTATGGTGGATGGGGAGACTTTGGTGCCCAGAGCCCTTGGTTGAAAGGAAACAAATAGGGATTCTGTCTTCCTGAAAGGAGCTGTTCTGTTGAGGTAAATACGCAGGGCCCTTCTTACGTCCAGCGTGTGCCATCGACGCTCCGATGGATGCTTGGGATGAGGACAAAAATCCGGTAAGATGACTTCTTGAGATCTATGAAAGCTTGTGTTTATTTTAGGAAGAAAGGTAGGGTCTAATCGGAGAATGACTCGGTTAGAGTGAAAAATCAATAAGTCCTTCCTGACCGAAAGGGCAGCGATCTCGGAGATCCTGCGGGCTGAGGTTATGGCTATGAGAAAGGCGACTTTAAAGGTTAAGAGCTTGAGACTGGAGGAGCTCAAGGGTTCAAAGGGGGAAGACGTAAGCTTCTGAAGGACAAGGGTTAGGTCCCAGGTAGGGTATCTGTGTACCGGAGGTGGTCGCAGATTGTAAGCTCCCCTCAGAAAACGTCGGATACGGGGGTGTTGAGAAAGTGTGGAGGTCCCGTCACAGAATAAAACAGTGGCAAGAGCTGCAACCTGCCGGCGGATGGTGTTGGTGGCTAAACCCTTGTCCAATCCGTCCTGGAGGAATTGCAGGATATGTCTAATGGAGGCAGAGGTAGGTTCTATTCGATGTCTAAGACACCAGCGATGGAATGATGACCATGTGGCCTCGTAAATACGCGTTGTGGATGGGCGTCTAGAAGCCAGAAGGGTGGAGATGACCCCCATGGAATGCTTTTCTTTCTTTAGTATCTCCCTGTCAAGTGCCAGACGGCTAGTTGGTAACATTGAGGTTCTGGGTGGAGAATGGCTCCTTGGCGTAGGGAAATCTGATCCGGTGGAATTCGCCAAGGTGGATTGATGGACAGGCTCACCAGATCCGCAAACCAACTCCGTCGAGGCCAGTAAGGGGCTATGAGGAGAACTTCTGCCTTCTGTTCCAAGATCTTTCGTATGACCCTTGGCAGAAGGGGAGTCGGGGGGAAGGCATAAAGAAGGCCCCGGGGCCACTGACATCGTAGAGCATCTGTTCCTTCTGCTCCTGGGGTTTGGAACCTGGAGAAGAACCTGGGAAGTTGTTTGTTGGTCGGGCTGGCAAAGAGGTCCACTATGGGTTGCCCGAATTTGATCGTGATTGTGAGAAACAGATCCGGATGCAGTTGCCACTCTGATTGATCGATGGTCGTCCTGCTCAGCCAATCCGCTTGTGTGTTGGCGACTCCGGATATGTGGGCTGCCTGTAGTGAGAGAAGATGTTTTTCTGCCCACAGGCCTATGGCTGCAGCCTCCTTCATCAATATGCAGGATCGGGTGCCTCCTTGATGGTTCACATGGGCCTTTGTGGTAGTGTTGTCCGTCAGCAGTAGCACATGATGGTTTGATAGCTGCGCTTGGAAGTACCTGAGAGCTAGATGAGCAGCTCTCATTTCCAACCAGTTGATGTCATTCTTGAGGTCGTTGGGAGACCAACGACCCTGAGTTACCTGGTCTGATAGGTGGGCACCCCAGCCGTAGAGGCTTGCATCCGTGGTGAGGACGAGACGGCAATGTTCCTGGAATGAGCAGCCCTTTGTCAGGGCTGGAGACAGCCACCACTGTAGAGACTTTCTGACCTTTGGGGGCAGAGGAATTCTGATATCGGTATGGCTGTTGCCTGTTCTTTGGTGTGGGAGAAGTAGCCATTGTAGGGGTCGTGAGTGAAGACGTGCCCAGGGCACGATCGACAGACAAGAGACCATCTTTCCCAATAACTGTGAGAGCAGCGAAAGTGGAACCCTCTTGAGTGCCTTTACCTTTTTTGTCGTGTCTCATGTTGAGGAGATGGTCTCGGGAAAGAAACACCTGGCAGGATCTGGTGTTGATTCTTGCTCCCAGATGGACAATTTCGGTCGTAGGCACTAGATGGCTCTTTGCTTTGTTGACCGAAAAGCCGTGATCCTGTAGGGATTGAATTGTTACCTGTAAGTCCCGTAACGCCTGCTGGGCGGAGGACGACAGAATCAATATATCGTCCAGGTAACATTGCATTCTTACTGGAATTGTGCGAAGGTGGGCCGCCACAGCATCCAGAATCTTGGTGAAGGTACGAGGAGCGGAAGATAGACCGAAGGGCAGGGCCCTGTATTGAAAATGGGCTCCGGCATAACTGAACCTGAGAAAGCGTCTGTGGGCAGGTCTGATGGGTACATGTAGATAGGCCTCCTTGAGGTCGATGGATGTTAGATAGTCCCCTCTTCTGATGCTTCCTAAGATTGAATTGAGGGAGTGCATCTTGAATCTGCGATATTTGATGTGAAGGTTCAGTTGCTTCAGGTCTAAGATGGCTCTGGTGCCTGGTCCTCAAGATCTTGATCCGTCGTGTACATCTTTTTGTCTGAGCCACTAGGAGTAGGAATGGCACCAGGGTGACCCCATTGACGTTGGATGGTGTCCAAGAAGAGCTTGGGTGAAGGAATTACCCGTTGCTCTGAGACTGGTTCAGTAAAGAGGAATTTGTTGGGGTCTGACAGATCTGAAGCTCCCTCAGATTGGCGTAAGGCAACCCCCATGTTGGCCGTAACTTTTGCCTTGTGTAGTAATGTGTAGAAAAGCTCATGGCGAAAAAGGCCGGTGGGAGCAGGTTTGTCTGGGGCAGACTCTTCGTCTTCAGACAGATTATACTCTGCTATGTCTTCCTCCCCCAAAAAGGAGTCCTCACTATGGTGTGAAGGAGTTGGAGAGCGTGTGCGCAGCGCATAGTCTGGGTGGGTGGCTATCAGAATGGGGTCTTTGGTCAGAGCTGCCCGAAGGAGATGGAGCTGGGAAACCTCTCTGAGTGAAGGCATTGTCAATGCCTTGAGAAATGGTTTGCATGATAAGATGACGTATATCCTGAGAAATGGCAGGATTACTGTCCTCTCTGTGGGAGACTCCCGCTGCTGTGGGAGTGAAGGTGGCAGAAGGTGCCTGATGTGGGGCTCAGGCATGGCTCTAGAAGAATCTCCAAAACTGTACAAATTGTTTCCTGGTTTTCTCCTGAACCACTAGGGATAGTGGGAGACCATCCAGGCTGATTTAATAAAGGAGAATCTTCAGTTAGTGGAACAGAAGTTTCCCTGCCTTCCTCTGCTAATCTTTGTTTTGCTTTATCAAATTGCCTATCCAAGGCCCGTTGTCTTCTGGAGGCATCTCTCTCTGCAGCAGCAGAGGTTTGGGGAGAAGTAGAAGACTTAGATTTGGTGGCAGAAGCCCTTGATTTGGATCTGCTCTTGTGAGGGGGAGGAGCCACGCTAGTAAGGTGTCCTTGGGAGGGCGAGGCAGAAGCCCGGGAAGGAGATCTGCTGCGATCCGCCATCTTGGAAATGAGGCCTAGTGGTTATCAGAGGCCTTGGAATATATGCCCAAATAATATAGTGGCCCTGATCTGAGAATCCTGGAATAAGATCAAATAATAAGGGCCAGTTAGCACCAAGCTGACACCACAGCCGGATTCAAAGCATTCAAAGGCTGCATGGGGGGTTGCTTTGGGGGGGGGGTCCCCAAATGGCGCGAAGCAGGCACCACTGCTCCTATAGCGCCCTTTTTACTGCAGCGTTGGCAGGGGGAACTAGCCTCCGACACCACGGATCTTTTCTCCACCCCTGCAGGCGCGAAGCCGACACCACGGCTTCTCCTGCGCTCCGCTGGCCTCCACTTACAGTTTGGTGAGGTCCAGCGATGTCCGTTCCTCAAACCGGCGATTCTACGAGGCTTGAGAGGCTTGGAATGTGAAAAAATGGCCGCCGGCTTTCGGGCGGCTCAGCTGAGCGGCGCTGGGCTGCGCGCGAAGCACGAGCCTCTTTCCTTGCCGCTCCGGCTCCCAGCAGTCAAGAAAAAACAATTGGGCACTTTAAAACTTTTTTTAAGAATTTTTCCTAATTTATTGAAGTCCTATGAGCTGATAAAAGAGTCAAAAGCAATGGAGCTAAAGGAGGTAGTCTCTCTATGGCCGACTGAGTTAATAAACTGGAGCTAAACAGGAAGAGGAGGTGTGTTTAAACAAATTCAACTCAGTCTCTGGCCAATCAGATGAAGTTAACAACCCATTGCTTTGGACTCTCTTAGCAGCGTACAGGAGAACCAGGAGCATTTCACCCCTGGTTTATAAGCAACTTCCACAGGTAATACCAACAATTATTTAATTATTTCATTTCAGTGCCATAACTAGATCAGGATTATGTCATATGAGAAAGAAAGTCTACACTGAAGACTACTCATGCACGCACTTCATCGACAACAAAACAGAAAAGCAAATTCAATGGAAATTATGTTTGACCTCCATAACTGTGTTTGGATTGATTTTTAAACATTAAGAGATCCTGTGAATTATTGGGCTACTCCCTTCCTAATGTGGTGATCCTAATTTGTGTCAAGCTCTCATGTACTAGGGGAAAATACAAAGAGAATGTGATACTTCTTTTACATATTGTGTAATTTTGCCCTGGGAATGAAGCACAAAGAACAGAGGACCTAAAACACTTTATAAAAACTTGCCACGTAATTCAGAGGATTTTTTTTTGTACACTACACATAATTTTTTTTTAACCTAGTGTACTGCTTGCATCACCATTTACTTAATATAAAGAGGAAATTTTAAATGAAAGGCCATGTCACATTTTTGTTTTAATTCTTGGAGTTTTCCCTGTGATACATTTGTCCTCAGGCTAATGCAGTATCATGTTCTAGTGATTATTAATGTTCTCTCCTCTTTCTCTTTCTTTCTGCCTTTTTCTCAGGATCTCACTGAATAAAGTTAATTTATATAAGAGTGAATATTAGCAACCGTGTCCTCTGGATTCAAAAAGAAAATCAGTAAATGAGATATTACTCTGAATTTAGCATATTTTATCATAATCATATAATTTCATATATCAAATATTTAAAGGATGCACATGTATTATATCCTTCAAAAATGTGCTCTTAAATATTGTACTTTTTCTACCTTTTAGAAATGCTGTACTGTACAGAATGCAAGCATAGAGAGATTTGCAGTTCCTGTGATGCATATACTATGGGGCAATCTCTCGCCTCGCCTCCTTTCCTTTCCTTTCCTTTCCTTTCCTTTCCTTTCCTTTCCTTTCCTTTCCTTTCCTTTCCTTTCCTTTCCTATGAAATGATCATTTTTTAAATCAGTTAACAAGGAACATTTTATTTATCATTGCCTTGTCTTTTCTATGTCTGACTTAGGGAAATATACAAAGTAAGTACAGAGTTAAAGCAGGCACATTCTTCAGATTTTCAAAAGATATATAATAATCTTTCTAGTGCAAAGTTGATAATGGGCAGCAGAAGCTGGCTGTGTATTGTATTGATTGGATCATGACTTGTGATATCACTAATCACTAATCACTAATTAAAGCTGTTTCTAAGCTTTTACAAATGTTTAGCTTGTGTTTGCCAAAACAATCGTAAAAAAATGTTAAATTGTCTTTTAAATGTATATATGTACAAATAAATATATATTCATTGGAAAGGCAGAATGTTCATGTTTTAAATGAAACATTGGTTAAGACAAAAGTGAAGAATTAATTACACATTCTTTGGCTCAGTCTTAGTTAACAGTAATGGCTCATACCCGACATTCCCCTATCGTACCAACAACGAGTACAACGACCTTACACAAATAGATTTCACAGAAGATAATGTTGAAAAAGCTCTTCGCAAATTGAAACCATCCCTATCTATTGGACCTGATGGACTATGTGCATACTTCTTAAAAAAGCTTTCCACTAATATAGCAGAACCCCTAAGCATAATCTTTGAAAAAGCTTTCACGACCAGTTCCCTTCCCAAACTTTGATCACTAGCCACGGTCATCCCAGTCTTCAAAGAAGGAGACCCCAGCCTATTTGAAAATTACAGACCAATCTCTCTATGTTGCATCACCTGCAAAGTAATGGAATCTATCATCAACCAATCCATTACCCTCCACCTAGAAACAAACAACCTACTCTCTAATAAACAATTTGGTTTCAGAAAAAAATTATCATGTAATTTACAACTTCTCCACTGCAAAAACATATGGACTACAAAACTTGATCAAGGCAAAGCAATAGATGCAATTTACATAGACTTCTGTAAAGCATTTGACTCAGTAGTACATGACAAACTTCTCCTAAAATTAAAATCCTATGGCATCTCAGGACCCCTCCACAATTGGATAACAGCTTTCCTGTCAAACAGAACACAAGTGGTCAAAATTGGCAATGCTCTATCAAATCCTGTTCCTGTCAAAAGTGGCGTTCCCCAAAGCAGCGATCTTGGACCAACACTCTTCATATTATACATTAATGATCTCTGTGACCATATTACAAGTAATTGAGTTCTTTTTGCTGACGATGTCAAACTATTTAACACCACCAACAATACAGCTACCCTTCAAAAAGACCTTGACTTTGTATCTGAATGGTCTAAAACTTGGCAACTCCAAATCTCAACCAGCAAATGCTCAGTCTTACATATTGGAAAAAAGAACCTAAACACTAAGTACAAGCTTGATGGACATTACCTTACAGATGACCCCCACCCTGTTAAAGACCTTGGAGTCATATCCAATGATCTAAGTGCCAAAGCCCACTGCAACTACATCCCAAAAAAGGCTTTAAGAGTTGTTAACCTAATCTTGCGTAGCTTCTTCTCCAAAAACACTACACTAATAACCAGAGCATACAAAACATTTGCTAGAGCAATTCTTGAATACAGCTCGACTGTCTGGAATACCACATTTCTGACATCAATACAATTGAACGTGTCCAGAAATATTTTACAAGAAAAGTTCTCCACTCCTCTGAATACAACAAAATACCTTATGCCACCAGACTTGAAATCCTGGGTTTAAAAAATTTAGAACTACGCCGCCTTCAACATGACCTGAGTTTAACTCATAGAATCATCTATTACAATGTCCTTCCTGATGAAGACTAGTTCAGCTTCAATTGCAACAATACACAAGCACACAATAGATTTAAGCTTAATGTTAACCGCTCCAATCTTGATTGCAGAAAATATGACTTCAGTAACAGAGTTGTTAATACTTGGAATACACTACCTGACTCATTTCCCCCAGAACCCATGGCACTCTGCCATCAATTTCTCCCCTGTGTGAGGTAGACTGGGCAAAGAGGTGATGAATGACCAACAATCACCTATGGGCTTCTATAACTGAAAAGAGGCTCAACACAATGGTAGCTTTTTTACCTTTCTTCTTAACTTGTGCTTTCCTATGCATGTTTTTTAGCAAACAGCCTGTAGAGCAGGGGTGTCAAACTGGATTTATTCAAGGGCCAGATCAGCATTGTAGTTCTCCTCCGTTGGCCGGGGGTAGGGGGAGGGAGACGGGACAGATGCCTCCTACAGTACCCTGCCAGCCAAAACAGGCAAAGCAGGATGCTGAAGATAGCAAAGGACGGGCCTGCAGTGCCTCCGGCAGCCAAAATGGGGCATGATGGGGCCGTGCATACTCCCCTCCCATTTTGGCTGGCAGAGTGCTGCAGGAGACTGTCCAGGCCGAAAACCTGGCATGGGAGGCCACATGCAGCCTCATTACACCCCATTTTGGCTGCCAGAGGCACCACGGACCAGTCTTATTTCCAGGCCAGCCCTGCAGGCCAGATTTAAACACCCCATGGGCCGGATGCAGCCCATGGGCCTTGAGTTTGACAGCCCTGCTGTAGAATCACAGGAGGGAGGAGATCTTTTAAAAAGAGCAAAACTACAGCGGAGTTTGGAATCTTTGGTATACAGGAAAAAGGTGGAGGAGGACCCACCCTAGAAATTTACAGAGTATATCTAATAATTGGTTTAACCTGACAAGATTTCTTTTTTTTTTTTATTGAAAGAGTTTTAAAAAACAAAAACATTTTTCCCCCTTTTTTCCCCCCTCCCTCCCCAAAAAAACCCCTCCCCCCCCCCGGCTTCCCGGGTCAATCACAAGGTATTGTTATACATAAACCAAACATAGAATAAAATTTTCCCTTCCAATCCAAATAACCACATCCACAGCTTTTCATCTCCCAACCCCCTCCCCATTACATAAAATAACTTTCTAATTATTCAAAGGCAATCTGATATTTCTTAATCTGATATCTGTTTTGTAGATAATCAATCCATTTTTCCATTCAATTAAATATCTTTCCTGCGTATTGTCTTTTAAAAAAGCTGAGATTTTAGCCATCTCAGCCAAATTAATAACTTTCAGTATCCATTCTTCTATTGTAGGTATCTCTTCTTTCTTCCAGTATTGTCCAATCAACAGTCTTGCTGCTGTTATTAAATTCAGAATCAATTTAGTCTCAATCCCTGTACAATCCGTTATAATTCCCAAAAGGAAAAATTGTGGCAGGAACTTTATCTTCTTCTTCAGTACATTTTGAATAATCCACCAAATTCTTATCCAAAAGACCTTAATTTTCTTGCAAGTCCACCAAATATGAAAATATGTAGCGTCATCACAATCACACCTCCAACATTTCGCTTGGATATTAGAATACATACGTGATAATTTTTTGGGATCTAAGTGCCATCTATAAAACCTGACAAGATTTCTGTTTATAGCCGAACAACAGTAAAGAAACTACTCAGAAGTAACTTATGTCATTCTTGGTTCCTTGGGCCTGACAACAGCCAGGATCAGTCCAAAATACATTAATGCCTACAAACAAAGTTCCTTTTTCATTCCATGTAAAAAGCCATTTGGTCTACAGTTAAAGCTTATATAGCCCATGTTTAATCAGTGGCTTTCCTTAGTCCAACAACTGGGTTCCCCCAAAAAAGCAAAAAAAAAATGCTTTTCTTTTTAAAGATCCTTTGCTGCAGTGCACCGTCACACAGTTTTATCGTTTTAATGAAAATAATTTCCAAAACCTCTTGGGAAAGCTAATTAAAAATAGATAAAATAAATAGAATGAAATCTAAACAAAAATAAACAACATAATGACAATCTACTGAACAGAATGTATTTACTGTTAATATTATTAATAGGAACAAAATTATTAAAACAGGTTTACAAGAAACTGGAAAACTTGTTGCAGTTCCTTCCAAATTCTTTTATACTGATTAAAAATTCCTGTAATTCAATCTCCTGTAATTCTCAAAAGCAGCTTTAGTATTGAAAAAGTTGCAGGCTAACCCCTCCTTGAACATACACTCTCTGTCCCATGCCCTCATCTTTCAAATCATTCCCTTTCCAGAGCTGCTTCTGAAACTGGCATTTTACTGAAGGCTTGCTAAAATTGGAGGCCATATTACAGTTGTTCATATTCAATTTTTGAGTGAAACTATGTTTTTCACAATGAAAATAGTTTCCCAAACATTGAAGGATAGATTATCAATATATCGGTTAGCAAATCCTGCTGACAAACTGACATCATCACATAGGCTGAAATGCCCCCTCCACCCCAATTTCTACATATAACACATCCTCTGTGTTACAAACTTTTCTGTGGATAGAACTTCATGGACAAATAAACCTAAACACGAAATAATTTAATAATTTAAGAAGAAACTGACGACCCCCACCCTGTCAAAGATCTTGGAGTTCTCATATCAAATGACCTTAATGCCAAAGCCCACTGAACTACATAGCAAAAAAGGCCCTAAAAGTTGTAAACCTAATTTTACGCAGCTTCTTTTCAAAAAACTCTACACTACTAACTAGAGCATACAAAACATTTGCCAGACTATTCTTGAATACAGCTCATCCGTCTGGAACCCATACCACATCTCTGACATAAACACAATAGAACGAGTCCAGAAATATTTTACTAGAAGAGTTCTTCACTCCTCCGAAAATAACAAAATACCTTATACCAACAGACTTGAAATCCTGGGATTAGAAAACTTACAACTCCGTCGACTTCGACATGACCTGTGTTTAACACACAAAATCATCTATTGCAATATCCTTCCTATAAAAGACTACTTCAGCTTCAATCGCAATATTACAAGAGCAAAAAATAGATTCAAGCTAAATGTCAATCGCTTCAAACTTGATTGCAGAAAATATGACTTCTGTAACAGAGTTGTTAATGCTTGGAACTCATTACCTGACTCCATAGTCTCTACTCAAAATCCCAAAATCTTCAACCAAAAGCTGTCTACTATTGACCTCACCCCATTCCTGAGAGGACTATAAGGGGTGTGCATAAGAGCACAAATGTGCCTACCGTTCCTGTCCTATTGTTCCCTTCATTATATCCAATTAATATAGTTGATGCATAATTTTAATTATATATATATATATATTCTTCAAGATATGTTGTTTTATCTATGACATTTGTTTGTGTATACTGGTGTGACAAAAAAAAAATCCAGAGTGACTTAGGCAAGGGTCTGCACCTCCCTATCTCTAAATTAAAGGTGCAAAATGATACCAACCACATTTTAACTTTTTAGATATGCACAGTAGATATATTTTTGCAGCTTTTAGTTTCCCATCTTTAAATTGATAGTCAGCACCTTTACAGTTTTTAGAATAGGGAAACATCTATATTTTAATTCACATTGCTCATGTACTATACACAAAATCAATTCTAAGCTGAATTAAGAATAATATATCCAGACTAAAGCATTTGCAACAGCTTGCAAGGTAGACTATTGGCTATTTTATCCTCTCAACAGATAATTCTCCTGCTGCTGTGTCCTTCAATCTTACTATTCCAGGAAACCAATGACCAATGCTTTCCTGTGGACATGCTGTATATACTCATAAATAAATCAAGAATTTGGGATGCCAAAATGCCCCCCCACCCAAAATTGGGTTAAGCTTATACACAAGTATTTATGGTAATACTTTTGTACAAATACATAGTATTTGTATATCCTATGTATAATGTACAATCCCGTTTAAATAATCCTCAAAAATGTTAACCCAAATTTCATGAAAAATGGATAATTGAAAGATTACCGATGGATAACCCAACTGTAAAAGTTAAAACATACAAAAATTTTGAAGTTTGGCTTATCTGCTCATTTTTCATGGTATTTGGGTTAAAAAATTGAGGATCAGCTATACAGTCATCTGGTCTTTATATGCTAAAATATACGATGCATATTTCTGAGACATATTACACATGCACAATGTGTGTGTGTGGGTAACATTATTTAATGTTGTTATTTAACACTATTTAAAGTATCAAAATGTATATATATGCAAGCACACATCTCTACCATCGTTAAACATGCTTTTCTTGTTAATCCTTTTGCATTCTAAAACCTTTGTTATCTTCCTTTTAACTTTAGCATTATTTCATAGTATTTTTAAGACTTTTCCTTTTATCTCAAGTGACTGGAAAACTGAGGAGACGCTGGAACCCTGGACTTATTATTTGTTTACAAAGGGTGGGGGGGAAAGCAAGTCTTAGAAGCTGAGACACTGTATTTGGAAAACCCAGTTAAGCAGATTCCTTCATCTATGAAGTAGCCAACAACATGCTAGCTAGGGTTAATATAAAAGGATGTAAGGCACTCCAGTTGAAAATGGAAAAGAGCTCTGAAAGTGGAATAAGAGAAACACCTTTAAACTGCAATACTCCTGAAGAGTTGCAATAAGATGGAAGTCAGTACAGTAAAGGATGAGATCATCTGATTTTTTTCCCCTTGAAAACGATTACCCTCCCATTCCAGGCAAAGGAAAACCAAATAGGGCAAATAAGCCTATAGGGCTTTTTACAATAGACTGATCTCTCCTTCTGTGCGGATCCTCCAAATAAACTCTTTTTCCACTTTAAGATCTGCCTCTCCTTGATTTGTCTAGTCACCGAGCCTGTTCTGTCCCATTCTGATTGGTCATCTTGTCTTCTCTGTGCCACATTGCTCTCGCTGGCACTCTCTGCCTTCTTCCTTGTTTTCTGTCCTCTACCAAATAAAATCCTTGCTTATTTGTGCTGTCAGAGTTCTCCTCTCTGTTGCTGTAGGTTGAAGCCCTGCTGAGTATATGTTCTCCTTGGGATTGCCATACAATCTCTGCTTCCTTTCTTACTCTTGAATTTTCCTCAAGTTTCCTTTCCCCTTCACACTTTTCCACTAAATCTCCCCAACCCCGCTTTCGTCTTTGCTTGGCTCCTTTTTGCTTGCCTGGCTCTGCCTCTCCTGTGTGCTTGCCTTATGCTCTGCCATTTTTGTTGTTGTTGTTGTTCATCTCTGCTCTGTTTATCTCCTTCAGGCTTCCCACGCTAGATCACCTGTACTTTTTCCCCCCTATTGCTCCTCTGTCTTCTTATTGCATCAACATTGTGTTTCTTCCTCTGATCGATTGCCTTCTAGTTACACCATCCTTCTCTAGGACCCAGTTTCCTCTTATTTCTTCAATTAGTTCATCTTCTTGCCGCCTCTTAACTAGAGGTGGTTTCACACAGTAATGGTAATGATCTAGTACCTTCTACCTGCATTTGAAACAGGAGCACATTCATTGACTCACTGGGAGCCTTTGTGACTTACACAATTCTTTACCTGAACCAGTGGAAGATTCAGGGAGAAAAGCAGTACATCTCCACTATTGCCCACCAGAAACTGCTCCCTGAAGTAGTCACCACACTCTGTGAATGCTTTGTGTGTCTGTGTGTGTTGTAACTGCTCTCTTAACTTTATTCTGTTGAGATGATGATGGTGAAGGGCAAGGTCTTTGCTCTGGAATGCATAGGCCTGTCATGAAAATGTCAAAAGTAATAACTCAACCTCAGTGAATTACAGATTTGACCCAACATTCTCAATTGTCAATTCTAAAAACAGGTTTGCTGTTGTTGTTTTTTAAATAATAATGCTGGCCCTGTTTCATATAAAAATAAAAGATTTCATTGTAATTAAATTTTTATCTGCCTCTCTTGTTTTCTAGGACAAGGTTCAGATGCTTTAAACATAGCTGCTACGGATGATATCTAAGTAACTATAGGGTTGCCTTCTTTATTTTTATCCGATCCAATTATGTAAAAAACTGATTAAGAAAATAGCACATCTATGAAGCTATTAAGGTAAGCTTTATCTCACAAAGGGAAAAAAAATCCATCCTTGAATTGTTAATGATTTTTCAGTGAAACACTGATTTCCTCATTTTATCCTCTGACTCTCGCATGTATAAAAGGACCTTGATTGTTCTCTATTCAAACTAATTTAAAGAATGCATGTTATTTGCAGCAAATATGATTTCACATATTAAGCCATGCTTTACAGACCCTCGATTCCTTTCAATGAACACTGATGTGATGAGTCATAACACCAACGCCTAGCAGAAGAACATCTTTCTAAAAATATCCATTTCAGATTTTTACACTTCATTGAAATAGGAGTTTAACCCCATATCAGAATAAAGATATTTTATGTTGGCAATCTTCTCCACTCCCACTAGGGAAATAACTTTTTCTGCCTTGCCTTCTTCCACATCATTTCTCCTCTTCAATATTTACCCCTCCATTAAAGATATATTTGAACCAGCTGTTGTCCCATATGTTCCAATCCAGTTCTGAAAAATAACAACTTGGCATGTTTGCACCATTAAAATGTTTATATTACCATTTTGTTTTACTCGTCAGAGACACATTTTAAGATATATTAATACCAGGAAAATAAGATATAAAATAAAAATTTTATATAGCTAGGTTAACAGAGATATAATTAGGGGATTCACATAAAAGTGTGTAACTCCACAGCTTCCACGCTTTTCGAAACACCTATTACCCAATGTATTGGTCAATATTACTAAAAATTGTATATCCACAGAACAATAACAAATAACTATTCTTCTCTTAAAGGCTTGGATGTGTGGAAAGTGTCATTGTCAGTATCTCTTGTTAACATAATGCCCAACTGTTGCATTATATCAGCAAAGGGAATAGTCAGGCATTTGTGTTCAGTGCAATCTAGCAGTAATTAAGATGGTATAAAATTATAACAGGGAAAAAAATACCATCTTGAAGGCTGAGTGTGCTGCCCACCTTTCCATTTCAGTTTGCTTAATTTCTCTTTGAAATGAACAGATCTTGCCAGCAAATAAAACTACTACCAGTTCTCATTAAAATGTGGTGGGGCAGCAGTTGGCAAGGGTAGCTGGATGCATTGAACAGTTGGCTTAACCGCTGTCAAGTTGCAGTTATAGATGCAGAATATTCAATAAATGTGACTAGTCAGTTGGGTTATTTCTAACCATGGGTTTACTGCTCTTTTGAAAAGGTGTTAGATACAAAGAAAAACCCTTTCCCCCTTCATCCCATGGTCTTCTTGTATGCCTGCAACCTATCAACTGAGCGAATTGTCTTTAGCAATCTTAGTTGAAGACCCATTTTCCAACTAGCCAAATAGTCCAAAAGGCATGGAAAAAGAATTGTGAAGAACATCAGGAAAACTCTCTCTTGCTTTATCCAACTAAAGTATCCTCCTCCATGCTTCTGACTCATCAGTCCAGCTTGCAGGAACAGAGGAGGAGTGTGGAGTGAAATGCCAAAAAATTATCAATAATGCACAAGCTCTGACTTCAGCTAATGCTGGAAAGGAACAGCAGTATTGACAGTAAGATTTCATAGCCAGGAACATCTGGAATTCAAGACCGTAGAAAAATGGCACATCTGTCCATAAACAAAATAATAAAAACAGTAAAAAGCACAGAGAAAGCTAGGTTTGTTTTAAAACAGAAGTCTAGCACTTTTTCAAAAAGAGTAAATTGATGTAAATAAGAATCCCATGTAAAACCTGGCAAATCTTTCAGAAATCACCCTTAACCTATTGTGCAGGCCACTGTCTCTTTGGAAGGCAAATTACAAGAATCCAAGTTAAAATGGCCTGGGCCATAGAGAGCAGAGCCCAATGATCATAGGAAATCAGCCATGCCAACAACAGTCTAAAATGCCCAATAGGATCTTCAATTCCATTATTCATGGAAATATGATAGATTGTGTCCATAGTGAGAACACTGAAGATATTACTTTAAGAAATGGAACTGATAAAGACGATTTAAAGCTGCTTCAGTTCAGGACACAGGTGTGCCCAATATCAGAGATGAACCCAAAGTTAGCAGTTGGGGGTGATAAAGAATAGTAACCATGGACAACCACTTTACACTACCTGTTACACCTCCCTATTATATAAGGGGGATAACAAACCAGTGATTATATGCTGCAAAACTTTGCTTCCCCATCACTCCTTGAAAATCTGTGATTTCCCCCCCCTCCCTCTCTCTCCTGTGATTCTGCTATACATAAAACCAACTGTCATGCGATGGTTAGTGGACAGACTGCCTGATATATCATTCTGGTCTCTCTTGGATGTATTGCTTCACTGTGTAAATTTAACTCTGAAGCAATAACAGCTGATTGGCCGTTTTAAGTTGAGCAATTACTGGCTGAAGATGTTTCTCGTAAACTTAATATTATGGCAAATATATCTTGCATCTGGGGAGAGTGAGGGAAAAATGGGGTCCCCTTAAAATTTAAATTACTTCTCTTTCTTCCTGACATTTCTGAAGATTATTCCTTTTTATGGTTGTCGCATATGCCTTCTCCAAGCAGAGGAAGTGCATCAGAGAAAAAGGGCAATATAGTATAAATTTGCATAAAATTTGCATAGTATTAATGTTTATTTTGAGAGGCAAATCTTAGAAATAATGAGTAATGTAAGATATGCAACCACTCTTTGGAGCTCTAAAAATCCTGGCACTTCCAACCTTGAGAAGGCAATTTTAGCATACAGAAAATGGTAAATCAAGTTTCTTTTATAATTAGCTTAGTCATAATACATATAACACCTCTATGCTGGTTCCAGTGCCTTTTACCAACTGCCATTACTAATCTCTAATTTTTAAATAACTGGTAGAGGTCTTTTGTAATAAGATTTAGTAACTTGACTTGGAAATATTCCTGCAAGGATGTTAGCTTTTGTCCTTATAAACGTCCATGTCAAATTCACTTTTTAAAATGATAAGCTCTCTTGGATGTTTTCACGTATTTGGGGTGGGGGATTAATATTGAGAAAGGCATATTAGAAAATGTTCCCGGCTTAATAATATAAAATAGCTGTAGATTCTGCTCTGAACAGTAAAAGGCCTTTCGTGATTAGCTTTTTAAAATGAATAGTGTTTTGTGTTAAAAAAAGCTTTAAGATTTTGCAAGAGAATGAAAAGAGGTAAGTAACTACTGTCAATGACTGATAATAAGGAAGAATTACTTATACATATTTTTTTCTGAGCAGAAAGCATGGAATTCAGGATTGTGCACAATCAGTCCATTCTAGGTGCCAATCTCATTAAACAATTTCCAAGATGTTATACCACACCAACTACAAATGATGAGAATTTTACTCCAACGTTAATTTAAAATGTCAGACTATAGAAGACTGGGTGAGGAGAGAACACTATTGTTGTATTCCGCTGGCGGCCTGCGGAGCTGGCAGCAGAGTCGGACAGTGAGGAAGCTGGGGAGGAACATGGGCCAGTCCTGGAGTCTGGGGAAGGCTCGGACAAGGGCTCTGGGTTGGAGGCAGAGATGGGGCCAGGGCTATCTGAGATTTATGTGCAGACTCCTGAGCCCACAGAGTCGGACATCAGCGAGGCAAAGGAACAGGGGGAGCCTGTTCCCAGTGCATACATGCGCAGAGCTGCAGAAGGCAAGAACAGTTAAAAAAAAAGGGTCGACTTGGGAGTGGAAGATGATTGGCCCCTCCTGTAAGACAAAGGAGGAGCAAAGGCACGTGGGCCTTTGCAGGAAGCAACTGTTGTTTGTGCTGGCCGGTTTCAAGACTACAGCTCCGTGTTGACTCTGTGTTCCGTGTGGCTTTGCAAAGTTAATTACCAATTAGGTCTTGGCAGCATGTCAAGGGAGATAATGGTGGGTGCTTGTCAGCCTTATCCCGAAGAACTATGGCAGACTTCTGTCGGACTCTTTACAACTACCAGCTTCCTACAAGGAAACTCAGTGGGAAACATACAGGAAGTTGCTCCTGCTCCCAATGACTTTTTGACTGCCCATGACCATTCTGTTCCTCTGTTTAGATAAGGAAATATATCTAAAACAATGACTCAGTGGGTCCTGGCTTATCTAATGTATTCTAAAGAGGAAGTGCAAGAAATAAAAACAAAATTCATTTGTGACAGAATATCTTATTATTTTGATCCAAGGTAGTAATTTGACATCATCTCCTATACAAATAAATTACACCTGGTTATTGCATAACACTTACAGATACAATGATTGATGAGATAAACTCAAATCCACTTAAGAGTTCTGTAAATGTGACATTTCTGAAAAGGTGAAAATGATATAAATACCAACCAAGTGCCTTGCACCATTTAACTGAAATAGTCTTTAAACTGAAAAATCAATCTTCTAGCAGCCTTTTGAAAACTTGTCTCCCTCACTTCTCATTCAGGCTGTAAAACAAGGAAGTTTGTACTTTATGTTATAGATTACTGGTAGAAGATAGCAGTGGATTGTAATTACCTAGACCGTAACAATATCACCTACCATAGAAATATATTCTAATGAACCCCTTCTAACAAAACTTTCCTGGCAGAAAAGAAATAATGAAGTGTCATCTACAAATAGCCATAGCAATAGCACTTAGACTTATATACTACTTCACAGTACTTTTACAGCCCTCTCTAAGCAGTTTACAGAGTCAGCATATTGCCCCTAACAATCTGGGTCCTCATTTTACTGACCTCGGAAGGATGGAAGGCTGAGTCAACCTTCAGCCTAGTGAGATTTGAACTGTTAAATTGCAGGCCAAGCAGGCAGCAGAAGTAGTCTGCAGTACTGCATTCTAACCACTGCGCCACTACGGCTCTTGATTCCTCGACAATAATAAAGTAATGACGGTAACTTAGTGAACCACTTTTAAATTAAAGGGTCTTTCACATTGTCACATAAATTACTACAATTATGTAAATACAATTTTTCATGACATACCCTTTGTTTTTTTTTTTAAAAAAAAGACTGATTGCATTGTCATATGTCAGATTGTTATCATATTTCATCTTTAATTGCGGAGAGAGTTAATGTACACAGGATAGGATGTGATAGGCCCATGCCGATTCATGCAAGAAGCCTCGGAACTCTCCTTCCACAAACTCGCTACACATTCCCAAAAGTCCAGGAAAGAAACATGCTGTCATTAGCTACTTTTACATTAGCTACTTAAACCTTCTCTGACACTGTTATACCAAAGAGGAGGCAAGTGGCAACACCCTGCTTTCAGGTGCATGACTTTGTGAGAAAACTTATACTAAAAGCTAGACTTCTTTTCCAGAATTAGCACCACTGGTTCATACAGAATTTTTCTTTTTCTTGAATAGAACAAGGTCAAATGCTTAAGAGTAAATTATTGTTTGGTTGGTTGATAGATAGGTAGGTAGGTAGGAATTAGAATTAGAATAAGAATAAGAATAACAGCTTTAAAAGGGACCTTGGAGGTCTTCTACTTCAACCCCCTGCTTAAGCAGGAAACCCTACACCACTTCAAACAAATGGTTATTTAATCTTTTCTTAAAATTTTTCAGTGTTGGAGCATTTACAACTTCTGGAGGCAAATTGTTCCACTGATTAATTGTTCTCTTTAGTTAATTTCTCTTTAGTTCTAAGTTGCTTCTCTCCTTGATTAGTTTCCACCCATTGCTTCTTGTCCTGCCCTCAGGTAGTTTGGAGAATAGCTTGACTTCTTCTTCTTTGGGGCAGCTTCTGAGATATCATGTCACCCCTAGTCCTTCTTTTTATAAGAGTAGACATATCCAGTTCGAACAAACGTTCTTTATTTGTTTTAACCTCCAGCCCCCTAATCAGATTTGTTGCTCTTCTCTGCACTCTTTCCAGTCTCAACATCTTTTTTACATCATGGCGACAAGGTATCTGGCAGCGGTGGGATGGGAAGGAAGGAAGGAAGGAAGGAAGGAAGGAAGGAAGGAAGGAAGGAAGGAAGGAAGGAAGGAAGGAAGGAAGGAAGGAACAGAGGGAGGGAGAAGGGATTTCTGAAGAGGTTGAGTTCAGGTATGACAGCTCAAGGACTGACTCTTCCTTCATATACAAACATGCATAGATATCAGTCCAAGTCTCACTCTAAAATAAATCAAAATCTGTATCACACTTTTCTTCATTCATCTGGGCTTCCTGCCTGTATTTTCTAAGGAAAAAAGCAAACAAATCCTCAAAAATAAACAGAAAATGGAATCGGCATACTTTTTTAAAAGAAAAAACACCTGAGAGAAGAAACCAACTGACTCCTCAAAATTCAATTTTTCTGTGCTCTGTTGTCTACAACAATTACTTGGATAGAATGATCAGCTAAATTTCCTTCAGTCCTTTCAGGAACTGAATTTCTTAAAATAGAATTTCTCCACATCATCACAATATCTCAAAAAGCTTATGTGGTTTCACATTTAATCCTCAAATTCCATGGAATAGGCCAAGAAGCTGAACAGAAACAAATCCCTTCTCTACTTTAAATCAACATATATTCAGTTTACTACGTTGTCTCTTTCTTGGGTCAAAATAATTTTTTATGTAATTAGTTCTTCTCTTAAGCCAATATAACTTGTAGAGTATGGATATCTTCACTACACACAACACAACAATCAATTGTCCTAGTTTCTTATTCATTCTTGAACTTTCTTCCTGATTTATTTCACTTTGTCTGACAAAAGAGAAATTACAATGCATTTTACATGCTTGTGAAATTAATAATCTGTCAATTATGTGCACCAACTGGTATAGTCCGTTAATTCACTTCTGTCTTATGCCTGATGAGCAATCATAGGAATTTACTTGTCACAGTTGTACTGTGGAGATGTGTTACCATTTGATGCAAGGGAAGAAATTATTACGGGCATTGCTTAGCTTTTTTTAAACAAGGACTTCTTCTCAATTGTTGGATGTACATTATCATTGCTAAAAATTTAGGACCTGTTCAGACAATTACAACTATGAATAGAGGGTTCAAGATGATACTTTAAAATGACTATGATACAATAAAGTATATTTTATATTGATCAAGTTGTCCAAGAAATTTGGCTGTGGTTAGTTACTGTAGATAGAGATTGCAAACCTCAGAACTTGACAAGTAAGCCTTTTAGTCTGAAATAACCCAACTAAGGAAAGGCGATGTTCACAGCTATGATATTGGGAAGCAGTAAAAGTGGCTGAATTTAACATAAGGTTCAGGAAGAGTCCTGATTAAATGGACTAAAAGAAGTGAAATACATCTATTATACTTATGTAATACCAAAGAGGATTTCATACCTAGAGAAGAACATCTTAAATAATAATAAAAGTAAACAAATAATTATCAACAAGTATTATTGGGTTTGTCTTTGTTTTTACGTAAGTATAAAGAAAATAGGTGTTTATAATGGGGAAGGGATGGAAGGACCCTTTTTTAAAAATTTGTAACTAATTCAGTAAGCATTATTCCTGCAGTCCTAAAGCTTTCATTACCAACCAAATTCATTTAATTAGATGTTAACATCTGCATTTCCTAATGATACTTAACAGTGTTGTTAAGAGATTCGATACACTGAGAATCACACATTGTCAGTCCTTTGTTTTGAACAGCCATAAGAATCTTGATTTAAGTATAATACAGTGTTAGTAAGGGAGAATTAATTGGACTTTATTATTAAAATTAAACTATCCCCAAAGTATTTCTGAGTATAATGAAGGTGGTGGTTTTAGAGTATTACAGAGGGTTAAATTATTCAGAGGAGTATCATTAGAGAATTTACAGTTGTATTATTTGAATATGGACCTATTTATATTTTATGATAAAGGCAATTAATTATAATTGGTTGTTATTAATATTAATGCAACTTCATAGTATTAAAAATTAGTATGAAATCAAACAGCTCTTCTTCGCTATCTATTAAATCGAGTGAAAGAAAGAATCTCACATGAAATCATGAGTGCCAAATCTTTAGAACGTTGAGGCACAATTTACATTGCGGCTGCAGTGTCAGTAGTGTTTGTTATCAAGAAGTGGCTAATCATAAAAAGTTGGGATTAGTACTTAGAGTATTATCTCTAGAATGCATACAGAGAGAAAAAGAAGGCTTTGCACAAACAATCAGAAATAATCGGGGAGAAACACTTTGTTCTGTCTGCTTTCTGCAGACAGAAGTAAATTGCTAGTTATTGATCTAGATAATAAGTTTATTTATCAGTTTTTCCCTCAAGTGCCTACGGGTAGATCAGTGTTGGCGAAATTTTGTGGCACCAAGTGCCAAAATGGGAGCACGCAGGGGCAGGGGAGCACCAGAAACAGGAAGAGCATCTCCGTGGTGTGCACACGCAGGAGCGCCGGAAATCAGAAGAGCAGCTTCCTGGCCTGCTGAGCTTCCGGTTTCCAGCATGTATATGTGTGCTGGTGATCTGTTCTTCCGGTTTCTGGCATACATGCACATGAAGAGCAGCTGGCCGGCATGCATGTGCGCACTGGAACCCGGAAGAGCAACAGGCGATGGCTGGCGTGCCCAGAGAGATGGCTCTGTGTGCCACTTCTGGCACGTGTGCCATACGTCCGCCATCACGGGGGTAGACCTTCAAAGCACTGTGCAAAATATTCATCAATTTTATTAAGTATGCATGATAATATCACATTCTAACAATTGAGTCACAGACATATCACATTTGAAACCTGTGCCCTGTTATGATTAGCTATATAAACAACTGTTGATTTAAAAAAATGATTTGGTTTACTCTTGCTATAAGATTTTAGCAATAAAATGTTGGATTATATTCCCACAGCCCTAAAATGTACTTTGTCAGCCTTCTTTGACATCTGAATGACACCTCATTTCCTCTTTCATAGTTATGTTATACAAAAATTACTCATCTCTTGTATAAATTGTATAAAACATCAGCAAGACAAAGAAGATGGTGTTGGATTTTCTGAAGCAGAGAGTGGGGAACTCTCTGCTTGATGTACAGTAGGAAACCTGCCCGACTCTACATTAAGGTGGGCTATGTAGAAAAGGTCTCCTCCTTTAAATTCCTGGGAGTGCACCTTAGCTAAGATCTCACCTGGAAAAATAACACGTCCCAGGTGGTTAGAAAGGCTCAACAGAGACTCCATTTCCTCAGGGTAAAAAGGTAAAGGTTCCCCTCACACATACATTGCCGACTCTAGGGGGCGGTGCTCCTCTCCGTTTCAAAGCCGAAGAGCCAGCGCTATCCAAGGCGTCTCCGTGGTCATGTGACTCCCGAGGACATGGACAGGTTGCTGGGTAGATTGAATGCCACCACGTGTTTACTGGACCCGTGCCCCTCCTGGCTGGTGCTGGCCACTCAGGAGGTGACACGAGGCTGGCTCCAGGGGATTACGAGTGCTTCCTTGTTGGAGGAGTCTTCCGGCCGCCTTGAAAGAGGCGGTGGTGAGGCCCTCCTCAAGAAGCCTTCCCTGGACCCGGCTGTTTTAGGTAATTATCGTCCGGTCTCAACCCGCCCAGGTTGTAGAGAGTATGGTGGCATATCAGTTTCCCCTGCACCTGGAGGAAACTGTCTATCTGGACCCGTTCAGTCCGGCTTCCGACCGGTTACAGCACTGAGACGGCTTTGGTCGCGTTGGTGGATGATCTCTGGAGGGCCAGGGATAGGGGTTATTCCTCTGCCCTGGTCCTATTAGACCTCTCAGCGGCTTTTGATACCATCGACCCTGGTATCCTGCTGCGCCTGTTGGAGGGTTGGGAGTGGGAGGCACCGTTTATCGGTGGTTCTCCTCCTATCTCTCCGACCGGTCGCAGACGGTGTTGACGGGCAGAGGTCGACCGCGGCGCCTCACTTGTGGGTGCCGCAGGGCCCATTCTCTCTCGCCCTTCTGTTCAACATCTATATGAAGCCGCTGGGTGAGATCATCAGTGGCTTCGGTGTGAGGTACCAGCTGTACGCTGATGACACCCAGCTGTACTTTTCCACACCGGGCCACCCCAATGAAGCTATCGAAGTGCTGTCCCGGTGTCTGGAAGCCGTACGGGTCTGGATGGGGAGAAACAGGCTCAAGCTCAATCCCTCCAAGACGGAGTGGCTGTGGATGCCGGCATCCCGGTACAGTCAGCTGAGTCCGCGGCTGACTGTCGGGAGCGAGTCATTGGCCCCGATGGAAGGGGTGCGTAATTTGGGCGTTCTCCTGGATGCACGGCTGTCTTTTGAAGATCATTTGACGGCCGCCTCCAGGAGAGCTTTCCACCAGGTCCGCCTGGTGCGCCAGTTGCGCCCCTTTCTAGACCGGGATGCCTTGTGCACAGTCACTCACGCCCTTGTGACGTCTCGTCTGGACTACTGCAATGCTCTCTACATGGGGCTCCCCTTGAAGGGCATCCGGAGGCTGCAGTTGGTCCAGAATGCAGCTGCTGGTGATAGAGGGAGCCCCTCGTGGCTCCCGAGTGACACCTATCCTGCGCAGGCTGCACTGGCTACCTGTGGCCTTCCGGGTGCGCTTCAAGGTGTTGGTGAACGTCTTTAAAGCGCTCCATGGCATAGGGCCGGGTTACTTACGGGACCGCCTGCTGCTACCGAATACCTCTCACCGACCCGTGCGCTCTCACAGAGAGGGACTCCTCAGGGTGCCGTCGGCGCGACAGTGTCGTCTGGCGACACCCAGGGGAAGGGCCTTCTCTGTGGGGGCCCCCGCCCTCTGGAACGAGCTCCCCCCAGGACTTCGTCAACTTCCGGACCTCCGAACCTTTCGCCGCGAGCTCAAAACTTACTTATTTATCTGCGCTGGACTGGGTTAGTTTTTTAAGTTATGGGTTTTTAATGGTGATTTTATAGTTTAGGGTTTTATATCGGTCGTTTGACCGTTTTTAGTTTTAAATTGGCCGGTTAAATATTTCATTTTAAATGTATTTTAAATTTATTGTGTATCTATGTGTTTTAATAAGGCTGTACACCGCCCTGAGTCCTTCGGGAGAAGGGCGGTCTAGAAATCTAATTAATAAAATAAATAAATAAATGTGGCCAGCATTACTCAATGCCAAAGGCGCACAGAACGCTGTTACCTTCCCACTAAAGGTGGTCCCTATTTTTTCTAATTGCATTTTTATGTGCTTTCGAAACTGCTAGGTTGGCAGAAGCTGGGACAAGTAATGGGAGCTCATCCCCTTACACGGCAGCACTAGGGATTCGAACCGCTGAGCTGCTGACCTTTCGATCGACAAGCTCAACATCCTAGCCCCTGAGCCACCGCTTCAGGTCTTGTTCCTCAGGTTCCTCAGGGTCTTGCAGAAAAATCAGGTGGAACAACAGCTGTTGACGTCCTTATACCGGTCCATGATAGAAAGAGCCCTCACATACCGTATTACGGTATGGTACGCTGGCTTAACAGCTGTGGACAGGAAGGCATTACAGAGGGTGATGAGCACAGCACAAAAAATCATGGGCTGTTCTCTAATCCCACTGGATGAAATCACCAGGTACCGCTGTCTCAGCAGAGTAAGGAAAATCCTCAGGGATGATTCACACCCTGGACAGCATTTCTTTATTCTACCATCGGGCAGGAGATATAGAAGCATAGCCAGCCGAACAAATTGGCTGAAAAATAGCTTTTATCCAGGGGCTGTCAGACTTTTAAATGCAACATACAAAACACCACAATCAGGCTAATGTGATAGACTTGCAGTGCCAGAGTAATGTGCAACATCTATATACCAGTTTAATAAAATAGTATACATATGTGTGTACGAGGATATGTGTGTTAGTTTATTACTTATTGGGTTTAGGGATTTCTTTTTACTTACTGATTTATTGAGATGTATTCTGTGTTCTTGGGTGGGCTGCACCAAGGGAGGCTCATTCAATTTCATTGTACACATGTTGTGCATTGACAACATGGTTTGGTTTGAAATTAGTAATCGCAATTCTTGCAATCTTCCTCATTACACAAAAAAATCTTTAAGATTCAGGTGACATTTTAAAAGATGGGATTCTAAAGTTAGATACTTTAATCTATATTTAAATACTGAGCTAAGCCAGAGGTTTTTAAATAGTTACATTTGACTTGCAGTGCCAAGCGAGATTAATGCACTTTTAGATTCTGACAAAATTTGAATTTCCAGTAGTATTTCTGCCAGATCAGTTCCTGAAATAAACAGGAACTTTGGGATGTAGAGTCTGAAATATGTAATTGTTTGTACCATTTATCATTTCAAAGAATACTTTTGGTAGATCACAAAGTAAGTTGTATATTGCAACAAAAACATTAGCATTGTCATTTTGCCATTGCTCAAAGAGGTGACTGATTCAAAAAGTAGAAAGCGGATGACTTACAAGATGTAAAACAGAAAAATTACAGATGTATTTCCAAACTTCGATTTAAAGAGGGGCATTGCATTGGATGCTATTTAACAGATTAGTAACAAAGGAGGCATTTTGGAGGAAGAAGAAGAGGAAGAGGAAGAAGAGAAGGAGGAGGAGAAAGAGGAAGAGGAGGAGGAAGAGGAAGAAGACGACTACAAAAGTTCTTGTGTAGTTACTTTGAATTTAAAAAGAAAATAGAAGAACAAATACAGCAGTAGAGGATGGCTGGAAAACTACATCTAGCTTGGTTGTCAGAGAATAACACTGTCATTTTGAAAGACAATATTAATTGGAAGTGAAGCAGTGCTTGCCACTGCAGGAACGGTTTTCCTAAGCACAAAACAAAAATAAAACCTACTATCATCAGTTATTGAATGAAACTGACTGAAGCAGACCTTGTCACTGCCTATTGCCCTCAAACTCTCCTGAAGTCAGGCGCAAGAAACCAGAGCAACGTCATGAACTGATCAGAGTTGTTTCTTTATTGTTGCTTGCCTATTTATAAGAATCTTGTCAGGCTGACTGCATTCTTTTAACAACAGCCAGATAAGGGTTACAGGGATTCGTGGGGTGTGCATGTGTGCATCGCTTCCTGCTATGCAATGACTCTAAGCTAGCCAGTTTCTTCATACCTCTCCCCGCTCTAACTGGAGATTTCACTACAAAGCAGCATCTTTCTTTCTATTTACAGTCTGTAAATAACATCAAATACCTTTATGAATCAATCAGTTCAGACCAATCAGCAACTAATACATTGAAGTGGCCTGGTAAAGCTTGGATGCAAGCCATGATTCCTCAGCGCATCTCTGCTAGATTGTGTGATGGTATGCAGGACTGACCTTGGGAGACCCAAGGAAGACCTGCAGCCTAGACAATGGTCTGATAAGAAGTAGCTCAGTCCACAAGTGGGAAAAAACCATGGGAAGCATTTCAGATGTGAACCTCCCTACTTTTCCTAAGACTAAAAAGAGAGGAGGAGAGAAATAATGTCAGTGTTTCAAGATTCTGTTCAATGTAACTCACAATAAAGCAGTGCTTCTCAAATAGTGGGGCGCGCCCCCCAGGGGGGGCGCAAGGCTCCGTAAAGGGGGGCGCATTTGACCTCGTTTTTTTTAATAATGATACTATTTACAGTCGCACGGGGGGCACGAAAAATGTTTTCTTCTTCCTAGGGGGGCATGACAGAAAATAATTGAGAAGCACTGCAATAAAGACAGTGCTGGTGCTTTTTGGTCATGCTTCTTGTCTGGACTACCTCGAAGGGGTAACAGTTCCCAGGTCCTAGTATGAGCTGTTCCTTATCAACATTGGAGGCAAGAGTTGCCCTATTGCAGTAGATACAACAACCAGGTTTTCTTGGTTGTACCACATGTCCAACAAAATCCAAAAGAATTGCAGAACACTTGTTTTAAATCTGTTCCAGGAAGCCGCCAAGGACAATTACTCAGAATATTTTGTTAAAAGAATATAATATTTTCTGGGTAATTGTCCTTGGTGGCTTCCTGGAACAGATTTAAAACAAATGCTCTACAACAAAACTTCCCAGGGCTGAAATGATTCTTCCAAAGTTTTCTATGATTTCACACTTAACACAAAAATTTTGCATGCTATAAATGCCCTTACTACTAAAATAATGATATATGCACTACTGAAACCTGTATAGCACTTTCGATGAAAGACAAAAGATTCTTTGGAATGTTTAACTATCACCTGTCTGCAATTCCTTAAAGCAACTGCATCATTTGCTGGAGTTTAATGACTGCCCTCTTTAGCTGTTTCACGATCCTAATAAATAATCAAAAAAGCTTTTTAAGACAACTACCTCTTCACCTGTTTCTAGAAATCCAACAGTATCAGAGTGTGTCTACCTTCTAGGGCTGGGTTGTCAAACTCGTGGCGTCATGTTGTCATCACATGACATATCACTATTTTTTTCCCCTTCACTAAAGCAGGGGTGGGTATGGCCAGCATGTGACGCATCCAGCCCACGGGCTGCAAGTTTGATACCCCTGTTCTAGGGGTATGTTAACCATACGCTAATTCTAACCCTCTGTCCTCCATATTTTTTACTTAGAATTCAGGTAGGCAATGAAGATACAATTATTTATGAGACAGGGTGGTTTTAGATGTCTGTTATTTTCTATTTTTTAGTTATTTCTATTGTTTTCAGTAACTGGATTTATCATACTGTTTTTATGTAAATTCTGTAGAGTTTGTGGATAATACACACCCATCATGCTAGTCACACTCAGGGAAGGTAATTCATGAAAAGCACAGAAAAGAATAGTGAATAGTAATTAAATTACATTGAGATATAAAATTGGAAAATAAAAAGGAAATTTAAGTAAAGGTGATTTATAGCAACACTATTCCATAATTCTCCATGCCTTTCTATCCTTGTAAACCATCCTTATTTATACCATATCTATTCAAACATACTCTGGCTGTTATTCTTTAAACTTTTAACCTCTAACTTTTTCAGAACCTCAAAAAATTCAGCCATGATTTTCTCATTCCTCCCCCTTTTCATAACCCATTTTTTCGTTGTTTGTATGCTTATTTTATCATTTGATTCCTTGTCTCTACATAACCAAATCACCTTGATACATTTATTTTATTTTGGTTGCACATATTGGCACCAATCCATTCATTAATTTTGGGAACTATTTCTTGTTTTACAACAGATATTTCTTTTTTTGTGTGAATCAATTTTTATTGTTTTTTTTAACCCATCCATCCACCCACATATTTTATGAACAGAGTATTGGCCATATCATATCTTATGCAACTTATCATATCAAAATACATTTTACTTAGTTACAATTTCTGCCAAAATGTTCTTTTTCCATATTTTTAATCGTATCTTAATATTTCTGTGCTTGTTTATATAAACCACATCTTCTTTTGCCCTCAGATTCTAATTTCTCCATTTTTACTGATAAACAGATATTTCTTAAGGTAAGATATTATTCTCACTACACTCAAATAACTTTGATATTTCTCCAGGCATGCCAACTTTTATAAAATAAAGGAGGAAATGCTTATATACTTTCTTTCAACAAACATGTTTCTTCAAATATTATTAACAATCTTGATAGATACAATTTCTATATTTTTATTGAAATTGACTCATATGTGTTCATATAATCAATTGCCGCATACCACAGCAATCTGATCTAGTGGTTAAGGCACTCCTAGAAAGCAGGAAATCATGAGTCCTGCCTTACCTATGAAAGCCAGCAGGGTGACCTCGGTCCAGTCACTTTTTCTCAGCTCAAGCTACCTCACAGGTTGTTGTTGTTTTAGGAAAAAATGGACGAGGAAGTTGAATATGTTCATCTCCTAGAGTTATTTATAAAAGTAATAAGAATGGGATATAATAGCAATAGCACTAAAACTTATGTACCGCTTCAGTGCTTTACAGCCCTCCCTAAGTGATTTATAGAGTCAGCAAATTGCCCCCAAATGAGGACCCAATCTGGGTCCTCATTATACTAACCTCAGAAGGATGAGTCAACCCTGAGCCAGTGAGATTCGAACTACCGAATCAAGAAATGGGATAAAAAAGATTGCAAGCCATACAGTGGTGGGTTTCAAAAGTTTTTACTACTGGTTCTTTAGGTGTGGCTTGGTAGGCATGGCATGGTTTGGTGGGCGTGGCATGGTGGGCATGGCAGGGGAGGGATACTGTAAAATCTCCATTCCCACCCCACTTCAGGGGAAGGATACTGTAAAATCTCCATTCCGTCCCCACTCCAGGGGAAGGTTACTTCAAAATCCCTACTTCCTCCCGATCAGCTGGGACTTGGGAGGAAGAGAATAGATGGGGATGGGGTCAGTCAGAATTTTTACTACCGGTTCTCCGAACAACTCAAAATTTCCACTACCAGTTCTCCAGAACTGGTCAGAACCTGCTGAAACCCACCTCTGAAGCCATAAGATATTTTTTTTTTCCTTTTCCAAACTCCTAATGGAATTTTTAAGTATGAATTTGAAATAAGAGCCAGGACAAAATGTGTTTGCTATAACTGAATAGGATTTTACTTTTAATCCAGTGTAAATACTTCAGTTTACTTTTTTTAAAGAAATCAAAATCACATTTAAAATTTGGCATACATACACCATCATGTTTTTGTTTACACAATATAGTTTGTGTTATCATAGTTAATAATTATGTATAAATAAAGCAATAATTCTTTATCATATTCTTTGCCTCAGGTACTTCCTTTGATATTTGTATTCTTTTTCTTAATTCTTTTTAATGAAAAAGTCAAGCAGCCTGAAATTGATTGAATGAATGAATAGGAAATCAAATAGTACATAATACAGTTGAAAATATTTGGGCAAAACATCTTGGGGAAAGTAATCCTTTTAACTGCTGTTATCTTGCCAAACATTGATAATGAAATATATTGCCCAAATCTAAATTCAATTTTAGTGTTGTGCAATTTTGGTGATTGCAATTTTGGTGATTTTTTTTTATTTAAAGTGCTGCCATGTTTTCTGTCATATTTACTTGTGATTATCTAAAACAATATTAGCTAATACTAAGTCCAATATATTTTTGAAATTGTTTTTGTGATTCGTTATCAATGTTAATTAGCCTAGCAAATAACTTTTTACATTGTCATTTTTAAAAAGGCATATATCTGCTCTGGTACCTAACAAATAACCAAGTTGTTTGCAAGCAGATTAATTACATGAGATTCTTTTTTAAATAAAGATACTGAATATATTTGCTCTTCTTAATATTATTAATTAATTAATTAATTATTAATATTATAAT
This sequence comes from Ahaetulla prasina, assembly GCF_028640845.1. Taxonomy (NCBI): domain Eukaryota; kingdom Metazoa; phylum Chordata; class Lepidosauria; order Squamata; family Colubridae; genus Ahaetulla; species Ahaetulla prasina. Next base: position 136,154,608 of record NC_080539.1, read on the forward strand.
AATTATTTATTATCAAGGAAAGAAGCAACTTAGAACTAAGAAGAAACTTCCTGACAGTTAGAACAATTAATAAGAGGAACGACTTGCCTCCAGAAGTTGTGAATGCTCCAACACTGGAAATTTTTAAGAAAATGTTGGATAACCATTTGTCTGAGATGGTGTAGGGTTTCCTGCCTGGGCAAGGGGTTGGACTAGAAGGCCTCCAAGGTCCCTTCCAACTCTGATGTTATTATTATTATTATAGCTTTAATAATGACACCAAACAAAACAAATCAGTCAAGGCAGAGTCTTGTTAAGTACTCATATTTATTAGAAAACATTCTGTATTTATTCAATCAATGTTAATTAATTTTGTTTTAGTTGAAGTAGAATTAATTATGAAAATGAAGTTCCTCTAAATCCCATTTCAAAGAAAATATTTTTTGAGAAATTTACTTTTCTGTCAAATGTTTTAAAACATACATTGATAGCAATGTTAATAGGATTTTGATGTATTAAAATAAAGTACATCTGATACTCTTATTAGTAGAGTCTGATATATTTATTTTAAGAACAAACTGTTATGTATTAACAGTTGTGCCTTTAAATATTTGAGCGGGAAATCAGCACGTTGCTGATTGGACGAAGCCTCCAGCAGAACTGTATAAAAGGAGAGGTTTTGGCCCCAGCCTGTTGCTGGGTTCACCCTATATTAAAGAGCTGTTGTCACTACCCTGGTCTCCAGCCTCGTTACTTCCCGAACTTAACATTGGCGACGAGGGTGGGATTTCGAGGCTAAAAGAGAACCAGAACCGAGCTGAAGCACGCTAGTTCCGAACCCAGCAAACTCAGGGCAGAAACGCGGAAATGGCAAACACGCCACCCGCACCGTACAACCCGGGCAAGGAGAAATGGGGAACATATATGACCCGTTTCGAAAGCTTAGAAGCCAACGAACTACAGGGGATCCTGATAACGCAAGCGGGCTTACTTCCTAAGCCATTGCGGGCGGAGGTAATCGAGATTGCGGAAGCCCTGGCAGAGCCAACGCCGATACAATCGGTATCGTGGCCGACTCTGCAGACTTTGCTGAAGAACCATTTCGCACCGACGCCGCCCAAATACGTGCAGCGGTTTGAATTCGGAGAACGACAGATGGAGGGCGAGTCCATCGGTGACTACATGGCCGCTTTAAGAAGAGCGTCCAAGGACTGCGGATACCGAGACTTAGACGAGTGCTACTTGAGCAACTCATCCGAGGGGTCAGGACATCTACGGCGACGACTGCTAGCCAGGAGCAACCTGACACTAGCCACCGCTCTGGACGAGGCCAGAGCACACGAAATGTCTACTAAAGCAGCAGAGACTCTGCAAAAGCCTCTTCAATCCAAGGCGAGCGCAAAGCCAACGCCAGTACACCAGGAGGAGATTCAGTCCGAATCCGAAGGTGAGGGCGAGGATGAGGAAGAGGTCTGCCGGACCGAGAAACGCGACACGGAGGACCGTGACGAGTGCGGAAGCTGTGGAGGGCAGCATCAGCGCCAACGCTGCAGGTTTAAAGACGCAACATGCCGGCGGTGTGGGAAGAAAGGACACTTAGCTCAGGTTTGCAGAGCGGCCCAACCTTCCCGCCGAAAATTCAAATCGGCCAATCAAAGCGGAACCGGAAAGGCGGCCCGCGATTGGTTCTAACAAGAAAGGCGAAGTCTAACCAAACGACTGTCATTATAGGCGCGCCTCAACCAAAGTGGAAAGAAGATTTTCACAAAGCCCAAGATCGAGGGAGTGCGGTGCAGGCTTGAAGTGGACACGGGATCAGCGATCACCATCATGTCCTGGGACACCCTGGCGAAGTCGCTGCCGTCCGTCGCGCCATCTGCAAGCACAGCGGCTACGAGTGCACGACTACCAGGGAATCGATCCCTGTTCGAGGGACCACCTCCGTCCGAGTCGAGTACGGCCCTCATAAAAGACCCTGCCCATCACGATCGTCGAAGGAACTCTGCCCAGTCTGTTGGGACTAGACTGGTTTCGCCCTGGGCATGGGAGTGACTGGCATCTACAGAAGTGACTGCAATTTGAAAGACATTCTCTTTAACGAGTTCAAGATGTCTTCAAGGACTGCCTGGGCAAGTACAAGGGGACCCCTATTTCCTTCAACTTAGACCCCAGGTAGCCCCCATTAGGCTTAAGGCGAGGAGAGTCCCTTTTGCCCTAAAACCAAAAATCGATAAGGAGCTGGACAAGCTCATAAATCAGGGGATTTTGGTGCCAGTCGATCACGCAAAGTGGGAGACGCCAATCGTCACCCCCATCAAATCGGACGGGGCAATTAGAATTTGCGCTGACTACAAGGCGACGCTTAACAAAGCCTTACAGAAAGCTGCCACTCGGTTCCCGTAGTGCAACATTTATTGCACTCCTTGGGGCAAGGGCAAGTCTTTGCAAAGTTAGACTTGGCCCAAGCCTACCAACAACTGCCAGTAGACGCCCGCACAGCAAGCCCAAACGATTGTGATGCACAGGGGGGCATTCAAGTGCACCCGATTGCAATTTGGGGTTAGTGTGGCACCAGGGCTGTTCCAAAACCTGATGGAACGACTACTGCAAGGGCTCCCAGGGGTAGTCCCCTACTTCAATGATGTCCTAATTTCAGGGAAAACATGGAGGAATTGGGGAGCGTTAAGAAAGGTCTTGAGCATTTTCCGGACAGCCGGATTAAAAGTCAAGACAAATAAATGTCAGATAGGGGTCGAATCGGTCGATTTCTTGGGCTACCGGATAGACAAGAAAGGAATTCACCCTACTGAGAGCAAGTTAAGGCAATTAGGAAGGCTCCAGCGCCCAAAAACAAAGCAGAGCTGCAGGCATTCCTGGATTGGTTAATTTTACGCGGTCTTTTAAAGAACAAAGCAACTGCTATGGAACCGCTGCATAGGCTCTTAGGGAAAAATACTGTTTGGTCTTGGGGAAAGTCAGAAAATAGGGCTTTTGAAGCAGTAAAGAACCTGCTCTCAAGTGATAGCCTGCTCATCCAATATCACGACTCACTACCCTAGTGCTGGTTTGCGATGCGTCCCCTTATGGGGTGGGGGCTGTACTCAGCCATAGACTTCCAAACGGCACAGAAGCCCCTATAGCGTTCTACTCTAGAACGATGTCCTCCCCAGAGAGGAACTACAGCCAATTAGACAAAGAAGCATTAGCCATTGTATCAGGGGTCAAAAAATTCCATGAGTATGTCTTTGGGCGGAATTTTGAAATCGTGACTGACCACAGACCGTTACTTGGATTACTGGCTCGCGATCGCCAACGCCTGTGGCACTTTCGCCACGCTTGACTCGATGGACTATATTTTTAGCCGCTTACTCATACAAGCTGCAGCATCGACCGGGAAAGAAGTGGGGCATGCAGACGATTGAGCCGATGCCCACTGCCAGGGGCGATCAAGACCCCACTCCGGGACACCCATCCTCCTTATTGACTCGTTGACTCTGGCCCAGTCACATCAAAGGAAGTGGCTCGGCATCATACCGACATTGTGTTAAGGACTGTACTCGGTTGGGTACAGAGAGGTGGCATACCGGGCGTAACGGTTCAAAGAATTTGTTAAGAAACGTGATGAGCTCTCGGCTCAAGGGGTGCCTGTTATGGGGTGATCGTGTAATAATTCCCGCTAAGTTAAGGGGCAAGGTATTGGACCTCCTCCACGAGGGTCACCCAGGCATCGTAAGGATGAAGGGGTTAGCTAGAAGCTATGTATGGTGGCCACGCATGGACGCAGAGATTGCTGAGAGGGTAGGGAAATGCCAAGCTTGCCAAGAGTCCAGACCGCTACCCCAACAGCCCCAGTCAGAGAATGGGAAAAGCCCCAAGGGCCTTGGTCAAGAATCCACATTGACTTTGCTGGCCCTTTCACGGCCAAACGCTCCTAGTGGTGGTGGACGATTTTCCAAATGGTTAGAGATCATACTTATGAAGTCCACCACAGTCAAGCAGTAATCGCAACCCTGCGCCACCTATTCGCAACTCACGGGTTGCCGGACACTCTGGTGTCCGACAATGGGCCCCACCACGGCAGCCCAGTTTGAAGAGTACCTGGCAGAGGAAGGCATCCGACATGCCCCCTCTGCACCTTTCCACCCTGCGTCGAATGGCCTTGCAGAGCGTTCCGTCCGGAGCGCTAAGGAGGCATTGTCCAGGCTCAAGCCAGGTGACTGGCAAACAAAAATAGACTTTTTCCTAGCTGCCCAGCACAGAACCCCAAGCACAGCCACGGGAAAAGCCCAGCCGAATTGCTAATGGGACGAAAACTCCGTGCCCACTTGACTGCTTGAACCCCCATTACACACCCGAGGGTTACAAGGGGAGCTAGAAAAACAAGGAAATGAGCATAGGCGACCGGGTGTGGGCCCGAAACTATGGGGACGGCCCTAGTTGGTCGCCGGACAAGTAACAAAGATAACAGGCCCAAAATCGTACGTGGTAGAGCTACCAGACAACCGAGTGTGGCGGCGCCACATAGATCAGTTAAGGAAACGAATAACTGACCAAACCAAACCAGCAGAGTCAGGTAATGACCAATACCACTTTGAATCCACAGCTGACAATGACCCGTGGGAGGCGCAAGACTTAGCTGAGGTCCCAGAGTTCCAGCGACGCCATCAGGTCCCCGAGGGAAGCAGCAGGGAAAATTCCAAAATTAATCCAAGGCCGGATGGCCAAGAAAAAGAGTCGGCCAATAATCCAGAGCCCGATGGCCCAGAGAAAGAGCTGGGAGGAGAAAACAGCCTCCGACCAGCTCAAAACACCACCCAGAACTGAACCGCGAGGTCAGAAAGAACTAGGAGACGCCCAGGTTATTTGCGTGACTACGCCGAAAAATAACTACTTAAAATGTTTATTTTTAAAAAATCAATACAGCAGGATTTTATATCTGTATACAAATGCAACATCTCTTGAAAAACTTTATTTGATTATCAAGCTTGTGTCAGGTTTAAAATTATTATTGACATAGATATAATGTTCTTTTAAAACAATTTTATAGTGTTTTGTCCACACCAAAATCTGAAGCCCAAACATTTAAAAACATTTGTTATAAAGCTACTTATTTCATTTTTTTGTAATGGTTTAAGATAATTTTTATGTTCCTTAATTAATTTTGTAATTATAGAATATATATGCCCTCAAATGTGGGATGTATAAATTAAGAAATACTGAAAAGTATATGGATTTTGATCATTGTACTGCTAATTGTGTTCCTATTTTTCCCCCCAGCAACGCTGACCTCCATACCCAGCTTGAAGTTTTGTCCTGGCCTGTTTTTTCGCACCAACACATGCTGTGTTACAGCTGTCATTTTTGCTGTCTCCTGCTAGTGGTGCTGACACCAGGCATGTTTTAGCACATTAAACACTTGTGTCAAACTCTTTGACAGCTAAATCAAAAGTGATTTTTCTTCACAAGCATGATTCTCACAAAGTTGTTTGCACCAAGATTTACTAAAATGAGATGGCTGGATGGAGTCACTGAAGCAGTATGTGTGAGCTTAAATGGACTCCAGAGGATGGTAGAGGACAGGAAGGCCTGGAGGAACATTGTCCATGAGGTTGTGATGGGTCGGACATGACTTCGCAACTAACAACAACAACAAATTAAGATTTCAAAAACTGCAGAATTTTGGTTTTTTATGTTACTTCTGATTTGTCTAAACTCCATGACTTTATTTTTTATCTTTGCTGCTTTTTGCCATATTTAAGAAAAATTCCCTTCATATCCATAGATTATTAACCTGAAACTCATTTTGAAATTCTTTTGGAACATTCCTTTTGATTCAAATGTTGCATTGTAACCATTCAGTCTGCATTTGAAAGGAGAGGAAGTTATTGTAATAATTGTAATATTGGAACAATTCTACTAAAGCTGGGACATAATGAGAAATCATAATGTTCCTATTGTAAATAATCAGCTGATAGCCAGGTGGTAGAACGATGCCATCTCTTCTTAATGTTTATTGCAATGGCTCAAATATATTATTCTATTGGAATGTTTAGAATAGAATAGAATAGAATAGAATAGAATAGAATTTTTATTGGCCAAGTGTGATTGGACACACAAGGAATTTGTCTTGGTGCATATGCTCTCAGTGTACATAAAAGAAAAGATACGTTCATTAGAAACTGAGAAACATGAAAAAATAGGTAGGTATGTGGCACTTAAACTTATATACTTTACAGTATTTTACAGTTCTCTCTAAGTGGTTTACAGAGTCAGCATATTGCCCCCAATAATTTGGGTCATAATTTTACCAACCTCAGAAGGATGGAAGGCTGAGTCAACCTTGAGCCAGGTGAGATTCAATCTGCCAAATTGCAGACAGCTGGCAGTCAGCAGAAGTAGCCTATACTCTAACTACTGCACCTAGCTGTCTGCATGTGGTCTTGTATACCCAGTTTCCCTGCTGAATCCCCCAGCAGAAAACAACAGGTAGCCAGAGACATTTAAACAGCAAAATAAGTCATGCAAAGGGTGTAGCTAATTTAAGTTCTTTGCAAAAGACTTAACATAACAGAGTTGGAAGGGACCTTGGAGGTCTTCTAGTCCAACCCCCTGCCCAGGCAGGAAACCCTACACCATTTCAGACAAATGGCTATCCAACATTTTCTTAAAAATTTCCAGTGTTGGAGCATTTACAACTTCTGCAAGCAAGTTGTTCCACTTATTAAATTTCTCCTTAATTCTAAGTTGCTTCTCTCCTTGATTAGTTTCCACCCATTGGCCTGCCTTCAGGTGCTTTGGAGAATAGCTTGACTCCCTCTTCTTTGTGGCAGCCCCTGAGATATTGGAACACTGCTATCATGTCTCCCCTAGTCCTTCTTTTCATTAAACTAGGCATACCCAGTTCCTGCAACCGTTCTTCATATGTTTTAGTCTCCAGACCCCTAATCATCTTTGTTGCTCTTCTCTGCACTCTTTCAAGAGTCTCGACCAAAACTGAATGCAGTATTCCAAGTGTGGCCTTACCAAGGCATTATAAAGTGGCACTAACACTTCACGTGATCTTGATTCTATCCCTCTGTTTATGCAGCCCAGAACTGTGTTGGCTTTTTTGGCAGCTGCTGCACACTGCTGGCTCATATCTAAATGGTTGTCCACTAGGACTCCAAGATCCCTCTCACAGTTACTACTATTGAGCAAGGTACCACATATACGGTACCTGTGCATTTTGTTTGTAAAAGTACAAAAGGAAGTACAGCCTTACTCTTTTCACTGTTGAATTTCATTTTGTTAGATAGTGCCCAATATTCAAGTCTGTCAAGATCCTTCTGTATCTTGAGCCTATCTTCTGGAGTGTTGGCTATTCCTGCCAGCTTGGTGTCATCTGCAAATTTGATGAGTTCCCCATCTATCCCCTTGTCCAAGTCATTGATGAAGATGTTGAAGAGTACTGGGCCTAAAACAGAGCCTCGGGGTACTCCACTGCATACTTCCCTCCATGTGGATGTAATTCCATTGAGGACTACATGTTGAGTGCAGTTGGTCAGCCAGTTACGTATCCATCTGGTGGTGATGCTGTCTAACCCACATTTTTCTACATTATCTAGTAGTAGGTTATAGTCTACTTTATCAAATGCTTTACTGAAGTCCAAGTAAATTCTATCGACAGCATACTTCTGGTCCACTAATTTTGTCATTTTGTCAAAGAATGCAATGAGATTAGTCTGGCATGATCTGTACTTCTTTCAAATGCTTTTCACACTCCTAGTACATCAATCAATCCGAACAGTGCTGGAAGGGAATTTAGAGGTCTTGAATTCAACCCCCTCCTCAAGCAGGAGACCCTATACAATTTGGGACAGGTGGCTGTTCAGTCTCTTCTTAAAAACCTCCAGTGATGAAGCACTTACAACTTCTGAAGGCAAGTTGTTCCACTGTTGATTGTTCTCACTATTAGGAAGTGTTTCCTTAATTCCAGGTTGCTTCTCTCAATTAGTTTTCAATCATTGATTCTTGTCTTGCCTTTTGGTGCTTTAGAAAATAAGTTGACCCCCTCTTCTTTGTGGCAGCCTTTCAAATACCGAGTACTACTATCATAGACTAGACATACTCAGATCTTGCAACTGTCTATATAGATAGATGTGACCAAAGTGTTTTGCTTAAATATTTTCATTATATCCATAGCCTACATCTCCTACATCATGCACAGCAAATAATATGGCATCACATCTTACCTTAGGCTACAAAATAAAACATAAAGCAAAGTATAATTGGCTAAATTAATTTCCAATGGTAGATAGGAATCTTTCAAGATATGAATCCAGAAAGTAGATGCTTGCGTGTAAATATTGCCAAACCTAATTTGTCTAAATGTAGCAGTTACGTATGTGCGGTAGGCAAGATAAACTAAGCATAAGAGCCACATTTTCCACAAAGAAATTAGGTTGTATTGACTTTCTGGAACATTTCCTTTAATAAAAGAATTTTAAATGGTTACAAACCCTATTAGCTTACCAGCCCATGGGCCTATTAAAGTTGCCTTAATTTGATCTCTGCACATAGTTCTTTCATCTGATATACATCTGTAGTCACAGAGGGGACCAGAATAATTTCTCTGATTAGAATTTTTAACTCGCACTTGGGCACACATAGAAACAATTTCATCAATATACCTTAAGAGATCTTGTACCAAACTAAGCAGGCAGAAATGGGGACTATTTTTATTCTGATTGTGATTAATGAATTTATAGTTACGATTCCTGTCTTAGTCTTTTGAATTACTTTTTTTTTTAAGTTCAACAAGCAAGCCATTAGGGGGCAAATTTAACATTCAGAAATCAATTAAGAGCATTTTATTTCAGTGGATTGTTAATAGTCAATTCACACATTCCAAAGAAAATTGGGTAGAATCACAGAGGATAGAAAAAACATGGCCACATACCGGTGGTGGTAGTAGTAGCTTTCCATGCACACTTAGTTCCTGATTTTGCTATTAAGCATTGAAAAACAGGGGGACTGAATAGGCAGAACGGATTCATCTGGGAACTGTGAGGGATTGAAATTGGAGTTTCTCTCTGCTCTTTTCAAAAGGAGGCTCCTATCCCCTACACACATATGGTGGTGGGGGAGAGGGGGAAGGAGGGGGAGGGCAGGGCGGAGGGGTGAGAAGGAGAAGGAGAGAGATCCATCAGGCATTCTTTTATTCCCTCAGAACTGCAGTCACAGGCATTCAAGCTGGTGTTCCAATTACCTGGCAAATTCAGTCATACCCTGGGTTTTCCAAGGTGGTCCAGAGGCAGCCTCACCCTCCCAAATTTTTTGAAACAAGTAAAGCAAATGCTAAGAGAGAATGAGAATATGGGTTAATATTCTCATTAGGTTAATGCCAACAGCCTATAGACAGGGAAGTAAAGGAGCCATCTGAAGATTGAGGGCTATTGCAAGTAGGCAAGAGGACTATTACTCAACTGCCAGGATCATAAGCTATGGGAAGCAGCATATGGTATTCTGGTGGGAATCCTGCCTGAAGTTTGGAGCTTTGCTTGGAGCTCAGTAGTAACACGAAAATAGCACATCATCCCAACTAGTGTAAGAACCTTTAGAAAAAAGGTAGAGGTTGTATGTTACTTTACCAACTTTGAGACTTTTGTCTGGACAAAATATAAAGGACTGAGTATTCACATGGCAACTCCACCTTGCTAAACCTAGAAGCTAAACCTAGGGCCGTGGTGGCTCAGGCTGTAAGATAGCCTGTTATTAAAACACAGCAGCCTGCAATTACTGCAGGCTCGAATCCTACCAGGCCCAAGGTTGATTCAGCCTTCCATCCTTTATAAGGTAGGTAAAATGAGGACCCAGATTGTTGGGGGGGCAATAAGTTGACTTTGTAAATATACAAATAGAATGAGACTATTGCCTTACACACTGTAAGCCGCCCTGAGTCTTCGGAGAAGGGCGGGATATAAATGTAAATAAAAAGAAGAAGAAGGTGTTGACTCAGAACAATAGCCTGTTTTAAGGAAGGTGTTTGTTGAATAAGGCATTTTGTACAAATTTGCTAAGCTGTGGTGTGCCCAGTCTTTGTAGAGCAAAGATCCCTCACAGGACCAAATTGTGTGGAACTTTGTCTATAGATGCTAAGTCTTCATATATTCTCTGCAACAAACAAAAACAACAGTCACAGGAGTATGCAGTCCCGTAACCACAAGAAAGTGTCTATAAGGTGTAATAATATAAAAATTGTGCAAGTATTATATTAACTCAAAATAAGTTATCTCACATGCACGCGCAGACCTTCTGCGCTTGCGCAGAAGTTAAAAAACACATTACTTCCTGGTTAAAACCAGGAAGTAATGATACCCAGGAGGCGGGTGTCGCTGGTGGTTCGGCGATCGCTACCGGATCACCAAACCACTGGCCACGATCGCTACCAGATCACGAGATCTGGTCAGAAGCAGGAGCATTTCACCCTGTTTAAACTGATCCTCTCAAAACAGAGCATTAGATATAAAAATGGTTTTACACACAAACCAAGACCTAAAAACTGTCTGGATTTCCTACCTCATCAGCTAAATTGCCAATTCTTACTGAAACCAATCCTTGTGAATTTTTTTCCAAATAAAGATATTCATATGTCAATTACAACCAATCCACTGTAATAATTATGTCTTTAGGAATTCAAACAACACTTAAATCTTAGGCAGGAAAATCAATAAATAGTTTGAGTATGTATTTTTTTTTTTTGTAGAGTCTAAAATATCTTATAACAATAAAGACTTCTACAGAGTCTAAGAATCTAGTTGTTCTTTTTTAAATGTGAGTGTGTGTCTATTTCCCAAATTTTTAATTCTAAGTTTATTTCCTCCTCCACTTTAATCACAACAGTTCACAAGTCATTTCTCAGCCTGGGTTGTTGGTGGCACCTGCATTGTGTTTATTTGCACAACGCTTTTCTCTTATCCAATGTGCTGTTTCCACTTCTGCACCCCCAATCCTCACTCCATGTATGCCATCTGTATATTGAGAAGGCACTATGAGAATATTGTAATAAATGTTTATATAATAAGGCTCTCAATAATCTAAAAGTGCTTTGGATATTATATGAGTGCTGCACCTTTCTACAATCATTAATGGAGTTGGATATTTTTCAAGCTTTCCATTTGAGTCTGGAAAATATGCCATATTTTCTTTTTATGTGAGCTATGCATCTCACATAATGACCATTACTGTGGTTTGCCACTTCTCCCTATATCTTCTGACTTTCTTTTATCATGTCCATGTTACACTTCACTATGTACACTTGTTACATGCATTTTTTCAGAACCCTAGTCCTGTGCAAAATGGAATAATCCCATAATAAAATAATGGTCTCTACATACTTGGGAGAATCCCTGGTTACAGGTTTTGCTTCGATAAATTAAACACACATATTACAGCTCAGAAAGCCTGCTTGGTCAGTGATTACTAGAACTTTACACTTTAAGGAGAAATCACATACAGGCAGCAATGTCCCCACTAATGATTTACAGTGTCATCCAACCATCACTGTAATGGGATAAAATCTGTCCCTATTATTTATTTATTGCACCAGCAATGGCTAGATATAGCGATAAATTGCTGTCATGAAAATACAGAAAGTTGATGTAGCATGACTAAGCAAGAGAGTTACCGTGCTTGAACTTATAATAGACTAGATTTAATTCAGGAGCAGGGTATACAGACTTCAATTTGGCTGGACATAAGACACTCCAAACCCACCAGTTGCAAAGACATTAAGAGACAACTATTCCCATTGCCACTAGCGTACCATCATCCCCAGTTTAATGTCACCCCATTAAGAACCCCATTGCTGTGTTTGAGCTTTCTATAAGGCTATATTAAATTAAGTTCCTTTATGAGTTCTCTTTGGCTTCCTTTAACTAGAAGCACTGTTACACAAAAATCTTAAAAGCAACTGTATATATGTTGCGCCTCGTCCTCCCTCCTCTCCTCAGCCGGGCCCCTCCCGTCTTCTCCCGGGCCTGCTATCAGACTCAGAGTCTGATAATGAAGATGAATGGCCTGTCATGCCTCCAGCCCCTGGCCCTGGCCTCATGCCCGGACAGGATGTCAGGAATGAACAAACAAACCTCACTCATACGGCGTGTGTTCCTTTGGCTCAGCCATCAGAGGAAGTCAGCCACGGATTGGAATTACTCGGGCCTACTCCTTCTGACCCCTCCCTTTCTCAAACAGCAGAAGACAATTCAAAGTGGGAGGATCCTCGCTTCCGGAGATCTGAGAGGCGACGCCAGCAGAAGAAAGAGAGGGGCAGGCCTGGATAAATGCCAAGTCATGGAGCCACACCCCACAGCCTATATAAAGGACCTGCTTTTGGCATTCCAACTTTGAGTCAAGCAAAGTATCATCTAGTTTGCTGAAGTCACAACTTGGACTCCTGCCTGCCCTGAGAAACCTGGAAGGAATTTGGCAAAGCTGCAGAGGCTTCGTGGCCACGCTTGATACGGACTTCCTAGACCCGGTTGTCGGAGGGGGAGGGGGACACGACAATATAGTTTCTAATGATGTCCAGAAAGCTAGAGCTACTGAATTTAATTGTGACCAACCATATATCAATCAATCAATCTTGTTGCGGTAATATATATACATGTGTGTGTGTGTGTGTGTGTGTGTGTATTTGTGTTTGTGTACACATACATACACACACACACACATATATATATACACGTATATGTATATGTATATACATATACATATCTACACACATACACACATACATGCATTGAGTAATTCACACCAGTTAAAAATTTATTTGCTTAAACTTAAAATATAATTTTATTATTAACTTCTTGATAGGCCAAATCTTCCTTGCACAGCTTCCAACGATAGATACGAGCCTTTTTAGTTTGAAAATCCAAAGCCATGATGCTCAGAGCTGGACTTCAGAAACCTAACAGGAAAGGTATTCAGGCATTTTCCTTCTGTGCTATTACTGTGCTCTGTTAAACAGAAAATGCGTTCTAACTAGAATGGTAACCCAATTTGAGTGATGCATGAAATAATCATCCCTGCAGTTTGCAAAATGCTTAGGGCTCCTTTGGGATAAAAAGTACTGTACATTATAAGAAAACATTTTTTCTTATGTGTTTAAATTGTCAAGTAGTCTTACTTTTGCTTGATTCAAACGGCTACCTTAGAATAATATATTCTGTGAACCACTTTTACTGTTAATGTTTTTGAATGGAAATATGCTTTTTGTACAACTTATTCTGTAGTCTCTATTTATCACTTTGATAAGAAGTACATGAAACTTTATCTTTCTCTCTGTAGTGACATTCTGGCCTTAGATGCCTGAATATTTCATTTTATTTGTCTGAGTATACGTGTATTCAGAAAGTGACTAGATGCATTCTAGAACTGAACTGAAGGGGATTTTTGGGTTCTGTTTTGCTTACAGTTAAATTACTAAGTCTTTTCTCCCCACCATTTTTCAGAACCTGTTGAACTAGTTATATGAAGTTTTTGATACACGTAACAGTCTTGAGATAATTAAAGGTCAATGAAAAATCATCCATCTAATGTAAAATCTGAGTTGAGTTTAACTGATAATTATACCTTATAACATGTTAGGTATGGGAACTGACTGGTTAATTATGTGCCATTAAGTCTATCAATTTTTAGTGAGTAGATATAGATATGTAGAGACTGCATATATAGATACAAACCACATATCCATATATAGTGAGATATCAATATTGTGATATATGTAACTGTATTAACAATGAGATGAGGATATGCTGGAGGCAGAAGATCATCTTAATGAAGATGTCAAAGGCATCATTTAATTTTGTACAGGAGAAGGCAATGATAAACTTCTGTATTTTACCAAGAAAAGCACATAAAGAGAATATAAAATAGGAACTGAATTCATACATTGTTTTGTTTTATTGTTTTTTAAAAAACAAGAAACTTTCTGAATCAAATGAAATGTCCAAATAATAGAATATCTTGTGGAGTTCTTGAAATAGATACAGCCCATTTTTCAACACACATTCAGGTTTACTAAAAACAGACAAACTTAATTTTTTACAGCAGCCACCCCACAAGACCCCAGATTAGCTGCATAAGAACTCACAACAATAGAGTGAGCCACTCACCAACACTTAAAACCAGAACTTAACTACTTCCAAAATATATTCAAAAAACCAGTTATCCCTCCCTTTTCACTTATATTAAAAATGCCCTAATAAACAACACAAACAGAAAGATAACTCCAAGAATAACACCCCATAGATTAAAAAACAATTACATTGGAGCACACCAGCAGATTACCAGGGATCAAAGTGGCCCACAAACTTACAAAAACGCTACAAAGATTTCTGTGAAAACCTGGACATCGCCAGATTGCAATCAGCATTGCGTAAGATTAATAAGGTACTAGCTGAATAAAAGAAAAAGAAATATAACTGCAATTAAGGAGCAAGATAGATACATAACAGCTGCCCATGCCCTCAATACATATCACAAATTTAATTGAGACAATATGGGGGGAAAAGATCACACAAACAGCAGGTGGACTATGCAAGAGACAGGCAACGCCATTCCCAACAACAATTTAATAAAAATAATATTAAAAAAAAATCACAGGAAACCTCCAATCACCATTCCATTCCTCCAGCTTCAGATTTTACAGATTACAAATATTGCAAGGCAATCTCCACTTCTAAACTGTTGCATTGAAGAGACCTCATTGGGATGCGAGATGAAACAGTTGCAAACAAACGTATATATTTTTTGTCTTTTAATGACCCCATAATCCCTTGCATCGGGGTGGAGTCGGGGCAACTGAATGGAGCCAAGTGTTTACTGGCCAATGCAGAGTTCACAGCAGACATTTTCTCAATGTGCCCAGAGAGAGAAATATCTGCCGTTACTTAGGATCGAACTCACAGCCTCCTGATTGTGAGGCAAGAGCTCCACCACTAGGCCATTGCACCACTCATTTGCAAATAAACAAATACCCTATTTTTCGGTGTATAAGAACACTTCCCCCCCCAAAAAAAGTGGGTGGAAATGTCTGCGCGTCTTATAGAATGAATGTTGCTGAAGCCCCGCCCACCCACCAATCACCAACCTTTGGCCTCTGCCTCCCAGCAATTTGCCTCCTTGCAGCAAACAGCAAACAGCCTGGTCAGCTTCAGCACATCCTTTTTAGCAAGAATAGCTGATTGGCAGTTGGATTGGCTTCCCAGAATACCACCTATCAGCTGTTCCAGGCTGGGTAGATCACTGCCACCGCTGCTGCCCATCACCGCCACCACCTATCGCATGCCCATTTTTGGCCCATTCCACGTGGCGGGGATCACCACCATCACCTATCCCTGCCACCTGGAATGGGCCAAAAATAGGGCATGCGAAGACCAAAAACGGGGTGCTTGGAGGCCAAAAATGGGATGTGTAATGGCCAAAAATGGGGCCTGCCAAGGTGGCGATAGGTGGCTGCAGTCAACAGCATCAGTGATCCCCGCAGCCTGGGACAGCTGATAGGCAGTATTCCAGGAGATAGAACCAACCGCCAATCAGCTGCTCTTGTTAAATCAGGCTGTGCTGAAGCTGACCAGGCTGTTTGCTGTTTGCTGCAAGGAGGCAAATTGTTGGGAGACAGAGGCAGAGGCAGATTTTTTTTTCTTGTTTTCCTCCCCAAATCTAGGTGCATCTTATAGTCCAGAGCATTTTATAGTCTGAAAAATACGGTAATTGTGATAAATTCTCCCCAAATCCAGAAATCCAACTATTAAGCTTGTACAATATTCTGTTTCCCACAGGGACTAACTAGATGCCTTTTGGAAACCAATAAAGACTTCATAGATACTGATTTCTCCTCTTACATTCCAGCAATTGGTATACAGAGATCACTTCCCTTTAATGCAGGAAGTAATATCTAGCTTGTATTAAATGTACAGCATTAGGATTAATATCCATAAAGTTGCCTTAGGGTATTTTTGCACATATTATTTATTTATTTAAATGATTTATAGTGTCACTCATTTTCCTCATATAAGGATAAAACCACCCTAATATTATGCTGTTATGTTGTTCCTGCTAAAGAGGAACCGTCAAAACAAAAACGCACATCACCGAAAGACCTCACTTAGCTCCTGATCCAAATACTTGAGGAATCAGCCAGGTCTCCAGAGTCATGGGAAAGATTAGCAGGTTTGGGGCTACATGGATCACCGGATGATGTTCCACAGGACAGGTGCAACCATAGAGCTGCTCCTATCCTGGGTTCATGCTGGCTTGGCTCTTAAGAAAGCCACTTTTGAGTCAGTTTGCCAACAGCTTCCATGGTATTCAATCTGAACAGCAGATTATCACATCTTCCTATGGGAAAATAGCTTTGCTGCTCTGTATTGTCATCTTTCTGCTCCTGGAAAGTAGCTGCCAATTGCTTTTGCTTTTGTGATCTGGTCTTCCTGGACACATACACCTGTGTGTGTGTGTGTGTGTGTGTGTGTGTGTGTGTGTGTGTGTGTGTGTGTGTGTGTTTGAGTGAGTGAGTGAGTGAGTGAGAAAGGTGGAGATAGTGTCAATGTACAGTTCCATGCTCTACCAGAACAACTAGACACAAGAACAGTTTTTCCCCGAACACCATCACTCTGCTAAACAAATAATTATCTCAATACTGTTAAACTAGTTACTAAGTCTGCATTACTATTAATCTTCCCATCATTCCTATCACCCATCTCCTCCCACTTATGACTGTATGACTGTAACCTTGTTGCTGGTATCCTTAAAATTTATATTGACTGTTTCCCTATGACTATCATTAAGTGTTGTATCTTATGACTCTTGACGAATATATTTTTTCTTTTATGTACACTGAGAGTGTATGCACCAAGACAAATTCCTTGTGTATCCAATCACACTTGGCCAATAAAAAGAATTCTATTCTATTCTATGTACGTAAAATTACCAGCTGAAGAAGAAGAAAAAAATCCTTTTCTTGTTCTTTCTAATATCCTTTACAG
Organism: Ahaetulla prasina; assembly: GCF_028640845.1. Classification (NCBI taxonomy): domain Eukaryota; kingdom Metazoa; phylum Chordata; class Lepidosauria; order Squamata; family Colubridae; genus Ahaetulla; species Ahaetulla prasina. The sequence continues at coordinate 136,171,614 of NC_080539.1, forward strand.
CTACAATTGTTCTTTCATCAAGTTGTAATTGCTATAAATAAAAGGTTGCCCATTCTAAACCTATCAGAATCTTCATCTGTTCTTAATATTTCTTTTCTTAAGCTTATTACTTTTCTCTGTGCTAAAAAAAAGGCCAGTGGTTCATTCTTTCACACTCTCTTAATTGTCTAAGGCAGGGTGTCAAATTCAAGGCCTCAGGCCAGATCCGGCTCACGGGGTGCTTAAATCTGGCCCACGGGGCTGGCCTGGAAATAGCAAAGGACTGGCCCGTGGTGCTTCTGCCGACCAAAATGGGGCAAGGGGGACACCTGCAGCCCCCCGCACCCTTTTGGTTGGCACGGTGCTGCAGGAGGTGTCCGTTCCGTCTCACACCCTCCCCAACCCCCAGCCAGCCCGTGGAGAACTACAATGTTGATCCAGCCTTTGAAGAAATCCGGTTTGACACCCCTGGTCTAAGGTATACAGATTTCAATTAGAATTCCCCAATAATCCTGGTTTATTCATTATTTTAATGTTTTCTAAACATTAGTTTATATTTTTTAATATTTGCTATTTCTTTTTTTTTTTTTGTTTACATTTATACCCCGCCCTTCTCCGAAGACTCAGGGCGGCTTACAATTTCTTATTTATATAATTGTACATTCACAGATCAATGGCATCCTCAGGAAAAATCTGGATTTTAGTAGGTTACTATAGGAGAATCATATCAGTGTTGGGATGGGTATATATTCCTCTCCCCCAATGTTTTTAAACAAAGTTAAATGACTATTTGGGAATATCTTCATATGTATAAATGAAAATATGGGGGATGAGAAGTAAGCAGCCTTTGTATTATTAGGATTTTTATTTTACCTATTGGATTAGAAGAAATTATTTAACTGTATCATTTATTTTATTAATAGAGAACTATATCCTGAAATCATTTGTGATTTTGTGATTTGTTTATGGAGGCTATAATCTGAGATCCAGCTACATAGAGAAATGGCTGGTATTAGTGGGTTGTTTGTATGATATTTCTCCCCAAATAATGATTATTGTGCAGACATATTATATTTTTATTTATTTATTGTGTGCACATGATTATACATTAAATTAGGAACAAATATTAAGTATGTCCACTGTGGAAATCTTTGCTACCATTTGTACAGGAGAAAGACATAGTTGACTAGTTTAACAAATGAACAGTCTGAAGTCAGTTGAAATGGTGGCTCTTCGTTAAGATAAAAAATAGAGCTTAGAGGAAAGAAAGGCTCGAAGTCTGAAAAAACTTTGTTGGGAGAAGACATCAGAATCGGCTCTTGAGAAAAAGAAAAAATACTGTAAAAGTAGTGAGGCATTATAGTAAGTAGCAAAGTAAGTGCTACAGGGCTCCCAGAAACCAATGTAAAAGAGTCCTATAGAAGTCTTTGGATCAATTTCCTACATGTTCACATAGACAGATTTTTCTGTAAGAAACATTATAATTGATTTATGATTAATATAGTTTTTATTTATTTTTTAAGTTTATTTGTGAAAGGCTACATCCCCGTGACATCCCCAAACAACCAAAATTTAATTTCAACGGAGTTAAAGGCTTGTACTTTATTTCCTCTCTATGTACAGATTTAAACTAGATGCTCAATGTAACTTAAAAATATTTTGGGATCTATTATTTCTCTTTACTTTTGTTCATTTGCAACCCTCTGATACTTTATAAATTACTTATCTTCCATTAATAATGCTTAACATGGGGTATTAACCTCCTATACATTTCTAATTAGTTTTTAATGAATTTTAGTTTGCTTGTAAGAAAGAAAAAAAAGCTAGCTGACTGACTACCACAATTTTAATCTCCATTACTGAAGCACAAGACAATCACCCTTGGGAATTCATGTCCTTGAAATTTTCATGTTAAACTAGCATGACTCAAATGAAATGCACCTATGCTTATCCCATTAACTTTTATCCTATAATGGGTTCTGAATAATATGCATACAACTTCTAATTCCAATATACTACCTCAGCATTACTACATAACTAAATCTTTGCATTATTCCAAATGCAACTAACAATAGTCTAGATATCAACTTTCATGTAATAGAGACGAACTTCAAAAGAATATAAATATCTGAAAATATTAAAATGTGAAATCTCCAAGTTGTGTTATTATACGTAACAATTTCTTTCTCAAGTAGACTATATTTAAATAAAGCATCAATTTCACTGGATCTGCAACAATATAAATACTATGAAGTCATTTTTAAAATATTATTTCCTGCTGAAAAAGATCTAGTCTAAAAATCTATTGAAATGTTTACATTTTTTTCATTTTTTTATTCGTTAACTAAAACAAGTTAAGCAAAAAGCAAAAAGAGAAAAAGAAAAGTTACACAAGCACACCTAATATTTTGGAAAAACCTTAAAAAGCGAAACAAAAAATGATTTAAAAAAATTATAAAAGAGGCATTCTGATAGTCCCCTTCTCTTTGCCTATCCTTTTTTTCCCTACAACTAATTACTGTTTGAATATTTTTATCCTTATTTTGGACATTATTACTCATTTCTGTTTAGATCACTATATACATAGCAATGTGAAATCACAACTACCAGTTCGCTAGCTGTTCTTGGCCTCCGTATGCAGCATGTTTTTCCCAAGAATATAAGATGTTGTAATTTATCGGTTTAGTATATGTAGGTATGGCCTTTTGTAATTGACAGTAGGACATTTACAACTTACAACCACATTTGAACCCAAAATTTCAGTTGCTAAGCAAGACAGTTGTTAACTGAATTTTGCCCCATTTTACGGACCTTTCATGCCACAATTATTAAGTGCAGTTGTTAAGTCACTGCAGTTGTTAAGTTAGTAACACAATTCTTAAGTGAATTTGGCTTCCCCATTGACTTTGTTTGTCAGAAGGTCATAAAAGGTGATCACATAACCCTGGGACACTGCAACTGTCACAAATATTGTAAATGGGGAGTTTTGACTCGGGAGCTTAGGCTCCCCCCCCGGACTTTGGAGCATTCGCAACATCTGTCTGTTATGACTTTTACCATCTGGAACGGGATCTCCTTGCGAGAATGTCCATCGTCTTTTATCATCAGTGGGACCTATGTCAGCAGTTCTGAATATGACTGCTTTATCATCATCTACGGTTACGGACAAACTCATTTTTGCGCCAATTATGCCTGTTGCGAGATATGATTTATTCTTCGTTAGAACTTCATCGTCTGCGAGGATCCTCCGCCTCGCAGAAATGGCCCTCTACGTTATCGAGGGCCTATCTCAATGATGGGTTTTGGGACCCAGAGAGATGGCATGCGTTAAGAAAGAATCTTTGGGGTTTTTTAGATAAACAATTTTTAAGGGGTGGGAGGGTAAAGGCGGGTATCGGGGGAAACCCGTCGGGGAGGGAGCCAGTCCCTGCGTTTGCTCGCGGCGATACTCTATTAAGTTCGGAGGTTAAGGGGAAGCCTTGTTCTCCAATTCCAGAGGATTGTTCCATCAGTACGGTAAGTGGGAGAGGCAGATATGGCGGAAGTGGGGGGCCATATCATGTTCAGGGGGTGCGCACTCGCTGTTTGAGAGCGATTGCGCGCTCCGGCCCCTCAGACTTTTCCCGTTCCCCGAGTGGCCAGTATCCCCAGGGTTTGGACCTTAGGCTGATGTTGTGCAATGCTAGGTCCGTAGTGAATAAAGCCCCCCTGATCTACGATCTTATACAGGAAGGGGCTGCGGACCTTGTGGGCATTTCGGAGACTTGGTTGGGCATTGAAGGGGGGGTTCCCCTGGTGGAGATGTGCCCACCGGGTTTCCGGGCATTTCATCAGCCGAGGGCCCAAGGTAGGGGTGGAGGGGTGGCGGTGGTTATTAGAGAGAGTCTGGAGCCGATGGAGGCCACTGTTCCTCAGATAGCCGGTTGTGAATCCCTTTACGTGAAGTGGGGGCGTAGGATGCAGGTGGGCTTGTTGATCACGTACCTGGCTCCTTGCTGCGTGGCAACAGCCCTGCCCGAGTTGCTGGAGTTGATAGCCGGGATGGCAGTTGATACCCCCAGGCTTATGGTCATGGGGGATTTCAACTTGCCATCAGCCGGTGTGTCGTCAACGGCGGCTCGGGAGTTCATGGCCTCCATGACGGCCATGGACCTGACCCAATTAATTGATGCCCCCACCCACGTCGGGGGAAGCACACTGGATCTGATTTTTGTCTCTGGACAGTGGTTGAGTGGTCTGGAAGTACGAGAATTAGCCATTGAACCTCTGTCATGGTCAGACCACTCCCTCCTTCGTCTGGACTTTCGGACCGCTGCTCCTCACCGCAGGGAGACGGGCCCAATCGGTTGGTTCCGTCCCAGGCGACTGATGGACCCGGAGAGGTTCCTGATGGAGCTTGGGCCGCTCCCTGGCGATCTGGCCCACGGCTCGGCCGAGGAGCTTGGTGCGGCCTGGGGACAGGCCGCGGGGGTCGCCTTGGACCATGTCGTGCCTTTGCGGCGTCTGACCCGGCGTAGATCTCAACCAGCTCCTTGGTTCTCCGAGGAGCTGAGGGAGATGAAACGCCGGAGAAGACGCCTAGAGAGCGCGTGGAGGTCCGGCCGTTCCGAAGCTGACCGAATACTAGTTAGGTCTTTTACTCAGACCTATCTAGTGGCATTGAGGGAGGCCAAGCGGGCCTATGTCTCTACCCTCATTGCGTCAGCAGAGAACCGCCCAGCCGCCCTGTTTAGGGTGACTCGCTCCCTCCTTAACCAGGAGGGTTGCGATGACCCCTTACAGGGTTGTGCTGAGGATTTCAGCAGGTATCTGTTTGACAAAATCGCTCAGCTTCGGGACGGTCTGGACCAAAACTGGGTAGTTTCGGGCGAGGTGACGGAGGCTAGTCTTGTTGAGACCATCTGGGAGGAGTTTGACCCTGTGGCTCCCGAGGACATGGACAGGTTGCTGGGGCGGCTGAATGCCACCACATGTTTATTGGACCCGTGTCCCTCCTGGTTGGTGCTGGCCACCCGGGAGGTTACACGAGGCTGGCTCCAGGGGATTGTTAACGCTTCTCTGAGGGAGGGTGTTGTTCCCACCGCCTTGAAAGAGGCGGTGGTGAGACCCCTCCTCAAGAAGCCTTCCCTGGACCCAGCTGTTTTGAGTAACTATCGTCCAGTCTCCAACCTTCGCTTTGTGGCGAAGGTTGTTGAGAGTGTGGTGGCACACCAGTTACCCCAGTACCTGGATGAATCTGTCTATCTAGACCCGTTCCAGTCCGGTTTCCGACCCGGGTACAGCACGGAGACAGCTTTGGTCGCATTGGTGGATGACCTCTGGAGGGCCCGGGATAGAGGTTATTCCTCTGCCCTGGTTCTCCTTGATCTCTCAGCGGCTTTTGATACCATCGACCATGGTATCCTGCTGCGACGGTTGGGGGGATTGGGTGTGGGAGGCACCGTACTTCGGTGGTTCTCATCCTATCTCTCCGACCGATCGCAGACGGTGTTGGCAGGGGGGCAGAGGTCGACCTCGAGGCGCCTCCTTTGTGGGGTGCCACAGGGGTCGGTTCTCTCGCCTCTCCTGTTCAACATCTACATGAAGCCGCTGGGCGAGGTCATCAGTGGTTTTGGGGTGAGTTATCAACTGTACGCGGATGACACCCAGCTGTACATTTCCACCCCTGACCACCCCAATGAAGCTGTTGAAGTGTTGTCTCGGTGTGTGGAGGCCGTACGGGTCTGGATGGGGAGAAACAGGCTCAAGCTCAACCCCTCCAAGACTGAGTGGCTGTGGATGCCGGCATCCCGGTACAGTCAGCTGCAACCGCTGACTGTTGGGGCGAATCATTGGCCCCAATGGAGAGGGTGCGCAATTTGGGGGTTCTCCTGGATGGACGGTTGTCCTTTGAAGATCATTTGCCGACCGTCTCCAGGAGAGCTTTTTACCAGGTTCGCCTGGTCCGCCAGTTGCGCCCCTTTCTAGACCGGGATGCCTTATGCACGGTCATTCATGCCCTCGTCACTTCTCGCCTGGACTACTGTAACGCTCTCTACATGGGGCTCCCCTTGAGGTGCACCCGGAGACTTCAGTTAGTTCAGAATGCAGCCAGCGGGTGATAGAGGAGCCACTCGTGGCTCCCATATAACACCGATCCTGCGAGGCTGCACTGGCTACCTGTGGTTTTCGAGTGCACTTCAAGGTGTTGGTTACCACCTTTAAAGCGCTCCATGGCATAGGACCGGGATATCTTGGGACCGCCTTCTGTTACCACATGCCTCCCACCGACCGGTATGCTCTCATAGAGGGCCTCCTCAGGGTGCCGTCAGCCAGACAGTGCAGGCTGGCGACCCCCAGGAGAGCCTTCTCTGTGGGGCACCTACCCTCTGGAATGAGCTTCCCCAGGACTTGACAACTTCCAGACCTCCGGACTTTTCGCATGAGCTTAAAACATATCTATTCTTTCGAGCAGGACTGGCTTAATAGGGTTTTAAATATGGATTTTATTGGGGTTTATTTTATATTTTGTATTGTATTTTAAATTTAGGCTATTGGAATAAGTTTTTTAAATATTGTTTTTATTGAATGTATTGTCTTTATTTTATCTGCCTGTTCACCGCCCTGAGTCCTCCGGGAGAAGGGCGGTATACAAATTAAATTATTATTATTATTATTATTATTATTATTATTATTATTATTATTATTATTATTATTATTATTATTATTATTATTATTATTAAATATGAGCCAATTGCTAAGCATCTGAATTTTAATCATGTGACCATGCAAATGCTGCAATGGTTTTAAGTGTGAAAAACGGTCATAATTCACTTTTTTCAGTGCCATTGTAACTTTGAACAGTGATCATACCTAATGAAATTTTTGTAATTTTAGTTTAAATTTTATTTTCAAAATTTTCATGTTTTTGCAAACATGACCACATATGATTAAACATTTCTTTTTTTCTGTGCCATGACATATCCAACATTTATTGTTATATGCTTTTTCCATCTTAGCAACTGTTAACAAATATACATATTTTATATATATAATGTGTGTATGTGTGTGTGTGTGTGAGAGAGAGAACATTGCTACGATGAAAATATATTTCTGCCACCATACACACACACTCACACATCCTATGAGTAGAACATTTCCCTCAGATTGTAGCTTGATATAAATTTTATTGATTTTTTTCTATAGTTCTTCACACTGTTTCACTGTTATTACTTCTTTGAAATTTTTCATCCATTTTATCATGCAATTTTTATTTGTTTTGTCTCTGTATCACATTTAATAGCAATTTATAGATACCTTCTAAGAAATTATCTTGATATTGCATAAATATTTAAAATTCTATCATATTTTTCAGTGTCCTTCCTTTTTTAAAATCACTTTTTATTTTTTCAATTATTTGCAAATATATTAACCATGGTAGACTGCTTCCTTTATTAAGTAATTCTTGGTTCTTGTTCCTTTGTTTCTTAAATCCAGATGCATGTAATCAAATGTTTCTTACTGTAATTGACTTTGAATTAAGAAACATTCAATGGTTATGCTACTGTTTAAATTGCTGTACCTGTTCATGCTTTTACAAAATTCAAAATTTTGAACAGATTTTCCCTTACAACTTGTCTCTTCAGATTCTTGTCTCTCTTTAAGATTACCATAAATATCTGTTAAACCCATTGGTACTTCTTTAGCTGATATTCTATTACTAGGAACAGTGATGGGTTGCTACCGGTTTGCGAACCGGTAGTATCGGTGGCGGGAGGTTCCGCCCACCCACGCAGACATCATCAAATACGATCTGCGCATGTGCAGAAGCACAGGCATGAACAAAGCGAATGAATGCACACACGCGCTCCCATCGCGAACCAGTAGCAAAAGTAAGTGGAACTCACCCCTGACTAGGAAGTATTATCTATTCTGTTATAGACAGTTTGCTTTATAATTCCAATAAAATATTTATAATCTGAGACTTGGAAAATCTAATCCACTACTTTTATGTCTTGAAAAATTTTGAATTTCACTGTAACGTTTTTCCTGTTTGATATAAATATATAAACTGCTATTTGCCAATTCTGCAATTTTTTTATTTGGTATACAATTTGGTGCCCTTTGAAATAAGAATTTCATTTCAGGTAATACATTCATTTTTATTGCCACTATAAATCCTAGCCAGAGAAATGTTAAGGTTGTCCATATGCCAATGTCTTATTTCTTTCCATAAATTAGTGTAATTATTTTGTATTTTGTTTTTATTGGATCCTGCCAAGTCCTAAAGAATTCATTGTACATTTTGTTGTCTCAATCAATTTTCTTTATTCACAAAATTTCTTTCTCAAGAGGTTAAGAGCCTTACTATTATGTTTATTCTTTTCACGGATTTTGCATCCAAAAAAGCAATCAAAATATTTTCATTATTTTCATCAACTACTGTATGGACCTTTGTGGTTTCATAATTGTTAATACTATCATCATCAGCATAACATTTAATTTTTCCTTTGAATTTTGATTCCAATCAAATATTTATTTTTTCAGATTTTATTGGGCAAGATTTTCAGAATGTTTACAAATTATAAAGGAGAGAATGGACATCATTGTCATGTGTTTTTGCTAACTGAAAATCTTGTTGGGGTTCCATTCACAATTGAAATAATTTTTTTTTTCCCATTGAAGTTGAAGAGATAATTTCTCTGGATTGGGATTTTTTTGCTTCAAATATATGAAGGAGCATACAAATAAGTGGTAATAGGCATATATATGACATATAAATTAGAATTATTATGTAGCCTTGTTGGAACAATTTCAACATCGGTATAGCTGTTCCTGTGCTAATGTTAGAACTTGGTTTAAAATATGTAAATAATATCCTGTCATGTTTTGAGATGCCTCTGATTTTTAAAATTAAAATATGCAAAATGAATTTACCATACTATGTATACTTTAACAGATAGTGTTTCACCTTTATTGAAGGCAATGTTCTCCTGAGCTTTTTCATTTCTTCAAAATATTCAATGAGACTCAAATAATAGTAATAGCAGTACCAGACTTATATACCAGCCCATCTGTTCGTGGGCAGAGCTCAAGGCTCCTACAACAGTTCAGTCAGTTGCGGCTGGCACGCAAGCAAAAAAAGAGGCACAAAGGCCAAAATGGCAGTTCTCACTTGAAGGGAGCATGAAGCTCCTCGAGGTGCCGTGCTGCCACTCCTGGTGTTAATAAGAGGAGGATGAAGCTCCTGAGACTGGCAGCCTTGAATGCGGCAACAGGCTGTTAAGCGCCATTCACTGGGGTTCAGGAAAGCTGACGGCTATGGCCCAAGATGCAGGCAGGCCTACCGGGAGCGCGAAGCTTCACCCATCTCTCCAAATGTCGGGAGATCCAAATGTCGGGAGTGATGACAAAATGACCTCCCGACTAGCCATCCATGAGCATGCATGGCACTTCCAAACCGGCTTCCCACTTAGCAAGGGAGAGCGAAGCTCCACCACATAAATCCTCAGCTGTCTTGAGGTCGCTTGACTCCACAGCACCTTGAACGCCTGCAGTTCAATGGGGCTTGATTGCAGAACGATAGGTGTTAAAGCTCTGTAGACAGCTTGAGGGATCCCTGTCAACAGCTGGAGCTGAAGCTCTAGCCAGTGCGGAAATCCGCAGCGAATAATCACTGATGGAATCATTATGACTCACTCAGATCACGAAATGAAGATCCAGAAATTATTTCAGAGGAGAAAGGTATCCAGGAAAAAGGAAGAAAGCACTTGACATGTCTGTCCAGGCTGAAGAACTAAGTCAAAAGCTGGAATCCCTAGCAACAGGGGCAGGATTTGCAACTTTCATAGACTCAGTCCTTCAACTGAACAGACGAGTACAACCCATTCCTGGATGCTGTCTCCACCTAGAGGGAGAACTGAACTGCTGAACTGCAACCGGCAGTCAGCAAAAGCGGTCTGAGTACTATATTCTAACCATTGCGCCACCATAGCTAAGGATCCTACTATAACCTAGAAGCTTAGTCAAGTTTCAGATCTTTTTTTTTTTTTTTTTTTTTTTTTTATTCAAAAAGTTTTTATTAGTCAAAAAAGGTTTATACAAATACATATCAGGTATGGTAAATTTTCATTTTTCTTATCTAAAATAAGAATTTTACTCAAATTTTTTAACACATACAACAGCCATAAGGCAAGCAGGTGACACGAAGTAGCTAAGTTTGCAAATTTTAAATACGTAATAAAGAAGAGTCAAGAATAAACAGAATATCGTACAAAAGAGAATAAGGAAAACCAACACAATCCCAAATATCTTTATCACTTCCTAGTTTTGGATCTCAGAACTCTGGGTTCAGCCTGACCCAACTCCAGGGCCGCAACCGCGGCAGCCGCTTCAGCCCCATGATCTATAACCTCCCCTTCTTCAATTCCTGGGTCATCTGATTCCAGGAAGGCTTTGTGTTCCTCCACATAGGCCGTAGCCTCCGCAATTGTACTGATTTTTTTCGTAATGCCCTCCCGGAAAATCATCAATCCCTCTGGCATCAGCCATCTGAAGCCCACTCCCTTCTGGTACAATTTGCTTGACAAAAAATAATATTTCTTTCTTTTTTCAAGTTTCAGATCTTTTATCCATTGCATTAAATATGCATACTATGTAAATTATAACATCCATACATAATATATAATGTAGAAAGAAGAAAACAATCTCTTTTAAACTCCTGTGTTTTGCATCTGGGTGAACTTGATAGGAACTCTGGTCAGTCTAGAGGGCAACAGGCTATGGAAAGCTTTTTTATATTTGTATGCATGACAATATTTCATAGATAACAAGAGACAGATACTGTCTTTTTCTTTGCACTGCTCTTCTAGAAATAATTGGATACAGTTCTTTCATATAAGCAGTGCAGCAACAATATAATTACAAAAAGTATTGAGAAGATTAATTGAATTTGAAAATATTTTTACAATGTAAGATGTTTTACCCACTGGTATACCACCCTAGTCTTGCTTGATAAAATAAATAATTCTTTTTCTAAAAATTGTTGGAAAGGTACAAGTAGGTTGGATCATTCTTTCCTAAGCGGTGGTAATAATGTAAAACCAAACAATATTAGAAAATGATATAATGCAGGATGGAACAAATTTTGAAAGTTGCAAACCTGTTTCAATCAGAGATATTTCTATTAAATTTTACCAAATCATAAATCGGTTCAAAATACACCAGAGTAACACTGTAAATGAGAACTCTGATTCAAGTCCTTTCTTGAATCAGTCAAATACAAAGCTTTTCCAGTTATGCCTTGGCCAATCGTTTGTTCTCAGCTCACCTATTTAACAAAAAGATTGTTATGACAATGAAATGAAGAAAGATCACCATGAACATCTGGAGGAAATTTAATCTATAAATCTCACAATAAATGAATGGACATGTGGAATATTGACCAGACTTTGTGGACTGATTCATGTGTTCCTCCTTCTACTCAAATATCTTTAAAACAAAGTTATTTAAAATAAAGCATACGGATAAAGAAAAAGATAGAAAGAGAGGAGGTTTACACTGTTAAACAAGACAGATACAGTATGAGTGAGGACACAACTGGATCTTTTTCACACATTCTTTCAGTAGTACTGTCCCAGTACATTTAAGAAAGTCATTCTTTTTTAGCTTTAAAATGTGCTTTCGTTGGTGGCAATCCCAGTGATAGTGATTTATCTGCATTCATATTCAGACCACTTGAATGGGCCTCTAAGCAGTTGTCCAAGCTTTCAAGAGATGCCACTGTCATTTTACAAAGTGCCCCTTTGTGCCTGATTGTAGATTCTTCAGATGGTTTAATAGGAATGCTAGAAATCAAACATTTACCACCTATTCAAGAATTGCAGAAAAAAATATAATTTGATGAGTGGGCGAGGAATCAATCTGACATGGAAATAATATACTATAATATATTTTCAACTCTATAGAGGAGAAGAAGAAAAAATCACTTCCGCCCCAGAAAAATATTTTATCTAACGTCAGTGTCCTTCCTTAGCTTCTCCTGTATCTTTCTATAAAGTAAATGTCCTATAATACTTGATGATTGCTGAATGATTGAATCTCATTCTGGAAGCCTACTGATTAGGAAGTATGAAGGAAACATAGTTAACAATCCTATCATAATTTAATTTTAAAAAATAAAATTGTGCCCTCAATTTCTAATACAGAAGGAAGCTGCAAAAATAGAGTTGTGTTTTAACAAGATGTATAATTACGATAGGATTGCAATTAAGATGTTAGAAGGACAACTTAGATTCCCCACTACTAGCATTTCTCAAGCTAGTAGTGCCATGAGGATATCTGCACATGTCACTACTCATTAGGAGATGTATATAGTTGCAATACCAGCCATTAAGTGATATCAGAAACAAGTCAGCAGTTCTACAGTCAGGATGCTCTTTTATTGCAGCAAAATATGTTGAATTACTGTTTAGTTTGATATTATTTCCGACATGATTATTTTTATTACCCACAGCTTGCAGCTCTCTATATAAGTTTTAATACATTTTTAATATACTTGCACAATCCTCAGTAGATGCTACTGCAGAATCTTAACTATCCTATTTTTTTAAGCTTGCAATGTCAGTGAAATTCCCATTTCCACAAAAGACTCTGTAACTTACTGTAGTGATTAAAGTACAATGATTTATCATTCATTTTGCTATACTACTTTTCCCCTGACTGTTGCAGCTATATTAGCAAAATTCATATTATTACAAAACCATATTATGATGCAGTCATTTTAAACCACTTCCATTCAGCACTAAAGTATTTCACTAATGTAGCTATAACGGCGGCCAATAAAATTTAAATACTGAAATAGTTGAGTTCGCCAAGTGGAAGAATAATGCTGGAACACAATGTGTTACCAACACATACTTTTCATCAGCTAGTCTACGGTGCCTTCATATTTTTGGGAATCTGACATAACTTAAATTTTATGTAGCAATTCATGACTATAAATCTAAATGTGTATAATTAAAGAACACATTTAGATTTATAAAATGAATAGCTACATAAAGTTGAAACTTTAATAGTCAACTCCCATTTTTTTAAAAAGAAAGTAACATGTTGAAAACTAGCAAGAATTGACTAGAATGCTTCCCTGAGCATGTACTATTGGATTAATCCTATTTCATTATAAATTTCAGAAAATCATTTAGAAATATATAATGTCAATTCTTCAAATAGCAGGGCACATAACATTTTTGATTATATCTAAAAATAAAATAGGATTTTCCACACATTATTTATGGTAAGATCCATTAGTGTCTTAAGACAGCATTTATTTCTAGTGACCCTGGTAATATTTCCTTCGTGATTTACTAGGCAAAATTGTAGTCTGCTGGGTATGATAAAAAGAAAATTCTCAATCTTACATTTCATTGCTTGAGGCAGTAATGGACAATGCTGCAGCCCATTTAATGCAGACACTTTTGTCATCCTACATAAGAACTTACTGATATGGAGAGAATATAGAAGAGACCACCATATATATCACCTTGAACTCTTGAACAAAGGGGACTATGGTATGCTGCTGGCTGCATCGCTACCACCACGCAACACTACTTGCTACCAAATAGGTGATCAATGTCTGAATTGCTTCTCACAAACTGCTATGAGCTGGCCTACCACACCCCTGGATAGGAATCAAATACATAAACAAATGTGTACCCTTGTTTCACTTTAGTTAAGGCAACATCACAATTACAAGATGGACTACACCTACAAAGGCTTGTGTGAATTGAAGCTGGAGCCAGTGATTTTCCGTTATCAAATGCCACATTATTATTTTGGGGTAAGGATGGGAGAAGGAAACAATGCATTTAAGTCACTGCAAGTAAACAAGTTGTTTGAACCATCTAATTTGCAATGAACTGTTTCCACAGTATTATTCTTGTCTGCAGTAAAGTTTCTCATCTAGCTCAGCCATCAATTTAGATGTCTACCAAGTCCAGCTGAGGAACTGAACTAAGTTATAAGGTGTCAGGAGATCTGTGAATTATCACTGAGTCCAGGTCAGGGAAGCCAAAAACGTTAGAAAACATAGGCTTGCATCATATATGTAAGATGCAGAAGGGACCATGTAAGCAGAAAGAAACATGTGCTTCTTTAGTTATGAGATTTATTTATCACTTTACTCCAGACAGACCATAAGAGATTATGGATATGCTATGATTAAAAAAAGTAATGCAATAAAAAAATAAGCAATAATTAAACAAACACGTTTTTCTTTCATCACTGACTCTACTATATATATCCCATCAGCTTTCTGGAAAAGTCAGATTTTATAAACTTCCAGAAGTCTGTGACAATGGGGACCTCTTCAACTTTTCCAAAAGATGAAAGTTTCCAAAATAAAATGCCCATTATCAAGTCCTCTTCCATTCTAACAAGTTCAATAGGACATTACTCCTATTGGATGGCTGGATTCTTATCTGTGAAAGGTACTCTCTTAGATAAACAGACCCTGAGCCTTTTAGGGTTCTATAGGAATAACCAGTAACCATTAATTACTACCAGTAAAATGGTAGTAATAGGACTAACCAGTACGCACATGGACTGCTGCATTTTGTACCAGCTGAAGTTTTACGGTGGTATTCAAAGGCTATCACTATATAAAATGTATTATAGTAGTTGTCTCATAATAGGATCTTTTTCAAGAAACAGGACTTTTTTGTTTTTCTTTGAAGACATTTCGGTTTTTATCCAAGAAGCTTCTTCAGCTCTGACTGGATGGTGGGGAATAGAAGGATTTATAATCCTTGCGGAGAGCTGGTCATTTGCATTCTTTAAGAGAGTCATTGTGGCCACCTGGAGGTTTATAGGTCATCTGAATAGTGCCAATGGGTGTGGAGCAGGGATGAAATCCAGCAGGTTCGGACAGGTTCTGGAGAACTGGTAGTGGAAATTTTGAGTAGTTCGGAGAACCCAGATTGTTGGGGGCAATAAGTTGACTTTGTATATAATATACAAATGGATGAAGACTATTGCTAACATAGTGTAAGCCGCCCTGAGTCTTCGGAGAAGGGCGGGATATAAATGCAAATAAAAATAAAATAAAAATAAAATAAAAACTGGCAAATACCACCTCTGGCTGGCCCCAGAGTGGGGTGGGAATGGAGATTTTGCAGTATCCTTCCCCCGCCACGCCCACCAAGTCAGGCCCACCAAGCCACACCACACCCACCAAGCCACGCCCACAGAACTAGTAGTTAAAAAAATTGGATTTTACTACTGGTGTGGAGCCTTCTTGGAACCATTGAAAGTTTGAAGAAGGCAGTTCCAAGAAGGCTCCATACCCATTTGCACTACTCAAGTGATCCTGAGGACACAGATAAACCTCCAGGTAGCCTCAACAACTCTCTAAAAGAATGTAAATGTCCAGCTGTCTGCAAGGAGTATAAACCCTTCCGTTCCCCACCATCCAGTCAGAGCTGAAGAAGCTTCTTGGATGAGAAGTGAAATGTCTTCAAAGAAAAACAAGAAAATCCAGCTACCTCTTGAAAAAGCACCTTTGGGGCAACTATGACTTGGATGACTGAGACTCTCCATAGACATGTATTATAGTTGTTGTTGTTAGTTGCGAAGTCGTGTCCGACCCATTGCGACCCCATGGACAACATTCCTCCAGGCCTTCCTGTCCTCTACCATCCTCTTTTTTTTTTATTTACATTTATATCCCGCCCTTCTCCGAAGACTCAGGGCGGCTTACATTGTGTAAGGCAATAGTCTCATCCTATTTGTATATTTATATACAAAGTCAACTTACCTAACCCTAACCCCCCAACAATCTGGGTCCTCATTTTACCTACCTTATAAAGGATGGAAGGCTGAGTCAACCTTGGGCCTGGTGGGACTCGAGTCTGCAGTAATTGCAATTAGCTGTGTTTAATAACAGGCTATCTTACAGCCTGTTATTATCTTACAGTCCATACCAAAGATGACAGAGTATGAATGACCACCTTTAGAACATTTTGCTTCATGTAAAGCCACAGTTGGTCTACCAGCAAAGGTTCTCCTGTTATTTTATTTTGATTTCCTTTTTACTACTTCCTTTTTAGTTTATGTGTGCTGCTTCTCTCTATCTCATTTTTCTGGTTGTACATAAACTAGCATCTGGTCCACATGTTCAATATTTCTGTGATTTCTGATACACAGGAAATATTGTTTGGAAAGCAGAGACTTCAAGATAAAGGAAAGTGCAGAGAATATCTATATGAACATCTTTTGAAAGTAAAAGTACAGAAGACTTATATTTATGAGAAATGCATTTCATACTATTCAGTTTACGGATATTCCTGTAGCTAGAGAAAGACTCCTTGGTTTGTTACCAGGGAGAAATTTAGAAACAGATTATCTGTGACCTATTCCATAGTCTGATTTTCCAATTCAATCATGATCTGATAAATCCATAAATAATAGGTCAAAAGACAGATAGGGGGGTAACTGAATTGGAACTAGTTATGGACTGCAATCACGGATTATCATTCATCACTCCTTATTAATACACACACACACACACACACACACACACATACTATTTTTGTATTTAGAGTGAAAATGGAGCACAGCATGAAGTAAATTAGTAGGATATCCCTTATAATGCAAAGAAAACTGCATGAAAGTTAACTAGGAGTCAAAGTCAGTTCAAAGGAGATTTTACCATTACTATGAATATATGAATTAAAGCATCCAGATATGCATGCAATTCTGGAATAACAGCAAATGCCATTTAATAGCTATGAAATTGGCATTAAAAAGTCTTATTCTTCAATTCAATCCCCAATGAGCAGATCAGCGGAAAAGATTCAAAGTCCCAGGAGAGAAGGAGGGTAAAAAAACTGGATTTCAAATGTTGTAATACAACATTGTATTCTGTAGTATATTTTCCATTTAGTTCTAGAAGAAGAACAGGGGCTATAATGAGAAAAAAAAAGTTGCTGAATAGAGGAAGACTCCTCAGAAATACTTTCCCCCAATCTGGGAGTACTTATTATGATATGCCTGTCACTAATATTAAATTAAAAATACCTGCTGACCTTAAATGATTAATTATTTCAGATATCAAAAGCAAAGCAATAAATATACATATATGTGTTTGTAAAATGGATGAATATGTGCTTGAATATATCCCACTTCATTCTTAAATTGAACAAGAACTTTACAGGAACTCTGAATGGCATACAAAACTGATTTTTCCCACGCAGTTTATATGGTACAGTTTATAAGATGTCTATCCTATGCAACAATTTGCCAGATTTTTAAACCATGAATAAAGGTGGAAGCATACTGTATACCAGTCATATGGCTATCCTTCATCAGGGTTTTCTGTCTGGAATAAACACTAATACTCTGACAACTAATATATGGCAAAAGTCCATCAAGAGGGCCGTGAAAATATTTGCAGATCCCTCGCATCCTGGACATAAACTGTTTCAACTCCTACCCTCAAAACGACGCTATAGAGCACTGCACACCAGAACAACTAGACACAAGAACAGTTTTTTCCCGAAGGCCATCACTCTGCTAAACAAATAATTCCCTCAACACTGTCAGACTATTTACTGAATCTGCACTACTATTAATCGTTCCATAGTTCCCATCACCAATCTCTTTCCACTTATGACTGTATGACTATAACTTGTTGCTGGCAATCCTTATGATTTATATTGATATATTGATCATCAATTGTGTTGTAAATGTTGTACCTTGATGAACGTATCTTTTCTTTTATGTACACTGAGAGCATATGCACCAAGACAAATTCCTTGTGTGTCCAATCACACTTGGCCAATAAAAAATTCTATTCTATTCTATTCTATTCTATTCTATTCTATTCTATTCTATTCTAGGAAATGTCAATACATATACTTACTTCCCACTTTGAAGCACAACTCTTCAAAAGTCATAAACATAAATTTGGTATTATTAATTTACAGTGGTACTTAAAAGTTCATGAAACCTCTTGAATTTTCAATCTTTATGCCTAAACGTATATTTAAATATAATCTAAAATGTGATCTGTGTTCTATACTTCTAAAACTATATAAAGAGAACCTAATTAAATAAATGAGCAAAAATGTTCATCGATTTATTGATTTATTGAAGAAAATTTGAAGGGAAAATTAAATGTTTTATTCAACTGGATAAAGTATGAATATGGCAGGTCCTTTCTTATTTAAAGAACAAAAATCTGGGTACTCACTATCAAGGTTTGATCTTCACCACACCGGTATGTAGAAGTGTGTCATGACTTGAACAAGGGGACCTCCAAGGAACTCCCAAAAAGTTGGAAAAAATTACAAAACTATTTCCAAAGAGTTTGGAATCCACCAGTCATCTGTCAGGCAGATCATACAACACAAATGGAATCAATCCAACATCATTGTTCCTTCCCCCAGGATTTGTTCGTCATTCAAAATCACACCAAGAGCAAGGTGTGCATGAGAGAAGCCCAGGGTAATGTCTAAGGAACTAAAGGCCTCTCTTGCATTGGCCAGTATCAGTGTTCAGGAGATCATAGTCAAGAGAATTCTGAACAACAATAGTGTGCATGGTAGAATTGCTAAGGAGAAAGCTGCTACTTTTCAAACAGAACATTTCAGTCCGTGTACAATTATATTATATATAATAATCAAATGGAAAATATACTGTAACATTTTAAAATAGGCTATTTAATTATTTAGTAGTTAATTGTTTCTTTTGGTGCCCTTGAATCGATCTTGATTCTTGTTGACTGCTGAACAAATCTTTTCAGTTTTCCTGGCAACATTTTTCAGAAGTGGTTCACCATTACCTTCTTCCTAGGGCTAAGAAAGAAAAACCATAAGACCAAAGCCACCCTATGGTCTTTATACCTCGAGTGAAATTGGAACTCATGGTTTACCATTCATAGCATAGCACCTTTAGCCACTGCACCAAACTGGCTATCTTTATTTAGTTTTACATTTAATTTCAACCATTTTAAATCTGTGTTTTTCCCATTTCTATTTATTTTAAACAATTTCAGAATGGAATAAATTGGTATTATCTCTGAGTACAAACTCTGTCATTTCAAAAGAGTTAAATCAATATAAATTCAAATAATAGTTATTCTATTACATTTATATATTGCCATTTCACTGTTTAGGACAGGGGTTTGCAACCTTTAATACTCAAAGAGCCATTTGCACCCGTTTCCCACAGAAAAAAAAACACCGGGAGCCACAAAACTCTTCCTGTGCCTGACTATTTCTTGAGCAGCCACAAAACTAGCATATGTAGTTGCATTGAATGTTCTGTTTTCTTCTGAAATGTTTCTTTTCTTGGATTTATCCATGGTTGGTCGACTGGGGGTTGAAAAACTCAATAACTTGCGTGCTGGCAGGTGTCACACATTGGTGGTGGTGACACATATTTTGAGTGACAGGGAGCCGCAGCAGAGGGGTGAAAGAGCCACATTCGGCTTTAAGCCGCAGGTTGCTGACCCCTGGTTTAGAATGAAATCTTTTTGAATGTTTCTAGTATAAATCTTATGATGCATTACTTAGTAAGGTGATTGTTTAAAAATGTTTGATTAGCCACTGTTACATGAAAACAAGGATTCACTAGGTCTTTATGCTGAAGTGTGTGGAATTTGTCTGCTACTTTTTTTGTTTGTTTGTTTGTTTACATTTATATCCCGCCCTTCTCTGAAGACTCAGGGCGGCTTACAGTGTGTAAGGCAATAGTCTCATTCTATTTGTATATTTACAAAGTCAACATTGCCCCCCCAACAATCTGGGTCCTCATTTTACCTACCTTATAAAGGATGGAAGGCTGAGTGACTTGGACCTGGTGGGACTAGAACCTGCAGTAATTGCAGGCAGCTGTGTTTTAATAACAGGCTTCTTACAGCCTGAACCACCACGGCCCTACTTGCTATGTTTGAATATAAAAGGTCAGTCAATTGATGTTTGCCAATGTATTTATCTATCCCTTCCACACATTTCACAAGGATTCAAAGTCACTCCTGATATGATGGTCACAGGATTGCATGAGGAGACGGTATTATTTCAACATCTAGGAAATTTTCCTATTGTTTATATTTGCTACAGAACAGAATTTTGGGAATGTTATCATAACATCTATCTATAAATACACAGTAAGCATGTAACTGTTTTTAAACACAAAGAATATAAGCATTTGTTCGTGTGTTGTATACACTAACACATATTCTGTTCATTGCAGTTCACATTTTTAAAATGCATATTCTTAAATGATATTTATTCAGTAAGAATTTATTCAGTAAAGGTATGCTTTTATTCAGTTATGCTTTTATGTAAAAAATAAGCTGCAGTCAAGTAATAGATCTGGCATTAGGCATTTAAAATGGATTTGAATAAATTTAATTTTTTAGTCTATTTAAAAGTGGACACGATTTTAAAGCTTATAATTAAATTTAATTCGTGGCTGAAATATCAACATTCTATGATAATGGATTAGAGAAATTGGCCTTAATTGATGCTGAAAATCTAAATATAATATTCATTTATAATGGATTATAGTTTCTTAAGACTTCTAAATGCTTATACGACTTTCACACTTCAAATTAATGCTTACTTAAACCTCAGTTCAAAAAGTTCAAAAGTTCAAAAAGAAGTGAAAACTTTCAAATAACTTGGATTTTATTGTTCTGCACCAGAATTCCACATAGGTACATCTATCAATTACATACAGAAAACCTATATATAACAATTGATGGTTTCCATCATTGGTAATTTCATTAGCAGGTTAATTTGAATGTGTAAATACCGTTCAAGTTGTATCAATTTCATTTTGTAGCCCTTCAAGGTAGGCCAAGAAACTGACAGCTCAATGACATTGGAACTCTATTTTATTATTATTTAGAGCATACTAACTGAATCATGACAGCCTTTCAGAGTTTCTCTCTGCCCCTTCTTATAACATACAAAAATAAAGTGGGTTATTTTGAGTCTCTTTCTTAGGTTTACCATTCTTCCATGGTTGAGTTATTGTTTCTTATCTGTTTATCTACTGTAGGGAACACTGATGCACAAGGGGCAAGCCCAAGAGAAACCAAATGGAAATCTGATTTTGTGACCTGGAAACTTACAACATTAAGTCAAATCAAGCTTCAGTTCGTCAGACATGTGTTTATTTATTTATCAAATTTATTTGCCGCCCATCTCGCAGGTCAGGCAACTCCAAGTGGCTTACATCAGGATAGCAACATATAACAATTAGAAATATAAAAGTGAGTTAAAATTACAGAAATTAAAACAAGCTAAAAAATAGGGGTTTAGAGGGAAGAGGTGGGGTTCCTCCTCTATTAGGGTATCAACCACCTCAGTGGTGAAATTCAAATTTTTTTACTACTGGTTCTGTGGGCATGGCTTGGTGGGCATGGCAGAAGAAGGATACTGCAAAATCTCCATTCCCACCCCACTCCAGTGGAAGGATACTCCAAAATCTCCATTCCCTCCAAACTCCTGGAGAAAGGATATTGCAAAATCTCCATTCCCACCCCACTCTGGGCCAGCCAGAGGTGGTATTTGCTTGTTCTCCGAACTACTCAACATTTCTGCTACCGGTTCTCCAGAACTTGTCAGAACCTGCTGGATTTCTCCCCTGAAGCACCTCCAGCCACCAGGTTCTCCTTCAGGAGCCCATGCCAGCTGGTTTTAAGGACTTCCTTGAAAGCTAAGACAAGGATTTTACCTCCTGTGGCAAGATGTTTCAGAGGTCAGGAAACAAAACAGAAAAGGCTCTTCAGCTGGATCCCACCAGCCAAAATTCCTTGAGTTGCAGTATGTTTAGTCCTATTGATTTCAGTAAAATTACTTTTATCTAGGATTGCCATAGCTGATAACTGTTAGAATAGCATATTACTTTATATCCCCAATCTGCTTATGAAAATTCAGGAAACTTCTGGATACAATTTTGTATGTAGAGAAACTTTCAGCCACAAGAAGAATAAAAGAAGATACTGCCTAAATAATTCTTGTTTAATATTGGATGCTGTCCAATCATGATTAAACTACTCATAACAAATGCATAAATCCCACTGCTTTCAATAAGTATACTCTGATTAAATCTGCTTCCGCCACAATATATTAAAACACAATATAATCAGAGTCCACCAAAAGCAACATAAAGTGAAAATGTACAAGTGCTGTTAGAAAATAGAGATAAGTTGCAAGATCGTCTGGTTTATAATCTCTTTATTGTTTTAAAATAAGGTTTCATATCATTTCTCATTGTCAAGCTTCAAGACATTCTTCATCACTCAGTTCTTTAATGAGTTAGACCTCATTCACAGACTGTCACTAAATTCCTTCCTACTTATGGCTTTTTTTCTCAGTTCATTAATTCTCATGGGCTGCTTCTTTCTACCAGAGTAGGAAGATCAAATGCTACAGACTGAGTGTGGGAAGCAATTTATTTGCCTGAGCTGTGCTGAATGGTTCCAAGACTCCCCCTCACAGCATGTCTTTGCTTTTGTTTTTCATTTCTCATAATTAGCCAGAAATCTTCTGTCTGGTGATGAGTACATGTTCACTGTTTGATTTTTTTTTTAGGAACCTCTCCCTTCATATCTAAATCTAATAACTTTAATTTTAATTCAATTTATAAAGTTTATAGCCTTCATAATTATAGTTTGTTCCTTTATGCTTTAAATCCAGATTTAATTTAAATATTATGATACTAGAGAGCCAGTTTATTATAGCAGCTAGGGCAGTACAGTAGGTCAGAAACTGAGAAAACGTGAGTTCTAGTCCTACTTTCTAGTACCTTGATGAACGTATCTTTTCTTTTATGTACACTGAGAGCATATGCACCAAGACAAATTCCTTGTGTGTCCAATCACACTTGGCCAATAAAATTCTATTCTATTCTATTCTATTCTACTTTAGCACAAAGGTGAACCTTGGCCAATCAGTCTCTCTCTCAACTCTGGGCAAGAGGCAAGACAAACCACTTCTGAAATTTTGTCATGAAAACAGCAGGGACAGGAACAACAATGTTACAGAAAATAAAAATGAAATGAAATGAAAAATTACTAACGCTAACCAATCCTAAAGGAAAAAAAGGTGGGGTGGGGGAACAGAAAGGAGAAGAATATCCAGCAATTCTTTAAAGGTTTTTCAAGGATTTTTATATTTTTTAATTTTGTTTTTTTATTCTGATTATTGTCCAGAGTTACTTTTGGTGAGATGTGTGGCTATGTAAATTTGATAAATAAATAATGTTGATTTAGTATATTAACCTCTGCTGCTCTACTAAATGCTTAATGATTAAAATAAAAATAGGAATTGAAATTAAAAGGAATTGCAAATCAACTAAAAATATACCACCACCAACTCACACAGAAAGGCCATTTACATATCAGAATTCTGCACTAGTACAAAGGCAGCTTCAGTTTTCATATCCCCAAAATGTCACCATGGTTTGAAAAAAATTGCAAGTAGTCCTTGCTAAACAGCCATCCATTCAGCAACTGTTTGCATTTATGAAACAACAACAAAGGGAGTTAAAACCCATGCCTAAACATTACAGCACCCCTGGGGACACATGATAAAAATTCTGGCACTTGGCAATACACACACACCCCATATAAGTATGGGGTGCTACAACTCCCCAATACTGGCCTATCACCCCTTGAATATAGGCTGCCTTGCACAGCAGTAGTCAGACGTAGTATCTGGCCTGGGCCTGAAATAGAGGCCCAGGCCTTTGGCAGTCTCAGCCCTAGCACCACTGCTGCCACTCAGAAATGCCAACTTGCTCCATTTTCCCAGGAATGAGAGCCTTGGGAAGTGGAATGACGGCTCCTGTTGCTCCTGAGGATCTACCATGCCCTACTTACCTTCAGATCAGTGGTAAAATTCGATTTTTTTTACTACCGGTTCTGTGGGTGTGGCTTGGTGGACGTGGTGTGGCTTAGTGGGCATAGCTTGGTGGGTGTGGCAGGGGAAGGATACTGCAAAAATCTCCATTCCCACATCACTCCTGGGGAAAGGATATTGCAAAATCCCCATTCCCACCCCACTCTGGGGCCAGCCAGAGGTGGTATTTGCCAGTTCTCTGAACTACTCAAAATTTCCTCTCCTGGTTCTCCAGAAACTGTCAGAACCTGCTGGATTTCACCCCCGTTTCAGATGTTTTTATTCTGCTCTTGAGCTTCCAATTGCACAAGACCTTTTTCCCTGAAGCTGCCTCAGAGCCAGTTCTTGGGAAGTGCTGGGATGGAGGAACCATAACACACCATTTGTCTGCAGGCATTTTTCTGTTGCCATTGAGTGGTCTGTGCAGCCTATCCGAAGTTCTGGAAGGTTTCCAAAACGCTGCTAGAACTGGTTCCAAGGCAGCTTCAGAAAAGGATGGCTGGTGTGACCAGAAGCTGTATCAGATAAGCCACTCAACAATAAGAGTACAACACTTGAGAGTAAGCAGTGTGCAACAGATAATTGGGAGTGCCGGGTGATGGGATAGTCACACCATTCCCCAAAGCCCACACATATTGAAAAATGGCATAAGGCATCAGTTCTGAGTGGCACCTGTGGTGCTAGGGCTGGTGTTGAAGAGTTGGATAGTGGAGTTGGCTGAGACTCCTTAAAGCTCTGGTCCTTCACTGTAGCCAAGTGTCGCTGTGCAGAGTGGCCTAGATCAGGTGAGAAGTAGGCACACATGGAGTTGGGTGGCGTTCCTCAGTTGCAGCGGTAGCACTAGGGCTGAAGTTAAGGCCTGGGGAGGTAGCGGCTGGCTAAAACTGCAGAAGATCCAGGCCTCTACTTCAGGCCTAGGCCCACGGCTTCTTCCAATGAGTACCACATTGCAGGGTCAGTTGAGAGAGATGCTGCTTTGTACTACAATGCAACCTATCCAGCTTATGTGTGGCTGTGCTGGGCTCCCCAGAGTCTCCTCCATCCCTAGAGGCACCCCATATTAATAACCTGTGCAATCACTTAATGAGAGCAACTGTGAGTGCCAGGGTTGTGTTCATTGAGGAAAGCGGTCATGGCTTCTTGTTTAATAACTGCAATGACTGACAACTGAAATTCTGGTCTCAATCGTGATTGTAAATGATTACCATCTATTTATTTTTGGTTACATTACAGTGTAGCTGAAATTGCTATAAAGACGGGTGTCTGTATAGCCTGTAAGACAGGGGTGAAATCTATTTTTTTTTCTACCAGTTCTGTGGGCGTGGCTTGGTGGGCGTGGCTTTGTGGAGGTCATTTGACTGGGTGGGTGTGGCTATGTAACCATGTGACTGGGGGATCAAAAGACTGAAACTTACTAGCAATGTCCTGCTGGAGCAGGGTTGGACTAGATGACCTCCAGATCCCTTCCAGCCCTGGATTATCCTCTGAAGCTGCTTCTAGTGCCAAGTTTGTACTTCCTTCCTTCCCTGCCTCCTTCCTTTCTCTCTCTCTCTCTCTCTCTCAAAAATGAACCCCCCCACACACACCCCGTTTTTCCTCCCAGCAGGCTTCAGGGAAACTCAGGAAAGCCTGTGGGAGGAAAAACAGACTCCCCCCTCCTGTTTTTTGGCTAGCACCTGCGCGATCATCAAAGGCTTTTTATGTCTTTTAAAAGCATTTTTTTCTTCGGCTGAAAAAATGCTTTAAAAAGTTTTTTTAAAAAAAACCTCTGATGATCGTGCTCAGCTGGGCATGGGTGGTGGGAGAGGGCAGGGATTTTTGCTTCCGGTTCTCTGAACCACTCGCCGCCATTGCTACCAGATTGGGAGATCTGGTCTGAACCAGGAGCATTTCATCACTGCTATAAGACATTAGAGGGAACTCTTACATCATCCATCCTCTGGGTCTCTAAATATCAGGACTGAAAAGAGAAATGCTAGTCCAAACAAAGTAAGCAAGAGTGAATAGTCAAGAATGTTATCAGTTTTACCCTTCTCTTTAGCACTGGAGCTGGTATGGAAAACTCCAGGACACATGATTTTTTGATGATGGATGCAAGACCTGCAGCCATTCAGTGAGTCATTTTTAATTCCTTGTTCTCAGTCCTTTAAATTGGCAAACAGGTGGACAATCGTAGATCACCTTCAACTAGTCACCATACTACTATACTACAAAAAAGATGTTGAGACTTTGGAAAAAGTTCAGAGAAGAACAACTAAGATGATCAAAGGCCTGGAGACTAAACCATATGAAGAACAGTTGCAGGTTTTGGGTCTGGCTAGTCTAAAGAAAAGAAGAATTAGGGGTGACATGGTAGAAGAATTCCAGTATTTGAGGGGCTGCTAGGAAAAAGAGGTGGTCAAATTATTCTCCAAAGCACCAGAGGGCAGGACAAGAAACAATGGTTGGAAACTAATCAAAGAGAGAGGCCACCTGGAATTAAGGAGAAACTTCCTAACAGCAAGGACAATTAACCAGGGTAACAGCTTGCCTTCAGAAATCATGGGAGTTCCATCACTGGAAGTTTTTAAGAAGAGACTAGACAGTCACTTGTCTGAAATGGTATAGGTTCTCCGGCTTCAGCAGGGGCCTGGACTAGAAGATCTCCAAATTCCCTTCCTGCTCTATTCTATTCTAAATGATAGTTCCATAAAGTTAATGCAGTAGTTTTATGGAGGTGATCCAACACCATTGAGGATTCATTAAACTAAAAAGCAACTCTCTCTGAATATATATATTTGGGGGGGACGGGACTACCAGTACAACAACAGTAATGGGACTAACCTGGAACTGCCATGACTAGTTATACTCATAAGCAGAGTTAGTTGTTTGTGCCAGACAACATATTCAGCATAGAGGTCAGAAAGTGGTAATAAGTTATTTGAGAGCAAAACTTTGGGTCATGTCCTTTATCATTTTGCTTGTCTATTATCTCAAACATAGTACAAGTGAAAGATATTCTGTTGCCAAAATAAATATCTTCCTCCTTTCTTGTCACCAAAATGAATAGAAGATGCCATTTTGCCTTAAGCAGCAAAGTGACTTGGGTTAGTCTTGCACATCATTCAAATAACTGGCAGATTTATTGCATGTGGAGGTAGGACTCCGAAGAAAAATATATCCATGCACTCTGAATTTGAACCTAGAAACAGACAAGGGCTAAACCATAATTCTTCAATTCTTGATAAGAAGTGTGGCCATTATCTGACCCCAGTTGTTATCATATAGTGTGGGTTGATCAAATATATTTCTTTAGCACTCAATTTCCTCCACAGGAAAGTAATTTTTAAATGGTGGGTGGAAGGAAAAGCAGCTTCAGTATATTTTTGTCTGTCATATGTAATTATGAATGCATGCATATGTGTATTTAGACACCGAGCACTTAATGTACAATTTTCCTTGTCCTCCCCAAAATTAGAAAAGTCTCCCGTGATACCACAGCATCATTGCCATGCCTTCTGTGACTTCATCACATAAAGTCTGCACCTAAAAGTACTTGTAATGAATAATACTATTTCTCTTGTTAAATATTACCATGCTTTCCTGAACAAAGTGATCACATAAGATGTTATTATTTACCATATTTTTCGGAGTATAAGACACACTTTTTTCTCCCCTAAAAGAGGGTGAAAATTTGGGTGAGTCTTATACACCGAATGTAGGCCTGCCAACCTGCCGGCCCCCACCCTTTAGCCTCTGCCTCCCAGCAATTTACCCCCTTGCAGCAAACAGCTTCAGCACAGCTTCAGCACAGCTTTCAGCTTCAGCACAGCCTGATTAGTATCAGCAGCTGATTGTCGGTTGGATCGGCCTCCCAACTCTCAGCTGTTTCAGGCTGCAGGGATTGCCATCGCTTATTGCTGCAAGGAAGCAAATTGCTTGGAGGCAGATTTTTTTTTCTTGTGCTAATCAGGCTGTGCTGAAAATGAAACTAAAGCAGGCTGTTTGCTGTTTTATACTCCAAAAAATACAGTATGTATTTTATTTATGTATTGTCAAATTTATATCACTCTCAAAAGTAACTCAGGCAGTTTACAGATTAATTATAAATTACATGTCTTTGCTTATAAGGTAAAAAAGATCTCTCTCTAGTTGTTGGAACTATTGCAAAACTCAGCCTATTCTTTTTCCAGTGAATGTAAAAGCCACTTAAAGAAAATCAATAAAAGCAAGAATAGTCTTTTGTCATTAAGTTCTACACCATATTACACCTCTATTACAGGTCTTCTGAGCAACATTTTTATTGCTTAATTTTTTGCTTTTACTAATTAAAAAGGAAAAAAATCAATCTCACTCCTAAATGAGTCTATAATTTTTTTTTTCTCATATTGCAGAATTTGCAGATATTCAAGCAGTAAACAATACCCCAATCAAGGAAGTCAGACAAACAAGCTAACAGTAAACAGCAGCCTATTCAAGAATCAAGAACACTCCCACCAGCATTGACAGAACAAGCTCATAGGATACAAAATGAGAGCAAACCCCATTCCCTTTTAGCACTGAAGATATTACCTAGTTGGGTAATGAAACATCTGCAAGAAAACAACCAAGCTCAGAGAGCATCAAGCACCACACCATTTCTTATGTTTAGGGTGATGCATTATCCGTGGCTGTATTTTTGGGGATTGTATAATCAAAGGAATACAAAAACATATTTGAAAGACCACATTCTTCCATATTGTCTTTTATGAAATTTAATATGATAGGGAAAGCCTTCTGGGAATATAAAACATAAATAAGAGAAGGTTAGGGTACATCCTTCTATTCTTGTTCTTCTCTTGGCGGGCAGGCTAACTTTTATTTCATATGATGGGGCATTGGTTCTTACCTGAGATGCACCTTCTCGTTCGGTGAAGACAGCGGCCAGGATGGGTGATGCTCTCCGTTCAGATTGGTGGACTGAGCCTGACAAAGTTGTTAAGTCCCGCCTCTGTTGCCGGGGAACCCAGCTTTTGGCGAAGACGATGAATCAGACTCGACACGTCGAGAAAAAAAGGTAAGTAGGAGAAAGGCAAGAGACAGATCAGACAAGGAAAAGGGTGGGACTGGTCGATGTCTTCACCGAACGAGAAGGTGCATCTCAGGTAAGAACCAATGCCCCTTCTCCGTATTGGTGAAGACAGCGGCCAGGATGGGACATACCAAAGTCCCCATGTCCCCACTACGGGTGGGTCTCTGGCTGATCTGATGGCTCTCCCCTGATAACCACTTGCTGCAGGACCCTACGGCCAAAGGCCGCCTCCGAAGAAGCAAACTTATCCAGCTTGTAATGCTTGACAAAGGACGAAGGATTAGCCCATGTAGCCGCCCTGCAGACCCCCTGCAATGACGCCTGCGTAGCCCAAGCCGCCGAAGTCGCCGCACTACGGGTTGAATGAGCCGTCACATGGTCGGGCCTTGAGTGGGATTGTAAATCATAGGCCTTAGCGATTGTCTGCCGTATCCACCTGCCAATGGTCGAAGACGTCACCTTAGTACCTAAGGAAAGAGGATTAAAGGAGACAAACAAAGACTCCGTCCTACGAATGTCAGCTGTCCGTTTCAGATAGATACGTAGTGCCCGACGAACGTCCAACGAATGCCAGCGACGCTCAGATGGGTGCGAGGGATGTGGACAAAAATCAGGCAACACCACCTCCTGCATTCTGTGAAAAGATGTGTTTAGCTTAGGTACAAAGGCCGGATCTAGACGCAGGACAACACGGTCCACGTGAAACACGCAAAGGTCGCTCCGGACAGAAAGAGCCGCCAGTTCCAAAATTCTGCACGCGGACGTGATCGCAAACAAGAAGGCAACTTTACAAGACAACAAGCGTAAACTGGTCTCCATAGCGGCTCAAAAGGTGGTCCTGTGAGCGAATTCAAAACAACAGCCAGGTCCCAGGTGGGATACCTATGCAATACAGGAGGGCACAGGTTAGTGGCTCCCCTCAAGAAGCGCTGAATGATTCGCTCCTGTGTCAAGGAAGAGAGATTCTTAGGAGTCAACACAGTAGCGAGTGCCGCCACCTGTCTCCGTAGAGTATTAGGGGAAAGCCCCCATTCCAAACCATCCTGTAAGAAGTTCACAACATGCGACACGAGGCCGAAGAGGTAGGATTCCAACACGGCTACTCCAAGAGCAGAAAGCCCGCCAAGTGGCAGAATAAATCCGTTGAGTGGAAGGTCTATGAGAAGCCTGAATAGTTCGGATTGCGCCTAGTGAGATGTTGTCCCGTCTCAAAGTCGCGCTCAATCGCCAAGCGGTCAGTTGTATCCAGTGTGGATCCGGATGAACCACTGCCCCTGGCTGAGAGAATCGACGGTTGGAGGTATCCGCCAGGAGGAGCTATCGACAGAGACACCAGATCGGCGAACCATGACCTCCGTGGCCAATGAGGTGCTAGAAGGATGATCTCCGCCCGTTCGTCCACCACCTTGCGTACCACCTTCGCTAGGAGAGGGATGGGTGGGAAGGCGTGAAACAGACCCGTCGGCCACGGGCTGCGAATGGCATCGACGCCTTCTGCTCGGGAGATGGAAACCGTGTGTAAGCGCGGGAGTTGAGCGTTTAAGTGAGTCGCAAAGAGATCCACTGTCGGAATGCCAAAGCGTGCCGTCAGGGTCCGGAAAAGCGCTGGGTGTAGACGCCATTCCGAGGGGTCGATGGTCTGGCGACTCAACCAGTCCGCCTGCACATTGGCAGTTCCAGATATGTGTTCCGCCGTTAGTGACTGAAGGTGGCGTTCTGCCCAAAGACCCAATCTCATGGCTTCCCGCATTAAGGACCGGGACTTGGTGCCCCCTTGGCGATTTATGTGCGCCTTTGTGGCAATGTTGTCTGTGAGCACCAGGACGTGCTCGTTCGATACTGATTGTTGAAACTGACGGAGGGCTAGGTACACGGCTCGAAGTTCTAGCCAATTGATGTTGTGCCGTAGATCGTGGGCCATCCATGTGCCCTGCGCCAAGTCCGACTCGAAGTGGGCTCCCCAGCCGGAGAGACTGGCATCTGTCGTAACCACCAAGCGTTGTGGAGCGTGAAAGAACCCCTTGGTCAGAGCCGGCGACCGCCACCAGTTGAGAGATCTGAGGACGTCCTGTGGAACCCAGACCTTGGTCGAAGATGATCCTCTGTCTGCCTTCTGGAATGGCAAAAGAAACCATTGAAGGTCCCTAGCGTGCAACCTGGCCCAAGGGGTGATAGAAATGGAAGATATCATCTTCCCTAGGAGTTGGGAGAGTAGAAAGAGAGAAACCTTACGCTCCCGTTGTACCTTGCAGGCAAGCTCCCGCAAACTATTCTGACGCTCCTGAGAGAGATATACCCTGCCCTCAATAGAGTCAATCACCGCCCCCAAATGAAGTATACGGGTTACCGGAGTCAATTGACTCTTTTCTCTATTGACAGTAAACCCGTGATCTGCCAAACAGTGCAGTGTTATACGCAAATCCCTAAGGGCCCCCTGAACCGAGGTTGACAAAATAAGAATGTCATCCAGGTAACACTGAAGACGAATTGCTTGGGATCGGAGGGAAGCCGCCAACGCAGCCAGCAGTTTAGTGAAACACCTCGGAGCTGAAGACAGCCCGAAAGGCAAGGCCGTATACTGGTAATGCACCCCTGCATAACAAAACCGTAAAAACTGTCTATGAGCGGGGCGAATAGGGACATGCAAGTACGCCTCAGTAATATCTATTGAAGTGAGGAAGTCGCCCTTCCTGACGCCGTCTAGAATAGATTGTAAAGACTGCATTTTGAACCTTCTATAGACTATGTATTGGTTCAAACGTTTAAGGTCGAGGATAGGTCTCCACCCACCAGATGATTTGGGAACAAGAAACAGAAGAGAATAGAATCCTAGGCCATGTTGGTCCTGTGGTACCTTCTGAATAGCGTTTATGAGTAGAAGGTGTTGAATAGCAGCCTCCATGAGGATCTTTTTTGTTACGTCTCTAGAAACCGGGCAGCGAATGAAGAATTGTGGGGGAGAAGAAAGAAATTCCAATGATAAACCAGATCTGACCGTATCCCTGACCCAGCAGTCAGATGTAGTCTCGTCCCAATGGTCGGCATAAAGAGTTAATCTGCCGCCAATGGGCGAACTACTATGGCAGTTAACGTCGGCGTCGGATAGGACGGCTTCCTCCCCCTCGAAAGGGCCGTCTATTCATATACGGTCTACCGCGAAAGGACCTGTCGTGTGACCCCCGTTGCCTAGAAACATATGATCCCTGAAAACGGGAATATCCAGCCCCCCAGTCGGATCCCCGAACGGGAGGCGATTAGAAAGTGGAGTGAATCGAGACTCCCCTCGACGCTGGACCGATGGCAAAATCTTTCTTTTGTCTTTGGTTTCTATTAGCAGTGGCTCCAAACCATCCCCGAACAACTTTTCCCCCCCAAAGGGGGTGGATGCCAGGCGCCACTTATGGCGGGTGTCCGCTTGCCAATTACGTAGCCAGATCATGCGGCGAGCAGCAACTGCAGACGACATGGTTCGAGAGGCAAACCTGGCGGAATGTAAAGTGGCATCCGCTGAGAATTGTATGGCTGCCACGACCTTGTTGAGGTCCTGTTGGATTCTGATATCGTCCGGTGGCAATTTCTCTTGTAGCTCCTTGAGCCAGAGCAAAGTGGCCCTATTGAAAAAGGATGCAGTGGCCGCAGACCGAATGGCCCAAGCGGCCCCTTGGTGAGCTCGTTGTAACACTTGATCCGTGCGCCGGTCATCAGGACGCAAGGCCTCTTCAGGGTGTCCAGGTATAGCAGAAACTGCGAAAGAGGCCACTATTGGGGCGTCAACCGTAGGTGGTTGCATCAAAGAAGCCAAGTCAGATGCCACGTTGAAGTGACGTCGGTCTGTTGACGAAGGGAGTGGAGCTGAGGTTGGAGACGACCACTGTCTCTTAACAACGTCCACAAAAAGACGAGGGGCCGGAATAGTGTCCAAGGCTCGATCAGGTTCGGAAAATAGAGAAGCAGCGGGCCCCTGCGATGGAATGGATGATACCTCGCCCGCTGGTGCATGAAGTTGAGTCACCTTTATGGCCTTGAAGAGCAGAGATTTAAATAAATTAGGCGGAAAAAGGCCTGTAAATGCCGGCTGGTCAGGGGCCATACCCTCATCGTCAGAGAGGTCCACCGCCGAGAGGTCAGTTTCCTCCAATGCAGAAGGCTCAGTAAGAATAGAATCATTGGGGGAATCCGGGTCATCATAGGAGTGAGAGTCATCCTCCCCCTGATCAAGATGTCGGTTAGAAGCTGCAGAGCGGTCTGAGGTAACTCTGGAGGAGTGGCGAAGGCCCGCTTGAATGCCTTGTTGAATAGCTTGGGCAATCATGGCTTGTATGTCGCCAGAGGAGGGAGCAGAAATGCCCACAGTTTGGTTAGTGGTAAGAGCCACTGGATCGAGCTCCCTTCTTACTGCCTCTGGTTCCAGTAAATTGTCGCCACTAATTGGCTGTTCAGCAGGCAAATTAGAGGCTCCACCCCAGAGATTAGCAATAGATATTGGTAAAAGATCACCTTGCAACGACACCTGATCAATAGATACGGTGCTGGGGGAACCAGTTGGGCGTGACCCTGATTGGAGGAACGAACCTGAGCAGAGGATTTAGATGCTGCCTTATCACAGATTTTGCAGGGCAAGATCGCTGTTTTCATGTCTACTGACAGCCCTCGAACCAGATTTACTTGGTCTTGGCTTAATAGTGGGCGCTGTATGTACGGTCAGCTGGCAGTGCTGGGTCACGCTCCTGCATAGATGGTATCTCCCTGCTGGGAGAGTCAGAGTCATTAGCTCTCCTAGATTTACTTAAGGCTTTGGGCATGCTTGAACTATAAAGCAGGATGGCCAAATAAAGGGACAATGTAATTAAGGCAGGAAGAGCTTAATATATGGTTAGTCTTGAATGGCAAGTAGGCAAGTTTTCCTCTCCTTATGCTTGAAAGGTTGGAGCTCAGCGCTCCTATTAGCAGGCAGCCCACTCCAGGCAATTAATTAGCTGAAAGTATTTGTAAATTGCAGCTAAGTACTGAAAGGCTGTTGCCACAATAATGGGAGTGCAATTGCAGGCTATAAACAACGTAGCCAACTTGTGAAGTAAAAATGCCTGCTAAGGTCGGAACTCAGCGTTCCTGTGAAATTGGCTCAGCCGATGTGAAAAAAATAGGCGCGCAAAAATTGCAGCCGTTTGAAAATGGCGCCAGAAAAAGGAAAAAGAGCGCGAAGCTGCAAGGAAAATAGCGCCGGCTTGCTGGCCAATTCCGGGCGATCACGGCCAGAAAAAAAGGAGGGAAAGTGTTGCCAGTGAAAGGCAACACTAGAAAAAGACGAGGAAGCCTAAAATAGCTCTGCTAAACTCCTCCGAGCAGAAACCGTGCTAGCCGCTCTGCCGCTGCCAATACACAACTGTCAAAACTTAAAAGAAAGGCAAGCAGCTTCCCTCCGGCCGTGGGAGCGTGAAAACTCCACCGCCCCCCCGCGGCTTTAATCCTTGGATCGTTAAGCTTCCCACCAGTTTCTGTCAGGGGGAAAACAATGGGAAAAGGTTCTTTAGTAAAAGAACCTTCCTGTCAGCCGCGGGGCCCCAGCCCAGGGCAACAAATATTGTCACCTGCGGGGACTTTGACAAACCAAAAAATAAAAATAAAACTCACAAGATACAATCACAAGTCCAGAGACTAGATCGAATACAGTCCAAAGTCAAACCGGAATATTGGTGAAAATATTAGTTAGAATGAAGAGAAACTCTCGACGTGTCAGTCCAGACTGACGGACTGAGCCAAAAGCTGGGTTCCCCGGCAACAGAGGCGGGACTTAACAACTTTGTCAGGCTCAGTCCACCAATCTGAACGGAGAGCATCACCCATCCTGGCCGCTGTCTTCACCAATACGGAGAAGGTGTTGTTATTTCTCTGTTATTGTACCTCTTTAGGGGATAGGACAGTGGTGAAATCCATTTTTTTTTACTACTGGTTCTGTGGGCGAGGTAGCAGAAGGATACCGCAAATCTCCATTCTCACCCCACTCCAGGGGAAAGATACTGCAAAATTCCTATTCCTTCCCCACTTCTGGGGGAAGGATATTGCAAAGATCTCCATTCCCATTCCACTCTGGGGCCAGTCAGAGGTGGTGTTTGCCGGTTCTCCAAACTACTCAAAATTTCTGCTACCGGTTCTCCAGAACCTGTCAGAACCTGCTGGATTTAACCCCTGGGATGGGACCTGCAACATTCCTTGCCTCCCCACTCTAGTGGGTCAGGTAGATGTAACCAGCAAGAGACGGTACCTCAAATAACCCAGTCCCAAGCCATGAAGGGCTTTAAAGGTGACAACCAGTGCTTTGAAATGCACCCTGAAGCAAATCAGCAGCCAAGGATGTGATGGCCTCTTTTCTCCTGTATCTTGAATCATGTCAAGTGAGCTAGGAAGTGGTTTCAACTTGCCCCAAGATAAGAATGAATTGGACACAACTGAATAGACTGGAAAGTTATTTGTAACACTGCAATGCGTGTGTTCTGAAATAACTTAATTATGAGATTTCACAAGCTTTATACTATACTAATATAGGCTAGACAAAGTTCACATCAGTATTTTTAGTGATACTTTGAACACTGTGCTTTAAAGTTGAACATTAGTCTGTGTTATATAGAGTTCAGAATTAATCTCAAAATCCTTATGAAATTCTTGTATGCAAATGTAAAGAGGGGATTTAATACAAATTATTCTTTATTCTACACCAAGAAGAAACAGAACATTTCCTAAAACATAATACGAATATATTTTTTTCTACTGAGTTTAGTATGGATTTGAATGTATTCAAAAACAGAAAGGAAAATACGCATAATATAAAACATGACAGGCCTGCAAGCAGTTTTAGCTTGCATGGTTGATTCTTACACTGAATAACATTCTGGGTCATGTTGACCTTGGCAGTTTTATGGAGATCGTATTAATACAGATTTGAAATGTTCTTGAGCAATTTCAGAAATGTATTTGAACTAAAGCTAAAAGACTTAAGAATTCTGTAGGTGCGTACTTTTCTTGTCAAGGGTTCCATTCGCCAAGCAAGTTTTAGGTGCATTAAGAAAATATCTGGCATTTTAAAGACTGCATTGAGCCTTTCTTTTCCAGCTTGTTGACGCAAAAATTAATAGGGCTGTGAACATTTTTAAAATGACTTGGAGTGATTTAGAATAAGTGCTTCAAACCTTCCATAAGGACATTTGTTTCTTATTTATTTAAAAAATTTGTCTTCTTGCAAGCTTTTGGGCAAGACTGGAAAAAAAAAGAAGAAGAGATGAAACACCTTTAAAGAGAGTTCACTTTTAAAACACTAACTTATTTTTTTTCCAGGTTTGCCAGGAACCCTGACAAAATCAAGACAGCCTACCTTAATAAATAGCAAACAGGTGCTATGCTCACCCAAGGTGTGAAACACTTCTTTCCATAGAATTTTCAAAGAGTGCCTTTCGCTAAAAAGTTATCAGCTAGATTTGAACATGTATTAGCATTACACATCCTGACATTCTCTAACATAAACTTTATTTTAAAAGAGGTTTAAAGTGAATATTCCTGATCTTGGCTTTTGATCATACCTGCATCCTCCTTTCTCTCATACCTGGAAGATACCCACAGCAGGAAGCCTATCTTAATAGACTCCTAGAAGCAAAGTGATGACAAGGAACAGCTTCTGTTCACTGCCCACTGATTAAATCTGTGGTGTTTGGGTTGAAGATAATTTAAATGGAATATTTCCTGTCATCCATGCTATTCTTCAAGATCAGTAAGCAAAAAAAAAACAAAATATCCACACCACTTTCTACCCCAAAAAAAACCCTAATTTCTGGCAGGAAAGTGTTTATGTCTTTTCTGACAGTCTTATGGTTGACAGACAAAAGCATTTATCAGATACATGCAGGAGAGGGTACAGAAGGAAACAGCTATTTTGTAAATGAGATAACACTTCTAGCTAGAAGAACAACTTATCACCAACAAAAAACAAAACAAAGAGAAGATGGAGGGAGGGAGAGAGAGAGAGAGAGAGAGAGAGAAGTAGATGCAATTTATCATGTCTTAATGCTATGATATAAAAATCAGCATTTGACAAAATCTGCTTTCCTGTGCAATTGTTAAAGATCTACTAGCTTTTTCATATCATCAAATCTTTTACAGCCAAAAACCAGCATAAGAAGGGTACGGTACAGTCAATTAAAAGGCATAGAATATAGTCAAAGTCTTATAATTAAAAAAGCTAAAAGTTATAAAACAAAAGTGTACTGTATATAACAACAAAAGTCTAAAAGAATTAAATGGATATAGGGGAGCATCAAAGTTAGTATGTGGCTGACTAAATCTATCGCAATATAGAGCACTGTCGAATCACAAACTAGATGCTCATTAAAACTAGTTTATGGTACAGGATTTTAAGTGCTGCGGTGCAGAACCTGGCAACATTATATGATACAGCAGGGTTAGCATCTGAAAGCAGCGTTGTCCTATGCACCTTGGGTATTCATGCAATAATGATGAGATGAGGGTAGTAAGGATATCTCAGGCACTGGAGCAGTGCATGATTTGTTATTTCTGTGTGGCCAGTGTCACAGGGACATTCTCTCCCCAGATTAAATATATATATATCTTATATTGGTTTTCAAGGGAGGTTAAGGGCACACTGTGTCAGAGTAAAGGCCCTGCAATAGTTAAGTACTTTGAGATGAGTTAAGTATGCCATAGGAGAGGCAGATTACTCATTGGATTCACTGGAAATAAAGATTGGGGTCCTGACTTAATCCAGTCACTGCTCTATGTCTGCTACACTCTGTTTAATGAGTACTTTGGCCTAATCATGTCCCATATTGAGTAGAAGACCTGGAAGGAAGCCCAAGGGTGAGATTTTAGTTGCCACTGCTTTTCCCATGTGGACTGGAAATTATCCCTCATAGTTATAGTTAAGGGGAGGGGAGACTAGTTTGAGCCAATAGTTGAGTATGGTCACCCACACTCTAGACTCCACTTTCACATGTTGGAATCTTAGAAATTTGGACTGAACAAGTTCTAATGATGCAATATTGAAGAAGGGGCCAAGTTGTGCTATTGGCTTGATCTCAAATAATTTGAGTGCTGCAGGTATATAGTGACCACATCTTGTCTTGAAGACAATATATTTCATCAGTTCGAAGGGAAACACTTTTTAAATGCCTTTTCTTGTTGCATCACCTGATCCAATGAAATATTGTCTTCTAAGAGATCCAACTTTACTAAGTTCCAACTTTTCCTGACTTTTGTAAGACTTAACAGATCTAAATGTTCTCCCAGGTCTTTGACTGGGAGATTAAACTTGCCTGCTGATAGATTTGTTTGGTATGTATGGATTAATAATAGGATTAATGGATTAATGTTTTTACGTCTGGGCATATGCTATATATTATTATAATTATTATTCTATTTGATATATTGTATTATAGTCATTTCAGTGAAATGGAAGGCAATATGATGTTTAAATAAAATTGGCTAGTAATATGTATCAATTAGACAAGAGATATCCAATAGACAAGGAGAATCATCTCTGGACTGCACAATAGAGATGACCATTAAGTGGCAGCAGGGTGTGATATATTTCTATATTTTTTCCATGCTAGATCTGGTAGGCTATAAATATTATTTTAGATTTGGTGGCTCAGATTCAAATACCTACTCAACCACGAAGCTCACTGGGTGGCTCTGTTGTTGTGAGAACAGAGT
The DNA here is from genome assembly GCF_028640845.1 of Ahaetulla prasina. Classification (NCBI taxonomy): domain Eukaryota; kingdom Metazoa; phylum Chordata; class Lepidosauria; order Squamata; family Colubridae; genus Ahaetulla; species Ahaetulla prasina. The sequence goes on from NC_080539.1 coordinate 136,210,248, forward strand.
AGAAAGCATATGGAAAATTGTGATGCTTGCAGGAAGAAAAGTGGGATATTTACAACAACATATACATGTATAAAATATGTGGATGTATATGTTTGTATGTAATTACAAATATTAGCAAAGTAAAACATCAGGATGGGAGATGTTTTCTGTTACACACAAGGCCAAATATATTTAATAGTATATTCTCAGTTTGAATTAATCTTTATTAATTAGTTGACAGTCACTGAAAAACCACCAAGAGTAACTTTGGATTATGGTGGGACGTAAATGAAATTAAACAAATTCCTATAGAAGACACTGAATAAGTTATATGTGTTCCAGGTATATCCTTAAACAGTTCAATGACTCAACTAAAAATAGGACTATCATATCCAAGCTCCAAAATATTACATAACCACCAGATGGCATAAAGTTTTCTACCTATCCTTGCTGCCTTACAGTGATTATAAGTATATTTGCATCCCAGTTCTTCTGGGCCTAAGACAATAGCTAGACCAGTTATGGCTCCAAGGAAGAGCCACAAGATGCCTCTTTTCTTTTCCTTTACTACCACCAATAAAAACCTATACCATTTTTAAAATTCCACTTTTATTATATTTATAGGTAACTCTAGGTGGAAAACATACCTAATACATTTTCCTCCTCTTATTTTCCCAACAACCCTACGAGGTAAATGAGGTTGAGACAGAATGAGTTGGCCAAAGTCACCCAGTTTCAGGCCTAAGGCAGGACTAGTTTCATGCCTAAGGAGCAGGATTAGATCTCACAGCCTCCTGATTTCCAGCCTAGTGCCTTAATCACTAAACCAAACTGGTTTCCAAAGTATCTGATTTACTTTGTCTTATTTTTTTGTTTGTTTGGAACATCTTACTTTTTCCACAACTTTTCTTCCCACTTTTTATACAGTTCAGATCTGTATTCCAAAGCACTTGAGGCAGGTCAATAGCCTTTTTCACTTAGAGCTATTATTTTGCTCAGTTTGACCCATAGATTAGGTCTTATTTGCCTCAATTCTCAACAGCCTAATGTCACATAGGCATTACATGTTTCTGAATTAATCCCAAATTAATCCCCAAATTGTTTACCCTTCCAGCTCTGCTGTCAGAGATATTTCTTCAGTCTTTGACTCAGTCTAGATTAGCATGTCTAATATATGTATATTTAATTAAAATCTCTGCTCATATTTTCCATCACCCTTTCAAAGCTGCATGAAGTACAGAATGGAGTATTACAGACTAGCACTTTCTTATTTCAGAATCCACATCAATTTTTAAATTTTATTTTATAAAGAAATGTAAGTAATAAACCAGTAAAAGTCTTAACAGATTCTTCAAATTTCTCAGCAAATAACAAGCCCTGCAGCAATACTTCAGAGTCAAAAAATGATTTTTTTTCTATTTTTATATGTGCATTTTATTTTTTTCCCAATCTGAGAAAATATGAGTGATTATAATTTCTGTTTTATATACTCATAGATATTACTACCCTGAAAAATAATAAAAATATGTAACAGAGTTCTGGATCACTTTAAAGAATAATAGGACAATATTTTCTCAAAGTTAACTACCGTATATACTCGAGTATAAGCCGAGTTTTTCAGCACGTTTTTTGTGCTGAAAAACGTCCCCTCGGCTTATACTCGATCAACTTATACTCGAGGTTTTTTCTTCTTTTTCACATTATACGGATGGTGCAAACTTGGCGGGCTTTTGCATTAGCGAAGCCCTGCGGTGCAGTGAGAGGCGGGCGGAGCCGCCAGCCTTCTCGGCTGAGGAGGAGGTTTCCCCGACCGGTAGCTGCCTCATTTCCCACCCTCGGCTTATACTCGAGTCCCCAGTTTACCCCAGTTTTTTGGGGTAAAATTGGGGACCTCGGCTTATACTCGGATCGGCTTATATTCGAGTATATACGGTAATTAAAAATTATGAAGAACGAGTAAATGGCTGGTTATTTAAAAAGTATGGTATATCTATTGCAGTTTGAATAATTATATTTTCCTATTATTGAGTAATGGAAGGAGCAAAAAAAATATACTTCATTGTTATAGGATACATTTTAGAGTTGAATTCTACAATTATATAAGCAGACAAATGTGAATGAATTTTCTCCTACATTGTAGACCCGTATCCTCAAACCAGTGGTGGGCTGCTGCCAATTGTAACAACCGGTGTCAGCGTTCCAGAAAACCCCCTCCTGCAGAAAAGACATCTTTCAAAGTTCTTTTACTAGCATAGATAAACTGGCACAACTAGATAAACTCTGAATCTGGGGATCCGGGTTTTTCCTCAGTAAGACAAACTCCAGAACCATCACCCCCTTGACCCCTCTGCCGATCACATGCTCCAACTGCCAACCGTCCCATCTCAAGACATCACTCTGGCCACTCCTTCTCCAGATGTAGGCTCAGCCTGACCTTGACCGGCAGGAAGAATATTATGTCTAAAGGGTCCCTCTACCAAATCCCTCCTCCTACTTTCCCACACATGGGAAAGTGGCAGCACGGAAGCCTCAGGCCTAGTATGGCTTCCAAAGCTGACAACCGGTTCACCCGGAACCAAAAATGTGAGCTTCCACACATGTGCGCAGCATTGAAAAACTGGCTATTATACAGGACGTGATAGTGCCAGGGCAGGTGGGCGGGGCCAGCTGCTGGTCAGAACTACCAGTTTTCCTGAACTGGTCTGAAGCAGCAGCAGCCCACCACTGCCTCAAACTCTTGAGAATAAATTTAAGAAGACTGCAGATTGCCTGCTTCCAACCTGGTAATGGTGCAGTGGTTAAGTTTCTGGCCTAGGTTAGCAAGAGACTATGAGTTCTAGGCCTCCCTTAGATATTTTATTTTTATTTATTTGTTTCATGTCCAGATCAAAATTTAAGGTGACAAAATGAGGCCACCTTGGCCAGAAACAAATCACTTTCAATATATTCTACTGATAGTAATCAACAGAACAACAAATGGGCCAGGCTCTGTGTCTCCCCACATTCGTACTGCATGTTGTTATCTGCCAGCAACTCCCACTTGAGCATATTGATCTTACACTTAGGTACTTCTACTCTCAATCCATTCAATGTCCTCCAAGTAACACACGGGAAAGGAGGGGGTCAAGCTCTTTTCCAAAGCACCTGAAGGCCAGACAAGGAATAATGGATAGAAATTGATCAAGGAGAGATTCGACCTAGAAATGAGGAGGAACTTTCTGACAGTGAGAACAATCAACCAGTGGAACAGCTGACTTCGGAAGTTGTGGGAGCTTCATCACCTGAAACTTTCAAGAAAAGATTGGACTGCCATTTGTCAGAAATGGTGTATGTCTCCTGCTTGAGCAGGGGGTTGGACTAGATAACCTATAAGGTCCCTTCCAACTCTGTTAATCTGTTAAAGATCCCTCAGCCATATTCATTTCTAGGATTATTTCTTGTTCCATAAATTCTCTCTTCCATCTTCTGATTCGGTTTTGCTCCTGCGTGCCTTCAAAAATATTTGTTCTTGGCTTAAAACTTCCTAGATGTAAATCGATCATATCAGATGATAAGTATCACAGATATATCTATAATATCACACATATATCATATATGATATAATATATATTGTAGATCATAACCCTTAGATATGAGAGTTGGCTGTCTAACATTTGGCCAGTCACTCTCAGCCAATTCATCTCACAGGGCTTGTATTTTGGGGAAAAATAGGAGGTAAGGGTACCAGATACGTTCCCTGCCTTGAGTTATATATAAAAAGGTGGGATAAAAAATATTTCCAAAATGGAAGATCATCTAGGAAAATAAGATCAGTGTCAAGCAAGCTAGAACAGATGAAAAAAAAACCCAACAACCTGAAGTACAAGAAGACAAAAGAATATCTGATCAAGAAATAACACCTAGAGACAAGAAAGATCAAGGAAGCAATGGAAATTTTTAAAAAGCAGTCGACAACAGCCATAAACAAGACAATCAGCAGAACTAAACTGGAATTACATATTACAGTCAGAATCTCCCATTTCAGTCGAATCAGAGATGTTTCTATCAATACATCAACAGAAAAACTGTAATGAATCAGCCAAAACTTGACAGAGAAGAAACAGTGCACTTCTGGATGGGACAATTCAGAGAAATACAAAAAGATTGCAGCTTGGATAAAGGAGGTAGAGAAGCAGGGGGGGGGATTTGAAATAAAGGATTTGTAGTAGCAACAAAAATTGTAGAGAAAAAGGCAAAAGAGATCAAGAATTAGGAAGACATGAATCACATGGGTTTTGATTGAAACACACGATTGGTCTACACCTGTGATGGAGAACCTCTGGTACGGAAGTGGCATGCAGAGCCAACTCTCCAGGCACACCAGCCATTGCCCATTGTTCTTCCAGGTTCCAGCGTACGCATGCATGCCAGCCAGCTGGTCTTCACGTGCACGGGAGCACCAGAAACAGGAAGATCAGTTCCCTGGCTTGCATGCGCACGCCAGGAAACTGAGCTTCCGGTTTCTGGCATGCATCCGGAAGATCAGGTGACACATGCACATGCCAGAAACTGGAAGCTCAGTTTCCCGCCACACACATGCATGCTGGGGAGCTGCTCTTCCAGTTTCCGGCACTCCCCCACATGTGCATGCTCCCATTTCAGCACTCGGTGCCAAAAATGTTCGCCAACACGTCTACACCAGTGGTTCCCAGCATGGGGCTCATACCCCACAGGGGGGGCAATTTGATTTTTAATGGGGGCAATTGGAACCTTGTTTAAAGCAAGTTAATGGCCTTTTAGGCTTCCTCCATGTGAGTAGGAGTTCACTTTTTGAATAGTAAGAATTATATGCCATGGGGGGGGGGAGGCATCAGGATTTTAGAGATGCTTAGGTGGGCGTGGCCAAAAAAAGGTTGGGAACTACTGGTGTACACCCACTCATTGCAGGCATTTTAATAACATATTGCAAGGATATAAAATTGAAGATTGGTTAACTTCTGGTAAAACCTACTGGATAATGAAAGATCCAGCAAAAGGGCCAGCAGCCAACAACTACAGGCCAGTTACCTGCTTACTGACAACTTTCAAATTGCTAACCATTCCAGAATTGTTTTCTGGCTTCTGTTTTTCTGCTTTGTGACAGACTGTGTTTCCTATTTACTGAAAATACAGATGCAAAATACTTCACCCAACTTTATCACCTGACTTGTATGACACAACTTAGAAATTTTTTCAGATATCGGGAGGATGAAATGCTAAGGTTGCTCACATATTGCTTGAATCCGTCACCCAGATGGCCCATCAAAAACCCATATCAGAGTAACAGGGTAGGTGTTTCATGGTTTACTCTTGATTTCTTCAAGAGAAAGCAGAAAGAAATCTGTAGCCGAAGACAAACTGCCAAAGCTACATAAATTACTGGCATATACAGATGATGGTGGAGCATGATACCTCACGTGGTTAGGATGCTGGTCTGACTATCAACAAGTTCACGTTTGAGACCCTGGTTGCTGCCATGAGATGGGGTAAGTTCCCATCACTCAATCCAACTGCTGCTGACCCCACTGTTTGAAAGTGGGCAACAGTGAGTAGATAGATGGGTACCATTTTGGTGGGCACTTTCATGGGGACATGAACGGAAACTCCAAATGGGTGCCCCCTGGGCAACGGCAATGTCACCACAGGAAGAGCTACGGCGTTCCCAACATGACTGTAGTAATACAGACATGGGAGGGAGGAAGAAAGAGGTTTCTATAGAATACTGCAGATTATTTATATAGATATGAGTTTTCACCATTAAATAATGGTCATGGCTTGACATATGCCAATAAAAGCATTAATTAAAAGAAGACAGAATACAAAGTATAATTAAAGCAAACATCTATATATCTAAACAAACAAATAATATATAAAACAAGAGCAATAATGAATATATTTTATGACACATTTTGGATGAGTCCACATTTTGGATATTTTGAGACTGTGGATGCCGAGAGATAGCTGTTTGGTCTGATCTGTGTTAACAGACTGGAGCAGATACTTGTCTATATAAGACTGTGAAAGGCCCATAAGCTTACTGGAAGTTGTTTTCTTCTAATTTTGCAAAATGGTAAGCCCTTCCTTACTTCTTACACAACTTATTTCTCTCTGAGATATACAATAGTGGTTTTTGTTCATATTTTAAAGGATGTTATTCTCTAATGACTGACATCATTATATCAGCATGTGACCCTGCAGTCTCTTTAATAATGAGGTTGAAGCATGAGTGCTATAGTGCTTCTTTTGTAAGTACACAGGGGAACATTGAAACATTGCCCCATAGAGGCCTGTGCTCCCATACTTTATCCAAAGGACAGAAGTCAAAAGTCCTTGGCACTGAAAGGAAAATATGTACATATTATGTGATGAATGCTTTCCCTGAGCTGTGAATTGTGTCCATATGGTAGAACATTAAATCGGCTGCAGAAATTCTGTAACAATGACCAAAGATATTTGGGTATAATATAAAATTACTCAATTACTCAAATTTAATCAATGATATTTTATTGCTGCACAGCATAACTAACATGTTTATTATCACATCTGTAATATGAATTTGACTTCTACATCCTTGGCTATGTCATAAACTTATAACTTGTATTTAATCTGTACTGTGTATATTTGATTTACGCCATCTGCAATAATAAGTGTTGTGCTCAAATTTCCACTGAAGAAGCGCCTACCTTGGTATGACTTAATTTGCTTCAAAACATCTGTCTCAGTTAATCTCCTTTAGGTCAAATGGCAAAATGATGATTGTTAGTGCAACTGCACAACTTGAGCTCCGGTACTTATGGATAATTAAGAAGGAATCTTAATGTCAAGATGCAAGGCAGTTGATTCTAATAAAAAGCACCCAGTTTTCAAATAGTTCAAAATAGCAACCTTAACTAAGCCAATCCAATACTATTAATGTGGGATCTTCTTTAGAATCCTCTTAACATGAGCAGCACAAAATATCACACAGAGAGATACTTGATCTGATCTTCTTTTTCAGCCAGGACATACAACTCTTCAGGAAGATATGATGCCACTATCATATGCAGATCATTTGCCGGAGGCAATTGAGACATGTAAGAGTAGAAATACAAAGTGTCTGCAGGACACCAAACTGCCAATCATTCCCCCAATTGTTCCCCCAACTAGCTAGAAGGCTGAAAAGGATGCTCCTGGGAGGATGCTACTTGATATGTTATTTATTTTCCGCTTTGAACAGATTGAAGAATTGGGGGGTGGGGGTAGAACTAGTACTAAGCTTTTGAGTCAAAATCCTCTCATTTCTAATCATAAAAACAGCCTAAGATTATATGACTGAAATTTGGTAAAGTAGCCAAGTTACAGCAATGTACAATGTTGACATTCTGACTTCGCTTGTCGGAAGGTCACAAAAGGGGATCAATGAAACCAGTACCACTGCAATCATCATAAATATGAGCCAGTGTCTGAAATTATGACCTTGGGGATGCTGCAATGGTCGTTTCAAAAACGGTCATTAAGTCACTTTTTTCAGTGCCATTGTAACTTTGAATGGTCACTAAATGGACTGTGGTAAGTTGACTACCTGTGTTATAACCAGTTTTCTAAATACTTTCTAAACATTTTGAAGATAAAATTGCTTACAACCGAAGAGTTTTTTTCTGTCAGCCAGTCACTTTTGATGAACCCATTTCATAAGTTCATAGTAGGAAGAAATCAGTGCATTAAGGCCTACCGCCTCTTTCCTTGATTGCCTTCCATGGCTTCTGCAATCTGCTTTAATATTTGTTTGGTTTAGAAGAGAAAGAAAAGAGAGGAGAGTATGTGGGAGAAAGGTATGATTTTTGACAGTTTAAAGCGAGCTAGATAATTTAGTCCTTCTGGGAAACAAATCATCTTGAAATAGGCAGAAGGAAACAACTGCTTGGCTGTTTAAAAAAAAACACCTGCCATTTTGTGAGCAAGGTAATCCAACAGCTCTGTGTGGTCTTGGAGAAGACATTTTCTGAACCCCTTTTGAACAGGACAGGATTTAGGGACTTGGTTGCAACAACATAATGCTAAAGTGGAACAAATATACTCTAAAGTTCTATATATTTTTTTCATCTAGAATTCTCATTAGCATGTGATAGTATCAGCCACTGAATCTTTTTTGAACAAATCTGACAGATGGCAACATTTCCACACCTACTTAATGTCAGATATGTGGTTACTGGTCCCAATCATGAGATTTAAGATTTGTAACATAGCAATGTTCCTTAAATATGTTTATGAATGGAAGGAGACTAATTATTAAATTTTTAACAAGAAGTAAACCAGATATTTTTTAAGATGGAGAGATATTCGTTTACCTTACTTTGGAAGTAACACGTTGAGATGTTTCTGGACCAACTATGCTCCAGAATGTGAATAGAATAGAATAGAATAGAATAGAATAGAATAGAATAGAATAGAATAGAATAGAATAGAATAGAATTCTTTATTGGCCACACAAGGAATTTGTCTTGGTGCATATGCTCTCAGTGTACATAAAAGAAAAGATACGTTTGTCAAGTACAACACTTCATGATAGTCATAGGGAACAAATAAGCAAATTATCTTTCAGAAATAGTCATGGCTACCTTTCAGCAGCTTGTAAGGATAGGATCCAAGGTTAAAGCTGCAGGACTGTCAAAATTGTGCAGAATATAAGACGGAAGACCTTAAGAAACTCTTCTCAGTCGTAATTAGTTCATTGGGTGAGGCATTGTTTCACCTTGCCTTTTATGGTGGATGAATCTTCTTTTTAATGAACCAGATGACATTTTCTGTTGTTTTCTGGCAACTAATCATGATGGGCTCTGTCCATCCATATTTATTTTTTTATTAGCTAATGGAAATTAGTATTTAGTTCTTTCAACTAGAATTTTGCAGATAGATCTTTTTAAAAACTATCTGGTTTGAATTGTTTTAAATCCGACAATGTTTTATTATTAATACTTTTTTATTGTATCATCATGCTATATGAACTTGAAAGAAAGTAAAACTACTTGACTGAGTAACAACGTTGTAGTTTAGCCTCCAATAATAATGAAGGCATTTAAATCCCTTGTAGATAAAACCAGATTTTCTCTGATATCTTTCCCATTGGATATATTGATATACAGCTCACTCAGTGACTTGAAAAAGCAATAGATAAATGGCAGAATGTTGTAGTAAAAACATACTTTTACTAAGCAATTTTATTACATGCCTTAGGACGCCTCTGGATTCAATCACCAAGAGCTTATTTTAAGATGGAAGCAAGCCAGCCCTTTTGTCTTCCACAAATAGCTTTGCTGAACTCAGAACCAATTTGTTTTAAAATATTAATTCCAGCTTAAATTTCATTTATGGACCAAAGCCAGCTTTGCTTGTTTACAGATGATAAAACAAAAGTCAACTTAACTGTCAAGTCAAAGACAAAACAGTACATAAAGATTAGTGTTATGTATTAACGTTGTACCTTTAAATATTTGAGCGGGAAATCAGCACGTTGCTGATTGGACGAAGCCTCCAGCAGAACTGTATAAAAGGAGAGGTTTTTCCCCAGCCTGTTGCTGGGTTCACCCTATATTAAAGAGCTGTTGTCACTACCCTGGTCTCCAGCCTCGTTACTTCCAGAACTTAACATTGGCGACGAAGGTGGGATCTCGAGGCTGAGGAGAACCAGAACCGAGCTGAAGCACGATAGACCCGAACCCAGCAAATACAGGGCAGAAAAAGCGAGATGGCCAGTTACACTCCACCCGCACCGTTCGACCCGGCTAAGGAGAAATGGGGAACGTATATGACCCGTTTCGAGAGTTTCCTAGAAGCCAACGAACTGCACGGAGTTCCAGACAACCGAAAAAGGGCTTACTTCTTAAGCCACTGCGGTCCGGAGGTCATCGACATCGCGGAAGCCCTGGCAGAGCCAACGCCGTTGCAGTCGGTGTCGTGGCCAACTTTACAGACTTTGCTAAGAACCACGCCGCAACGCCGTCCAAATACGTGCGGCGGTTTGAATTCGGAGGCGAAGGCAGATGGAGGCGAGTCCATCGGTGACTACATGGCCGCCCTGAAGCGTCAAGGACTGCGGATACCGTGACCTAGACGAGGTGCTCCTCGAGCAACTCATCCGAGGGGTCAAAGACATCCGTTTGCGGCGACGGCTGCTAGCAAAGAGCAACCTGACGCTGGCCACGCTCTGGGCGAAGCCAGAGCACATGAAATGTCATCCCAAGCAGCAGAGACGCTGCAGAAGCCGGTTCCACAAAAGGCGGCGCAAGGCAACCCCGGTGCACCAGGAGGAGGTTCAGACCGAATCCGGCGGTGAAGACGAGGAAGGGTCTGCCGCATCAACGCGACAAAGGGGACCGAGACGAATGCGGAAGCTGCGGTCAACACCAGCGCCAACGCTGCAAATTTAAAGATGCGACATGTCGGCGGTGTGGGAAGAAAGGGCACCTAGCTCAAGTTTGTCGAGCGCCCAACCTTCCGCCGAAAATTCAAATCGCCAATCAGAGCGCGGAATCGGCAAGGCGACCCGCGATTGGCTCAAACAAAAAAGGCGCGGATTCCAACCAAACAACGGTGGTCATAGGCCGCGCCTCGACCAAAGTGGAGAAGAAGATCTTCACCAGGCCAAAAATAGAGGGAGTGCGGTGCCGGCTTGAAGTAGACACGGGATCAGCGATCACCATCATGTCCTGGGACACTTTGGCAAAGTCGCTGCCGTCCGTCGCGAGCGCCACCTGCAAGCACAAGCGACTACGAGTCCACGACTACCAGGGAATCGCATCCCTGTTCGAGGACCACCTCCGTCCGAGTCGATGCGGCCCTCACAAGAAGACCCTGCCCATCACGATCGTCGAAGGAACTCTGCCCAGTCTGTTGGGACTAGACTGGTTTCGTGCCCTGGGCATGGGAGTGACTGGCATCTACAGAAGTGACTGCAACTTGAAAGACATTCTCTTTAACGAGTTCGAAGATGTCTTCAAGGACTGCCTGGGCAAGTACAAGGGGACCCCTATTTCCTTCAACTTAGACCCCCAGGTAGCCCCCATTAGGCTTAAGGCGAGGAGAGTCCCTTTTGCCCTAAAACCAAAAATCGATAAGGAGCTGGACAAGCTCATAAATCAGGGGATTTTGGTGCCAGTCGATCACGCAAAGTGGGAGGCGTAATCGTCACCCCATCAAACCGGACGGGTCAATTAGAATTTGCGCTGACTACAAGGCGGCGCAACAAAGCCTTACAGAAAAGCGCGTGCCCGGTTCCGTGGTGCAACACTTATTGCACTCTTTGGGGCAAGGGCAAGTCTTTGCAAAGTTAGACTTGGCCCAAGCCTACCAACAACTGCCAGTGAGCGCCCGCTGGCGAAGCCCAAACGATTGTGACACAGGGGGCCTTCAAGTGCACCCGATTGCAATTTGGGGTTAGTGTGGCACCAGGGCTGTTCCAAAACCTGATGGAACGACTACTGCAGGGGCTCCCAGGGTAGTTCCCTACTTGATGATGTCCTAATTTCAGGGAAAACATGGAGGAATTGGGGAGGCGGTTAAGAAAGGTCTTGAGCATTTTCCGGACAGCGGGTTAAAAGTCAAGACAAATAAATGTCAGATAGGGGTCGAATCGGTCGATTTCTTGGGCTACCGGATAGACAAGAAAATTCACCCTACTGAGAGCAAGGTTAAGGCAATTAGGAAGGCTCCAGCGCCCAAAAACAAAGCAGAGCTGCAGGCATTCCTGGATTGGTTAATTTTACGCGTCTTTTAAAGAACAAAGCAACTGCTATGGAACCGCTGCATAGGCTCTTAGGAAAAATACTGTTTGGTCTTGGGAAAGTCAGAAAATAGGGCTTTTGAAGCAGTAAAGAACCTGCTCTCAAGTGATAGCCTGCTCATCCAATATCACGACTCATTACCCTAGTGCTGGTTCATGGCGCGCCCCTTATGGGGTGGGGCTGTACTCAGCCATAGACTTCCAAACGGCACAGAAGCCCCTATAGCGTTCTACTCTAGAACGATGTCCTCCCAGAGAGGAACTACAGCCAATTAGACAAAAGAAGCACTAGCCATTGTATCAGGGTCAAAAATTCCATGAGTATGTCTTTGGGCGGAATTTTGAAATCGTGACTGACCACAGACCGCTACTAGGTTACTGGCTGGCGATCACCAACGCCTGTGGCACTTTCGCCACGCTTGACCCGATGGACTATATTCTTAGCCGCTTACTGCATAAGCTGCAGCATCGACCAGGAAAGAAGTGGGGCATGCAGACGATTGAGCCGATGCCCACTACCAGGGGCGATCAAGACCCCACTCCGGGACGCCCATCCTCCTTATTGACTCGTTGGACTCTGGCCCAGTCACATCAAGGAAGTGGCTCGGCATCATACCGACATTGTGTTAAGGACTGTACCGTTGGGTACAGAGAGGGTGTCAGCGCCCGGGCTTAACGGTTCAAAGAATTTGTTAAGTGAATCACTGCAGCTAAGTTAGTAACCCAGTTGTTAAATTAGTAACCCAGTTGTTAAATTAGTAACCCAGTTGTTAAATTAGTAACCCAGTTATTAAACTAATCTGGCTTCCCCAATGACTTTGCTTGTCAGAAGGTCACAAAGGGGATCATATAGCCGTGGGACACAGCAACGGTCATAAGTATGCCAAACATCTGAATTTTGATCACATGATCATGGGGATGCTACAAAGGTTGCAAATGTGAAAATGGTCATGTCACTTTTTCAGTGCCATTGTAACTTTGAATGGTCACTAAACTTTGTAAGTCAAGGACTACCTGTATCTTATTTCTGCTACTATTACAGATTGTAACTCAACTGGCTCTAAAATAAGCCTTTATTTTACAGGTAGTCCTCAATTTATGACCACAGTTGAGCCCAAAATGTACATTGCTAAGTGAGCTTGCAACATTTTACAATTTTCTTGCCACAGTTTTTAAGTGAATCACTGCAGCTAAGTTAGTAACCCAGTTGTTAAATTAGTAACCCAGTTATTAAACTAATCTGGCTTCCCCAATGACTTTGCTTGTCAGAAGGTCACAAAGGGGATCAATGAAACCAGTACCACTGCAATCATCATAAATATGAGCCAGTGTCTGAAATTATGACCATTGGGATGCTGCAATGGTCATAAGCTGAAAAATGGTCATGTCACTTTTCTCAGCACCGTTGTAACTTTGAACTGTCACTAAAGGTAAGTCGAGGACTACCTGTATCTTATTTCTGCTACTATTACAGATTGTAACTCAACTGGCTCTAAAATAAGCCTTTATTTTACAGGTAGTCCTCAACTCACAACCACAATTGAGCCCAAAATGTACATTGCTAAGTGAGAAATTTGTTAAGTGAATCATTGCAGTTGTTAAATGAATCTGGTTTCCCCATTGACTTTGTTGGTCAGAAGGTCACAAAGGGGATCAATGAAACCAGTACCACTGCAATCATCATAAATATGAGCCAGTGTCTGAAATTATGACCTTGGGGATGCTGCAATGGTCATAAGTCTGAAAAATGGTTATAAGTCACTTTGTAACTTTGAATGGTCACTAAATGGACTGTGGTAAGTTGACTACCTGTGTTATAACCAGTTTTCTAAATACTTTCTAAACATTTTGAAGATAAAATTGCTTACAACCGAAGAGTTTTTTTCTGTCAGCTAGTCACTTTTGATGAACCCATTTCATAAGTTCATAGTAGGAAGAAATCAGTGCATTAAGGCCTACCACCTCTTTCCTTGATTGCCTTCCATGGCTTCTGCAATCTGCTTTAATATTTGTTTGGTTTAGAAGAGAAAGAAAAGAGAGGAGAGTATGTGGGAGAAAGGTATGATTTTTGACAGTTTAAAGCGAGCTAGATAATTTAGTCCTTCTGGGAAACAAATCATCTTGAAATAGGCAGAAGGAAACAACTGCTTGGCTGTTTAAAAAAAAACACCTGCCATTTTGTGAGCAAGGTAATCCAACAGCTCTGTGTGGTCTTGGAGAAGACATTTTCTGTTGTTTTCTGGCAACTAATCATGATGGGCTCTGTCCATCCATATTTATTTTTTATTAGCTAATGGAAATTAGTATTTAGTTCTTTCAACTAGAATTTTGCAGATAGATCTTTTAAAACTATCTGGTTTGAATTGTTTTAAATCCGACAATGTTTTATTATTAATACTTTTTATTGTATCATCATGCTATACCGACAATGGGCCCCACCACGGCAGCCCAGTTTGAAGAATACCTGGCAGAGGAAGGCATCCGACATGCCCTCTCTGCGCCTTTCCACCCTGCGTCGAATGGCCTTGCAGAGCGTTCCGTCCGGAGCGCTAAGGAGGCATTGTCCAGGCTCAAGCCAGGTGACTGGCAAACAAAATAGACTTTTCCTAGCCGTCAGCACAGAACCCCAAGCACGCCACTGGAAAAGCCCAGCCGAATTGCTAATGGGACGGAAACTCCGTGCCCACTTGACCGCTTGAACCCCATTACACACCGAGGGTTACAAGGGGAACTAGAAAAACAAGGAAATGAGCATAGGCGACCAGGTGTGGGCCCGAAACTATGGGGACGGCCCGAGTTGGTTCGCAGGACAAATAACAAAGATAACCGGCCCAAAATCGTACGTGGTAGAGCTACCAGACAACCGAGTGTGGCGGCGCCACATAGATCAGTTAAGGAAACGAATAACTGACCAAACCAAACCAATAGAGACAGATAATGACCAATACCACTTTGAATCCACAGCTGACAATGACCCGGGGGAGGCGCAAGACTTAGCTGAGGTCCCAGAGTTCCAGCGACGCCATCAGGTCCCCGAGGAAGCAGCAGGAAAATTCCAAAATTAATCCAAGGCGGATGGCCAAGAAAAAGAGTCGGCCAATAATCCGGAGCCCGATGGCCCAGAGAAAGAGCTGGGAGGAGAAAACAGCCCCTCCGACCAGCTCAAAACACCACCCAGAACTGAACCGCGCAGGTCAGAAAGAACTAGGAGACGCCCAGGTTATTTGCGTGACTACGTCGAAAAATAACATGTAAATAATTATGTAAATAGAGACAAAGTGTTTTCTGGGAGGGGAGGAGTGTTATGTATTAACGTTGTACCTTTAAATATTTGAGCGGGAAATCAGCACGTTGCTGATTGGACGAAGCCTCCAGCAGAACTGTATAAAAGGAGAGGTTTTTCCCCAGCCTGTTGCTGGGTTCACCCTATATTAAAGAGCTGTTGTCACTACCCTGGTCTCCAGCCTCGTTACTTCCAGAACTTAACAATTAGGTCTTTATGAGCTCAGTAAAAACAAAAAATAAATCTGTCATTACAAAACTTAATGGACTTTCCTAAATAATAGAGAAAAGCATAGGCTTTGAATGTACTAGGTAATTTATTGAATTCTTGGCAATTCCGATTAATGGATTTTAAACAGCAATACTAAAGGAACTTTAATCTGAAATTAAATAGAGTCATTTGTGATTACAAGAGATAATACCGGTAGTTGCTTAGGCAGACATGAGACAGCTACTGTCCAGTATATTAATAAAGTCTCCAAATTATTTTTGGTTTCTGGTGACCTCCTGAGCATTCTACCTTAGCTTTTCCAGAAAGTTATTACCACTTTACAGATTAATTTACAGTCCTAGTAGGTCTTCCATCCAAACTCTAACCAGGCATGATCCTGCTTACCATTCTGGCACAAAGACACCCAGGTGCTACAGCTGTGGAAACAAAATAGGTCTCTTGATTCAAACTTGACTCCTGGTAAGTTCATAGAGATGTCCATGGAGTTTGCCAGGCTAGGATATAGAAATGATTTGCAATTACCTTCTTCCAGGATGTTGTTTTCCATAGCTTTCCAGTTTAGTGCTCAACAACCAGGCTGCATTTACAGCTGTTTGCAGTGTCCCATAATCATGTGGTTGCAATTTACAATGGTTTAGCAGAAAACTGGCAATTACTTTCAGGTTTTGGCAAAACTGCACCCATAGTGAACTACTGGTTCACTTAATGACCATGGCATTCACTGAAAGACAATGGTGAACGACAGCTTTATGACTGTGGCAGCCACATTAAACCCCTGCAAAAAAGGTTGCAAAATCAGGTCGGTCACTACCTAATCTGCTTTATGACTGCCACAATTTATGACCATAAAGGGAAGGCTCCATTATGGTCAGAAATTAAATATCTATAATAAGTTTTATTTGCTTAATATTTTCAGTAAATGTATTTTGTTGATATTAGTTGTTTAGTTTAGTTTTTTGTTAGAATTAATCCTTCCTTTTTTCCAGAGCATAAAATACCACATGTATAGGATAAATAAGGCTGAGTTCACATTCACTTAGGAGCTCCATTGCTGATGGCTCTAATTCTCAATCCAACACTTTAAACACCACAACACCTTAGATTTCTTCATAAAAGCATTGATGAATTAATAAATTATTGTCGTCATTTCTATTTATCTTTTAAAAACCGAAAAACTTGCTAAAATTTATTTAACTGGGATGATTAAAAAGAACTAAACTGTCTAAAAAAACCCAAAAGAAATTAGACCAACAATGCTTGTAATTTCAGATTAATTACAGATAATTTAATGTTGGTAAATAAATTATATAAGGAGTAAACAACTTCAAAAGTCTGGTTTAGAGAATTTTAAAACAGGATGACAAACAATTTTTTAACAATTTAAGCTGTAGATTGTATTATATTTCAGGTAGAACAATTAATTAAAAGTAAATTTAAAGTAAGATTTTTAAAAATAGTTTACTTTTAAATAAAATAACTTCTAAATCTAAAGGGTACAAGCAATGAGAAAAATACAGTAAAATAAATGAGTTAATGGATGAAAAACCAGTGTTTTTTAATTATTATGTTCTTGGAAATCATTCTCCTAAAAACGAAGTATTTTTATTCCATGACACATGTTTGAATTTCAGTTTACTTATGTCCCTAAAAGCGAACAAACTGAAATCCAAACCTGGATTTATTTTTTAAAATAGACAGGGCACTTCAATGCTGTAAAGACTATGTTTAAAATGTTTGAAGCAAGGATCCCTAAGATTGTAGTTTTTTTTAAAAAAAATTTACATTTATATCCCACCCTTCTCCGAAGACTCAGGGCGGCTTACATTGTGTAAGGCAATGTAAAGGTAGTGACTTCTCCCAAATCGAGCAGGATTAATAAACTACCATTCCTTACATGGGAGAGAGAGAGAGGGGGAGAGAGGGAGAGAGAGAGAGAGAGAGCTTTGGAGGGTGCTTTACAGTTTAATCTGCATTTTTTTCAACCTTACTCTTCTTCTCACAGAAACAAAAAAAAATCATTATTTAAAGGAAAAGACAATCTGAGACAATTTTATGGATGGAATACAGGTTTTTTTGCATTTACTTTGGTGAATGTAAGCATTCTGCAATTTGGCAGTTCGAATCTCACAAGGCTCAAGGTTGAGTCAGCCTTCCATCCTTCCGAGGTAGGTAAAATGAGAACCCAGATTGTTGGGGGCAATAGGCTGACTCTGCAAAATGCTTAGAGAGGGCTGTGAATCAGTAAGGCTAAGTGCTATTGCTATCCTATCATCAGTCATCCCTCTAGCAATCTGCATCCTCCCTAACTTCCCAGGCCTTAATTTAATCGGAAGGAAAGACTCAGCAAGGAACTCCTTGCACAAGGCTTTTTCAAATCAGTAAGTGCAGGCAGCAAAGTGGGGGTGGGATGCTACAAAGAAACTAATGGTCAAGTAGCAAAAAATGATAAGTGCCTTGCCACTGCAAGAACTCAGACTGTTGAAAATGAAACAGAGCAAATGTCAGGAAAGCTTCGGGGAACTTTGAAATATACCATTTGGTACTTATTTGGTATGGTAGGTGGTTTCCAATGCAGGTAGTCCTCAACTCACAACCACAATTGAGCCCAAACCTTTGGTTGCTAAGTGAGCTTGCAACATTTTACAATTTTTCTTGCCACAGTTTTTAAGTGAATCACTGCAGCTAAGTTAGTAACCCAGTTATTAAACGAATCTGGCTTCCCCAATGACTTTGCTTGTCAGAAGGTCACAAAAGGGGATCATATAGCCGTGGGACACAGCAACGGTCATAAGTATGCCAAGCATCTGAATTTTGATCACATGATCATGGGGATGCTACAAAGGTTGCAAATGTGAAAAATGGTCATGTCACTTTTTTCAGTGCCGTTGTAACTCTGAATGGTCACTAAACTTTGTAAGTCAAGGACTACCTGTATCTTATTTCTGCTACTATTACAGATTGTAACTCAACTGGCTCTAAAATAAGCCTTTATTTTACAGGTAGTCCTCAATTTATGACCACAGTTGAGCCCAAAATGTACATTGCTAAGTGAGAAATTTGTTAAGTGGGTTTTGCCCCATTTTACACCTTTTCTTCCCATATTTGTTAAGTGAATCATTGCAGTTGTTAAATTAGTAACCCAGTTGTTAAATGAATCTGGTTTCCCCATTGACTTTGTTGGTCAGAAGGTCGCAAAAGGGGATCGCATGACCCAGGGACACTGCAACCGTCATAAATGTGAATCGTAATCATAAATGTGATTCGTAATCATATGTGAATCGTAATCATATGAACCGTCATAAATGTGAATGTTTAAGCATCCAAATGTAAATCACGTGACCATGGGAATGCTGCAATGGTCATAAGTCTGAAAAATGGTTATAAGTCACTTTGTAACTTTGAAATGGTCACCAAGTGAACGGTTGTAAGTCGAGGACTATCTGTATTTGTTTAAAAAATTTGTATAAAGTACCCATCTTCTAACCAACTCTGGACAGCTCCCAATCAAGTTAAATCAACATATAAAACTAAACATGTTAAAGACAACAAAAACCAATTGCCAAATCAAACATGCAGTTATCCAATCTTGTCCCAGTGGCTTGGGGGTAAAGTTGAGTCTTCAAAGCTTTTCAGTTGTTGGGATGGTCAAAATCTGATGGCCTTCAAGGGACAGAATGATACTTAGGGCAGTTTGCCACAGAAGAGGCACACTCCTTAGTTCCCATAACAACGTTTAGGGGAAGGGTCTAGGGTCTACGCCCATCCTATCTGACCTGGGAGATGTCTTTTAGGAAAGGCAGAATGGCCCACCCTGGGCCATATAGAGCTTTAAAGATGAAGGCCTGAATCTTGAATTGTATCTGGAAAGAGATTGAACGGCGTTGAATTAGCAGTGAAGCTAATTGCCTCCCGTTTGGAAGGTTGATAGTTCAATCCTAGGTAGTGGCAGTTGTTTCTCTCCCCAGGCGCAAAGAAAAAAAATGTCTGCTGCGAATTCCATGTGGCATCAGGAAGGGCATCCAGCCACTAAACATTCAGCTCTATCCAATTGCCCCAACTCTACCCCAAATTAGTGCAGTTCGCACAACAAAGGTACATGGCCAGACTTAGAATGCCTAAATTTGCAGGTTGCTTTGATGTTTTTCCTATTTTGTTTTATTTTTCCAAAATTTAATTGCCTTCCAGCATGTTTATTTGTGATTTTTATTAAGTGCCATGTATTTGCACTTAATTTAATAATGGTTGGAGAGCAACTCCCCCCCCCAAAGGAACAGCCTTAAAGAAAAAAAAGCTAGTTATAGTTAATTAAGGTGTTTGGCAAAGGCAAGATCAAGTTTAATTTCAAGTTTACTAGAAAGCCATTATTGTAAAAAAAAAGTCTTTTACTTACATTATTCTTTCAAAATACATATTTTAATTTTTATCTTTTCGCTTTGGCAGCATGCATTTAAAAATATGATTGGCAATGCAGCAGAAATGTGTAAGTGGTTATGCACATGTAAAGAAAAGTAACATTTTTATATTTAACACATAGCACAATGAAATCAGAGCATTAAAATTCTATAATGGCAATGTTAATTAGTTCTGACAAATGTGGTATTTATAGTCCAAACAATTTACCTGGAAAACTAAGTAATTTTTAAGTATAAATGTTTTTGGTGATAAAACAATACGATATGGCAGAATTTCATGAGATAAAATACAAAAAAAATAAAAATACATGCAGACATCCAGCAATGACATGATTTGGTTTTTAATATTACGTTTTCTACAGCAAAAAGTGAATGCAGATTATTTCATTTCAGGGGCAGCCCTGGAAGCAGAAAAATAAATGGGTAAACAATAAAATTAATTCCTCACCCTTCCTTCTGCTGGATACAAATACAACTCTCTCTCCCCTCCCTCCCACCCCCCAGCCATTTCTATAGAGGATTTGGGACCTATGATCTGACATAATATGGACAGATACAGGATTACCATCTCTGTAACAAAATTATAAATAGAAGGCAAAGAAATCAATGCTATGCATTAGGGGTTTTTTTGCAATCTGGATGTAAGCAAATTATTGTAATAGCTGAAATGTATACATACTAGCCTTCTATTATTTTCACTCAAATCTTATATAATCCTTTTATCTCCTGAAAAGACTTTTCGTGCAACATTTATTGAATTTGTTATTTTACTGTTGAGTCACATGTTTTCAGAGAAAATTAAATTGCATGAGAAGATCTCATGCCATGAATTTTTATTCAGAGTACTTTATAATTTACAGATTATCGTTGTCCTGTTTTGCACCCTTACCCATTCTTAATGTCTCATGGTTTATATATATTTATTTTTAAAAAGTCAGTTGGGGGAACGGCGTATAATCCTATAGTATACATTAAAAGCAGTGGTCGGATTCAAGTAATTTAACAACCAGTTCTCTGCCCGAATGATTTCTTCCAACAATCAGTTCACCAAACTGCCCAGAAAGCTAACAACCGGTTCTCCCGAAGTGGTGCGAACTGGCTGAATCCCACCACTGATTAAAAGGAACAACTCTAAATGCATGATCTGTAATTATAACTCTGAGCCAAACTTTGCTTTCTGGCATGCACATTTGGCTCTCACAGAAACAGAGAAAGTCATCTATGATTATTCAAGATATCTCTGATGGTTGTTTAATACACTTAACATTGTTGAAGCAAAAAGGGCACAAAAGAAGTAATTTGGCATAATAAAAAAAATCAAAAACTGTTCCTTCCTATCCTGAAGACAATTGCTTTTCCAAGAAATGTTTGTTTTATTTAGGGCACATGAGCACATCATTATATTGCCGTAAAACCTCTGGCAATTTTTTTCCTAGTGGGGGCCACACAGTTTTGACTGATGAAAACCTAATAACCCAATGTCATGATTGGTTCTTCAAGAAAACAAGGTTTGAAATAATGTGCAATGATTCCTCTGTCAGCAAAGTGGACATGGTCCAAAGCAAACATAGAAAATCAATGGATTCTAGCGTGTCTCCTTCAGTATGGAATCAAAGCCAATGTCATTATCTGGGTGTTCTCCAAAAGCTGCACTAAGACCGAAATAGGAATTTGTTCTACAAATAGCCTCCACCCTGTCCAATGAATGTAAATTATACAAAATTCACGTGTAAGGTAGACTTCTGTATGTTTGGGACTTCTAATAATAAACTAAAGAGGTTCAAATTGAAACCATTATAGAAGATAGATTTTTTGTCCAAAAACCATTCCCATTCTAAAGTATATCTTTCACTCCCGTTCGCCAACTCTTACTATCACATTACTTAAGTGCCTCACTTTGTAGAAGTTGGTTTGGACCCATTGATTTCAATGAACTCTTTTAACATGCAACTTGTCTTTGACTTAGGAACTCGGGAGATTCGCTGGGGCCATGATGGCAAACCTATAGCACACGTGCCAGAGGTGGCACGCAGAGTCCTCTCTTCTGGCACAAGCACTGTCGCTCCAGGTCAGATCTCCGTGGTGTTTCTTTCATGAGCTTCTGTTTCCCTGCAAACGATGAAACAGAAGCTCACGAAAGAAAAAAATCTTACCTCTTGATGCACTGCCGGTGCTGGGATGCCCCACCTCCCACTGGCCAGCTGGTGTTCGGATCTCTGCTGCGCATGCGCGCATGTTAGCACAGATGCACACATTCGTGCATGTGCACCTTTCGGTTTGGGCATGAGGACATGCAGTTTGTGCACTCGGTGTCTAAAAGGTTCGCCATTACTGGGCTATAAATATATATGGGATATGTATACAGATTTATATACATAGATACATACATACATACATACATACATACATACATATATATATATATATATATATATATATATATATATAGGTCTTTGGTTGTTCGGGTTTTCTCCCGTGTAAGATTGGAAGTGTCTTGGCGACGTTTCGACGAAGTCTCATTCGTCATCTTCAGGCTTCAGCTTCGTGCTTCTGGGAGCAATGTGTGATCGCAGCTGTTTCTTCCTTTTAACTTTAACTTAACATTAAAAGGAAGAAACAGCTGCGATCACACATTGCTCCCAGAAGCATGAAGCTGAAGCCTGAAGATGACAAATGAGACGTCGGCGCCAAGACACTTCCAATCTTACATGGGAGAAAACCAACAACAAAGACCTATACCGTGAAACCTCAGAAAACAAATATATATATATATATACACGTATTTGTTTTCTGAAGTTTTCGTGGTGTTGTATGTAGGTCTTCTCACAGAATTGAAGTGTCTTGGCGGCGTTTGATGAAGTCTCATTCGTCATCTTCAGGCTTCAGCTTGTGCTTCTGGGAGCATTGCTCCCAGAAGCATGAAGCTGAAGCCTGAAGATGACAAATGAGACGTCGTCGAAACATCACCAAGACACTTCCAATTTTACGTGGGAGAAAACCCGAATAACCAAAGACCTATATATACATACATACATACATACATACATACATACATACATATATATATAAATGTGTGTGTGTATTATATATATATGTGTGTGTGTGTGTGTGTGTATGTGTGTGTGTGTAATATATATATATGTATGTATGTATGTATGTATGTATATTTGTTTTCGTAGGTTTTCACGGGTATAGGTATGTAGGTCTTGGCATTTTCAGGTCTTTTCCCCTTAAGGTTGAGAGTAAACGTCACCAAGATACTCTCAACCTTACACGGGAAAAGACCAGAAAATGCCAAGACCTACATACATGTATGTATGTATGTATACACACACATACACACACATATGGAAATTTTTGAAGAGCTACAGATTATTGGATAATGTCAAATGATAATTGATTGGATCTAGACATTCAGCAATTTATGACATTATTTAATGAAGCTGTTTCTTGGGTGATTTTTCATTTTATTGTTACCAAAAAATTTATTGGCATATCGTAAGAGTAGACAATAAAACAAACCTTGAAATTATATAGCCCAAAACCCATGTAGACCACACACCATATAGCACCTTATTCATTATTCACATATTGCCTGCATTCTCTGAGAAATTCTAAGAATTGCAGTTTCAAATACCGTATATACTCGAATATAAGCCGATCCGAGTATAAGCCGAGGTCCCCAATTTTACCCCAAAAACTGGGGTAAACTGGGGACTCGAGTATAAGCCGAGGGTGGGAAATGAGGCACCTACCGGTTGGGGAAACCCTCCCTCCCTCAGCTGAGAAGGCTGGCGGCTCCCCCGCCCCGCCCTCTCACTGCACCGGCAGGGCTTCCGCGCGGAAAAATGTGAAAAAAAGAAAAAAAAAAAACTCGAGTATAAGCCGTATAGACCCGAGTATAAGCCGAGGGGAAGTTTTTCAGCACAAAAAACGTGCTGAAAAACTCGGCTTATACTCGAGTATATACGGTAACTCCTTCACCAAAGGAGGTGGGGGGAAATTATTCCTCTCAAATGATTGAACAGTAGAGTTTTAACAATAAAAAAAGTCAAGGAAAGCAATAACAATTTCTTCCAGCAATCTTTCTTTGATTCACTTTATGTTCAGAAAAAAATTGATTAAGGAGTGGAACACAAAAAGTTCAAAGTTTTTTTCTTTATTTTAGCTATTCTCCTATTGCTCTTATCTAGAGGATGCTGTAGGATCAAGAAAATTTTCTAAAGAGCAATCACCCATTATTTTAATGGTTTTAATTCGGTTTTAATTCGGCTACCATTGAATAAGTTTTTTAATTGATTTGTAACTTTGTATATTTATTGCTTTTTATCTTGGCTGTACACCGCCCTGAGTCCTTCGGGAGAAGGGCGGTATAAAAGTTTAATTAATAAATAAATAAATAAATAAATTATTTTACCTGCACCATCTACTCTCTAAAAATGAAGTACTATTCCATATTTATTGCATTACACTTTGAACAGGTACTTGCATCTCTCACCTTCATTAACTCTTGCACTTGCTTAAGCAAGGAAATGAGGTAGTATTCAGTACATAATCGTATTTATAGGTTCCAATCAATGTTGGGATGTTGCATGTAAAGAGAACCTTGCATCAAACTATGCATATATCTCTATATCTGCATCAATAATGATCAACATGTTATCATTTTATTGTGAATAAAATGAGAATTAACAAGATACAGAGCATGGCTTCTGGAACTCTTTCCAAAGCCTTTACCAGCAGTGGCCATAAAACACATGTTTCTGTGGATTGGGATGCATTTGGATAGGTTGCTTTGAGTCACATGACCAGGAGGGGGAAAGGCAGGGCTATTAGACGGGAGCATCTGCTGATATTCTGAGCTGCTGCTTCATCGAATTGGGAAGCACTGAGGAGATTTTTTGGAATGCTTTCCCCCCTCGCTCCAAGTATCTTTCACTTACTTAATTCACTGCTTCTTTTGCTAGCTTCTTCTTTCCAAATGTAACATTTAAGAATAGTGGGTTGTAGTGAAAAAGCACAAATTGTGTCATCTGTCTGCATAGCCTTCAAATGACCCTGACATTTTGGAGGCATCTGGCAGCAGATAAAATATTTCCTACTTAGTATATTAAATATTTAAGTATACACAAACCCCAGTTTTGTTTTTTTATTGCTTTGATCTCAAAGATTATCTCTCTCACGAGGAAGAGAAGTTCCTTGAAGATGAGCTCCAGCATGAGTCTGAAAGCTCAGAATGTTGTGACCCAGGCCCAAGTAGGTAGTAGAAAACTCAGTCAGTGAAAAAACAAACTTTATTCGAACAGCTGAGAATTACTTCATTCTCAGCGTAGTTCAACTAAATTAAAGCAGATTCCTCCCAACACAAATTCCTCAGTGCTATCACAAACGTTGGTCCAATTAGGCAAACTGCCAAAGCCCTTTCTTGGCAAACGTTTAGAAGTCACTAATGCAAAAATAAATGCAAGAAGACTAAGCTACCAACGTTGTTTTCCAGCAAAGATCCAAATGCCGTTGCTGGTCTGTTTTAAGCCTTATGGAAGGGGCCAATCATCTCTTGGCCCTACTCCCGAGTCATCCTCTTTGCCTGAGCTGCTCTTGCCTTCTGCAGTTCTTCTCAAGTGTGCATTAGGAACAGGCTCCTCCTGTCCTACTATCAGTCTCTGGAGGCTCTGGAATCCGTACCTCACTCCCCGATGGCCCTGGCCTCACCTCAGCCTCATCGCTGTCCGACTCCATTGCCAGCTCTGCAGGCTGCTGGCGAACCACAACACAGAAGGCTAAGCTCTGGTCCCAGTGAATGACCCAGATTGGATCCTGCATTATTCCTCTCAGGCATTATCACATTTTCTCTCCACATTATCCTTTTTTTGAATGCAATCATAACCATACCAAACATATCCAGTAGCAGCAGCCAGACATCTTGAAAATATAAGCAAGCTTAGGTCTTCTTAGCACCAAAATGGGGACGCACCATGAAATCCCTGGGCTAGGAAGTTAAAAAAAAATCTTGGAAGGAAGCATTACAGATAATCCTGGACTTACAAACACAACTGGGCCCAAAATTTATGTTAAGTGAGACATTTGTGTGAGTTTTGCCCCCATTTTATGACTTTTCTTGCCATACCCATTGACTTTACTTGTCAGAAGTCACAAAAGGGGATCACATGACCCCGGGACACAACAACAGACATAAATATGAACCAGTTGCCAAGTGTCTGAATTCTGATCATATGACCATGGGGATGCTGCAAAGGTCATAACTGTGAAAAACGGTCAAAACGGCACATTTTAATGTTGCTATAACTTTGATTGACCACTAAACAAGCTGTTGTAAGTCAAGGACTACCTATATTTTAAAGAAAACAATCTGGGCACATTATGGGATTAGCCAAAGTCAAGCCTGAATGCCACATAACTTCAAAGATGATGAATGCCTCCTTCAAGTTACCATGAATGAAACCAAGACAAGATATTTACCATTTATTCCCAACAGCCACTAAAATATAAAAGATATCACATTAAAATACAGAGTGTCCTGGGCCATGAATGCATATACACAATCATTTATTTGGTGACACAAGATTCTTCATTCTTTAAGCATTGTTGTAAATCAACTCGTTGTCTATGCAATTGTTTATATCTGTACATTGCCCAGAATCCATCCAGATTAAGACTGTAGATAAATCTTATGAATGAATGAATGAATGAAACATCTAATAGCTACAAATGTTTTTCCTCTTGTTCCATGAGAAGACTGTAGATGAAGTGATTATCTTGTGATAAAAGCTCCAACTCTATCATACTAAAGTACCATTACCGTATTTTTGAGACTATAAAACACTCTGGACTATAAAATGCACATTAGCTTTAGAGGAAGAAAACAAGAAAAAAAAAATCTGCCTCTGCCTCCCAGCATCCATCCGGTATTCATCTGGCTAGTGTCCTTGCAGCAAACAGCAAACAAGGCTGGTCAGCTTCAGCATGTTATCACCGCCACGGCCCGTTCACCGCAGCCCATTCACTGCAACCCATTTGCTGCCACGGCCCTTTTGCCACCACCTGTTTGCCGCCGATCACCACTATTGGTGGCAAATGGGCAGCAGCAAATGGGCGGCAGCAGCAGCCACAGGCACGGCAGCGACAATCCCCGCCGCCTAGAACAACTGATCAGCACCGCACCAACCCACCTTCTCCCCGCCTCAATATTCACTCTATAAGACTCACAGACATTTCCACTCACTTTTTTTGGGTGGTGGGTGGGGGGGAGGAGTGTGTCTTATAGTCTGAAAAATACGGTAATTAAAATTAAATTATAAGTATCACATTGACATATGATAGAGTTATTTATATTTATCCTTATAAATATATTTATAAATATAAATATATTTATATTTATCCTTATCCTTTATATTCATTCTGCTTTAAAAATTTTCTAGTATATGCTGAACGAACACTATAAATCATAAAGCTTATATCATAAAGAAATTATTCTTGTATGTTATGCATATTGTATTTATCATAAAAAATATAAATTGGAAACAAAGATGAAAGAATACACTATCTGCATTGTAATTTTTTTTTGCCATTTTTATTTGTTTTGATTTTAAATTGTTTTGTTTTTAATGTTTTACTATTTTGATGATGCCACTCAGTTGCTAGGTGAATTGGGAGGTTACCTAAATGTGATTAAATACATACCTACAAATTAAAAATTAATTGCAAATATGTTTCTAGTGTATATAAGTGGTATACATTACTAAATAATTGCAATATACTGCAATATATATGCAGTGATGCATGCTTTGTAAATTTGCAGTATCCCTATTGTACATTCCACTCTCTACATCGTTTTAAATTTTATATTGAATAAATATAAATAATGCCCAGTAGAATACTATGACCTTTATTTTATTGCAATTAATATAGAGGAACAGTTAAACTTCAATTTGAGATTTAAAGAGCCACAACAACTTAGAATTTGGGTATTTTGATTGAGCACATGGAATATGACTGAATAATATTAATAAAAATTAATTCCCCTGGAAGAAAGAACTCTTCCCTGAATAAATTACTTTCTCTATATTGAAATGTTAAACAGATCATTCTGGTACAAATTAATACTGAAAACTGAGCGCTGCAATGCTGATATTTTCAGCTGATAATATTAAAAATAACACAGGAGAATATAGAAGTAATTCAAAAATTCAATATAGTTTTTTTTAAAAAAAGATTACTATATTGTCACTTAATATGTGCAATTGCCTTAGGAATTCAATGCCAGTTTTTTGTGTTTGTTATAAAACTGGGAACTGAATAAAGCCACGATTTTCTTGTTTAGTTTTTGCAACATTGTTGCATTATCTCAAGGAATTAACTTTAGATTTATGCACCGTGTAAAATAATGTCCCCTAAATTACTCTACAGTTAATACCTCTAGTCAGCCAAAGAAAGTATTCATCTTGGGGTATTATTATTTTTTGTGTGTAGACAAAATGTAAGAGATACAGAAGCAAAAACCAAATAGTTACTGAAGTCTTCAACCAAGCTCATATGAAAACCGTATAAAAATATGAACATTTCAATAATGGTACCAGAATTATGGAACTTATTAACCACCTGAGACACATAAAGCTCATGCTTCCGAGCCCCAAGACACCTATAAATTTAAATAGGGCTTCTTGATGGAATGATTAAATGCATGATTGATCTAATTGTATTTAGTTGGTCACAGTCCTACTGTCTGAATTTTATTAGTTATTGTTTATTGGGTGTTAATGGTCTATTATTTATGTTACTTGATTTATACATCTTTCTATTCTTGTGAATACTCAAAACAGCTGTGATTTTTTATGAATTGGTAAGCAATTTTGCAGATTTTGTCTTAAAGATACCCTTAAATAAACAAACACAGGCACTAAAGAAGAACATGTTATTGAACATGTTATTTAAAAGAACAATCATTTCCTAAGTTTTGTCACCCAAAACCTACATACCAGAATTCTTATAAAGTTAGCTCCTTAGTACATGGTTTAATTTTAAAAACGCAACTCACTGATAAAAATGAATGATTAAAACATTCATGAATTGCATTCCTGACAACTTTTCAGGCAATACACACTACACAGTTAATCCAGTGCATATTTCACCTGAACAGATAAGAATCAAAATCATATTTAATAAACATTATATCTCCATTGAGACCAGATGCTGATGGGAAGTAAGCAAGCAGGACATGTGCAAGAGTAACCCTAATCACTACTACTCAGTTCCCTGGCAGTTGGCCTTGAGAGTAGAACAACCAACTGTTATCCTTCATCTCCATCAAGATACTAATCCCTTTTTTAAATGATTCAGGTTGGTGCCCATTCTGTCCAAATGTTTTGAAAACCAAGTCATAATTTAGCTATATAGTGAATCAATTATTATAACTATTCAAGCATATGAAGCACAGAATACTGATTCACTTTACTTTCATCTGTTCCATCAATTCAGGAGAAGAAACAAAAAAAATTGCTTGATTATCTTCATCTGTTCCATCAATTCAGGAGAAAAACAAAAAAAAAAAAAAAAAAGGTTTGATTCTCTTCATCGTCCCTAGTTACGTATACCAGTTACTCATCTGCTTTTGCATTTTTTGCTGAAATATTTTGCCACACACATTATTTCAAAACCTATTTTACTTTGAAGGAAACCCTACTGCCTCATTTTCAAACCTGAAAGTTCAGTCATTTACCATGGATATATTCACAATATGCAAAACAGATATCAGACTGTTGATGTGACTTTAGAACATTTGAAACCACAACATGAAAGGTGCAGTCCTTTAGGTCTGCCTCTACTGGGTGAGATTCCAGGTTCCAGTACACCATTTTTTTAGTATTTGGTGTTTCTTACAATCAGGGTAACATTCTTCATGCTTCAATTGTGACTATTTCCAAATAAGACCAATTATTTCCAAATAAGACCAATTATTTCCAACTAAAACCAATGAAAGGAGCCTATTAGTCACAATCTCCATCAAACATAGAACTAACTTATCCACAAGCATAATCAGCAAACTAACTATAAATCCATCCATCCATCTATCTACCCATCCAGTTTTGGCAAACAGGCAATTGGTTTGCCAGCTGCTGCTATTCTATAAAAAAACGACGACTGGTCTTTGGGGAGTGAGGCGGGTAAAAAGAAGACTGCTTTTCCTGTTGCCATCAGGAATGGGTTAAATCCCACAACTGTTCCCCAAAACAATTAAAGCCTTCAGATGCCAATATATTCTCACATCTCACTATCTGTGGTTTCATTGTCTTAAAAGTGATCTTCAAGCTTCACAATATGAGACATGTTTTTCCTATTCTAAGGGAGATTGATTAATGTTGAATGGTATTAAATACCATCCCTGCCCTCAAAAGGGCTTCCAAAGGCTCTTTAGAGAAAAATAAATAAATGAATAATTTAAAATCACATTCTAGTCTCTTTCCCCCCTGCTGTAGACTAAATAAAATATTGACCTTTTTCTCATTGATAAATTGACTTTCTGAACCCATTTTGTTCCTCTCCACCCCTTATTTGAAGCCATCAAACTGCATTGTCCTTTAGCTTGACTATAACCGAGTTACTCTCCCCCTGTGCCCAACCCGAAAAGTATCTTTGGCACCTCTGCAGTTTGAGCAGCTTCACTTTTTTTCTCCCACACCACTCAGCCTTGGCTGCCCTTAAAGAAAATCCTCACAGAACAACGTGTCAATTTTGCATTCCTTTACAAAGGCAACTTCTATTACAGAGACCAGTAGCTTGGCTCTGCTTCCCCACAGACAGAGAGCTTTGTGACCATGTAGAAACCAGGGGAAAGGAAAACATTTTCTGCATGAAAATGCAACCTTCTTCAGCACAGGGAGCTAGGGCTGGATAAGGAAGAAAATTCTCCCTCTGTTCCCCACCTTCCTCAATCTCTTATTTTTCCTCTCTTTCCTTGGTTCCAGCCACCCATGTATTCTTTTACCAGAAAAAATTCATTTGTTCAATAAATCTTTATTCATAAACCCATGTACCCAGTCATTTAGAATGGTAATGTTATTGATATCACTTATCTTGGCACATTTCCACATTTAAGAGCTTTCACTGAACATCCCTAACATTTCACTTTCATTTCTCTGAGAAATTGCCCACATCTTCTTCCTTGTACCTGTTCATGACTAGCCAGGAAGGCATGTTAAAGGACAAACGTGATTGAATGAATGGATAGCATCTAGAAAGCTTTATTATTATTGTTATTGTTATTATTATCCCCAAAGCTTCCACCATCCACTTTATTAAACATGTAGGCTATGATCTAAGTTACTAGACAACAGTCTTCATTTTGCCATATGCTTTGCCATATTGAGAACATAATGTTTCTTCTGGAACTTTTCCTGTCTGGGATAGGAGCAAACGAGCTTCCGGTTTGACACACTAGATTCGAGAAGATGTTAAATATGTTTGAATCGCTAGCCAAGATAACCTAGGATTACCTGATATTTATACAGTACCATTAAAGGCCTTTAATAGATGCTTCCTAATCTCAGTGAACCAGGCAGGTCTCAGAAGGCATCCTTTTTTAACACCTTTTTGCACAGTGATACTAATCCTAGGTCAATGATGGCTAACAAATTGGGAGTCAAGATTACCCATTCCCTCAATCTCTGCGATCCTAGTCTATTTGGATTTTTTAAACTTTCAATAGTATTTATTATTAAGATTGCCCACATGTGTTTCGAAATACCTTCCTTGCAAAGCCACAGCAAAGGTCACAGGTGAATAACCACGTGCAGAAAGACTCTTGCAATAAGAAAGAGAGACAAGTAACTTGATAACCAACCTATCAGCATAGTTCTATATTTATTGGAGAATAAAATCGTAAGTCCTAATTTAATAGAAAAGGAAACCCTTAGCTAGATTGGTTTGTTTGTTTTTTCTTAAAAAACAGAATATTTACATATTACATTAAATGAGCAAAATTAGATCCTCCCTCTTGGAAGGAATCCAGAGAATGACCAACCGCAGACCTTCAGAAATCCTTTTATGCAGCAACTGGTGTGGAGTGCAACTCAGTTTGACTTACAGATCATTTAAATTTATTACATGAAGGGGCAGTGGGACAATGGAGCCCTTTTGAAGAGCACCTACCTTCCTTCGGTGGCCGCTTGGCTTCTCGTGTGAGATTGCAGACCTGGGTGGTCTGCAGTTCCTGGGTGAGACAGCCTTCTGTCTGCTCATTCAGCGGCAATACGACATTATTGAGCAACACCATGGAATGGTCATTTCCCCCTTCTTCTCCTAAATGCTGAGGGCAGGTGCATTTTGTATACATGATCCCACAGGACTCGGTTCTCCCATTCTCAGATTTCAAGCAGCTCTCCAGCCAAGTGCATAATACATGGCAACCAAACTGGCTTGGGCTCACCTTGTTCAAAACCAAAAATTCAAAGAAAGACTTTTTATCATCTTCCTTTTTGTATAATCCTATGAAATCAAAGGGGTAGACCCGACGTATCTGAATGAAATTCTTATCATATTGCAGAAATACAAAAGCATTCTTGGAATCACACAGCTGCATTATAGAATGATTATTCTTTAAGAGATCCTTAATTTTTTCATGAGAAAAATGATCAAACTGATAAGCCAGCAAGGAAAAATTAGAGCAAGTAAAGTCCTTTTTGGAAAATTTCAGGTAAATGCTATATTTGGTTGGATCTGGGTTTTCCAGTGTCCATGTGCAGTTGGTAAAGTTTTTGGGAAACATTTCACTTAGAGAATACGATCCATAAATGACCCCCTTCACCAGCGTTGAACACCAGAAGTCTTGGGCAGCATTAAATCCAAACATAACCAGGAGATAGGTGGAAAATATATAAATCAGCAAATTACGAACAGCCTTCATCCTATGTCATTTGGCCTGCAGAAGAGGAGAGGAAATCAAGAATGCGGGTCAAATGCTTCATGAAACTCAAATGTCTTTTAAAATTGCAGCCAGATATTTTCAGGATCCCATTTAGAATATATATGTAATTTTCCCCTTAAAAATAGTTTTAAATATATTATTTTAATTCAAGAAGTTGTTGGATGCTGTGTGAATAGTGCCACCATGTGGTCAATTTGGCTGACTAATTTGCTTTTCCAGATTTTTAAAAATAAGGTTATTATAACACAAATGTGTCTTTTTGTTTTGCACATGTTCAGGTTGGCAGGTTCTGATTATTTTAATTACAAATTGTATCAGACAGATTACTTTTATATAGATCTTCTATACAGTATTTTCATGCAATAAGGAGAAAAATTGTTATTCAGCATCTTTTCTACTGTTATTGTCACTTTGAACAATTATTATGAATCACTCATAATTTTTAAAATGCACAGTTTACTCTTTTCTTTACTTTGAGCTTTATCTTCTATATGATTGTCACTAGAATAGTAGATTAAATACCAGTATATTAATATTTTTTACAAATCTGAATAAATCATTTAATTCTGGGGAAAACTTTCTTCCATCTATCAGTAGGAGCAAGTTCAATACTTTAAATACTGAAATGTCTCTGAAATTCATTCCATGTGGAATAAATGGAGTGAATTTCCAATAGAAATTAAAGGAGCAACTTACTTTCTTGAGATACAACTTCCCTCTTAAATAGACCCACACTGATGCTTTTTTTCAAATATGTGTGTTGGGTATAGTGCCATCTCTTATCAATTCTATCCTGGAAATAGCACATGTATTTTAATCCTCACAGTAGCTGCAATTTCTATGTATCTCTTTCTAAAGGAAATGAATTGCAAATATATTTAATTACAGAACATTTAAGAGAAACTGTGTGTGAGAGAAGATATTTCCAGTAGTCATATTTGTGAAGTTGCTTATTTCTTTAGTTAATGGTGACCAGTTCTCTGTGATGTCAAATTAATATTTTTAAATGAATTAGTTAGCACTTTTTCTATTATTTATGTAGTGACAACATACATACAATTAATGAATGTTTTATATTAATTCCTCTTATTCTTTCCAGCTTTTTTTATCTCCACTCTGAATGACCAGGCTAGCATCTCCCTCCCCCAATTGCGTAATGCTGAACAAATCAAGAGATTTTGAGCTTCCCAGATTATAAACCACAAGCTCTAAACATGAACAGGAGGAAAGCAAATGGCTTAGGTTTTTTTTTTAAATCTGCAAGTTCCCGAAGAAAAATAGTAGGGTAGGGAGCGATGTACATTGTGGAAAATAAGCTTTCCCAAGAAATGACAATCCATTTTCTCTTTGCTGAGCATTATAAGCAACAAATGGCTTCTTTGCAAAATGAGGCTGAAAGGATGAGAAGGAACTTGCCTATGAGCAAACCTTGGATATGAGTCTCTACTCTACAAATGTTGCCAGAGCACTTTGTGAGCACTGCAGCCCTGTTATTATTTGCAAAGGTTTCAGCACTGAAAGACAATGCGGGATTAAAAGCATAACTTTGGGAATTCCATTAGTAAAGCACATCTATTTCAGAATGTGTAGTAAGTGTGTTGGCCTTATTTAGACATTTGATAAAAATCTGAGGAACTGCAGGAAGAGACCTCAGGAAAATGATTTCTTAAAAACAGTCAGTTCCACTGGCTGGCTCGTGTTCTGTTAAGACTCTTATAATCCAATGGATATCATCTTGGCTTTCCTGTTTGATCAGGAAAAAGACTATTCTCCATCACTTACACAGGGGCAATCTTTTAAATACACCAAATGCAGCAGAACATAATATTTGGGGAACTGATGCAGCAAATGCCAGTCGTTTCAGAAGGAAGAATTTCATATGATTCAGATCATGAGAGAGAAAGCTGTTTTAAAACGCCTGATTTCGGAGGACCTAACATCCATGGGAACTCAGTTTCTTCCACTGAAAGACAATCTGCTTCTCTCTTCCACTGAAAGACAATCTGTTTCTCTCTCTCTCTCTCTCACTCTCCCTCTCTCTCTCTCTCTCTCCCACCCCAGGTGATACTAGTTTAATCAAACCTAGACGGCGCCATCACCCCACAGATTGGCTCCACCAAGGAAGAGCCACAGACCTCCCTGAAACTTCCCATTAACCTAAGCGATCCCCTTCTTCCTCTTCTTTCCGTGAAATCACCATGTCTGTTCACATCCATGGAGGCAAGATTCCTCTTGCAGCTGGGCTATCAACCCCGATTACTTGTCCACTTGCCAAGGAGAGTTTTTCTAACTTTTGATAGCCTGGATGAAGAGGTTTTTTGCAGGTTAAGGTTTGTATGTCAAGTCCTCTTACCTCACATCTCCTTGCTTCCCTAACAAACAAACAAAAACAAAAAAGCAGGCTAAGCTTCCCACCCCACCACTCTAGCCTAACTGCCCCTACCACCTTCCCATTTTCCCGCACGACCCTTACCTTCCACTCCGAAAGCAGGCAGCTATGTCTCTAAGAAGATCCTAGCACCACCAGCACATGTCCCAAAAAGAGGCACGGAGACATTCCCCTTCTGGCGGAAGCATCGTTGCCCATTTTCCTCAGCTGGCATTCAAAATCAAAAGCAGGAGAGGGTGGGGGCGGGATAAAAATTAATGCTGGGATTTTTTTTGGAGGAGGGAGGGGGGGTTAGAGGCACTCGGTTCCGGCCAAAGCGTTTCTTCCAGATCTATAAAATCGAACCAAAGATAAGGTGAGGTAGGGAGGGAGGGGGAATAAAAAATAACCCAAACCGGATTAAGATGGGGGACAGACACTGCAGGGGGGGGGGAAAGGAAAGGGATAAAACGGACTTGTTTTTTTTTAAAAAAAAACAGCAGCTCACTTGTTTTCTTTTACTTGAAAACAGTCTAACCCCTACAGCAGAGAAACCAGGCGAAAGGGGCGAACCAGAAGGCAAACTCAAAAAGAGATCCACTTGCCCTACTGCAGATTTGTTGGCGGGCTTTGGTTCTTGGCTGTGGTAAAACCGATTACTCCCTTTCCTCTCTTCACCTCCCTTCTCTCTCTTCTTCTTTTTCTCCTTCTTCTTCCTTCCTCCTCCGGCTCTCAAATACCTGAGCGAAGAGCCGCAACTGAGGAATGGGGGGAAATGAATCTCTCGCCCGCTCTTTCTTTTTTTTTTCTCCTTGGCCAAGGATGGCGAATAGCTGTTTCGAAGGGAAGAAGCAGGACTCCGTCAAAAGAAAAGAAGAGAGTGACGAAGGTCTGGGTGAAGCGCGGGAAGAGAGAGAGTTACTGTATCTCTATGCGTGCGGGTGAGTGCATGCTTGCCCGAGTTTGTATGTGAGTGCGTGCGGGTCAGCGTGTGTGTGTGTGTGCGCTCGCGTGCATGAGAGAAAATAGAACTGCTGGGAATGTGTGAGTGCGCTTTAGCTTGCGCCCGGGCGCTCGGCTTCCTCTCCAGTGGCTCTTCGTGAATGTGTGTGTCTAGGTCTGTCTGTGTGTGTGTGTTGCGCGCGCGTGTTGGGGTGTGTGTGTGCGCGCGCGCGGGCTTCTTTCTCGCTCTCTTCCCAATGAGGGTGAGTGAGCCCCGCGCTCTCCAGAACGCGGGCGCGCCTTTGCGCGCTCCCCAGGAATCTCTGCCAAACCTTTCCCCCCCCACCTAGCCACCCAGTGCTCTCCCGTTACAGCAGCCAACGCGGGTTTTAAGCGCAACAACCCGCTCCCCACACCCCACGCGCGCGTGCGCTCCTCTCTTCGGGGCTTGTCTCCCGCGCCTTTCCCCCAGGCGCGCGCGCGCGCGTGCAGGAGGGGACAGAGACGGGATGTTGTGGCGGGGGGGGGGGGTCTGCTTTCGCGCGCGCCTCGTGCGAGCGCGTGAGGTAAAGCTTCTCCCTCTCAGGCTTCTGCAAGTGGAGCCCGCCGCGGTGCGATTTTACACGTCACAGCTACTCAACCCTAAGCACGTTTTCCTTCCCTCTCCACAGCAAGCCTCTCTCTCTCCCCCCCCCCACCCCGCGTCTGGGGGGGTTTTCCAGAGTCAGTTCCCACACCGCTGTGTGGCCGGGTGCGACCGAACCTCAGAGGCTGGGCAAGAGAAGCGCGCGGAGGTGGGTGGGGGGAGGTGAGGGTGGTGAGTAGTGGTGGTAGGGAGAAGAGGAGTGAGGCAGCGCAGGCATCGATCTCTCTTTTTTTTTTTCCCACCTTCGCTTCCTCCTCAACACCCCCTCCCAAAAAATACAGAGGGGGGGAAAAAAACCCTCCCGCCCTTGGTCTTGGCTGTTCTGAGTACAGCCCTCTCTGTCGCAGCCCCGAGAGCGATCGGTTCGCCACTGCGAAGCAGGTTTCAGTGATCTGGCGCTCCGTGGAGAAAAGGAAAAAGGGGGAAAAAAACCCATCACAGGTCTCCGCTTTCAAAGTGCCGCCTTTCCTCAAACCTGAACAATGGCCATTTTCTCCGCCTGGCTGTAAATTAAACACTTTGTTCTTTGCCCCAAATCTAGGGCTTAGAATCGGGGTTTACGGCTGAGGAGAGATGCGACCAGCCTGCAACAAGCGAGCGCTTCTGGACTCCAACGATTCCGGCTTCCTTTCCTCTTTTTTACCTACCTCTCTCTCTTTCCCGTAACATTTAACGTCTGTGGGAAGGCAGAGAGGGACGGGAAGGGACCGGATATTTTATTTCTTTATTGTCGCGCTGTTTTCGTCGGTTTCTTCGCGGCGATAGGAGCTCGCCGCTTTCGTCTCTTTGTCGCGATAGGGGGAATGCCTGGTGGCGTAAAGATGTAGCCAGATGTTCGATTTGTCTGGTTGCCTTTTTTTTTTAACATCTACTATTCTTCCTCCCTCCCCTCCCCACTGGGATATTTTAACACCGATGACAGAAAACTGAATAGCCATTTGAAAGTAAGATTAGCCTGTCCGGAATAATTCTTGAAAGCAAGAGGGACGCAGCTGAATGACAATAAACACAAACGGACTTTCTTTTTTCTTTTTTTTTTAAAAAATCAGAACTGCACTGCAGAAGAAAGGGAAGGCAGGTCAGCCGTGTTATTGAACCTTGAGATTTGTTGATTGAATTCAAGGAACCCAGAAGAGTGCCAAATAGTATCTCTCTCTCTCTCTCTCTCTCTCTCTCTCTCCCTCCCTCCCTCCCTCCCTCTGCATGCATAACCAGAAAAATAAAAAACTTCAAAGAATAAATACCAAGGACTGCACCAAAGGTGGGGGTGATGTAGTCGGAAGAATGTGATGGGGATATCCAGAATACAGCTGTTAGTGTCCATATCAAAATTCTATGATCTGAAATGGAGCCCATTGAAAGGTAAAATGATAGGCTCGCAGTGAGTAAGCTTTTGGGCTGAATGGCAAATGAATGATGATGTTTCTTACACTTGATGTAAGAAAGGATCTTGTCCAGAATGGAGTGTCAATGTGATACAAAGTAGCAAGCTACTGGAAAAGAATGGGCAGTAATTTGACATTGAAATAATAGTATTTAGATTACAGTGATAGGTGCATATGCCCAATGTGACACAATGAAATGGATATTCCAAATGGGAGTGACAGTAGGCATACTTTGTGACCATGAGACAGCTGGGACTGGGCAGACCACTGACAATGGAATGACAGTCACCATCATGGCTTAATGAGGTTTTGGACCTAGAGCGGAGTACAGTGCTATGACTGCTGAGCAAAATGGTGGAAGAATAAGGCTAAATGATAACTGGCTGGTATGGAATTAACACAATCACTCAGAGGCAGCTCTAGGAAAAGGGTGAATGATTCCAAGCATTAGACTAAGGTGAGTTGAAAGAGAAAGTGGAGGTTACTGACAGCACCAAATGACCAAAGAAAAAGAATGCACTTAATGTCAGGGAATCCCTTGGAATCAAAAGGTGGGAAGAGGTGGATTGATACTGAGAAAATAATAGCAATTGGAATTGGGATGAATAATAGGATGGAGGAGATCACCTCCATCCTATGGTTCTATCATAGGTTGGCCTTTGAGGAAGAAATTTAGGAATTGGAGGAGTTGATTAAAATGCCTGAGGAACAAATTAATGGGATAATCTTATAAATGCATCATGGAGTTAAAGGGGTCTTCTTCCAAATGTTACTGGGAATGAATGAAATACTATGGGGTGCTATAAAAACCAATCATCATTTTAATGACTAACGGGAAATGTAAGTCTTTTGAAAAGCATTGATGTCAAGGACATGGTAGAACGAGAAAACGAGCTATAAGGAATTGATAGAATTATTCAATGCATTTATAAAGACATGACAAAGTAATAAAAATATCTTGGGCATAAATTGGTAGACTGATGAGAAGATAACATTTGACAGAAAAGATAGATCTCACTGGAGAGGACAAAATGAAACTCACGGAAAGTGTGCATATGTGTGTGAGAGAGATGTGTGCCTAAGAGGAGGTAGAATTTATAGATATTTTGTAAAAAGAAATGTACAAGGAAATTGTATATGTCACAACTACAAAAGGCATAAATAAATAATCCATTATGATTACCACTGATTTCTTTATAATCAATGTAGCTTTCATGAAAGATAAAAAACAGGGTCTTCCTCCCTTGGTGTTGTGACCAAGGCCCAGGTAATGATTACTTAGCACAATTCAGTCCTCAATAAACTTATTTTGTTAAAACAGAAGTCCAAAACAAAATTCTTAATAACCAGTCCTTTGGCCTTATCACCAACCTTTGATGTCTTTGGCAACCTGCCAAAGGCTTTTCTTGGGAAAAACCCCACAAAGTTCAAGAGACGCTGACAAGAAGCATGGAAATCAATGTTGCTTTTCTACAAAGAACCCAACGACTCATTGCTGCTCTTTTAAGCCTTATAGGAGTAGCCAATCATCTGGCCTTACTCCCGAGTCATCCTTTTTGCTTTAGCTGCTCTTGCCTTCTGGCAGCTCTTTGCACGGGTGCACTAGGAACAGACTCCTCCTGTTCCTCTGCCTCTCTGCTGTCTGCTTCTGGAGACTCCGGAATCCACGCATCGTTCCCAGATGGCCCTGGCCCCATCTCTGCCCCTTGATGCAGAGTACTCATCCAGGCCTTCCCCCAGGCTCCTCACTGTCTGACTCCATTGCCAAGTCCTCGGGCTGCTGGTGGACCACAACACTTGGTACTTCCCAGATACATTGGGACAATTCTAAGAATTTCCTTCATGTGTTCAAATTGAAGTTGTTTCAACATCTCTGATAGGAGGTACGTTGGAAAGTCATATAAAAGAAATGCAGTCTGAAAACACTAACAGATTGATGAACAAAAGTTAATGCACAAGTCAGCGTTACTACTGTCTTGCATAAATGGTACAACATTTGCTCATGTTCATCTTACAAAAAAAAATCTGTTATACTAACAAAACTTCTAAACATAATATCATCCAGAGAATACAGGAAGAACATGAAAATAGAAAACAAAAATCTGATTAGCAAAAACATAAATTCTTTATTAAAGTACTAGAATTTATTAATTTTAATGAATATCTTTCCCTTCCTCCAGAATTTCAGGACATATCATAATATTCTCCTTAATATGTTAGTATCCTAATAGTTTGGTGAGATATTTTGGCCAAGAAATAATGAGTGTTTCATGTGCTTCAGTCTAAATTTGTATCTATTATTTTATTTAGGAATCTGTTGCTGTGTAAACAAATGGACTTTATAAAGAAATGAAAAGTTGTTATAAACCCCTGGTTGTTATTGTTTTATTCTTCCATTATTATTTTTTACAAAAGGCATTTGTTCTTTGGGAGCCAAAATTTCATGTTCTTCATAGAGACCATTTTTAATGGAGACATAACTTAATGCAATTTTGTCTAAATTGATACATAATGCAAATCCAGAATTTAATTGAAAAGTCAAAGGGTAGTCTTAATTGTGAATCTAGTGTCTGAATCATTCCATTATTTTCCATGTTTGACTTTCTACCTGGCAGAACCTTTTTCTACCAGCCTTCCTATTTGAATAGGCCACTAGGATACAACCATTGGGTTCTTTTAAATTGGGCCCCAACCCCTGGGCCATGGTCCACTACCGGGCTGTGAGCTGTTCAAAACCAAGCCTGCCCAAAACGTCAGGCAAGCACATGCGCATCGCCCTTGCACGAGCAGTGGGCAAGCATGTGCACACATCTTCCATTTCCCCTCCTTCCCTGTGCCAGTTCGCAAAGCCAAAAAGATTGGGGAACTCTTGTTTTAAATGTATTTAATTCATGGTATTTAACTGCCCCTCACACTTTTTTCTGTTCTTGCTTGTTTTCAATGATTATGCAGATATATCAATTATTATAAGTGGGCATTTGGCCGTCTATAATTTGTTTAGAATCTCCCTTTTTACAGCCTTCCTATTTAGTTCAGGTTGGCTGAAGTTAAGCAATGGAAGAAAACAATGTAGGCAGGAGTGAGGGAAAGGAAGTAATAACTGTGGAGCATGGACATATTAGATTTCTTGAAAATCAGCCTATACTGTAGGTGTTTCACTTTTTCTTCTTTCTTATTATTTCTCCTTTAGCTGCCATGTGTTGAAATGTTCATCAGTAACTTCTTTTTTGGAGAAGTAAAAACCACTTAGAATAAGAGTTGTTTTGTTGCTTGCTACTTGTTCATTTTGCTAAATTTTACACAGATAACCTAATATTTAAAGGGGGCTTTGATAAATCTAGGAGTGTCACCACCTTAAATTTAATTGGGTAACTGCAAGATGCACTTTATTTGAGGGGGGGGGATATCAGAAAAAGCTACATTAATATACTGGAGAATGTAGAAGCCAATTATTTTAGAAACTATGGGATTCTATTATATATTACATATTTTAAAAGATACTGTTGCAGTTAAACACACTTATTTTTCACATAGTGTACCGAATAGAATAGAATAGAATAGAATAGAATAGAATAGAATAGAATAGAATAGAATAGAATAGGATTTTTTTATTGGCCAAGTGTGATTGGACACACAAGGAATTTGTCTTGGTGCATATGCTCTCAGTGTACATAAAAGAAAAGATACATTTGTCAAGAATCATAAGTTACAACACTTAATGGTAGTCATGGGGTACAAATAAGCAATCAGGAAACAATATAAATTGTAAGGATAGAAGCAACAAAGTTACAGTCATACAGTCATAAGTGGAAGGAGATGGATGATGGGAACGATGAGAATATTAATAGTAGTGAAGATTTAGTAAATAGTTTGACAGTGTTGGAATTATTTGTTTAGCAGAGTGATAGCATTCGGAGATAACTGTTCTTGTGTCTAGTTGTTCTGTGTGCAGTGCTCTATAGCTTCGTTTTGGGGGTAGGAGTTGAAATAGTTTATGTCCAGGATGTGAGGGGTCTAAATATTTTCATAGACCTCTTTTTGACTCGTGCAGTATACAGGTCCTCAAAGGAAGGCAGGTTGTTAGCAATTGCTTTTTCTGCAGTTCTAATTATCCTCTGAAATCTGTGTCTGTCTGGTTGGGTTGCAGAACTAAACCAGACAGTTATAGAGGTGCAGATGACAGACTCAATAATTCCTCTTTGGAACTGTATCAGCAGCTCCTTGGGCGGTTTGAGCTTTCTGAGTTGGCACAAAAAGAACATTCTTTGCTGTCCCTTTTTTGATGTTTTTTGATGTTAGCTGTCCATTTTAGATCTTGTGATATGGTAGAACCTAGAAATTTGAAGGTCTCTACTGTTGATACTGTGTTGTCTAGTATTGTAAGAGGTGGAAGTATGGAAGGGTTTTTCCTAAAGTCTACCACCATTTCTACGGTTTTGAGTGTGTTCAGTTCCAGATTGTTCAAGTCGCACCATGAGGCTAGTTATTCAACCTCCCGTCTGTATGCGGATTCATCATTGTCTCAAATGAGACCGATCACTGTTGTATCATCTGCAAACTTCAGTAGTTTAACAGATGGATTGTTATTTTATTTTATAACATATTTTCACTGTTCCTCAGTAGATATAATTTTGAAGATGTAAAAGTTGTAGACCGCATCTGCTGATAATAAGTAAGCAATAAGATCTGCTCACTAGGAATTCCACTGACTTTCACTGATTAACAAATTCCAAACAAAGTGTTACTTATGTGTAACGTATAATTTATTTGTATGGACACTTGGCAGAGTCACATCTACTATATCTCTGATCAGCTGCCACAAAATTATTTGTCTTTAGAATTCTCTTGTTTCCCCCAAAGTTTTTAAAACAATATACTATTATTGGCAATATTTAGGTTGTCCAATGCATTGCATTGAGGAAATTTGCATTGCCGGCTTGCATAGTAGTAGAATAACTATAGGATGCATTTTTTAATTCATTATCATCTTCACTTTTATATTTACACTTTTCCACTAAAACTGAAGAGAAAGAGTGTTGGGATTCTCACTTGATCTTCACAATACAGGTTGGCCTCAGAAGTAATCACTATTTCCAAATAATCTATTACCTCCATAATTGAAGTGGACTAAAACTGGGATGGGAGTGCACCAGCGATGAAGTCCTCTGAAGTCTGCTACCGGTTGTGTGAGTCTGCTACCAAGTGCGCACTTTGCGTGTGCATGAGTGCCTGAGGTGCACTCACGCAGCACTAAAAAAGGAACATTTTGAAGCCTTCCGAGTCTGCAAAGGTAAGTAGAACAACGAGGGGGGGAATCTGCTGTGCCACGCAATTTAGATTAGCTAGAAAACAGGAAATCTGACGATTCTAGCTAATATAAATCGTGCGTCACAGTTGATCGTCACCCATTTGATTGTCAGAAATACCGGTTCACCCAAACCAGTAGCACTTTTTACTACCAGTTTGGGAGAACTGGTCTGAACTGATAGCATTTCACCCCTGGAGTGCATCATTATCGCTGTTATTAGATCACATGAGTAATCTATATGGTGCAATGATGAAGTTGTAAGAATAGGAGTGTGATGTTCACCTTAACCATGGAAACTCATTGGGGGATTTTTGATCAATCACTCTTTCTTTCAGCCCAACTTATCTCACAGAGATGGTCTTGTGGGGGAAAATAGGAGGACAGAGCAGTATATATGGAACTTTTGTACCCTGTTGAAAAAGTCAGAATATGGCCGCAACAATTTCATATGCACAAAATTGGAAAAAAGGAAATACACCAACAAAGGAAGAACTGATAAAGAAAATCTTAGATTGTGCTGACAAATTAACAAAAGAAATTAAAGAAAAGAAAGATATAGAATATTATGTAATATGGGATAAATGGTACAAATGGCTGGAGACTAGAAAAATGAATAGTGATGAAATGGAAGAAACAAGATAGTGCATAAAATGTATAAATTAATTATTATAAGTGATAGGAATTATAGAGTAATAAGGGATAATGGGGCAAGAAGAATATAAATATTATAAAGGGAATTGGGAGAAAATGTAAATATTAGGAGATCACCTCTACGAAACAGTTGTAAAAAGGGAATGTATGTTACGTGTATTGTGTTTGTTGTGTTGTGTTATAAATAAAAACTTATTTAAAAAATAAAAAAGTCAGGATATAATCAAATGCATGTATGAACAAAGCATTTAATTAATGTCTTCCTCACTATCATAACTTATTGCAACACCATGGTACAGTTGATGATAATACATTCGTTTTGATTTTAAAACATGCCATCAGACACACTGCTGTGATTAGGGGTACTCATGGCATTGCTTTTATTTTATATGAATGGACAACTTCTCCACCCATCCTTTCACTGCAACTTTTTAAGAACTGCTGGAAAAATGAATGCACTATATAGCGAAATTTTAGATAAACTAACACAGATGAATGGCTCTTCGAATGCTGAGCAAGAAATAATGATCTTAGGATAAATACTTCAGATGATAGATATTGCAAAGAATATGTATAAATAGAAACCTGAATAGTAAACCATGAAAAAAACTTTAATAGTAAACTATGAAAGATGAGAACATCTAAACATTTTATGTATGCTTCATTTTAGCAACTCTTTAAAGGCTATTATGTTAACTAATGTAGGTGCTTCATATTTGTTTCTCCCCCCCCCCTTTTTTGTGTGTGAATATAATGGTAGCTAAGCCGCCCTGTACATAGTTTGAATCAACTACCATGTTTCTTAGTAATCTGCTACTGGTTTGTGACAGGTTAATTTGCCACAATTTTAAATTAATTACAAGGTCTAGGGTTTTTTTCTTCATTCTAGGTAAATTTTGTATCCGTGAAATATGATAAGTTGTATCTGAAATGACCTATTTAATTCAGCCTACAAAACCGGTAACAACCTAGAGCCGTCCTTCGCAATTGCAGCTCCTGGCAATATATATAAAC
This sequence comes from Ahaetulla prasina, assembly GCF_028640845.1. Taxonomy (NCBI): domain Eukaryota; kingdom Metazoa; phylum Chordata; class Lepidosauria; order Squamata; family Colubridae; genus Ahaetulla; species Ahaetulla prasina. Next base: position 136,255,183 of record NC_080539.1, read on the forward strand.
TATATTACAACCTTGTAACTTTCATTAAGAGGTTGGCTTTGAAAGCTTCTCTGCATTTCTAAGGGGCTCTTCAGCAGAAATCAATTAATGATTAATGATTAAATGACAGAGCCTGATGATGATGATAATGATGATGATGATGGGAGTCTGCAACAAAATGTCATAACATCTCTAGCGTATTATAAGCTATAAGAAGATCAAGCAGGGCATTTCCTCTCTTGCCAATGAATTTTCGGTTTTCTTCTCCCACTGACATTTTGTGATGGTTATGTGGAACGACCTTGATTGGAGAAAGAGCTACAGCCAGGGGAATAGTCAGATAAGAGGCGTTTAGCCTGCAGCAGGGATGAGGGCATGAGAAACATCTCAGGAGGGACCTTCCCTATTTTCCTGGGCGGCAAAAGGGGGAGAAATGTATTTTCAGACTTGCAGGATTCTGTTAATGTAACCTTATAATAACGTAAAATTAGTTCATCGGGGTGTGCTTCCTGTCTATCTCACAAGGCTGATATTTCTTGCCCCGGAAGCAGAAGTGGAGACTGAGCTCAAGGGGCCAGAAAGAGAAAAGGATGGGGCGGGGAGTGGGGGGGCAACCCTTGTTAGCCACCTTCCTGATTTCCCTCCTGAAAGTTGCTGCATTTTATGCTTTCCTTTGGGGAAACTGGTGCAGATAATCTTTTTATGGAAGAAATCCATTCTCCTATTGCTTTTCAAAAAAATTTCCAAAAAATTTGGTAGTCCTCAAGTTATGACCCTCAATTAGGACCAGCATTTACATTGCCAAGCAAAGCAAGGCTAACTTTACTATCTAATAAATAGGTGATATGATAGCAGTGTTCCAATATCTCAGGGGCTGCCACAAAGAAGAGGGAGTCAACCTATTCTCCAAAGCACCTGAGGGCAGGACAAGAAGCAATGGATGGAAACTAATTAAGGAGAGAAGCAACCTGGAACTATGGAGAAATTTCCTGAGAGTGAGAACAATCAATCAGTGGAACGACTTGCCTTTAAAAGTGGGTGCTCCATCACTGGAGTTTTTTAAGAAGAGATTGATTAGCCATTTGTCCAGAACGGTACAAGTCTCCTGCTTGAGCAGGAAGTTGGACGAAAACCTCCGAGATCCATTCCAACTCTTATTGTGTTAATATAGCATTCTGGCTGTTCAGTTCTGAACTGTTCTTTTGAGAAGTGGGAAAGGATTATCCATAGATGCTTTTTTATTTAAAGCTGTGTTAAGCTCCGATTTTCCTGGGGATGTACGTTTGTTCTGTATTTATTTTTATTGCCTCAATTTTAGCCCCAGTCCTGTAAGCCTCTCCACTAGACACCATTTCTTCATAAGTAATTTATTATATCTTCTGGCACAACTCGGCCATCCCAATGGAAATATAAAGTTGGCTCTCATGACCACTACTACAGCACAATAGTTGGATGCAGCTATAAGGCTCTCTAAAGTGAGATTGCTGTTACAGGGAGTAAGTAATTATCTTTTTTTTTTTTAAATAAAAAATCATACATGGGAGTTTTTATCAGGACACCCACTTCCACACAAGGATTTTATGATAGTTAAAATCCATCTTGAAACTTCTGTGTTCCAACAATGTTCTAAAGCAGGGGTCTCCAACCTTTAAGCCCTGGGGGACTTCAACTCCCAGAATTCCCCAGCCAACTGGCTAGGGAATTCTGGGCGTTGAAGTCCTCTGGGCTTAAAGCTGCCAAGGTTGGAGACCCCTGTTATAAAGGCAAGTAATATCTCTGACTCAGCCACAGAATATTTAAAAGCCAGAAAATCTATTATTTTCTTTAAAGCAATGGAACTCCCTCAAGTTTTCCCATTTGTAGAAATATTTATTTCAATTCTTTCTGGACTTCAGAAGACTTAAATATTTCATAGGAAAGGGGGTTTGACAGCTTTTCAGTTCCATCCCCCACTCCCCAAAGGATCTGTTAAGATTTTAATATTTGGTTTGGAATAAATCCAAACTAATGCCCACAAAATGAAAAGATATAATATGGAGAATGTATACCATACAAACACACACACATACATACAGTATGTGTATATTATTTTACATTAAGTTGGAGAGAATTTTTGTTTCACCAAATCTTATGGAAGCTCAGAACACAGCAATTCTTGTTTTTTGCTTGTTGCAAGATTGACAGAGCAAAAGATGGGCATGGATCATTTTAAGAGATTGGGGAATAAAAAAAATGACTACTTTAATGATTGAAAAATAATTTGCTTTGATTTCACTTGAATGTTATGTTTTTTAGAATACCCCTGAGTCCCATGATTATTACATGGATGTTCTTCCTTTGAAATCATTGCATTTGAAAAAAGATTTTGACTGGATTGTGTTGCAACACTAAATTTCTGGATCCATCCCTGCATCATTTATATGGTAACAACATTTGAAATTTGGTATTTATTATTTCCACATGAAATGAAATGTGTGATTCTTATACAACTGCCAAAAATGGGCTGTGGAAAACACAGTTTTGAGGCATAAGATATATAAATCTGAAATATAAGTGATTAGGATACTTTCTAGGGCTGTAGAAAGTATTCTAAAAAGCATAACATTCAAGAGTGAAATCAAAGCAAATTATTTTTCAATCATTAAAGTAGCCTTTCTTTGCAAGATTTGCAGGGTTGCATTTAAAGTTATTTTTGCCTGTTTGTTCAGTTTTCCTTCCCAGGTAAGGAAAGTGCTCCATACTAAGCTTTTCTGGATGTTTTACATACTTGAAATGCTTTTTGCCTTGGCAACTTTGCTTTTCTACAGGAACAGTGCCATTTCATTAAGCAACCACACATTGCTCTGCTGTTATAGTATTTAGGTTTGCACTTCCAGAAAAGTGTGAGTGTAAGACACTGCTAAATAGATATCTAAGAAGATGCTAAATAGAGAACTAAGAAGAATCTTATTACCCCTAGGCTTTGATTTAACATCAGCACAAAAGCAATGCACATAATCTACTTAAAGTTACACAATTTTAAATTCAAATGAGTACCCATCTACTAGAAGGAACTTTGGGTGGCACGTTCCACAAATCTCCCTGGGGAGAGTCAAGTAGTATTCTTTCACTCTTTCATTGAAGGATAAGTGAAATAGGGAGGGGATAATTCTGCTCATTGCAGCCATGTGCACTACCTACATCTATTACAGAGAATTTAATCAACCTTGTGGGGAGAAAGCTGGTCATTACAGTGCTGTACTTGGATGTCTTACAAATACCCTTTTGTTGGTAGCTGGAATCAATCCTAGATTTCAGGTGACAGAGCAGAAAAGAATAACAGAATGGACCATGGAGGTCTTCTAGTCCAACCACCAGCTCAAGCAGCAGACCCTATACCATTCCAGACAAGTGGCTGTCCAATCTCTTCTCAAAAGCCTCCAGTGATGGAGCAACTTGGTATGTGCTTATCTAGAATAGTAAAATCAATAGAAATCAGGTAGGGATAGTTGTTATAACACCAGGATAGAAATCAAAAGATTGAGAGTTCTTGTGCTGCCTTTAATGCAAAAGCCAGTCACTCTTTCTCAACCCTATGAAGCAGGCAGGGGCAAAACACTTCCAAAACTCTTGTGAAGAAAACTTCAGGGACTTTTCCATAGAATCACCAGACGTCAATACTAGCTTGAAGTCTCTCCATCTCCATCTCCCTCCTCTCTCTCCTCCTCCATCCCCATACATATATCATACTGCACATATGCACATGTTGAGCTGAGACTTAAAATGGTTCAAGTAAGTCTCAATGATTTAGAGGGCCTTAATTCTGAATTGCATAGAATTGTATTTATCCAATATGTTGTATTGCAGAAGAGAACTGGGAGCTCTTCAGGTTCTGCTGAATCACAACTTTTAGCAGTCACTGCCACCATAGACAATGATGAGGAATGCTGGGAGTTATAATTCAGCAATTTATTAGAAACCCATACCTCTGGTAGTGGGGGGTAACTTTTGGAATCAAAATCAGAAGGGAAGATGTGGATGCATGTCTTCAGTCAGTCATCAGGCTCACTAGATTATCGTTCAGCCTATGTCATTTCCAAGGCTGTTACAAGAATCATACTGAACAATCATGAACCCTTTCTTGACCTTTTAGGAAGAAAGGCAGGATACAAACAAATAAAATGCAAATAAAATCTGAGCTTTAAGACATATAGTTTCTTTCTGCTATATTCTGGAACCCAAATCCTGCAACCAAACATACAGAAGTAATGACTTAATTGTACTACTCAGGATAAAGGGGCTTTTAACTGCCCATACATGCAGTATGTTGGGAGCAGCATCACAGTCCACTGTGAATACAGTGATGTTACAATTCCGTTGCCATTTGGTAGATCTTTCTTTCCTGCAAAGAAAAGGCATGCATTCAAAAGAGAATTCAAGGCAAGTCTCAAAATCCTGAGTAGGAACTGATAGTGAGCCTGTCTTCTTCAAAATAAAGGTGTGTGTCTGATTAGATGGGAATAGAAAAGAGAGAAGAGAAACTAAGTGAAGCACTTCTGATACAGAGCCAGTTTGGTGTAGTGATTATGGCAGGAACCAGGAGACCCTTGAGTCATTATCCCACCTTAGGCCCACCTTAGTTTGGAGACCTTGGGCCAGTCACTTTCTCTTACCCCTAGGAAGGAGGCAATGGCAAACCACTTCTGAAAAACCTTGCCATGAAAACTGCATGAACTTATCCAGGCAGTCTCTGAGATTTGAACATAATGGAACAGAGGAAAAATACATATTTTCTAGTTCAATGTACAAAACACCACTGAATGCTAAATATTTAGCTACTATAGGCTCTGTTTTGGGCAGAATGGAAAAAGAGCCTCAAGCAGGTCTTGTGGGGTTATGAAAAAGCATCATTTAAAAATTAAAGTGAATTTACTTATATTTTTAATAACCAGAGAAGGTCAGGTATTTTTAAAGTTTTCTTAACAGGTAGCAAAATAACTTCGCTGACCTTAGATCCAGGCTCCTTGACTTGAGGGAGGTTCTCATCTGCTGCTTTACTTCAGGCAGAAAAATATCTTGGACCAGATCTTGCAATATCCACACTAAAAGTAGCCATTCATTTTTTGGAGTGATCAGAATGAGCTGGTAACATCGCTTCTTGCTGCATAGTATTTGTGTTTATTGTGCCCAATACAGTATTTATGTTTTGAGACATTATGAGTGTTCTCTACTGAACATCCTTTTGGTGTGATGTTTCTTGCAGAAATTCACTGAAGGGCAATTATCCCAAGCCAAGTGACATAATTTCACATTACAATCTTGATTTATCTTGGTTGTCAAGAACAGGGAAAAAGGATTGAAATCAGTACACAAATAATACTCCAAGAAGAATTTTTAGGTTTAAAATGTTTTCAGTGTAAGAAAACTAAAGATAATTTTCTTTCATATTGAAAGCGATAGGAAATACTGAGATACTTTAAAGTATTTTTTAAAAATGTTCTTGCTATTAAATGGAAAACTAAATATTTTCCCCTCATTTTTAAGAAAAATAAGCCTTGTTGATTTTATTGCAGTAATGAGTACTAGCATACTGGGAAATTAAATCATTAAAAACTTCCTTAGCTTTTAAGCCTGGAAAAGTTTCATGTTGTACTCATCTTCATGCTTCAAAAATCTGATTTATGCTCTTTTCTCTTCTTCCCCTCTCCTCCTCCCCCTCCTCCCCCTCCTCCTGCCTTCTAAAACTCAAGCACAACATTTTTACATTTATTTTACTACAAATGTTGCAATATTTAATCTATAAATTTTATGAGAATTAATAAATGAATTCTAATGCTATTGCTTCTTTTTTATAACAGGTTTCATCCTTGAAAAATTTTCAACTATGTCTTATTTAGTCTCCCTGCCCTAGCAGCATACATTTCTAAATTGAGTGTGCAGCCATTGACCAGATATATAAATGCCTGAAAATGAAAAAAAAAGACTAAAAGGAAAAAAATTGGTATATGTCATTTGTGTTCATCACTAATATGGGATTTTGAGATGCTATAAAATTTAATATGATGTTGCATTCAATGTATTAGGTACATATGACACTAAAACTAAAATGATTTATAAAATGTCTTGTTGAGATTTAAATTCCTCAGCTGGCCATTGAGAAACGGTCTTCATTAATGGCCATTTCAAAATTTCTAGACTGGAATTTTTTGCCATGGATTTTGTCATTTAAACTACTGTAATTGTTGCTGAAGCAGATTTTAATATGGGACTGATAGAATTTTATTTGAGGTTTCAGTTGTATTTTTGTGGCTTTGTCTGTATTTGTTGTTAAGACCCATTGACGTTTTGGTGGAAAGAAGGGAAAAAAATCATACAATAAATAAAACAATTAGGAATTTGTATATAAACATGACTAAGGACTTACAGGAATTACTTCCATGTGTGGCTTTTATGTTAACCTATTTCGATATTTCATATTTTTTAATTTACCATATTTTTTGGAGTATAAGACGCTGCGGACTATAAGACGCATCTACCTTTTTTGGTGAGAGAAAAAAAGAACTCTGTCTCTGCCTCCCAGCAATTTTGCCTCGTTGCAGCAAACAGGAAACAGTCTGCTTTACTTTCATTTTTGTTTTCAGCATAGCTTGATTAGCACAAGAAAAAAACAGTCTGCTCCCAGCAATTTACCTCTTTGCAGCAAGCGCCAAGATGGCGCGTTGAGGATTTTCGGCGGTGCGGTTGGTGGCTTTCCGGGGGTCTGGGACCGAGAGGGGCTGTTTTTGGGCCCTCTCGGTCCCGGATCCTGCCGGGTGAACATCTGAAGCGGCGTTTGGGCTGGGGCTGACCGGGACCGGAGCCTCGGAACAGCTGATAGGCTCGGCGGTCTCGGCGGCTTCGGCTCCGGCGGCTTCCTCCGGCGGCTTCCTCGGCCTGTTTGGGGCGGCGTCTCCACGGCCGGCTTGGGGCGGTGGCCGCTCGGTGGGGGGCTCAGTTGCTTGGCGGCTCCCTCAGCGGCTCCCTCCGGAGCCTCGGAACAGCTGGTGGGCTCGGAGGCTTCGGCGGCTTCAGCGGCGTCCTCGATGCCTCCCACGGCCGGCCTGGGCCTGCGGGCGGTTGGCGGTGGGCTCGGCGGCCCTGGGGTGGGTCGGGGGCGGCGGCGGGCTCTGTGGTTCCCTCTATGGCTCCCTCGGCGGCTCGGCGGCTCCCTCGGTGTCTCCCTTGGCCTGCTTGGGATGGCGGCCGCGGCCGTGGCGGTTGCTGTATGACTTTCGGGTCTGGCGGCGGCGGCGGCGGCGGCCTTCCCCCAGGGGCTAAGACTTTTTTTTTCATCGATGCCGGAGGGGGCCTGGCCGGACTTCCCCCCCTCGGCTCTTGGCGTTTCTCTCGGTGTTTTCCTCTGTCCTCTGGTGGGCCATGGCTGGGGTGATGGCCGCGGTGGTTGTGCCTGGCCCTCGGGCTCCGCCGGCGGTGGCAGCGGCGGCGGACGGCCTCCCCTACTCCCAGGGGCCGAGGACTCTCTATCTACGTTTGAGAACTTTTAAGAACTTTTCTCCATCATTGCCAGAGACGAGGAGACAGAAGATCGGTCGCTGAGTGGTAGCGCAGGGGGTCAGATGTGTCATCTGGAGGGTTCGGCCCGCTGAGGGAGGAGTTGGAGGCGAGGCTGACCCTCTTTTAGACCCCCCTTTTTCTGACATCAAGGCCCAGATTGACTGTAACACCAAGGCCGTACGGACTGACTTGGAGGAGAATGGCTTGTCATCTGGACCTGGGAAAGTGGGGCCGTTTGGGTTTGGGGGTAGAATAACGGCCCCACGGAATCCTGGAAGTCCATGGTCCATCTCGCCAGTTAGGGAGTCTAGTCTTGCTGCAATGACATTTTGCCATCTTGACCGGCTTGGATGGACTGCTGACTGTACTGTATTTTTATTGATGCGAAGATTTTCAACTGCGGACCTTCTTGCCCTGCGAGATTCCCCTCTCTCGCAGGTCTGGCCCTCCACACTATCGAGGGCACATCTCGAGGACGGGTTTTGGAACCCGAGAGTTGGCATCTGAAATCTAGGAGGCTTAGGGATTTTAATGAACTGTTTTAATCGTTTTTACCAGGGAGTTTTAAGGGAATTTTAAGGGGAGGAAACTGACGGGTTTGGTTCTGGGGTGGATGGGCCCGTCAGGAAGGGGCTAGGTCCACCATGTGTTGTGGTAACTTAATAGGTCCTGGGGTTATGGCGAGGGGTGTCGTTCCAGTTTGTTAGGGTCGAGTTATTACTACGGTAAGTGGGAGAGGCAGATATGACGGAAGGGGGGGGCCACATCAGGTTTCAGGGGCTCGCCCTCGCTGTTCTGACGATTGCGTGCTCGGCCCCCAGAAATTTCCGTGACCAGTGGCCAGGATAATCGGGACCTGGGCCTCCGGCTGATGTTATGTAATGCCAGGTCCGCGGTTAATAAAGCCCCCCTGATTTCAGATCTTATTCAGGAAGGGACCGCGGACGTTATGGGCGTTACGGAGACCTGGTTGGGCACCGAAGGGGGGGTTCCCCTAGTGGAGATGTGCCCACCAGGCTTCCGAGCATTCCATCAGCCGAGGGCCCAGGGTAGGGGTGGAGGGGTGGCGGTTATCATCAAGGAGAGTCTGGAGCCGAGGAGACCACTGTGCCTCAGATAGCTGGGTGTGAATCCTCTTCGTGAAGTGGGGTCGTAGAACTCAGGTGGGCTTGTTGATCACGTACCTGGCTCCTTGCTGCGTGACTACAGCCCTGCCTGAGCTGTTGGAGTTGCTGGCCGGGTTGGCAGTTGAGACCCCCAGACTGCTGGTCATGGGGGATTTCAATTTGCCATCAGCCGGCGCAGCATCCTCGACAGCTCAGGAGTTCATGGCTTCCATGACGGCCATGGACCTGATTCAGTTAATTGACGGCCCTACCCACGTCGGGGGAGGTACCCTAGACCTGATTTTTATCTCTGGCCAGTGGTTTAATGATCTGGTTTTAAATGATTTAGTTGTGGAACCTTTGTCATGGTCAGATCATTTTCTCCTTCGTCTAGACTTTCTGACCGCTACCCACCATCGCAGGGAGACGGAACCAATGCGTTGGTTCCGTCCCAGGCGCCTGATGGACCCGGAGAGGTTCCTGACGGAGCTTGGGCCGTTTCCCGAACACCTGTCCCATGACTCGACTGAAGAGCTAGTTGCGGCCTGGGAACGGGCCGCGGCTGGAGCTTTGGACCGTGTCGTGCCTTTGCGGCCTCTGACCCGGCGTCGGTCTCAACCAGCTCCTTGGTTCTCCGAGGAGCTGAGGGAGATGAAGCGCCGGAGAAGACGCCTAGAGAGTGCCTGGAGATCCAGCCGCTCTGAGGCTGACCGGACACTAGTTAGGTCCTATAGTAGGACCTACCTAGTGGCAATGAGGGTTCTGGCGTTCTCGTTCCCTCCCTCATTGCGTCGGCAGATAACCGCCCGGCCGCCCTGTTTCGGGTGACCCGCTCGCTCCTCCAACAGGAGGGGCGGGAGGACCCCCTACAAGGGCGTGCCGAGGAGTTTAACGGTTATCTATACGACAAAATCGTTCAGCTTCGGGATGGATTGGATCAAAATTGGGTAGATCCAGGCGAGGGTTCCGAGGCCCGTCTTGTTGAGGTGATTTGGGATGACTTTGATCCTGTGACTCCCGAGGACATGGACAGGTTGCTGGGCAGGCTGAACGCCACCACATGTTTACTGGATCCGTGCCCCTCCTGGTTAGTACTGGCTACTCAGGAGGTGACACGAGGCTGGCTCCAGGGGATTACAAATGCTTCTCTGCGGAGGGGTCTTTCCGCGCCTTGAAAGAGGCTGTGGTGAGACCCTCCTCAAGAAGCCTTCCTGGACCCAGCTGTTTTAGGGAACTATCGCCAGTCTCCAATCTTCGCTTTACGACGAAGGTTGTAGAGAGTGTGGTGGCATGTCAGCTACCCCAGTACCTCGATGAAGCTGTCTATCTAGACCCGTTCCAGTCCGGCTTCCGGCCCGGGTACAGTACGGGGACTGCTTTGGTCGCTGGTGGATGATCTCTGGAGGGCCAGGGATAAGGGTTACTCCTCTGCCCTGGTCCATTAGACCCTCCAGCGGCTTTTGATACCATCGACCATGGTATCCTGCTGCGCCGGTTTGGAGGGGTTGGGAGTGGGAGGCACCGTTTATCGGTGGTTCTCCTCCTACCTCTCTGATCGGACGCAGACGGTGTTGACAGGGGGGCAGAGATCGACTCCAAGGTGCCTCATGTGTGGGGTGCCGCAGGGGTCGATTCTCTCACCCCTCCTGTTCAACATCTATATGAAGCCGCTGGGTGAGATCATCAGTGGCTTTGGGGTGAGATACCAACTGTACGCTGATGACACTCAGCTGTACTTTTCCACCCCGGGCCACCCCAGTGAAGCTGTCGAAGTGTTGTCCCGGTGTCTGGAAGCCGTACGGGTCTGGATGGGGAGGAACAGGCTCAAACTTAATCCCTCCAAGACGGAGTGGCTGTGGATGCCGGCACCTCGGTACAGTCAGCTGCAGATGCGGCTGTCTGTCGGGGGTGAATCATTGGCCCGGATGGAGAAGGTACGCAACTTGGGCGTGCTCCTGGATGGCCGGTTGTCCTTTGAAGACCATTTGGCGACCGTCTCCAGGAGAGCATTTTATCAGGTTCGCCTGATCCGCCAGTTGCGGCCCTTCCTGGACCGGGATGCCTTATGCACAGTCACTCATGCCCTTGTTACCTCTCGCCTGGACTACTGCAATGCTCTCTACATGGGGCTCCCCTTGAAGAGCACCCGGAGACTTCAGCTAGTTCAGAACGCGGCTGCGCGGGTTATTGAGGGAGCGTCTCGGAGCTCCCACATAACACCTATCCTGCGCAGACTGCACTGGCTACCTGTTGCTTTCCGGGTGCGCTTCAAGGTATTGGTTACCACCTTTAAAGCGCTCCATGGCTTAGGACCGGGCTATCTACGGGACCGCCTACTGCCGGCTTCTATCTCCCATCGTCCGGTACGCTCCCACAGAGGGACTCCTCAGGGTGCCGTCAGCCAAACAGTGTCGACTGGCGGCCCCCAGGGGGAGGGCCTTCTCTGTGGGAGCTCCGACCCTGTGGAACGAACTTCCCCTCGGACTTCGACAATTACCTGACCTTAGGACCTTTCGCCGCGAACTTAAAACTTATTTATGGCGTGGCCATGACCGTGGTGGGGTAAGGACCTTTCCTTCACTTCACAGGGCTTAATAATGAAGATTTATGAGGATTAATGCTGTTTGGAATGCACCGTTATGGATGAAAGTTAATAAATCATGAAGTGGAAGTGTTAATAGCCCAGCAGACTGAATTTAAAACTGGTAGGTCATCTGAAACTGCTTGAATTAAGGAGTTTTTACTGCGTGGGATGACCGAACTGGCAGACACAAGGAGTTTGGAATAAACTGCTGTCTTTTGCTTTCCTTATTATAATTATCGTGTTCTGTGTTAAATGCTGAGGCTAAGGAATATCAAAGACTGAATTTGCTAATGAGAAGAATTTTAATTGAAGAGATCGATCTTTTGTGCTGGACTGACTGGCTGATTGGCTGAAGAAGATTTTATTAGGTGTATAATTTTTTTATTATTTTTCTTTTGAGAGGAAATTAATAGCTTGTTTATATTACAGAAAACAAAAAAAGGACTTTGTTTTGAAGTTCAAGCTGGTTTTTTTTTTCTTCTCTCTGCCGACGTGGAGAAAAAATGGCGCTGATTAAGCTGTGAGGTAATTGTGTTTCTTTGTGGAGTGAATATGACTCATAAGTTACTGATAAGCTACTAACGAGTGCAAATAAGCCGTTTCGCTTCAATTAAAGATTGTCGTCCTTGATCTTCATCAAGACCCTCTGTAAAATTGGTTTGACTGCTGTCCTTTGATCTTCACTAAGACTCTTTGAAAAATTGGAATCCCAGTTTGAGAAATTTTTTGGTTTTTTTTTTTCAAAATGACTCAACAACTTTCAGAAACGCAGCAAATTGCTGCAGCTTTAAATAAAATTGGGGAAAAAATAGCAGCACTATCAGAGCGTATAGATAATTTGACATTTAAACTGACATCCGAAGTGCAAAATTTAAAGCAAGATATGGATGATAACTTTGCTAAACAAAAAGAGGAAATGACAATGATTAAAGATGAAATGGAGCAGCTGCATGTGCATGAGGCAAAAGTAGATCGGCAAATTGGCAAAATATTTTATAAAAATGAGCAGCAAGATAAGAGAATTTGTCTTTTGGAAGAAGAGATGAGGAAATATAATTTTGTTATCAGAGGAATCTCGGAAGAAAGGGAAGATAAATTGAAACAGCGGGTTTTGAAATGGATTAATGATTTGGATACGCAACTTACGTTCACAATAGCAGACCTGGCAAGTGTTTTTAGAATTGGATATAGAAGGCAAAATGGTTCTAACAGGAATGTGCTTGTCAGGTTCGCAAATCTTGGTGATAAGTTGGAAGTTATGGCCAAGTTAAGAGAGTTGGGAGATGCTTTGAAGTTTGAAGGGAAGACTATTCAAGTCTTCCCGGATATATCAAGAGAAGAAAGGGCATGGAGATTTTTTTTAAAACCAATTACAAAAGTTTTGAGAGATAATGGAATTAAATACAATTGGAGGCCACCACAACAATTGAAATTTTTTTATAAAGGAAGGATGCGTACAATCACCCCAGATATAGATGCATTATTATATTTACGGAGCTTGGACTGATTGAGATGGAGGATTTAATGGAGATAAAAGATCAAATGCTTCAGATGGGTGGAACATACGTGGAAACATCAATCTCAGAAGAAGAAAAAGGGCTATTGGAGGCAAGACTCAAAGGGTTAAAGAGGAAAGAAATATCACCTGTGTTGGTTGAACAGAAGAAGAGTCGTGAGGATACAGTAGGAGAAGAAGCAGATAAGAGTCTTGGAAAATATGAAGCTGAATGCGGTCATCGCTATCTTTTTTTGAGTGATGAATTTAAATAGACAGCCCGAAAGAAGTGCCCGGCATTGGCACGTCCCTCTCCCCATTCTCTTTATAGAGGCGAAACCGATGAGGATGTGGGGAAGAAGATTGTTTGTACTTTATTGTTTGTTTTGTTTTTGTTTTTTTCTGTTTTCTTATTGTTGTTTATATGGTAGTTTAATGTCGGGTGGTGGGGGCACAGAAAGGAAGATGCGGGATAGGATTAAAAATTTATATTTTAAATGGGAGTTATAAAAATAATGTCATGGAATGTGAAGGGTACAGGGAATCAGATTAAAAGAAGAAGATTGGAGCTTAAGATTAAAAGGGATTTACCAGACATTTTATTTTTACAAGAAACCCATCAGAAATCTGAAGATTCAAATAGAATGTATATAAAAGGTATGCAAATATATGAAAAGCATTTGGAACTTCAAAAGCTAGAGGAGTTGCAACACTGATATCAGATAGGGTGTACTTTGAAAACATAAGGTAATTTTGGATGAAGATGGAAGATATGTAATAATTGTTGGAAATCTTAATGAGGAAAAAGTGACACTTGTTAATTTATATTTACCGAATGAAAAACAAAGAGAATTTCTTGAAAAAATAACAAAAATTTTGGAGAATGAAAGTGTAGGGAAAGTAATTGTGGCTGGGGATTTTAATTTAATCAGAGATAAAATAGACAGTACTAATCCCACCCGCTGTGGAGGAGCAAATAAAATGGGGATTTTAAATATGTGGATGCTTCGAAACGGCGTGGTTGATGTGTGGAGAGAGGTTAAAGGAATTGAGAGAGTATACACTTTTTTTTCTAAGATATATAATACATATTCTAGAATTGATTATATTTTTCTTTCTAAAGATTTGTTGAATAATGTGGATAAGGTAGATGTGGGAATTTTAAAGATTCTGATCATGCAGAAGTTATGGTGGACTTAGATTTTAATTTTGAGAAAAAAGAAGCTATTGGAGATATGACGAAATTGTATAAAATGAAAAGGATAAAAATGGATACTTAAAAAACTGGAGGAAAGTTGGAGATTAAATGATAACGGGGAGGTTAAATTTGAAATTGTTTGGGATGCGATGAAAGCGGTGTTTAGAGGGGAGAGTATTAAATTATCAAGTAGGAAATATAAAAATTATAAAATTAAAATGGAAAGAGATAAAAATAAGATTAAAGAATTGGAAAATCAATTTTTGCTTACTAAAGAAAAACAATTCTTCAGGAGCTTAATATGTTAAGAAATAAAATGATAGAAGAAGATACAGAGTTAGTAAAAGAAATTTGAGATTTTAAATAGGAATTTTTGAATTTAGTAATAGAAATTCTAAATTATTGGCAAAGATGGCGAAAGATAAAAGAGAGAAGAGAGAAATTGGAGTTTTGATAGATGATAGAGGTATAAGATGTTATAAAAAATTAGAGAAATGTGAAGTGGTTAGAAACTTTTTTCAGAATCTATATTCAAAGAAACCAATTAATCGGGGAAAATTGCAGAGTTATTTAGAAAAGTATGTGGTGAAAATTGATCAAACATATAAGGAATTGATGGAAGAAGATATAACACAAGATGAGATTAATGGAATAATACAAAAATTAAAATTAGGGAAAGCTCCAGGTGAGGATGGATTACCTGTTGAGTTTTATAAAGAATTTAAAGAATTAATAATACCAAGACTGCAAAAATTATTCAATGGAATATTACATGGTGGGGAAGTACCTTCGTCATGGAATAGAACGGTGATATCCCTAATTCCTAAACCAGATAAAGATTTAGAAAGGATTGAGTCCTATCGGCCCATTTCTTTAATTAATCAGGATGCAAAGATATTTACTGCTATTATAAGTAATAGATTAAATAGATTTATAGATAGATATATAAGTTATAATCAAGTAGGTTTGTGAAGGGTAGATACATGAGTGATATTGTTAGAAGAGTATTAAATATTATAGATGTAGCTGAATATAATGGTGATAAAATTGGTATAGTATCATTGGATATTTTTAAAGCTTTTGATTCTGTACAATGGGAAACAATTAAAGTAATTGTGGAGGCTTTAGGCTTTGGTAATAAGTTTATACATGTTATTTCAAAATTGTACCAAAAGAGCAGTGCAAGAGTGAAGGTGAATGGAATATTAACTGAAGAGATAAAATTAGAAGCTGGTACGAGACAAGGATGTCCCTGTCCCCAACATTATTTTTATTGGCTATGGAAATATTGACAAAATGATAGAAAAGATGAAGAATTAGAAGGATATAAGGGTATAAGATAAATTTGTATGGATGATACTTTAATTATTTTGAAAAATGTAGAGAAAGATTTGAAAAGATATATAAGCATTTGATAGAATTTGAAGAAATGACAGGATTGAAAGTAAATTGGTCAAAGTCAGAATTATTGATGGATAGTAATGGTAATGAGTCTGAGAATATGCAAGAGCAATTTGGGATAAGGATTAAAACACATTGAAATATTTGGGTATAGTGCTTTCACTTAAGGTTAAAGAATTGAAAAACTTAATTATGATGTGGTGATTAACGAAATTGAGAAGAAGATAGATAAATATAAAATTTTAAAGTTGTCTTGGTTTGGTAGAATTGCAATGTGTAAGATGATGTTGCTGCCCAAGTTCAACTTTTTATTCGAGATGCTACCACTAAATCTGACAGAGAAAGATATTGAAGGATATCAGAAAAAACTGGATAAATTTTGCAATGGTGGCAAAAGACCCAGATTAGTGAAGAAAATGTGGTATCAAAATCAAAAGGAAGGTGGATTAGGAATCCCCAAATTATTTAATTATTACTGTGCGTATGGTATCCGGATAGTGGTAAAAATACTTAAAGGTGAAGATAATTATTGGAGAGATTTAGAGTTAAGGATATAGAGAAATTTGGATCAAGGTGGTTTTAGATAAAGCAAATTTAAAATGTGTAAGTAGAAGTTATTGGTTAAAGGGATTAAGTAAAATGTGGAACAAATTTGTTAAAATTTTAATTCGGATATAATCTTTTGGGGAGACAACTGAATTTGGCCGATTAAAAATAATATAAAACGTAATGAAGTGATTAAAGAGGAAAATATAGAAATTATTAGAGATTGGATAAAAGTTATGGAAATGAAAGGAGGAATAAAGAAATTATTGAAAAATTAGGGTTAAGTTGGTTTGAAAAATACAGATAGAAAATGGACAAAAAACTAAAGGAAAATTATTCGATAAATAGATGTGAAACTGAATTTGAATATTTAGTATCTCGGATTATGAAAGATGAAATTGGGCTAAAGGGACTCGTTAGTAGGGTTTATAAGATTATAAATTCTGATGAAAAATTACAAAGAGTGATGAGGACAAATTGGGAAAAAGATCTTAATATTGAAATACCAGAATCAGATTGGAATGTGAATTGGAAGAGTAGAATTATGAGAACTTTATCTATAAGGATTAAAGAGCACAATTATAAAGTTGTTTGGAAATGGTATTTGACTCCAGTAAGATTGTCACAAATGGATAAAAAACTAGTAAAAATGTTGGAGATGTGAGATGGAATTGGGGACTTATGAACATATGTGGTATAATTGTGATAAGGTTAAAAGTTTTGGCAACAATTGGAGAAAATGATATTTGAAATGATGGGGAAAGTAATAACATTGAGAGTGGAAACTATATTATTGTTGGTAATTAAGGAAATAGAATTAACAAAATATGAAAAAGAATTGATTAGAATTATGATTATAATAGGTAGAATTATAATAGCTAGATATTGGAAACTAGATGTGATTTTTAGAATAGAAGAGTGGAATTCTGAAATGTGGAAATTAGCTTTAAATGATAAAATGACATGTGATATTAAAATTAGAAGTGGTGTGTATAAAGAAGATATTTTCTGGAAGACTTGGAAACCATTTGTGGACTTTGCGCTTGGAACATTGGACGCTTCAGTACCTGTACCTCGAGAACGTGGATTTTGGCAATCATGAGGATATATCCGAAGACCCAAATCTTCCTTTTATGTATAGCACAAGGGTGTAATAATGTATTTTCTTTTTGTTTGTTTGTTGCAAAAAATAATAATAAAAAAAATAAAAAAAAATAAAACTTATTTATTTCATATGGCTGGACTAGCCTGATTTTTATTTTTATTGGATGGGGTTTTTAAAAGTATGTTATTTTACAGGGGAGTATGTTTTTTAACGTTTTGGGCATTTAAATTAGTTTTTTAAGGGTTGTTTTTAAATTATTGTGTGTATTTATATTTTATCTGCCTGTTCACCGCCCTGAGTCCTTCGGGAGAAGGGCGGTATACAAATTAAAATATTATTATTATTATTATTATTATTATTATTATTATTATTATTATTATTATTATTATTATTATTATTATTATTATTATTATTATTATTATTATTAAGCAGCAGAGGCCTGTGCAGCAATAGGCAATGGCAATCCCTGCAGCCTGAAACAGATGAGAGTTGGGAGGCCGATCCAACGGATAATCAACTTATGCTAATTAGGTTGTGCTGAAGTTGAAATGGGCTGTTTCTTCTTGCTGCTTGCTGCAAAAAGGTAAATTGCTGAGAGGCAGAGGCCAAAGGGTGGGATCCAGTGCGTGGGCGGGGCTACATTTGGTGTACAAGGCGCACCCAAATTTTCACCCCCTTTTGTGGGGGGGGGGAGAAGGTGCATCTTATACTCCAAAAAATACGGTAGTTATGAATTCCAATAAATAAAACTCAGGTTGAGTGATGAAAATGAATACATAGAAACAGGGCACTATACAATACTACAATACTACTTGCAGTAACATTATGTAGTACACAAAACACTAGTTGAAATACTTTCTAATACTATATTTTGACTTTTTTCTAGATGAGAAAATGATACTCTTTAGTTTCAAAATTCAGTGTTGAAATAGATTAGGATGTTTAAAGGAAATGCAGAATAATTGTTTCTTTATTTTCTTCTTTCAAGTGACTTTTGCTTTCTTTGGACGCTGGGGTATATACTGTTGAACATGTTTGAGGTTGTTCAGTAACATCAACTAATCAATAAATGAAATGCAATTATATTACCTATTCCACAAGCAATCATTTCTAGCACTCAAGGTGCATTTTACAATAACTCCTTGACCGACCGACCTTCCTTCCTTCCTTCCTTCCTTCCTTCCTTCCTTCCTTCCTTCCTTCCTTCCTTCCTTCCTTCCTTCCTTCCTTCCTTCCTGACCTGTTGTATTAAGAGTTCAGGAAATAAATTCTCAACCCATACAATACAATACATTATATAGAAAACCCAGTCTCCTTCTCTCAATTCAGCTGCTATCAGAAGCTGGAAATAAATAGTTTACATTCAATAGATGGATGACATGGCCTTAAATCTGTCCCTTATTGACTAAAGAACAATTCTACAGAGAAGAATAACATAAAATGGAGGGCACTGTTTTCCTATTCATTTTCTAAATGCACCCAAATCTTCTTTATATTAAGATATTTTTTTTAAAAAACCCCACTTTTTCCTCTGATATTATTTATATTCTGTAAAAATGTTGACTGGTCATTAATCAACCTGAAGTATAATGAATAAAATCTTCCCCTAAAACTCTCCTCTGTGAGTTTGGCTCACTTCTACAAAACCTGAGAAAAATACTGAATCCTTTTTGCTTCTTTCTTCATTAACTGTATAGGTTGGTTCAGCAAAGGATTTTAGTCTACTGATAGAATTTTTGTAATCCCAGGACATAAGTGTGTTAGAAGAGATGGAAAAGAAAAGAAAAAAAAACTTTTTCTATAATTAAAATAATCTGATTCTAAAATTCAAATTACGTAATATGGATATGAGACTTATTGAGCACTGCCTGAGGACATCAATGAACAACTTTCATTGGCACAAGTTTGCATAGACTGGCAGCTACCAAAGGAATAGAAGTAGTCTTCATTTAGTTTCTGCAATTGGGACTGGCAATTCACTCATTAAATGAAGCAGTAGCTAAGTGACACTGCTCCTGTGCTTATGATCCTACTCCAGCTGTCTTTTGCTTTACAGACCTGTGAAGGTCGGAAATGCAACAATTCGTTGTAGTTATTTTTTCATCCCCATCATAACTGCACATGACTGCTGAACAAGGCAGTGTTTCAGCAAGGACTACTTGTTTCTTTCATTGCCCTTGAATTGCATACTACTACTTTTCCTCTTCTCTCTGGTTCTGACACCATCCTGATGATCTCAAGCAACATCGCCATTACATCCGAAATGGAAAAATGATGTTTTATTGTCACTTTACTAATCAGGTTTAAGGTAGCTAAGGTTGGAGTGCTTATGAAAGGAAGGATAAGAGAGAACAGGGTTGTTCCATATTAATATTCTAAGGCAGTGCTTTGATTAGCATTGTATCAAATGTTGATTAAGACAATAAGTTGGCTTATAGATCAATCATGCTTTTCAGCAATGTATTCCTAAATATGTAGAAAAATTGGAAAATTGACATGAGATCAAATTTGTAACACAGCCTTCATTTGCCAAGTCACCTGTGTAATTCATCTCAAGCTTTTCCTGCAGTCTGTTAATGTATAAAGAACAGAAATGCTAATATATTAGCTATCAGACACCAGAGAAAACAGCAAGTGCTTCATTGTCTCCTGTCCCTGATTATTGTTTTCACTTTCCATTTTACAAGAATATCCATCTTCCATAAAATGATAAATATTATTTTGGGTGCCTAATAACGTCATGTGTGCCTGTATGTATTTCTCTAGAAATTTATCTCTCCCCAGAAGCAATTATTTTAGCATTACTCGTGTCAAAGCTGTTTAAACAGACTGATTCTTTAAAAGTTGGCAACACTTGTTTGAGTTCTCATGCAAATGAAATAACACTGAATTTTAAATGGGATCACCATAATGATGCATTTTCTGTTCTTCCCACTTTTGTCTTTCAGTATGTACCTTTAGAATTTGCCATTGCATTTAAAAACTTTTTTATTTCGGAAAGATTGCAGAACCCAAGTGTTTGTTCTTAGTTTTAGGCATTTTAAATGTCTTTGTTTTCAAAGATTTGCAGTTATTCTGGATTCATCTGTACAGAGATGATGACAGTTCTTGATGATTAAAATTAAAATGACCAAAATTTCATTATTTATTGTATCATACATATATCCCATCACCATCACATATAGGATTGCTGGTAGCTCAAAGAACAATAGCAAAACCAACAGTAAAAAATGAGCACACCTCCATTCCAAGAGGAAGTGAAAGAGACCAAACGTGATGAAGAATAGTCCAAATTTTCCCAACTGATTCGGATGTTTTAGAGTTCCCAGAAGTTGGACCAAATATGGTGCTAGGAATTCTGGGAACAGAAATCCAGAATATCAAGAACACAGAAAAAACTACAATAACATTATGGGAACATGAGATCTTAGAATGGGGCTGCCATTTGTTCTGTTCACCAGAGCTGTTCCGTGGTCCAAATTTCTTCTCTTCCAAACTTTTTCTCTTTGTGCCTTTTTTTCTTCATCTGCTGTTTTTTGCAGATCAATCTAGGTCCAGTCCTTTCAATTCTTCACCCACACTGCTTCTCGCTTCCTTAATTTTTAACCTCTCTACCTGGAACTTCTGCTTCTTAAAATTTGCTTTTATACTTTGACTACATGACTTTTTCAAATAGAGCCCTGACAGACCCTTTTTGTCAGCTACATTGACTTTTCATTTTAAGCCACACAAAACGGACTACATTTTGTTCTTGATGATTTCTCTTACCATTTAGAAAGTGCATAAACATTCACCATCATCATATAATGAGTGTAATGAGTGTAATGAGTGTCACTTCCCCCCCCCCTTATAACTACTACCAACACTGCCAAAAATATTGTTTATATAATATAAATATAAGGATGATTATCGAGACAAGGACCAAAGATTGTAGAGCTATCATGATAAATAAGAATGTTGAATTTGGACATATGGATTTTCCATATGGATTTGGTTGACTATTGTTGGAAACTGAATGCCAAACTAGATTAACTTTGGATTTTAGATAGCAGTCTTCTCATTACCCCACAAAGAATGCAATGTAGACATAAAAAGTATGTTAATGAAAGGTACTAAATACTGATGCAATGATGCCTATCAGACAAAATCCTGTAGCTGTTGCGGAGCATATCCCTCACATATTCAAGTCACTGCTTATTATCTGGCAGGACCCCATGAGCAACCTCACTCAGGACACTTTTATTTCTCCTATATTTCATACACAAGCGTGCTTGCCAGCCGTGCTCTTCCCTTGCTTTGTGTTCTTATCACAAAGCAACGTGTGGGGATACCCCAGCCTAACATTGGTGCATAGGTCCCCTTCTCTTCTCAGGAGTGTGCCAAAACAGCCAAAGTCAATCCCCAATCTTCAGCATGTCCCACATGGTCACTGCGAGCTACCACAACTAATTTTTAAGACAGTGCTTCAGTAGATAACGTAATTTCTACTTCAGGGAATTGAAGTTTTGGTGTTAGGGATCACATGCAACGCTTTAATTAAGGGTTCATACTAGGTGGTTCACACCCTTTCCGCCATTTATTTTGTATTTTTACTTTGGAGATAATTATTTTTTAAAAATTGCAAACTTGGTCAAGACCTTCCAGGTTTGCTCTTCTGAATTTGGTAGAATTATGTTTAAAGAAATAACAACAACAACAACAACAACAGAGTTGGAAGGGACCTTGGAGGCCTTCTAGTCCAACCCCCTGCCCAGGCAGGAAACCCTACACCATCTCAAACAGATGGTTATCCAACATCATCTTAAAAATTTCCAGTGTTGGGGCATTTACAACTTCTGCAGGCAAGTTGTTCTAACTGTCAGGAAGTTTCTCCTTAGTTCTAAGTTGCTTCTTTCCTTGATCAGTTTCCACCCATTGCTTCTTGTTCTACCCTCAGGTGCTTTGGAGAACAGCCCGACTCCCTTTCTTTGTGACAACTCCTGAGATATTGGAACACTGCTATCATGTCTTCCCTAGTCCTTCTTTTCATTAAACTAGGCATACCGAGTTCCTGCAACCGTTCTTCATATGTTTTAGCCTCCAGTCCCCTAATTATCTTTGTTGCTCTTCTCTGCACTCTTTCTAGCGTCTCAACATCTTTTTTACATCATGGCGACCAAAACTGAATGCAGTATTCCAAGTGTGGCCTTACCAAGGCATTATAAAGTGGCACTAACACTTCACGTGATCTTGATTCTATCCCTCTGTTTATGCAGCCCAGAACTGTGTTGGCTTTTTTGGCAGCTGCTGCACACTTCTGGCTCATATCTAAATGGTTGTCCACTAGGACTCCAAGATCCCTCTCACAGTTACTATTATATAAATTATATTAAATCATTAAAGCTATGTTATGGCTTCCAGAATACAGTAGTTAAAATTATTTTGTCTTCAAAATTGTGCCGTGTATATTCAATAAATATGAGATGGAACTTCTCCCTTCTTCTAAAAAAGAATTTAGAATGCATCTATCATTCATCTATCATGTGGTTTCAGGTTGCTACCCTGTTGTAGTAGCTTTTAATATTATTGGTCATGATATGCTATCAAACATCAGACAGGATTAACTTTGGGGATAACGCTGTTTAATATCTGCTTCAGTGGGGATTCTGACCGGGCTGACAGGGCTGTCTTTTGACAGTCCTTATGACAATCCTTAGACACTTCCTTAGGGGACTGGAGGCTAAAACATATATAAAGGACGGTTGCTGGAATTGGGTATGTCTAGTTTAATGAAAAGAAGAACTAGAGCTGACATGATAGCATTCTACCAACATCTAAGGGATTGCCACAAAGAAGAGAGACCATCAATTGTGTTGTAAGTGTTGTACTTTGATGAACGTTATCTTTTCTTTTATGTACACTGAGAGCATATGCACCAAGACAAATTCCTTGTGTGTCCAATCACACTTGGCCAATAAAATTCTATTCTATTCTATTCTATTCAGTACAATCTGCATCTATATTATCTATTCCCCCCCCCCACACACTTTCACCTATGTTGCTAGAAGTAACTTTAAGCTGCAGTGAGAGATCATCTTTAGCTTGGGAATAAATTTTATCTGATGACATTTTATTATTATTATTTTTATTATTTATTATTATTGAAGAGCCATGGTGGCATGGTGGTTAGAATGCAGGCTATTTCTGCTGATTGCCGGTTGCTAGCAGTTTGATTCTGACACTCAAGGTTGACTCAGCCTTCCCTCTTTCCGAGGTGGGTAAAATGAGGACCCAGATTGTTGGGGGCAATATGTTGACTCTGTAAACCACTTAAAGAGGGCTGTAAAAGAACTGTGAAGTGGTATATAAGTCTAAGTGCTATTGCTATTGTTATTTTCGTCATCTGATACGTCCATTTGATATTGATGATGGAGCTGTGAGAAATTATAGGCACAATGAAGACATTCTTGACCACTACAAAGTTTGGATGGAGAACTGGTATTTGCACAGTCCTGAAAGATATACAATATCCATGACTTTTCTTAGAGTGCTTTGCACACAGTTAGCATTTTCTGAGCTGGCAACAAATAACCATCATAGTATTACATTACATTAGTCTGGTTTGATGCTCTATAGAAACTGAAATACTTTGGTCACCTAATGAGAAAGAAGGACTCACTGGAGAAGAGCCTAATGCTGGGAAAGATTGAGGGCAAAAGAAGAAGGGGACGACAGAGAACGAGGTGGCTGGATGGAGTCACTGAAGCAGTAGGCATGAGTTTAAATGGACTCCAGAGGATGGTAGAGGACAGGAAGGCCTGGAGGAACGTTGTCCATGGGGTCGCGATGGGTCGGACACGACTTTGCAACTAACAAAAAATGATAGATGGTCTCTACCAGAGTTATGTGACTCTCAAATATATTAAATTAAATTAAATATTACTTTGCTGTCTATTTGTTTTTCACACTCAGTTCATATAATGGTTTTAACTTTAAAAAAAATTATTAAACACATAAAAAAAAATACACAAAATTATTAAAAAGAAATCCTACAAAATGTATATTTACAGATATGGTTCAATAAATTGAAGCCTTGATTCATTACAATAAACTTCATCTATATTCAGCAAAACACTGAATAATTGTAGCCTTATGTTTTTGTTTCTGATGCCAGACAGTAAGTCTTTTCATTGTATAAAAGTCCAATTTCTTTGGAAGTCAACTTCCTTATGATAGAAATAGGATATAAATATCTGAAAATATTAAATCTCTAAATTAAATTGATGCATATATATAATTAAAGTGTTAGCTTCACTGCATAATTTCACTGAGCTTATTTCTAAATATTTCTCACTGAAAAGAATGTAAGAGATAACAAAATCTTTTGAAAGTTCATTCCCTCTTGAATCTGATTAGACTTCTGCTATGAATGTATATCTAATCAGTTTTTTCATTTCCACATTGATTATGCTATATTGCCGTGATGGCGAACCTATGGCATGCGTGCCAGAGGTGGCATGCAGCACCCTCTCTGTGATCACATGGGCCGTCACCCCAGCTCTACCACGCATGTGCATGCACCTCCCACCGGCTAGCTGGTCTTCAGATCTCTGCTGCACATGTGAGGGGGCAGGGCGCGTGTGGGAGGGGTGCATGCACATGCACAGAGTGTCAGGGCACGTGCAGGTTAGCCATCACTGTTATATTGGAATGAATAATGAATGTCCATGGAGGGAAATGCCAAAAAATCAATCAATCAATCAAAGAAGCCATTTTTCCAGAATTATTCAGAATTTGTTTGGAGTAGCAATGTCTTACCATAAGTCAGGAAGCCCTTTCAGCTAGGACAACCCGGTTGAAAGCCATTTTCATAAAATATTCAAGTAAAGCATTTTTCACACTGCAATATTCATCTATCATTTATAAGCATTGGTTGTTTGCTTATAATTATTACTTAAAGGGATCAATAGGTTAGAAAAAAATCTGAAGCATGTTATATATTTTTTTCATTGCAAAAAAAAAAAAAAGAGAGAGAGAGAGAGAGAGATTTGCATTACCTAGAGTCTGCCTATTTAAAAGAAGTAGGCAGAAGCCAATTTGTGGGCTTGGTCAGCAAGACCTTCAAAGAACACAAATATATAAGCTTTAAAAAAAGAGGTTGTTTTAAAGATTTTGTTTACCAAAAAAGACATTTTGCATAAAATGGGACACACACACACACACACACACACACACACACACCCCACAGGAAGATCTTCTAACATTTCGGGAATATAAAAAATGTTGAGAAATAAACTAAAATGTATATGATACTTACACAACATATTTTTTGCCAAACTGGAACTGTCCTATTGACTTGGATTTCCAGAATTCAAAATATTGATTTTGATTTCCAGAATTGATTTTGATTTCCAGAATGTTCCAAGCTGCATCAGGGCAATGAAACCTGGGCTCTCATCATACTTCTGGAAAATTTGTTAGCTACGGGACTGGTGATAGGGATACAGCTGTAGTTGTATATTTGGAATAGTACTGGCTACAAACTGCAGAACTATAAGAATAAAACTTTGTTCCAACTTTGTCTTTTAAATGAATATTAGCTCGATTACCAAATGATACTATCAGTGCAGCCTTTGTTTCTGACTTTGGCCAAGATTTGGATGTGCAACCCTATTTGTGTATACACAGTTTTATATCCAGCTATATGGTGGACAGAGAAACATATGAGTTAAGAGTTTGAGTATAGCATAGTACACAAAATAGATCTAAAAAGCAGTGTCTACCAAAGACAAAATGAACTGGGATATTATACTATCCTACTGAGGTCTGGAAGAATGCCTGCAATCAAAAATGTAAAATAGCCATTCCCAGGCACTCTAGCAAATTAACAAGCTCTTGTATTTTGTTTGATTTGCCTCCTGCTGTGTCTAAGGTGCAGCAATGGAAAATAGGAAGTTGGCAGCCATTTTCATCCAGGACTCCCAAAGGAGAGATTCTGCAGTGGTGCAGAATTAATTAATTGTGAGGCATATTTATACACTGGTGTTTTCAGATCCCTTTTATTATCCAGAAAAAAAGTTATTTAAGTTGTCTATATTGCTACCTCCGTAAAAAAAGTCTCTCTTTTACAATGTATATATTAGGAAAAGTTTGATGTGATCATTAAAGAAAAGGGTAGTGGCCACAATCATAACAAATTACAGCAAATGAGTATCAGTTTGAATTTGTACTTTTTCAGTATGAATTGTGAAATCCTGAGTATAGTGGCTATTGGACTGTGTCAAATAAAAATCCACAGTTATAAGTAATATCCTGCAATATAAGAGAGAGGTATTATCTATGATGGAAAAAGCAATAGCATTTAGACTTATATACTGCTCTATAGTGCTTTACAGCATTCTTTGGGTAGTATACAATGTAGAAGCATTATTTTCATATCGTCTCAAACAATTTACCAATCTTGGAGGGATGGAAGGTTGAGTCAACTTGAGCCAGTCAGAATTAAACTCCAGGCTTTGAGCAGAGTTTACTTGCAATGATGCACTTTAACCACTATGCTGCCAGGGCTCAAATCCAGGGCTGGGCTGCTGGGGGTTTGCAGGGCTTTGGAGAATCTCTAGCTAAGATTCTGTGCAGTTTGGAGAACCCCAAATCCTACTTCTGGCTGGCCCCACCCCGCCCACCCCCTCCCAAGAGTCCCCACGTGGTCCATTTTGGATGCAGGTAAGTGCAGGGTGCAAACGGAGGCTTGTGAAGGGTGAAAAATGGGCCTACGGGAAGTTTGGGAAGGCCAGAAGCACAAGCCTGTTTCCGGCCTCCAGAGAGCCTCCAGAGACTGGGGAGACCGTTTTCGCCCTCCCAGAGGCTTGAAAAAAGCCTCCAGAGCCTGGGGAGGGCAAAAATGCCCCCCCTGCCATGGTGCAGAAGCCAGCTAGGCAATGCCCACCGTGGCCACACCCATCTAACAACTGGGCAGAGAACCCCTTGCTAAAATTTTTGAAGCCCATCCCTGCTCAAATCACCTGTAATTTTTATATCTTTCTTACAGTAATGTACCTGCAGGTCACATTCTAGTCAATAAAGAAGTCAAGGCCAGACCAATGGAACAGGTGATAAAATGATTCTTTTACTGCCCTGTCATGGTGTCATAATATCTGAAATACCATTAATGTTAAAAACCGTTACTACCATGCCTCATAGATCATACTAAACCACACCTTTCATTTCATTTCATGGCAGAGTTCATGTTGCCTCCAGAATGTGGATTTGGGAAGGTTTTCTTTAACTCATGTTTCATGTCCATAATTCCTCTCTATCCGAAAATTTAAGGTCTAGAAACTATGCCAAAAAAAGTTGGCAACAATCCTGATTATAATCATCTCAGTTAAAACCCACTCTCTGCTTTCCTTTTTTTAGATTTTTGTTTTTGTGATTTACTTTCAATCATCATCTGTTAATATTAATCTGCATCACAGGAAAGAAATAAAAATCAGCTAAAAGCCTAAGAAAAGGCATTCATATCAACCGATCTTTCAACAAAACAGTACAATTTAAAATAGTTTCAATATGAAAATGAAAGCTTTAATCAGAAAACTACAGCAAATGTTCACTCCTGGAGCATAATAATGTAATAGTGAGATTGTGACATGGCTTTTATTTCACTGCTCATAGCCTAATTCACAATGAATTGTATGTCTGATATATAAAGGTAAAGGTAAAGGTTCCCCTCGCACATACATGCTAGTCGCTACCGACTCTAGGGGGTGGTGCTCATCTCTGTTTCAAAGCCGAAGAGCCAGTGCTGTCCGAAGACGTCTCCGTGGTCATGTGGCTGGCATGACTAAACACCAAAGGCTCATGGAACGCTGTTACCTTCCCACCAAAGGTGGTCCCTATTTTTTCTACTTGCATTTTTACGTGCTTTCGAAACTGCTAGGTTGGCAGAAGCTGGGACAAGTAACGGGAGCTCACCTCATTACACAGCAGCACTAGGGATTAGAACTGCCAAGCTGCTGACCTTTTGATCGACAAGCTCAGCGTCCTAGCCCCTGAGCCATCGTGTCTCATATGTCATATATATGTCATATATATATATATAAGACATACTTACATATATATATATATATTACATATATATATTTGCTTCATCATGTCTTATATATATGATGAAGCAAATATGCTGCCTTGATTTGAAATCTTGAATTTACTATACATTTACAGCAATAGTGCTACTGTCCCACTATTGCTTCGATAGGATCACAAAATTCATACACATTAATAATGAAACATACTGTTATATAGATTAATGACATGCTTCTAATCTTGTGGTTAATGGGTCTTACTGCAGATTGCAGGGAAATTGCCATAGAATTTCCTCTACTGATGCAATATAGTAACATAAGGTCAAAGGTAATTTCTTTTTCAAAAGATGAAAGAACATTGTCCTGATTGAGAATAAATAACTCAGATGACCTAGTCTTCAAGGGCGAATTACAACACCATTATTCATTACTCTGATATCAGTTTGCCCACTAAAACTTTCGGCCTCTTTCAGTCATATGATCACTGAGGACAATTTACCCAAGTCTCTTAGCAAAATATCACACTATCTTTGATGTTAGAATATGCTCCATGTTTCCCTGCACATCACTAAAATTTGATATGTTTAAAAATAACAGGTCTTATGCTTTTAGAACAGTGTATTTCATGCAAACCAGCAACTGCAGATTTTCTCAGCAATGTCTCCTCATAATGAAAGAAAATGTATTTGCGAGATTTCTGTCTGCTAGGCAGTAACTGCAGATACTGGAAAGAAAAAAAAAGAAAAGGATGATAATCCATCTGGAACACTTTCAGTGTAGCAGATCACATATTGGAACAGGACATTGGATTATATAATGCTATGATGCTATTGCTGTACAGTAGAACATATAGCAACTATTTTTAAAATAATAAAAATAATGCAAGCAAATCTGTGTTCAGAAAGATAATATGTAGATGGCTTTCAATATACAGTTTTGAGAGAATGCCATCCCTTAAGCAGCTTTTCTAAAAAGTACAGAAAATGCAATATTTAAGTGGGATTGAATAAATCCAAACATCTACATACATGAATCATTAAAGATTAATCACAATTGGTAGCCTGCTTCCATCTCACTAACATGTATGTAGTGGTGAACAGAATGCAATAGGAAAAGAGATAGAAAGAACCTGAACATACCACATATTTAAAGAATCTAATAACCATGAGACCAGCCACAATGGCTGCAGATTTATTTGTTTGTTTGTTTAGTCTCCCTCCCTCCCTCCCTTCCTTCCTTCTTCAATCAGATTTCTAAAGCTGTCTATCTCACAAGAAGTGACTAGATTTCTTTCTGGACCCAGTTTAACGTGCTCATGATTGGCTTTGAAGTAGTAAGTGGTTGGGACCCAGCCTGCATCTGTATAAAATACTTTTATATGAATTGCCAAATCAATGTTGATCTTAAAGTTTCCATTAATTTTTCCATAAAAATAGTAACACTGGTGGGCAGGGCAGATACAAACTTGACAATTTTAGTCCTTTAAATGGCCTATATATCAAACACTGCATAAACTCGTCCTAATTGTAATCCATCCTCAACTTCTGAAGGTAACCATTATGGACCAATCATTTGTTCTTAGCCTAACTTACTGCCCAGAGTTGTCATTGTGGAAAAGTGTTGGAAGAGGAAGTGTTTGAGCTTTTAGAGAAAAAGTAGATATAAATGTAATAGATGAATAATTTGGAGAATGTTCTCATTATGTATGTATGTACATGCACATGTATATATACACATACAGACATTCACTGTACATACTGTTTTATTGTCTTCAAACTTATTTATTTCCATTTTTTTTCTATCAGTATCTGCAGTGACTATTATTTACACCTCTATAATTTGTAATGTGTTTTTATTGACCTATTGATTGGGGAAAACAAAATAGTGAATTTTGCTATAGAATAGTTTTATATTTTTTATTTGAATTTCTTCCAGTAATGCTTTTTTCTGTTTTCCTTAGACGGCATCATAAAAAATCTGAAATAAGTAAAACCAGCTGAGCAAAATAAATAGCATATTTATATCTTCTAAAATATGTTAAAATGTTTCACAGAGCACATCTATCAAAAGGTGTTATGGAGCTTGCTGTCTATGGACAGAGAACCAACACAAAGGTATTGGTTGTTTCTTTAACAATATTTGTAGGCTGCTTCAATCTACTAAGGTTTCACAGGGAACAATGAGGTAGGAATGTAACCAGCAAACAGCTGTGTTAAACAGAAAATTACAATGATTATTGCCGATCAACTTTGATCAACAGCATAATAGAATAATATTGTTTTAATGGCCTCATGAAAAGCATGGAGGAAGTGAGGCTTAACATAACTAAAGAAATCATATTCCAAAGTATATGGACTAGTTCTGGAAAGGCCTTTCAAGGCCTTTCAAGGTCCACAAGCAGCTCCTCTCTAAAATGGATGGACAGATCTGACTTTGACACAGTAATTCCTATATAACCTAGTACCATGCCATACAAAACTTAGTAGGAAATGACCAGTAATTAAAATTGGTCTGGTAGTCTATGGTCAACCACTACAGTGATCATAAATATGTTGCTACCCTGCAATTAAATGTTTATAAAGAGCCATAGTGGTGCAGTGGCTGGAATGCAGTATTGCAGGCTAATTTTGTCAGCAGTTCAGTTGTGATTGGCTCAAGACTGACTCAGCCTTCCATCCTTCTGAGGTCAGTAAAAGGAAGACTCAGATTGTTGAGGGCAATATGCTGACTTTGTAAATTGCTTAGAGAGCGCTGTAAAGTACCATGAAGCAATATGTAAGTCTAATTGCTACTGCTATTGCTATTTTGCAGTTCAGCTCCTGGGTTCTCTACCAGGTGTAGCTTCTGAATTATTTCCAAACGTAATACCATGTAAAATGTGTTACAGTAGTCCAATCAAGTTAAGATATGAATTACAGCCATGGAATACTGGTCTACGTTAAGTTACAACTGGTGCAACAACTGGAACTTGTGAAGATCTCTAACTTGCAGATTATCTCTGTTTCAGAAGATGTGAATCCAGGATCCCCAAGTTACAAACCACCTCCTTCTAGAGGAAGATAAGCCTTTTTCAGATTAACTGAAAAGATCAATAGTTTGGCCAGTGTTTATTGACAAATAACAAATCTTTACATGATTTAATCTGACTCTGCTTCATGCCATCTACTCCCCTACAATATCTAGACATTGGTTAGGATTGTCATGGTATCTCCATAAGTGGAGTGATGTATACAGATGACACCATACTACATCCCATTCTGATATACGATCTCTCTCCAAAGTTTCATGAGGTAAAGGTTCCCCTCGCACATACATGCTAGTCGTTGCCGACTCTAGGGGGCGGTGCTCATCTCCGTTTCAAAGCCGAAGAGCCAGCACTGTCTGAAGACGTCTCCATGGTCATGTGGCCGGCATGACTCAACACCAAAGGCGCACGGAACGCTCTTTCATAGTTTCATAGAACTTAATAATAACATAGAGAACTCAGATCCCTGTTACACGTTTGAGTAACCTAGGTTTTGAACATTACCCTGCCTCCCAATAACTATTAACTGGACCACACCACTCAGGTAGGAACAGGATGACAACATAGTACTCCCAGCTCATCCTTGCAAGCAATCCAGAAAAATATCATGGTTTTTCAAATATTGATTACCTTCAAAGCTGCCAAGATATCAGGTATTAACAGATGGGACACATTGTCTCCATCAAAGTCCCAACAGAGTTCATATACTACAATGCCATTTTTATCCTATGGACCTGAAGCTTGATTGAACAGGATCCTGTTAATTTGCTTCCTTTAGGATCCTTTATAGCTGATTCTTCACCTTCACCTTTTCTATTGTAGGGTAGGAAATAAAGAATGTGATTTGGTGGATTAAGTTATATATTCTTCTTTCAGTGTTCTCTCCGTATCTCTGTCTCTGTCTCTCTCTCTGTCTCTCTGTCTCTGTCTCTCTCTCTCTTTCTGTCTCTGCCTGTCTGCCTCTCTTTCTGTCTCTCTCTGAAAAAGGTAATGGAACTATAAGGTTTCATATTTATTTGTAATTTCAGTAGATGGAAGGGGGTTAACTTCCTTCTTCTCCATGTCACAAAATTAGAGATGTTGATGTGGAAATTACACCAAGAAAACCCTATGTATCTGCGTACCAGCCTGTCTATATACCTACCTGACTATCTACCTACTCTCTTCTTTTTCTTGTGAACCATCAGTTGAGGTCTTTCTTCAAGATGCCTTTTGGAAATAGACTTTTCCTAGATTGTAAAGGTCACACCTTATCCACATCTATTTTGACAGGCTTTTAATTGTTCAGTAACATGGATGTTTATTCTATTGTTAATAGTAATGTGTTTTTACCACTTTATATTCTGTTAGAGTTTGCAGCAATCCAAGCAGCACACAAGTAAATAATTCAGCAGGATTCATGTATAAAAGAAACTTCTTTATATGCACAGTGGTGGGTTTCTACCGGTTCGCACTAGTTCTGGCAAACTGGTAGTGGCAGCGGCAGGAGACTCCACCCACCCGCACATCATCATGGATGCTCTGTGCATGCGCACAAGGTTTTGTGCATGCGCAGAAGTGCTGTGTGCAAGTGAAGTGAGCGCACACGCGTGATCACAATTCTGAACTGGTAGTGAAGGTAAGTGGAACCCACTACTGTATATACAGTATTATAAATCATGCTGCATGTATACAATACCCATAAAGCAGAAGCCAGAACCAGAAATCACAGAATCCAGAAGCACAGAATCTATATAAACACAGAAGCAATAATGCAAGGACAGCCCAACTCTTTTATACATAACAGTCAAGCTAAGCCACCCCCAGGCTCCAAACTGTCTTGAGTAACCAAACAATCCCTATTGGATGACCTGCTGCCATGTCTATTTCAATTCATTACCTCTTATACACTGTCATATTCTACTGTATTTTGTTTTAAACTTTGTTAGCAATGTGACAGTATGAATCAATACATACTTTTAATGTTTTATTTAATGTAATAATCAATTTTACTTAAAGTACTTTTCCACTTTTAATATAAAATGAATTTCTAAGGAACTTAGAAATGCATATATTATGGCATGGGTCTTAAAAGAAAAGTAACCAAGCCATAAAAATCATTCAAATCATGGAGGAATAAGATTATAATTATTTTTCATCTGGCATTTCATGGTTTCCAAGCTCAACATGGAAGGAATAATTCTGCCACGGCCTCCAATCTTTGAACTTAATAATTACCTAATAAATTGTTATAGTAGGGATTGACAAAATTAAAGTATGGTGGATTTACTTTGCTTTTTATTTGGTTTTTTTATTTAACAAGGGTGGGCTTGGATTCTTCAAGATCCCAAGCAGCTTAGAAGGAAAGTCAGTTTTTTTCTTAAAAACATTGTCTCAGACATGATAGCCAGGTTTGCACTAAGCTTAGAGATTAGTTTTTACCAGCTTTCTTTCCTTAGCAGACACATAAAAGTACTACGAATTTTAAAAAACTTGTAGTAATTAAATAATTTTGTTACAAATATTATTTCAAAATGAACCTTTTTATACTGTGTTTTACAGACTTCTGATGTTTATACTCGACATAGAAAAAATGAAAGAAGAATTATAGTTTGAAGATTTAATAAATGTGTCTGTAATAATATTGGCTCGTAATTAATTATAGGTCATGTAAAAAGTTGAAGTTATTATTACCACATTAATATTTTATTGTGTTGGAAAGTGTTGGAAGTCAAACCACTTGTTCTTTTTTTTTGTCCTTTTCCCAAAATCTTGCATTCCCTCCTTTTTTTCTTAATTTTTTTACTTTCATTGTGTTTTATGTTATAATACTTTGTAATAAACAGTTAAAAAAAAACCTTGACTCAGACATGGTAGTCAGGCTTTGAAATGAGCCTTTTTATACTCTGTTTTACGGGATACCTACTCTTATCTCTTGAAATTTCTTATTGTGTCAAAAACATCAATACAATATTACAATTTGCTTTGACTAAAGAATAATGTATTTTATGAATGTGAGGGTTTTTTTTACACATCTGACTTGGAAAAACTCTAATTTCTGCAGACAGTAATAAGTGGTATGAAAAACTATTATCACATATTCGTGACCTTGACATAACCACAGATAGTTTGGCTTAGATTTCCTTGAAAATGTGCACCCACGGGCCTACTGTCCCTGTTCTAATATTCTTTTTTTACTTACTCTTTTCATGTATCCAAATTATGTTTATACTTTTACCTGTTATCTTATGATTGACAAATAAATAAAATAAATAAAAATAAATGTTAGTTTGCTCTAACTTTCATAAAGTGATGTGCAGCAGTATATTCAGATTCTTTAGAGAATATACAGTATATAGAATTTCAGTAATTTTAACCATATAAAATAATGTTTAGTCTTACAAAATGGAAACATTTTTATCACATGGATGGTAAGGACAAAGTGAAAAACTATTTATCTCTTAGCAGTGCAAATAAAAATAATCATAAATCAAGAAAGTATAACATAATACAGACTCAAGGAGTGGGATCTTGGACATCTTCTAATCCAATCCAATGTATATCTTTGATTTGACAAGTGTTTTTGTGACTGCAAAAAAAAAAAAGTACTTGGTGTGTTATTTATTTATTTTGAAAGACTGTTAAATATATAAAGCCGGCCAAACAAAAACAAAACTGGAAACAAATCATGAAAAATGTAAGGTTCTCTCATTGTTTTATTCAATACATTGTTTAAAAAGTATTTTTAAAAATGGCATCACAGAATTGGAATTTTGCTTTATTTACCAGAATACATAATTCCAGAGGATCCATCAAAATCCAGTTTCCTGATCAGTTGACTTGCAGGAAAATACTGTATATGAACACATACTAGTCTGAAGAATCAATATATGTGTCCCAGGATAATGTTGCAGGATCCAGTCTTGGTCGGTCACTGGGACCAGAGGTTTAGTCATCTGAGCTTTCGGACTTAAGCTGGAACCCATCCTTAGGGAACTTCTCTGTCACACACTCCGCTAGAGAGAAGTTCCCTGAGGATGGGCTCCATCACAAGTCCAAAAACTCAGATGATCAAACGTCTGGTCCCAGTGAGCGACCCAGATTGGATCCTGCAACATCCTTGTCCAATTTGTCAAAATTCTATTTAGTGATGTCAACAGTTGTCATTCTTTTTGTTCCCAGGTTTAATAAAATATTCAAACAGGTTTCTAAATAGCTTCAACTTGGCAAGATACAAGCTGTGATCTCACTGAAAGCATTGTATTTAAATGAACTACTTCAAGTATAATTACCTGCAGACATAGAACCTATAGATAAACTAAGGTGTTGATATATATGCTCTGTTCTTGGTAGTTCCATCTGTTTCTTCTATTTTGTGCATTCTTAGTAGGAGAGGTTTAACTAGCTTCACCACAATAACATATGAAAAACCATTTTCATATCTTTCATTTTCACATATTAAAACAGCACATTTAGGGCCATGGGTACTTGTTGGTTTCAAACCCTCTCTGATAATTACAAAAAGAAATATATTTTGTGAGAACGTCTTATTTTTTAAGGAAGAATCCTTCCCCCCACTTCCCCAAATGTGGATTAAAGGAAACCCTATCCAATTATTTTCCTGCTAAATTTTAAAAACAGATGGCTTGCTATGGTTTGGTTCAAGTGAATGACGTTCTCTAGCACAATAGCAGCACCCGATCTTTGTTGTCAACAAATATTGAATTGTTAACAAAACCATGACTGGACAATGGTGATTATGCAAAACATTTTAATTATAAGGGACTCACTTACTGAAAGCATTTGAAGAACTCTTACAGCATCTGACCCCTCTTTGCATTAATATTCCACTGAAAATCTTAGATTTAACTAAAAACGAAACGACACAATCTAAATTAAATAATTGAACAATTACAAGTTCTAGTGCTGAGTTCTAGTTTAAAATGAAAAGTTTCTCCAAAATGTCCTATCACCTTTGTGCATGACAGAAACAGATAACTAATAATTAGGATTTATCTGTTTCCAATCTCCTAGAGGCAGAAACATTATTCTCATTTTCAGCAATCTCTTTTCATGCATCTAGATCTACTGCTTTTTACAGAAAAAAAAAGAATTCTCATATCTGTGTAGAACTAATAAAAATACAAGGCAGAATTCTAGATGCATAGATTACCCAGCATATCTGCATACCCACAATAGTCTAAAACTATTAAGAGTTAGGTTCTTTAAGCCCAACAAGAAGAGAGGAAACATTTTATCCCTGTTTCTTGATGCTGAGAGCATCTTGTGGATTTCACAAATTAGAGCAAAGTAAATATTCAAATTTAGGTTATTGTTTAATCCATGTTCTTTAAAAAAGTACCAACATAAATATTTACAAAAACTGCAGATAATGAGCAGATTTTTTTTTTAAGTTTCTCTCATATATGAAGGAATAGCTCTTCTGAGAAACTGCCTACAGGTAGTCCCTGACTTACAACCACAACTGAGCCTGAAATTTCTGTTGCTAAGTGAGATAGTTGTTAAGTATGTTTTGCCCCATTTCTTGCCACAGTTTCTTGCCACAGTTGTTAAGTGAATCACTGTAGTAGATAAGTTAGTATTATGGTTGTTAAGTGGCTTCCCTACTGACTTTGCTTGTCAGGAGATCACAAAGGTGACCCTGGGACACTGCAACTGTCGTAAATATGAATCAGTTGCTAACTGTCTGCATTTTGATCGTATGACCACAGGGCTGCTGAAACTATCATACGTGTGAAAACCAGTCATAGGTCACTTTTTTTCAGTGCTGTTGTATCTTCGAACGGTCAATAAATGAACTGTTGTAAGTCGAGAACTATCTGTTTTATGACAGGGAATCCATCTTCTAACACAGGGGTGTTAAAATGGATTTCTTTGAGGGCCGGATCAGCATTGTAGTTCTCCTCCGCAGACCGTGGGGGGAAGCAGAGGGGAGACAGGACAGATGCCTCCTGCAGCATCCTGCCAGCCAAAACGGGGTATGGGGAGCCACGCACGCCCCCCCACACCCTGTTTTCAATCTGGATGGCCTCCTGCATCACCCTGCTGGCCAAAACAGGATGTGGGAGAACCACGCACGCCCCTCGTGCCTCATTTTCGGCCTCCATGGCCTCCTGTAGTACTCTCCTAGCCAAAAACATGGCTCATTTTGGCTGGCAGAGGCACTGCAGGCTGTTCCTTTGATATTTCTAGGCCAGCCCCGTGGGCCAGATTTAAGCAGCCAGCGGGCCTTGAGTTTGACACCCCTGTTCTAACACATACTGTATCTGAAGAAGGCAAGAATTACTATGGACTTTCATCTATGACTTTCTTTGCCACCTTCAGCAGCTTAGGCCACTTCTGTTCTAGTCCCACCTGGATTGTCTTTGACTCCATCCTGTCCAGAATCTAAGCATTCTATTAGTAGCATATGTGGTCCTTACAGATGCATCTTGAAAGAATATGATTTTTGATGAAATATGAAATAGTAGGATGCTGTGCATCATTATGCTCTTCTTTTGGAAATTTCTGTCAGTCTTCATTAGGTAGGCAGAGTTTTGGAACTCTGCAACATAATATGGAACAATTTTCACATAACAAATGTTAAAATCAAAATTCACTTGCTTACTCATTCAGGCGTACTTATGTAACAAATTATTTTTTTCACAACCAATAGGAGGACACAACAGTCATGGTGTTAAGAAAGCCATCACATTTCAAATTAGAAAGTTTTTTTTAAAAAAGGCATCTAATTTTCTGGTACAAGATTTTAAAAATTTTCCTTGAAATTGATTGCTACTTACAGAGCTTCAAGCCAGGCATAATGGCATTTCAAATGGTTTGGTAAAAGATAATCACAAAATATATGGCATAAAACTATGGGAGCCCATTTTCTGGCTCCAGCAGAGGTATAGAATCATTTCACCCTGAATGAAATTAAAAGAGATTTGAATACCAGTTTTCATTTGTTCCAGAATAAATGCACAGAAGTTGGCATGATTCATAGTGTTCGGAGAATTTTGTATACTGAATTTCCAGGACAATTTCCATTATTTGCATCAGTTTATCTAATTTGCATAATGATACCACACAAGTGATATTAAATGAGACAAATGACATGATTTAAATATTTCACATAATGACATGATCCACCCACTTGATGTATTCTCTGATTTAGTGAACAGTTAAGAATGATGGAATTTTTTTTGCTTCAATTGATCTATTCAATCAAGGTTTTCAGAGCCTTTCCATGAATACCTTTCCCTGCTCTTTAGAGATGTATTCATAAGCCATCATGGCAAAACAGATGGATTTCTGACAGCTGAAGAACTGAAGAGGTAAGGATATAATTAGATAAAAGCTCCTTTGATTTCAGTTTGGTTCCTGGTAATGACTTGTCCATTTTGTTTTATTGGCAACAGGAGGAACTGATTTGCAAGTGTGGCCTTCTGAGTTCTTTCTCCTCTCACTGCTTCTCAGTCTAGTGAATAGACATGGGGTTTATAGTTATCCTTCATCCAAAATTGCAACTAGGGCCACTTTGTGTGTGTTATTTCAGTTTGTGTGTGTGTGAGTGTGTTTGTGATTGTCAAAGTCAGCTATGTGCTGAACTTTCTCTGTTGGGGATAGTATAACAATAGTCCTAGTCATCCTAGTAGAAAAGAAAAATAGGAGAATGAATCTGTGGATAATGAAATCAATACACTTTTAATAAACAAGTAATGCAATACATGGGATAGGTCTGAAAAAGAATGATCTGTATATCTAAATACAGCCATCCCCTTAACCAGTATCCACCATAGGGGCTGATATTTCTGAATACACATTTGTGCCAGCTCATTTGGACACACACGCACACACACAAACACTTTTGGGCTGGTTGTTATAATGGCCTCCGATTCAGGTACCAGATGTTACCATGCATAAAGTTTTGCTTTTGTGTTTTCAGAACTGTCACAATCATCTCTTTTTGGAATATAATTTTATGGACTATTTTCCGCTGAGATACTATCCAAGGATTACTTTTTTTTCTCCTGATGTGCTCATCACTATCATGGTCTCACACACACAAATACGAAAAATAGTAATCCATACATCTAATAGAACCTCAGTAATGCATTAATTAAATATGATACAGTGCAAAGGATAGTAAAAGTGTACCTTTCATAGATGAGCATATTATATACATGGTTCAATGAAATTCATTCACTGGTTTATGATTATAAATTCCTTCAGGCACTGTGTCAAATCCATCTAAAGTCCCTTAGTGATATATTTTAAATTTTGTAGATGTGTTAAAAATATTTCCCGTGTAGCTCCCTGTGGCTAGACATCCGAGAATCTCAGAAGCACATTGTTATTTCAGCTAAAGTTGGCAGTAATTTACACTCAATGAATTGGTTCCACATTTGCTTGTTTCAAATCATTTTTAAAAAAGAAACAAAACTTTCAGCTGAATGCATTCACCTTTGGACAAATTACACTTTTTAAAATAGATTTTCCTTCATGAACGAAGATTACCAATTACTTCATTACTAGTTTCTTTATACCAGAGTCCCCGATCCCTGGGGGGGCGGGGGGCAGCTCACTACTGGGCTGCAGTCTGATTGAAACTGGACTGAGGGAGAAAAGGGCAAGAGCATGCACATGAAGCTCCACTTGTGCAAGTGCCAGGCAAGTACGTGCAGACGCACAAAGCTCCACTTGTGTGAACAGAGGGTATCCTGCACTCATGAACAAAACTCCACTCGCACAAGTGGAAGGTACTTGCGCTTGGGCATTAAACTCAAATGGAGCTTTGTGCTCAAGTGCCCTCCAATCGCACATATTGATTGATTGGTGATATTTACAGTATATAGCCACCCATCTCACAAACATGACTCTGGGAAGTATAATATAAAACTGTATGGTTATACACGTAGTAAACATTTGTGCAATGTGATCATGATATTGAAGGGTTCTCTTTCTTTCTCCCCCCTTCTCTCTTCTTTTTTGACCACAAGAAATAAGTATAATGTTAAACCGTTAAAATTCCCTTTTTACAATCCTGTCATCCCTTAATTTGGGGTAGAATCAGGGCGACTGGATAGAGCTGAGCGTTTACTAGCCGGATACCCTTCCTGATGCCACACAGAGTTCACAGTAGATATTTTTTTTTCCTCTTTGTGTTCTAGGAGATAAACATCTGCCACTACCTAGGATTGAACTTTCAACCTTCCAAATGAGAGATGAATGTCTTCAATACTAGGCCACAATGGTGCTCACTATAGTGCAGAACCATTCAGATTTCCAAAGCATATATTTTCCAGGGTTTAGAAATAATTGAGCTTTTAAGCATTTGTTTTCAAGTATTTGGACATGTTTAGAGACAATTTACATGAAGCTAGGTATCTTTGAACTGCAATATGTATGACCTATTTCATATGTGTTGCTCTGTTTTACCATTAATATGCTTAATTATGATTGTTAGTTTGGTCTGTAACTATAAAAGTGCACTTAATCTTGAAAATCAGCTCACGCAAGAAATAAACCTTTGAAATCTATATTAAAAATAGCCACAATTGTAAGATGTATACAAAACCATGGGGGAAAGAGTGTCTATTATTGTTGTTTAAATTGATACATATTTTATTCTTCACTTTTGTTTGTTCTACTTTTATTGCTTGCTCAATTTACACAGATTGCTCTGGAAGCAATCACTGCATCTGACAACATGATGGGAAAAACAGAATCCCGAACAATGTATTGAAAAATCTTCTCATTTTCTAGTACAAATCTATAATTTAAGGGGCGCTTTCCAGTGTGAACAATCAAAATATGCATTCCATGGAGCAGTACACATATACAGAACTATTCTGTTAAAATGAAATTGTATCATTCAGGGTTTTTTTCCCTGTTAAAAAGTCACTTATAGGGGAGAAGGGCAAAACAAACAAACAAATGGTACTATCTTACCCAAGGAGAAATCATAGGTTTCTTGGCTATATAGCAAATACTTGCTACTTGTTCTTGAATAAAATTGCTGCTCGAACCCCATAATTTAGTGATTTGGGGGGTACTCTCTTGAACCCTCGCTATCTTCTTTGATAAGCGTCATTGGTTCTAGTTGTTCTGGCTAGCTATAAATTTGTGGTGGCAAAGCCATGTAGAACATGGTACAATACTCTACATTACCCTTTGCGGTTATAAACTATATGTATGTACTACATCTCTTACTAGTCAGAAGGCAGGCTGGTTCTCATTTACATAGGAGATCACTAGGGAAAGCTGCAGGTAAAATGTCAAGTAGGACCTGTTTTTTTATTATTTCTTTTTGTCACAACAGTATACATAAACAATTGTCATAGATAAAACAACATATCTTGAAGAAAAAATATATATATATAAGCAAAAAAATATGCATCAACTGTTCTGTTTCCCTCCCCCAATACTCCCAATAAAGAGTCAGTCAAAGGCCTCCTCTTCTACTTTATTTACATAGATAAATGTCCTGGCCACGTCTACCCATGGGCCTGCCAAGTTTCTGGAGATAACGAGGAAATTATAGATAAGGCCAGAATTACTCACGAATATATTCTTCCCTCCATTGATACAGTTTGCCCGCGCAAATTCATTGCTTTGTCCAAGACAAAAAACCAGGAAGTCCCGCCTCCTATTTATAGTCTCTGCAGATGTCACTGCATGACCATCATTCCTTGGCTTTATCCCAACACCGCTTCTGCTGCGCGCGCCGGTCACATCTGCGCAGTCTTGCATCACTCCAAAACTGTTCTTGGGGCGTTGCCAAATCAGAAGAAGACTCCAGAGAATCAGGCCTTGCCGGCCCCTCCTCCTCCCTTTGAGTGGGTGCCAGGGAGGGAGAGGGCCTAAGAGAAGCAGGGCTTGCCAGGTCTTCTCCCTCACTTTCTGAATCATCCGAGTCCAGGAGTCCGGGTCTAGGAACCTGGGTCACAGCACTAACTATATTAATTTGATATAATGAAGGGAACAATAGGACAGGAATGGTAGGCACTTTTGTGCTCTTATGCACGCCCCTTATAGTCCTCATAGGAATGGGGTGAGGTCAATAGTAGACAGTTTTTGGTTGAAGATTTTGGGATTTTGAGTAGAGACTATGGAGTCAGGTAATGAGTTCCAAGCATTAACAACTCTGTTACAGAAGTCATATTTTCTGCAATCAAGTTTGAAACGGTTGACATTTAGCTTGAATCTATTTTTTGCTCTTGTAATATTGCGATTGAAGCTGAAGTAGTCTTTAACAGGAAGGATATTGCAATAGATGATTTTGTGTGTTAAACACAGGTCATGTCAAAGTCGACGGAGTTGTAAGTTTTCTAATCCCAGGATTTCAAGTCTGTTGGTATAAGGTATTTTGTTGTTTTTGGAGGAGTGAAGAACTCTTCTAGTGAAATATTTCTGTTCACCCAATCTGCATACTTTGACAAAAAAACAAGGTGGGTTCTACACAGGGTTTGTTTGGGGGAGAGAGGTTTGTATAGTGTGTTGGTTGTACCTCCACTTCTGTGAAAAATCTTCCCCAGCTTTATAGTGCTCTTCCTGCTGACCTCCAGGAAAGTGATTAAGACCAAGCTCCTTAGTACATTTTTCAGTCTACAACACTGCTTGGAAAAAGCACCCTGAAGAATTATTCTTATTGTATTTATGGACTTTCATATTTTTGATATTTCAGTTGTTTGCTTTTCATTTTAACTGGAGTAGTTTTTCTGGTCTACAAGTATGAAAACAAACAAACAGTTTTTTTTAAAAGCAAAATAATAATCCCCCAAAAGGAATGGCAAATCATTTCTGAGTTTTTTCCAATAAAATAATATGGTAATGTCCATAAAGCTACCAATTGTTGAGACTGACCTAAAAGAGACTTTCTTTTTATCCCCCCCAAGAACAGACAAATAATAGAATAAAAGAGCAGGCAGTTTAGGACACAGAGGCAATAACGTCCCAACAATCTTAGCTACATCAAGATTGCTTTGTTAGGAAGAATGCTTCAATTTTCCCTCCTCAGCTATCTTGATGCAACTAAAATCTCCGAAGGAAAGATTTATTCTGTTTGTGTATGTGTAAGAAAGAGCCTAGGTATATATTGCAATGAAATTTGGCAGACTTTTTTAGCCAGATGTCTCAGTTCAATCATTTTTTCTGATATTTATGTGTGACAGCGGGTGGACTATAATGATGTGATGACACATGTATAATGGTTACATAATCACAATTACATAATGATATCATTGGGAAGGAACACACATTTCTAAATGATAATCGCTAGTGGATCTTGCAGTACCTGGACAGGGCAGAAGAGAAGCAGAAGAGAAGAAAGAACTGGGGGGAAAAATCATGAAATATATATAACCCCCCTCCACTGCAAATAGAAGTAGAATGACTGTGGCAAAAGGAAGCAAAGGTAATACCAATAATAATAGGTGCCTTAGGGGCAGTCTCAAACATCTGCGACACTACTTGAACATCATCAGCATTGACAAAATCACCATCAATAATTGCAAAAGACAGCTTTACTCAGAACTGCTTACATCCTGCCACAATAGCTTTAGCACCATGAAATAACAATATCTGCCTATCTCGCATCCTTGGGAAAGACTCAATAGGTGTATAAAAGTGCTAAATCCAGTCTTAAGTGCTGGCTAATTGTGTGACCAACTGTAATATTTTTATTCTGTCTTGTATATAACCCAAGGCAGCAAACTTACCTACTATCCCACTTGCCTACTTTCCTCACCTCAACAACCCTGGAAGTAGGGTTGGACGGAAAGAGAGTGAGTGGCCCAAAGGCACTCAGACAGCTTTCATGCCTAAGGCAGGCCTAGAACTAGAACTCACAGTCTACTGGTTTCTAGGCACTTTAATCTTGCTTTTTCTGTCCACTTCCTGGACTTAACTCCTATTCTGCAATCC
Source organism: Ahaetulla prasina (assembly GCF_028640845.1). Classification (NCBI taxonomy): domain Eukaryota; kingdom Metazoa; phylum Chordata; class Lepidosauria; order Squamata; family Colubridae; genus Ahaetulla; species Ahaetulla prasina. The sequence goes on from NC_080539.1 coordinate 136,299,121, forward strand.
TGCTTTAGCTATGAAGGACCTAAAGGTAAAGGTAAAGGTAATGTTGTGTCTTGCCCGCTCTCACCACAGCCGGGGTCTGCTTATCTGCTTCCGAACGCTGAAGAATGTCCTCCCGGCCCCAGCCCTGGCTCCATGCCCAGACAGGCTGAGGAGGGGGCATCTCCCGGCCCCAGCCCTGGCTCCATGCCCAAGCAGGCTGCAGAGGAGGGAGCACCCCCCGGCCCCAGCCCTGGCTCCATGCCCAGGCAAACGGAGCAGCTAGACCCCTCTCCCTCCTCCACAGCATGTGAGCCTGAGGAAAGTTTATTTCCAACAGCTGCTGATTGGAGTGACCCTCGCATCAGAAGACTGGATAGGCAGAGGCAACAGAAGGAAGGGAGGGGCAGGCCTTAATGAGTGCTGAGTCATGGAGCCACACCCCATGGCCTATATAAAGGATCTGCTTTCTGGCAGTCTCTGAGTCAGGCAAAGTCGAACTTATCTTGCTGAAGTCACTTTCTGGTCTCCTGCCTGCTTTGAGGACTTTGCTAGGACTTTGGGCAGAGCTGCAGAGGCAAGCCTGATTCGGATTTCCCTGACCCGGCCGTCAGCGGAGGAGTGGGACACGACAGGTAAAGGTTCCCCTTGCAAATATGTGCTAGTTGTTCCTGACTCTAGGGGGCGGTGCATATCTCTGTTTCAAAGCCGAAGAGTCAATGCTGTCCGAAGATGTCTCCGTGGTCAGGTGGCCAGCATGATTCAGTGCCAAAGGCGCATGGAACGTTGTTACCATCCCACTAAAGGTGGTCCCTATTTTTCTACTTGCATTTTTTACATGCTTTCGAACTGCTAGGTTGGCAGAAGCTGGGACAAGTAATCCTTCAAAATGGGTTGTTCAATTGGTTAACCAGGGCAAAGCCTAGACATTAGCTAGTCAATCCCCATTTAACACAAGAAATTGAAAGTCTGTTTGAAAGGACTAGAGCCTCATGCTTTGGTAAACTATGTGGCAGGGGGAAGGCAGCCCTTCCAAAAGCAACTGCTGTTGTGGAAGACCTAGTACCTCACTCACATGTCCACTCCATGGTAGAATGCAATTTGGTATGGATGCAGATAGTACATACAACCACTGTGACAGGCTCTCCTACCTCTTCGAACGATCAGAGTTGAATGAATGTTGAGATTTGACAGCAGCTGCCAGTGATTTCTCAAGCTCCAACACTTCAACAATGCATATCCAGCAATTGCAACTTAGTCCTGCAAATATGCAGCATTGCTAGATGGGAACCAACAGGTCAGGAAGCATTGGGTGAAAATTATGTGTTACTCAAGGTTCCACAGGTGACCCCATCTCTTACATAACAAATCCACCTTTCTTGTATTCTGGCTCTAAGAACACGCGTGCTCTATTTGCATCTTGGCTGAACAACTTCACAGTGACTGCAGTTAAGAGAAACAAACACTTTCCTGTCACCATGTGATTGTTAGGTTAGTAAATCAACATATCCTTTGCTGAGGGGAAATGTATAAAATTCTCAATCTTTAGAAGCCTTATCCTGGCATTCATTCTATATAATTAGGGTACTTTCCCCACAATTAGTGGTTTATAGCCAGGGAAAACTCTCCAGCCACTGCTATAACAGTGTTACGAGGAGTAGCTGTACAGAGAGCGTCACAACACCTCCTCATTCCAGATGTGTTTTAAGTGCACGCTGTGAGGAGAGCAAAATTTATGCTGCCATTATCTCTGTTGAGCTCTGAGCCAAGAGGAAAGCATAATAAAGCATCTATGTGGATAAGCTTATAGTCTTAACCCACCAATTTTATCTGATTGCCTGTCAAATGCTAACATTAAAATGGACAACAGTTATTTTGACTTTTGCCTAATGAAGAATCTCAGTGACACAAATTTAAGGGGTAGGAAGAGCTGCCAGGTACCTGTGAACGTGCTCAGGTGTATGTGTTCAAATGCATATTGACACACATCTGTTGAGGGCTGAAATATTTGCTCAGTTTGGTCCTAAAAGGTAATGACATTGTCTCTGCTTCAGCAATCTAGCCTGAACAGAGATAATAGTCAGACCTTGATTTTTATTGCAGTGTATAATATTTCAGTATCTCCAGGAAATGCAATTTTAGTGACAAACTCCTATTCTTTTGGAAAATAACTGTTTAAAAATAAATATGCAGAAACTGACAGTTTTTATTTAGAAAATGTCTCATGTATCAAATATTTAGACACATTATTTACAACAAAGCAAAATCTTCAGCCCACTGCTGCTTAATTTTTTGTTCATAATTATCCATGTTTTTAAAATGTGGGGTCTTTTAAAAGCTAAAGAGGAAAACAAACATACGTAGTGGGGAAATATGTAACCAGCTTGCACTAATCAGTTTTAAAATTAAGGTGTTTAGCCAATCGCAAAAGGTAGATAGTCCATTTTTTCTTGGGATGATAATTATAGATTTACTATATCCTTCTTATCTATGACAGAGTGTGCTTATGAAGTTGAAGATCCAGGACTAAAATTCTATAACTATCTTTCAAGCAAGGTTTTAAAAAAAATTACACCATTACCTTCAAGAGTTATAAGCCTATGACATGGCCATTAGAGTACTTACCAAAGACAAATCAAAGAATTAGATCATGCCTATAATAGATAACTCTATACATATTTCCGGAGAGTAAATGAGTAAAAATAGCCATTAAAAATCTATTGATTTTAGTCTTGAACCTGTCATGTTGAAAGACAAAATACTTCTTCGGCACTATCTTTATTTCCAATATCTTTGGGCTCCACTGATCCCAGAAACATTATTTAGCAACAACAATGGTAGTGATGGTAAGTGGCAATAGCTCATATTTTGATGTCCACTGTTCCCAATCTCTGCATTCCTGAAAGTAAACAATACAAATAAGAGGGAGCAATTCTGACAACCTAGAAATAGTGAAGTTGCTGCCCAGCTTGACACTTGGTTTTCCTCAGAAGAAGAACACAAGGAAGATTCAGGTATATCAGGGGCACAGGAATCAAGCCCTTATTAGCTATGAAAGGGAAATTCATTTGTAATGCTCTGCTACCTATGAATGAGGCTGAGGATTCAAACCTGAGATTATAGCTAAAGTAGGACAAGGGCCTCATTTTGACATGTCAGAAGAACACCTCCTACATAGAATAGCTGATACACAATCTGTGTTGAGAGGCCTGATTAGATGGAATTCCTCTTGTTCTGTAGACGAAGTCTTCCCATGATCCTGTTGATACAAAAGGAGAATTTATTGTTCCATCAGGGCTCCTTGGGAAGGCTTATTTAGTCCATAAGTATTTTTCTGATCAGTGTTGGGGCCCAAAACCCAGGAGACTGTGCATTCTAGGTTTCCCTTAGCCATGAAAGCCATCTTGATGACTTTGGGCCAATCCCTCTCTATCTCAGCTCAATCCACCTCACTGGGTTGTGGTCGTAGGGAAAAATAGGAGGCAGGAGTATTAAGTGTGTTTGTTGCCTTGAGTAGATGTAAAATAAGTTGGGGAATAATAATAACATCAAAAAGTAGATACAATTGTCTATCCCAGGTCCTTGGGAAAACTTGATAAATGGATAAAAATATCAAATTAACATCTGGCTGACCAATAATAATTATAATAATTTTCCTTGCTGAACAAAGCAACAATCAACCTCCCCATAGAGACTGGGTATCACTTTCTACTGATCATAACACTGAGAGTAAGTATTCAGAAGAAGGCAATGAGAAGAATAAGACAAGAATGGAAAACTAGAAACATAAACCCCAAAGAACTCTTTCTAACCGTCCTCCTACTCAGTATGTGCTAAAACTCAAAAACGTAGTCAAGGAAACTATCCTAAAGCCAATAAGTAATTAGTTTAACTAGGCTGACCATATTCCTTTAATCTGGAATTACGTGAGTCTGACTGTTGCCAGACAATCTCATTGTTGTATATTCTTTATTTTTCCCTGTTCCCCCAATCACCACCTGTTTATATCAGTAGATTTGGCTTTGTTAATTTTAAAAGACAGTTTCTCACTTAAAACCTTTTCTGTATTATGTAACTACTGCTTATGTTTTAGGATAGGCATAAGCTTTGTCAGGTTTTGTATTTCTGTTTTTTGAGTAGGCAGATTCAACACGTTCCTTTTTTTTTTTTTCCTAGTCATAAGTTAAAAGAAATCCTAAGTAGAATTAAGAATCTTCTACTGGATAGAATAGAAAATTCAACTGGTTCTTATTACAGTGGTACCCTGATACTCGGCTGCTTCAAAACTCGATGAATTTGATACTTGATGCATTTTGACATGAAAATGGCCCAATACTCAGTCTTTGATTAGTACTCAACACTCTGCTATAGGAAGAAGGGGATGGCTGTGGGAAATGGATAGGAAGCCAGCCATGCTGGGAAGGTTGTTACAAAATGAGGGGGATGGCCACAGAGGGCAGACAGAAAGTCGGCCATGCAGGGAAGGTTGCTGACATAGGAAAAGAGGCAGACAGAGAGTTCTTCCCAGCCAAAACGAAGGGTTATATAGAAAGTCCAATAGTTTGTTTGAGATTCATCACCCATCATACCTTCCAGAACCAATTAACACTGAGTATCAAGGTACCACTGTACTTCCTATGGGAAACAGACAATGGATAAGAGAATCAGAGGCTACCATAGTAAAGAAGTGAGCACCTAATGGACAAGGCTTCTGATGAGAACTGAAAGCTTAGAATTTAGAACCTAGCTAAATGAAAACTATAGAGCTTTTATTTGTATCTGAGTGGGGAATAAAAAAGACTGAATAATTTAAAATTATTCTGAAGTCTGATGCTGTGTTGAGATAATTTTGGTTGAGGCATTTTGGCTAAAACATGCCATAATTGACCAACAGTGGCTTTACTGTTAAACAGAATATTTTATGTCGTAGAAGGATGACCGACGACAGTTATTTAATTTGCATTTTCTGAATCTCAGTAAAAAAAAAGTTTTGATTAATTAAAGCTATGATGGGCGGTGGAAGTCAATATTTGTGATGACTATGACAGGAAGAAAATTGTGACTTGTAATATAATAGGTGGCAAAAAGTATGGATTAATAAATGAAATTAATAAAAGAAAAATAGATACACTCTATGACAGAAAAGGGAAGACTATAATAAATCTGAATGAAGATGGTCAGAAAATTCAGAATTAGAGGATACATACAGAAAAATGAAGATATATGTTTAATAATGAATGAAAGAGGTAAAGTATATTTCAGAAAATATGGTATCATCTTGTTGCTGATACATATAAATGTAAAAATCCATAGGTTGGTCATAGCTGCATTTATCCCACACTAGTAATAGAAGAACCAAAAATAATTGAGGAGAAAAATTAGGCAATATTTGGTATGAATTTCCTTTCAGGTAGATATAGAAATCAATTAGGTGACAGAGCAGGGTGGATTAGAACAAAACAAAAGAGGTGTCAGATCTGGAAGCCATCTTTTATGTTTGGCCCTTCAGGCCTGCCACATCTTCTTCTGTGGGAAAATGGGAGGGGGAATTGCATAGAGTGTAGATGTTATGTAGTCAAAATAACATTCCTTTCTCAGAGAGTCAAGGACGCACTGCCCTGGCACCTGGAGTCGAATGACTGGGAGGTATCTTCAGTTTGGATGGTGGATGATTGGAACATGTGATGGACATGAGGGTGATGGGCAGGGACTTGAACTTTCACTTGGGTGGGGAAAACCTGGAAACTTTCAGATTCAGGTTTTCCTAGTTGTGCCAATATGACATCTCTAATCAAAAGTAACTTTGAGGAAATCCAAGCCTTGGAGTTTTCTTTTGTTGGGGGTGTTACTTGGAATCCTGACAAGAAGTGATAGCAGGACTCAACAATGAACAAGAATGATTTATTTATTATTTATTTATTATTCATACTTTTATACCGCCCTATCTCCCTAGGGACTCAGGGCGATTTACAGCCATATAAAAAAACATATATATATATACAGGGTAAAACATTAATTTAAAAAACTTATTACATAGGCCGAATATTTCAAATAGAGATATAAATAATAAAACCCATTTAAAACCAAATTTAAAATTTAAACATTTAAAAATTTAAAATTCTGTGCAGATAAATAGATGTGTCTTAAGCTCGCGGCGGAAGGTTCGAAGGTCAGGAAGTTGGCGAAGACCTGGGGGAAGCTCGTTCCAGAGAGTGGGGGCCCCCACCCAGGGGCCCCTGGGAGTCACCAGTCGGCACTGCCTGGCCGACGGCACCCTGAAGAGTCCCTCTCTGTGAGAGCGCACGGGTCGGTGGGAGGCATTCGGTGGCAGCAGACGGTCCCATAAGTAGCCCGGCCCTATGCCATGGAGCGCTTTGAAGATCCTTACCAAAACCTTGAAGCGCACCCGGAAGGCCACAGGCAGCCAGTGCAGTCTGCGCAGGAGAGGTGTTATGTGGGAGCCACGAGGGGCTCCCTCTATCACCCGCGCAGCCGCATTCTGAACTACCTGGAGTCTCCAGGTGCTCCTCAAGGGGAGCCCCATGTAGAGAGCATTGCAGTAATCCAGACGAGATGTCACGAGAGCATGAGTGACCATGCATAGGGCATCCCGGTCCAGAAAGGGGCGCAACTGGCGAACCAGGCGAACCTGGTGAAAAGCTCTCCTGGAGACGGCCGTCAAATGGTCTTCGAAAGACAGCCGTCCATCCAGGAGGACGCCCAAGTTGTGCACCCTCTCCATTGGGGCCAATGACTCGCCCCCAACAGTCAGCCGCGGCTGCAGCTGACTGTACCGGGATGCCGGCATCCACAGCCACTCCGTCTTGGAGGGATTGAGCTTGAGCCTGTTTCTCCCCATCCAGACCCGTACGGCTTCCAGACACCGGGACAACACCTCGATAGCTTCATTGGGGTGGTCCGGTGTGGAAAAGTACATCTGAGTGTCGTCAGCGTACAGCTGGTACCTCACACCGAAACCACTGATGATCTCACCCAGCGGCTTCATATAGATGTTGAACAAGAAGGGCAAGAGAATCGACCCCTGAGGCACCCCACAAGTAAGGCGTCTCGGGGCCGACCTCTGCTCCCCCGTCAACACCGTCTGCGACCGATCGGAGAGATAGATGAACGGTGCCTCCCACTCCCAATCCCTCCAACCGGTGCAGCAGGATACCATGGTCGATGGTATCAAAAGCCGCTGAGAGGCTAATAGGACCAAGGCAGAGGAATAACCCCTATCCCTGGCCCTCCAGAGATCATCCACCAACGCGACCAAAGCCGTCTCAGTGCTGTAACCGGGCCGAAAACTGGACTGGAACAGGTCTAGATAGATGGTTTCCTCCAGGTACTGGGGTAGCTGACATGCCCCCACACTCTCTACAACCTTCGCCGTGAAGTGAAGGTTGGAGACCGGATGATAATTACCTAAAACAGCTGGGTCCAGGGAAGGCTTCTTAAGGAGAGGCCTCACCACCGCCTCTTTCAAGGCGGCTGGAAAGACCCCCTCCAACAAAGAAGCATTCGTAATCCCCTGGAGCCAGCCTCGTGTCACCTCCTGTGCGGCCAGCACCAACCAGGAGGGACATGGGTCCATGATGACCATTTCATGAATATATCTCTTCCAAAAGGGCTACTTTTTTAAACATATAAAAATGAAGATAAACCTAAGTGCAGGATTGCGTATTATGAAAGATTGTGAGAATTAATGAAGCATAGGAGATGAGAGATTCTGTTGGTGAGACGAGCCATTTTTTGGTAGTGTCAGAAGTGGATCTTTGGAAGAAAGGAACATAAAAGAAAAGGAAGAAGTCAAAGAATGCAGAGTGGAATTAAATTATTTATTTTTTTATTGTATGGAGCAGCATACATGGACTAATTAAATTAACATTTCAACTAGATTAATAGAGCCCAATAAAATATAAATGTCAAAAAGATCTATATTCAAATACCAATGTGTAGGCCATCTAACCATTGAAGCTCAGCATTGTTTATATTTTAAAAAATCAGATAAATGACCAGTATATGCCCTCAACTTACAGCTGGTCACAATGTGATCTACAGTTTGACATGGGACCCCACAGTCACACTGAGGGGAGGATACTATGCCCCATTTATACTGAGAATTCTGGCAGATACCATGTGAGGTGACAATCCTATTCAGGATTGTCCGTTGCTGATGTGGTCGTTCAAAGCCTGGCACCATTTTTGTGGGGTCCTTTATATGTTGAATTAGAATGATTGCAGGAAGAGAAAGTATGAATTCTGAATGAAAAAAAAAGTACAGTGTACGAAACTTAATCTCCCAATAGAATGAATGGAAAATGGACCTAAGGAAATAAGATATGGAAGCTACTTGGAGCTGTGTGGAAAAAATGCTACATGGTGTCAGAGAATTGTGTAGAGTTAACACTAATGAGAAATATGAAAAAGGCTGTTTGATAGAATAATGAAGCAGCTGGGATGAGGGAAAATCTATATAAGAGAATGATTGCTACAAAAAAAGAAAGAGAGAGAGAGACGAAAAAGATATTCTATAGCAGCCTCAAAGAATATAGTAAAAAAAAAAAAAGAGAGCAAATAATGGTTAAGATTGATACAGATGGAAAAAATGAAGAATGATTCTGATGTACATATAAAATTACTTTGGAAATAGTGAAAAAAGCCCCTAGCAGTGAATTTGAGAATAAAAATGATCAAATAATTAGGGTGAAACTGAAATGGGAGCTACTGAAAGGAATATTCTACAAATTAATAAGGGATATATAGTGATATATAAGGGATATGTATATGAGTGAGATCTCATCGAAATGTCGTCTCAATCTTATACGGGAAAAGACCCGAATATGCCAAGACCTACATATGTGTGTGTGTGTGTGTGTGTGTGTAAAGGTTCCCCTTGCACATACGTGCTAGTCATTGTCGACTTTAGGGGGCGGTGCTCAACTCCGTTTCAAAGCCAAAGAGCCAGCACTGTTCGAAGACATCTCCGTGGTCATGTGGCCGGCATGATTCAACACCAAAGGCACACGGAACGCTGTTACCTTCCCACCAAAGGTGGTCCCTATTTTTTCTACTTGCATTTTTAAATGCTTTCGAAACTGCTAGGTTGGCAGAAGCTGGGACAAGTAAGAGGAGCTCACCTTGTTATATGGCAGCACTAAGGATTCGAACCGCTGAGCTGCCGACTTTTTGATCAACAAGCTCAACGTCCTAGCCCCTGAGCCACTGTACATATACATACATACATACATACATACATACATATATATATGTCTTTGGTTGTTCGGGTTTTCTCCCGTGTAAAATTGGAAGTGTCTTGGCGACGTTTCAACGAAGTCTCATTCATCATCTTCAGGCTTCAGCTTCGTGCTTCTGGGAGCAATGTGTGATCGCAGCTGTTTCTTCCTTTTAACTGCTAGTGGGAGTTTGAACTGATTGGGTGGGAGCTTGACTGTGCTCTGATTGGCTGGGGTTTTTTTTGTGCTCTGACTGGCTGGGGGTGTGTCCTGTTTGGGTGGGGGCTTGGTTGTGCTCAGATTAGTCTGAGTTGCAGGGGGATTTGAGCTGGTGAGCTGCATTGCTGTTGTTTGGCTTCGTGGTCGTGGTCATGCAACCGAACAACCAAAGACCTACATACAAACACCCGTGAAAATCTCAGAATATATATATATATATATATATATATATATATATATATATATATATATATATATATATATATATATATATATGTATTTGGTTATACACACTTTTATACACACACACACACACACACATATTAATGGATACTAATGTTTAAAACATTTATTTCTTTCAAAATCAATGTCATTAATTAACCAAATTAATCTCCAAAACTGAACACTACCACAAGAGAATAATTATGGAAGCCATGGAAATAGAGAAACACCCCCATAACATGAATAAATGTGACGATACCTGCCACTTACCAAACATCTGGAAACTAGCCCTAGTCAAGAAACGAATCAGCTACAAAAATTGACACCAACACATGACAGGACCTTGAACTCGAAACCAGACCAGGGCCCAAAATGCTACTCCCCACACAAACATCAACACATAACAGGACCTCGAACTCAGAACCAGACCAGGGCCCAAAATGCTACTTCCTACACAAACATCAACCCCATTATAAAAACTCACATCTTAACATTTCTCAGTCCGTATTCTCATCTTTAGCAAATATCCACTTGAATGTTAATCTCTGAAATATAATCTTCATTTGTCTATTTTCCCAAGAAAGCATAGAATCAAGTATAGAATAGTAGAATGTTATATTTGCAGGCATAATAAACTAAGAGGAGAAATATTAAATATAAAAGTCATTTTATATTTAAAATATAAAAATCATTTGCTTACGGAGTGGCTGCACAACTTGCTTGGAGTATATGTGAAGAGCACAATTGGAGGAATGTGATTATTAGACCCCTATACAAAGGGAATAATAGCAAGAATAAATGCAAAAAACCACATTTAGTTTTTTCAGTCTGTCTGGGAAATCTGGCAAGAAGGGTGCAGGAACGAAATTTGAGACATACAGTGAACTTTACTGCTACTACAATACTGCTGTCCAGCAAGTGTTTGAAAAAGGTTTCAATGTGAGAAAAAGGTGTACTCTACATTTATTAACTAATATAAACCGAAAAGCTTTGAATTATAATGTTTTACAGGTAGTCCTGGATTTATTATAACAATTGAACCCAACATTTCTATTGCTAAACAAGACAGTCGTTAAGTGACTTTTGCTCCATTTTATGACATTTCTTACCAGAATTGTTAAGTGAATCATTACAGTTATTAAGTTAATAACATGGTTGTTAAGTCAATCTGGCTTCCCCATTGACTTTGTCATAAGGTCCCAAAATCTGATGATATGACCCTGGGACACTGCAACTGTCATAACATGTTCCAGTTGCCAAGTTGTTGTGGCCCACCAGCGGCCAGCGGAGCTGGCAGTAGATTTGGAGGAGGAGGTTGGGGAGGAATATGAGCCAGTCCTGGAGTCTGGGGAAGGCTCTGATAAGGCTGGGGAAGGCTCTGTGTCGGAGGCAGAGATGGACCATGGCCAGATGCCAGTTATCATCTGCCTTCAGAGTCAGACATCAGTGAGGCAGACCAACAGATGGAGTCTGTTCCCAGTGAGTGCATGTGCAGAGTTGCCAGATGAAGGGAACAGCTAAAAAACAAGGGTCGACTTGGGAGTAAGGTCACAAGTGGACAATGAATGTCCCCTCCCAGAGGAAATAAAAGAGGAGCGAAAGAGGAGGGGAGTTTGCAGAAGACAATTAGTTTCGCCTAATTGGTTTGTGACTCTCTGAGACTGTTTGGCAAGTTTTGAAGATATCGGCTTGGCAGCTCTGCAAGCCAGATAAGGTCTGTGACTGTAAATTCTCCCTTGAAAGACTTTGCTGAAAGGTGAATGAGCGGAATTCACTGTTTGTTTAATAAAATGGGTTTTGTTGGGACCAGGATTCGGCTTCATGCTTTTTGGGGTAGTTTAGGTCAAAACACAAGTGTCTGAATTTTGATCATGTAATCATGGGGATGTTACTATGGTCCTAAGTGTGAAAAACTGGCATAAGTCACTTTTCTCAGTGTTGTTGTAACTTCAAATGGTCACTAAATGAATGATTGTAAGTTGAAGACAACCTGTACACAAATGTGGAGTTGTAGATTGGTTGCTGAAAGCAATAACAATGGAAAAAGAATATGTTAGAATGAATACAATATTTGGTGAACTGTGTAGTCAGCAAGACAAGGATGTTTTCTTGGTTACTTAATGTGTACAGGTAGTCCTTGACTTACAACAGTTTGATTAGTGACTGTTCAAAGTTACAACAGCACTAAAAAAAGTGAATTATGACCATATTTCACAGTTATGAACATTGCAGCATCCCCATGATCATGTGGTCAAAATTAGATGCTTGGCAACTGGTTCATATTTATGACTGTTGCTGTGTCCCAAGATCATGTGATCCTCTTTTGCGACCTTCTGACAAGCACTTATCAACTGCAGCAATTCACTTAATAACTGAATCAAGAAAATTTGCCATCTGGGAGTGATGCGTGGACTCCGGAGCCTCCAGAGGCAGACAGCAGAGAGGCAGAGGAACAGGAGGAGCCTGTTCCTCTGTCATGTGAAGAGCTGCCAGAAGGCAAAGGCAGCTAAAGCAAAAAGGACCACTTGGGGGTAAGGCCAAGAGATGGTTGGCCCCTCCCATAAAAAAACCAACAGCTTTGGGTTCTTTGTAGAAAGCAACATTGCTACAATTGTTTCTTGTTGGCATTTCCTGTGTCTGAACTTTGTGAGGTTCTTGCCAAGCAAAGCCTTTGGCAGGGTGCCAAGAAAGACAAAGGTTTGTGATAAGGCTGAAGGACTTTTTCTGAAGGACTTTGTTTTGGACTTAATTTGGACTAAGCTGAGAATGAAGTAATTCTCAGCTGTTCTAATGAAATATGTTTGTTTAGGACTGATTGTGTCTGGTAATAACTACTTGGGCCTAGGTCACAACAGGTATGAGTGGCCTTTAAACATCTCAAGTAGAAACTCCTTTGAATTCACACACACAAAGATAAAACAGAAAGGAGCACATCCTGACTTGCAAGGTTCTGTTACAACAGCCACTCTTAGTAAAATTAGTTTGGGGCACAGCTAGCATCTGTTTCTAGGTCTACCTTGTGGGTCTGACAACTGTCCAAGGCAGTTAATCATATCAAAGTACTGGGCTGCTCACCGATTTATCTGTGGTGCTAAAGCCCCCGTGGAAGTGCTCTCAGTGTAATTGAATTAAAGACCTAAGCCAAAAATGCTCCTCTTTTTCATGTGTCATGAGAAGTGGTATCATCACCTACCACATCAATCAGCAACTGTTTTTTTATTGGGTGACAAATATATTGTGTGCTCATGAGATAAAATGTTCTCATTTATCATCATACCTCTATTGATTCTTCACATGATAGTGTGTGACTTAATTTTCATTGAAGAATTGGGGAGGGTTTTTTCCCCCTAGGGTTACAATACTACCAAACTCTAGGTCTAGAATAGGGGTCTCCAACCTTGGCAACTTTAAGACTTGTGGACTTCAAATCCCAGAATTCCTCAGCCAGCTTTCTGGAAGTTGAAGTCCACAAGTCTTAAAGTGGAGGTTTAAGATTGGAGACCCCTGGTCCAGACTACTCTTTGCCTTGTTTCTCATTTTATGATTCTATTTAAATGTCTGACTTAACTACCCTCTTCGCTGTTGTTTTTAAGTGTATAAAAATAACATAAAAGGTAGGATTTTCTGTAGAGTGAATTTTGCCACCTGCTGTTAATTACTTGCAATCAATGAATCGTTTTCCCTTCTCCTTGTGAAATTATTAGCGTTATTTAAGATGGTAAATTTACTACAATAATTTTTTTCTAACTTTCTTGTCTTTTGAATTAAACACATGCTTCCGAGACTCTGAAGTGAGCATACTTAATTATACTGCTAGTGAATAATCATATACAGTAGAACCTCTGGTCACAACCATAATTTGTTCCAATTAGGTCGTGACCCAAACTTAATTTTGGAAATTTGGCACTTATAAAAAAAAATGGCATGGAAGGGGAAACCAATTGCGGAAAAAAAAATTGTGAATTTTTAGGTTGGAAACTGATTTGGTCGTGGTCAGAAGCGTTCGTTTTACTATTGAGTAGTAAATAGAAATGATAGAATAGAGTACTACAAAAGCAAAATACGCATGTCTATACGGAATGCTGTAAAATTACCATTAATGGTATGTAATGTTCAATACGTTATGTCTTGACGTGTTTTATTTTTATATGTGTGTGATTGTTTTTTGTGTTGTTTTTAAAGACAAAATGTTTAATAAAAAATATTTTTTTTAAAAAAAGAAGCGTTCGCGACCAGAGGTGCTAATAATCAATACCCTTATACATGACATTGGTAGACCTAAGAACTGCAAGTTATGTATTAATACAAGGGGAGGGGGGAAGAGCAGTTTGAATGCCCAGGAGCACTTTCATTAGTTTCTTCAGATAATACCCTTTCTTAGTGTGGCATCATTTGTATCTGTTACTACTGAAGCAATAATGGTGACTTTCAGTATGTTCCATTAGCTGCTACCTGAAAGAAGAATTACTCCTGTCTTCATCCAGGGTTACATCTAGTTCTCTTGGTTTTATGTAAACATCCCTTGACTGTCTGTGTTAACCTGTTTTAATGTCCCTATTAGAATAGCAGTAAAGGAAGCAAGAAGGATTGTTGGCCTGGACCTCTTGTAGACAAGAGAAAAAATATGACCAGGTTGTTCAGGAACCAGCATCTTACTCTATCTCTGCATGTAAGGCTATATAAGCATGAGGAAGATTTCTTATGAGTAGCATTCAGTTTATTAGATTAACAGACTTGGAAGGGACCTTGTAGGTCATCTAGTCCAACTCCCCACCCAAGCAGGAAACTCTGCATGGCAGTCCAGTCTCTTCTTGAAAGCTTCCAGTGATGAAGCTCCCACAACTTCTGAAGGCAAGCTGTTCCATTGGTTGATTGTTCTTACTGTCAGATAATTTCTTCTTATTTCTAGGTTGAATCTCTCCTTGTTCAGTTTCCATCCATTATTCCTTGTCTGGCTTTTGCGTGCTTTGGAAAATAGCTTGACCCCCTCCTCTCTGTGTCAGCCCCTCAAAAATTGGAACACAGCTATCATGTCTGCCCGGTCCTTCTTAGAATAGAATAGAATAGAATCCCTTAATAGAATAGAATTTTATTGGCCAAGTGTGATTGGACACACAAGGAATTTGTCTTGGTGCATATGCTCTCACTGTACATAAAAGAAAAGATACGTTCATCAAGGTACAACATTTACAACACAATTGATGATCAATATATCAATATAAATCATAAGGATTGCCAGCAACAAGTTATAGTCATACAGTCATAAGTGGAAAGAGATTGGTGATGGGAACTATGAAACGATTAATAGTAGTGCAGATTCAGTAAATAGTCTGACAGTGTTGAGGGAATTATTTGTTTAGCAGAGTGATGGCCTTCGGGAAAAAACTGTTCTTGTGTCTAGTTGTTCTGATGTGCAGTGCTCTATAGCGTCGTTTTGAGGGTAGGAGTTGAAACAGTTTATGTCCAGGATGCGAGGGATCTGCAAATATTTTCACGGCCCTCTTCTTGATTCGTGCAGTATACAGGTCCTCAATGGAAGGCAAGTTGGTAGCAATTATTTTTTCTGCAGTTCTAATTATCCTCTGAAGTCTGTGTTTTTCTTGTTGGGTTGCAGAACCGAACCAGACAGTTATAGAGGTGCAAATGACAGACTCAATAATTCCTCTGTAGAATTGGATCAGCAGCTCCTTGGGCAGTTTGAGCTTACTGAGTTGGCGCAGAAAGAACATTCTTTGTTGTCCTTTTTTAATGATGTTTTTGATGTTAGCTGTCCATTTGAGATCTTGCGATATGATAGAACCCAGAAATTTGAAGGTTTCTACTGTTGATACTGTGTTGTCAAGTATTGTGAGAGGTGGAAGTATGGAAGGGTTTTTCCTAAAGTCTACCACCATTTCTACGGTTTTGAGTGTGTTCAGTTCCAGATTGTTTTGGTTGCACCACAAGGCTAGTCGTTTGACCTCTCGTCTATATGCGGATTCGTCATTGTCTCGAATGAGACCAATCACTGTTCTCTTCATTATATTAGCCATGCTGAGCACTTGTACACATTCATTGTATGTTTTAGCCTCCAGTCCCCTGATCATCTTGGTTGCTCTTCTGTGCACATTTTCTAGAGTCTCAACATCTTTTTTATAGTGTGGTGACCAAAATTGGATGCAGTATTCTAGGTGTGGTCTTACTAAGCCTTTATCGAATGGTATTAGTACCTCACTTGATCTTGATTGTATCCCTCTGTTAATGCAATTTAGGATTGCATTGGCTGTTTTGGCTGCCGCCGCACACTGTTGGCTAATATTTAATTGGTTGTCCACTAAGACTCCAAGATTCCTCTCACAGTTGCTGCTATTAAGCCTGGTTTCACCCAGTCTATATGTGTACTTTTGGTTTTTCTTACCTAAGTGTAAGACTTTACTTTTCTCTACATTGAATTTCATTTTGTTGGATAGGGCCCACTGCTCGTCAGTACTTGAACATTCAATACTGCTTCAAGATTTCTTTTAAACATTCTACTGAATAAGGTCATTTTACCAGGTACATTCTTGCTAACAAGGTTCCCATCATCAGGTAATCCATTGTCCATGTGGGAAATTATAACCAAGCTGTGGGTAGGAATTATGTAAATACAGAATATATCCAAAGAATTAGCTTCACCCTGCCACTTAATATGTTTTCCTTGCACTAAAATATCTTCTGCAGCAAAGACATATCACTTTTTCCCACTGCTCATTGGTTTCCATTGACCCATTTAGGAGTGAAAACCTAAGTGACTCAATTGCTTTTTCAAGTCCACAGTGCTGAGAAAACAAGCCAAATCCTTCAGGTTTTGTGCATATTTAATAAACTATGATATTTTCCAGGGTTTTAATAATCTGTATTTTATAAATTAAAAATATTCTTAGGGGACATTCTTAAATGCGGAAAAAGACATTAAGGAACGCAGACTGTTTTTGATTTGTACAAGTTGTGTTGTATTAACAGAAGACCAATGCTTTGTGCAGACATGAAGAATTAATGAAAACACATTTCTTATCTCACAGCAAAAGAAACACCAGTATGAGAACATTTGCAAATTGTGACTATTGTCACTCTGCAATGATAAAATATGAATCATTGCCTCAAAACAGGTCTAGTCAATTAACTGGATATATAAATAAGTAAATAAATCAATTAAGCAAATAACAAAAGAGAACATTTTATTTTACACAGATGCAACAAACTATAATTATTATTTATCCTCCTGTGTCTTCTCTTACAATGAAATGGACTGAGAGACAGTGACTTGATTGTACAAATCCTTAAGAAATGTGCCATTTAAGGAAGGAAGATGTAGAAGTAAAGAAATTTACTTACATATATTTATTTTACAATATCTTTAAACTGCCCCAATCAAAAAGACTCTGAGGACAGAGTTTCTTGGTCCATTACTATAAAGCCATTTGCCACTTCCAAAGTGCAAAAAAAGGTCACATTGTCCACCTCCCACTCCCAGCCCATGACACACCCATGTTTTCCAGCCTGCAGTTGGGAAAATTCTGCTTTTCCAATCTGAGTCTTCTCAAGCCTTCAAAACAGATTTGTTTTCCCAATGCTTTGTGGGAAGAAATACCCATCTGGTTTTTCCAAGCCAGGAGAAAGGCACTTGAGAAAAAATGGAGGCTGGAGGCTGATGGGATGACTGGTTCAATGATGAAGCAGAACCACCAAGCACATGATTCTGGTGCAGCTGACCACATGGAGTTGAGAGTGGGTGGCTTTTATACTTTCTCTTGGACTTTGCACTTGAACTTGCTGTTTCTGTGCAAGAACATGTAATCCATTGGCTGTTGCCAGAGTCCCATGGGGCCATGTAGGGGTTATATCTGGGTCATAGCTGGCTCTGTAGGTTGTCTAAACTCCCAGGTTTGGTTGAAGTTTCGGAGGGTGATGCAATAAAGGGGCATTAGGCAATTCCTATTGTAGCTGAGGGCTAATCCTACCTTTGTTGGATCTTGGGTGAGGGTATTTGCTTACGAATAGAGCCATCTATCTCTTCATCTTTTAAGTGGTGACATCTGCTGAGGGCTATTAAGAAAGGTGGAGGCTGCTTTCTTTTTCCAAGAGCATATTTCTCCCTTTAGGGAAACATAATATTCTGCTTTTTTAATATTTCCTAAAATATTTCATTCTTCTAGGAGAGAGGTGGGGGGAGGGTAACTTTCTACAGCTTCATTCCATTCCTAGTAGCACCCCAGCTCTGATTAGTTGAAGTGTCTACCATAACCAGAGGTGGGTTTCAGCAGGTTCTGACCAGTTCTGGAGAACCGGTAGCGGAAATTTTGAGTAGTTCGGAGAACCGGTAAATACCACTTCTGACTGGCCCCGCCCCCATCTATTCTCTGCCTCTCAATTTCTAGCTGATCAGGAGGAAATGGGGATTTTGCAGTAACCTTCCCTTGGAGTGGGGTGGGAATGGAGATTTTACAGTATCCTTCCCCTGCCATGCCCACCATGTGACTCCATGCCCACCAAGCCATGCCCACAGAACCTGTAGTAAAATTTTTTGAATCCCAGCACTGACCATAACCATCCCTTCCAGCAGCTACTCACTGCTCTGGACAGCTGTATTATCTGGACTGCTATGTTCTTTACTATTTAGCAGTTATTTAAAAACAACAACAACCTTGAGACTGATCTAACAATGGTTACTAAGCCACTGCGTTATCCTCATCCCTTAAATTCATGCTCCATCCAATGCTTCCATTTCCCAGTGGACATAATTTTGGATTTTGTCACAGGTGGAGGCATGTTCCCCTTGATTGCTTATTTGTACCCTATGACTATCATTAAGTGTTGTACCTTATGATTCTTGAGGAACGTATCTTTTCTTTTATATACACTGAGAGCATATGCACCAAGACAAATTCCTTATGTGTCCAATCACACTTGGCCAATAAAAAATTCTATTCTATTCTATTCTATTCTATTCTGTTCTGTTCTGTTCTGTTCTGTTCTGTTCTGTTCTGTTCTATTCTTTTCTTTTCTTTTCTTTTCTATTCTTGCTTTCCTGGTCAACCGTATTGCAAAGTTTCCTTCCCCCCTCCCTTTTCTTTTCGTAAATCTTTAAGTTGCATGCTGTCATACTGCTGCTTTGTTTCTATGAAGCTGAACTGTCAAATTCCCCTGGACCTACGGAAGGGAAGATTGTACAAGTGAAATAACAACCTGTACTCTGCTGCTTTGTTTGCTACTGGATTGTATAATGCTGATAGTATTAGAGAAATGATAGTGATAACGAAGATAAAAAAACAAAACTGTCTACACTTAGTGTCAAAGGGGATAATGTGGGAAGGGGGTGTGAATGCATTGATGCATGCAAACACCTGGGAGAGAAGGGGGAAGGGAAGGGAAAGGAAGGGAAGGAAAGGAAAGGAAAGGAAAGGAAAGGAAAGGAAAGGAAAGGAAAGGAAAGGAAAGGAAAGGAAAGGAAAGGAAAGGAAAGGAAAGGAAAATCACTTGGTTGGTGAGAAGGAAACAATTCTCAAAAGGAAAAGGCAGGAATGATTCTTAGCAGAACCACCTATTACAGTTTTATCTCTGCATGGATAAGAAGGGTAGGCAGCCACAGGAGTGTTACTAGGTTTTGCAGGGCCCCTGGTCTGTAGGGAGAACCAACCAGCACTAGCCTTGCTCCAGGAAAAATTCCTGGAAGGCTTTTTGTGTCATACAAAATTATGAAACTACACCTAGTCACCCTCTGAAGTCTAGAAAGGGTTAACATCTTTTGGATCTTACTTGTGGACACTGAATTCTCTTTTGATTGCATGACCCTTAATTCACCTTAAGTCACCCAAATGCACTAGCTTGTCTCTTCAAGGAAGCGCAAGGCTCTGCTTGCATTTGGAGAACACTATTTGCTATCAAGAGATTCTTCAACTGCAATGATCATAATGGTGATGGTCACGTACAGGTCCCAGTCTTGCTTTTCAGAGCCCAATCCTTTCATTTCGGGGCTGTTTCTCCCTCCTAGTTGAAATGGGTGGAAAGCAGAGCAAACCTGAACAGTTAGTAAAAATATGGTGTGGGTCAACTGAAACATCCTTAATACTTTTTTCCCCCCACTGGTAGTTTTATCAAGCATTAGAAGACAACATGGAGAGAGAGAGAGAGAGAGGGAGGGAGAGGGAGAGAGAGAGAGAGAAAGAGACAGGCAGACAGAAAGACAGGCTCCTGCACTCACAATTTAGGGTGAATTAAGAGTCATGCAATCAAAAGAGAATTCTGCAGTACAGAGAGAGAGAGAGAGAGAGGCAGACAGAGAGAGACACACACAGAGAGAAAAAGAGACAGAGAGACAGATAGAGAAGAGACAGACAGACAGACAGACAGACAGACAGACAGACAGAGAAGCAGACAAACAGACAGACCAGAAGCCATCAAATACGTTCTTAGATTATTGCATGCGTCATCCTAAAATAGAAAAGATACCGAGTACTATGGTAGTAGGAATCTGAGAACTAGCACCAATAAATGGGAACATGATTCATTGCTGGCTTGTTTTCTCTTCTCAAACCTGTGGAAGGAACTCACCCAGGCCTGTGATTGTGATACGTGTTGCTGTTATCACCCTACAAAATAAACAATTGTTTAAGGAAATGGGTGATGATAGCTGTACTCTGTGCTCTCTCTGACTCAGCCATGCAGGACTAATTTCCTGGCTGTGTCTGAATGCTTATAAAGCTGCTCTCTAACTACTGCTGACAATGAACTAGTGACTGGAAATAGGAATCTTAAACACAGTCACATCTCCTGACTGTTGAATCCTTTTCAGAAAGCATGTTGATCTAATGGGCTGTAGTATGGTCTTTTCTCTTTCTCTTTCTGCTTTTGCACAAACAGAGAGAGACAGAGAGACGATGTGGTAGTAGGAAAAACAAAGTTTTAATACTAGTTCTTCATACAGCAGTTACTAGGAAACCAAAGGCTCTTTAAATAGATCTTCATTACCAGCCTTGCATTATTGATTCTCCCTCCACCCCTGTTTTTCCAACACCTTCCTCCTCCACCCCCCTAACCCGGAATGGCTGTACATTTCTAGATATTAAAAGTGTATAATTTTGCAAGCTATCACCGATGGAAGAATTTTCTCCATAAAAGGGATATCTCAGCATACCACTGCCCTCTATGACCATTTTTGCATCTGTGGCTGCGTGAACTTTGAAGCAGGAGAGGCAAACGATCTGTTTGGCTCAAGCAAGAAACAAGCCTGCCTCACTTGCCTCTTTAATTAGCAGCCTGCTGAGATAAGAACCTTGTGAAGTGTGCAAAACTTTAAGCAAGCACATTCGCACCCCTCCCCCTCCCACTTTTCGCTCTCTCGCCCCTGAACGAGTGAAATCGGTTCTCTTCATCCGTAAAATACAGAAAGGAAGGAAGCGTGGGAAGAGCAAGCAAATATATGTACACAGTCCTGGCTGCCTTTAATACTATTCATAGATTAAGTGCAACGTTTATAAATGCTGACAAGAAGGAATAGAAGTGAAAGCTCTAAATTCACTGAGATCAAAGTTTATCATCGAGATAAAATGAAATGCTCCAGAGAACTCAGATCGGCTGTATCCACAAACAAGTACGCTATGCTAAGCTTCATACAGACATGCAAATGAAGACTTGGGCATTGTCCGAGCAGTGAAGCAGATAGTTTTCAGAAAATGGTGATCTTTGGGGGAAAAAAAAAAGGCTGGCAGAAGAATAGACAAGTGAAATCAGCCATATGAAACCCATACTGATTGTCCTCTGAACAATTCTAAGTAACTATTCAAGGAGTCAATTCCTACCTATATGGGGAAAATAATGGAAATATGGAAAATGTCTTTTCTTTGCTATGGAGAAGGCCACACTGGAATAGGCAATATTATCAATCAGTTTTTAATACTGGGCTGTGTGGTTGTGAGTTGTGATAAAGCAGGGGTGTCAAACTTGCAGCCCGTGGGCTGGATGCGTCACACACTGGCCAAGCTCACCCCCGTTTTAGTGACCGGGGGGGGGGATTACGGAACGTCACATGATGACAATGTGACACCACAAGTTTAACACCCCTGTGATAGAGGAATTTAATTCTCCAGTTTTACTTTTGTCTTTGGCCCATGGGTTTAAATATTTACCTTAGGAAGGATAACAACAGTAAAGAGAAATATCAGCTTGACATTAATGCTATCCACTGTGTTCCAAATTAAATGCACATTTTTGTGCTGTTAAATATTTGTTAGCCCTGGAGGCCTTCTTTTTCTTTGGATCTTCAGGGCTGCCACACTTACTGCTGTGGGAAAGTGGGAGGAACCCTAACAATATTATTATTTTAAAAATAGAGACTCTTTTTTTTGCTTCTATATTGCCTAGTGCAACTATAACTTGAAGCACTGAAAAGGATCCATAATTTCTTCTGAATATGCCACAACACTGAGTACACACTTGGGCAAATGACATTTGAGTAAAAAATATTACAGACCAGGGAGCATTAAAATAGAACATGACATAAATATCACAATATTTGCACATGAACTCCATTTTCCAGACCAAGGAAGAAGAAACTGTGCATCTCTTAGATGCTGCTGAATTATAAATTTCCAATATCTATTACCATTGACCATGCTTGTTGGTGGTGTTGAAATTTTTTTAGTTGTGATTTCCTCATCCCTGCACATGAGAATCCTGCATGCTGGGGTATTTTTATTCACTTAAACGGAAGTATATAGGATTGCATCCCTGGGCTTTCCCAAAAATAAAGCAATATCAATAAAGCAGTACCAATATGAAGTGGACCAGATTATGATCATGGGCAAGGAAATATCTCTTCCCCAACACAAGGAATGTCTCAACTTGCTTCAAGGTACAAAGAAAACAAAGGAGGCTATTACCAGGATACACACTATTTGGCAAATACAAATCATGAGACACTGAAGTGTGAAAATATTAGTTATGTCAGTAAAAAGTTATATGCTGACGTGTTTGGATTTGCTTGTTAGTGGAAAAGGGCCAATATAGCAAGTCAATTCTGTTTTGAAAATTGGATATGAAAAGAACTTTTTAGTGTTAAAAGTAAATTCCTGATTAAAGTGAAATTTCCATTCTAAGGATGTTGTCAGTCACTACTGAATGACTGAGCACTGCAGAAAACAGATGAACAAATAAAGAAAAAGCAATTCCGTGAAATCTCTTTTGTATTAAATCACGATTCCTGTTTCATAGCATTCTGGATCCTTTTGCATTATTATTGAGTTGTTGTTTGTCTTTCAAAATGACAGAAGTAATTGAGAAATGTAATGGAGCCATTACATCATATTTTTGCAAATGACATCTATCAGCAAATGGCACAAACTGATTGGGCTGGAAGGAGTTCTAGATACATAATTGGGATGAACCCATTTCAACTAAAGTATCAAGCTAGTCATATTAAATAATATGATCGCTCTGACCGGTGATTAGTTGAAGTTGCAGTTTGGTGGCCACAGATATGAATGATGACTTGGGAAAAGTGACTTGTGTGTTTCTTGCATTGCCTTATGAATTTGGGAGCACCTCTCAATATGCTATTGCTGCTATCCTTTGGAAAGTTTGTTATGAACAGACAGTTATTAAATATACAGTGGGTCATTCAGATACTTTGGAGTAGTTTATGAAAACATTTTTTAAACTAACCATTGAAAAATATCCTGTTTACATATACAGAATGCTGTCAGGACAAATTTCTTTCCTGATGGGAATGCAACTAAAATATTCTAATTTTTCTCTAGAATTCAGATTGTCTGTTTTTCTTAGATTTTTCATTTGTTGAAAACTACCGTTATGTCTTTGTTTCACACCAAATCATTATTGATCATTTGAATGTCAGTAGTACAGATCGTATAGTTTGAATTTCAGCAAGGATGGACTATGCCTTTAACTTTTGGATGCTTTTTAAAGATACATTGTAAGATTACTTTTTATCCAGCTTAATAACTACGACAATCTCATTCACAAAAATTAAATGAGATTTTTGAAAATAAAAGGTGGACAGTGTCAATTCCTTTGCATTTTCTAAAATGTATCCACTCATTCTATATTGGCTGTATTTATATAGTCAGTGAGTCAAACAGGGCATTTGGAAGTCAGAGGAAGTGAATATTGTAAAGTATTATATTTTACCTATGAACTCATAGGATCACTCTTGCTTGACTCCTTTTGCCAGCAACAGTGGGTAGCAAAACAGAACAGTTTATTTCACTGTTTCTTATGTAATCTATGGTTTGTCCGTAGACATAGTCTGTTTTTTTAATTAATCTTAAGAACTTTTGCTAGAATCAGAAAAATAACCAAGTTGAATTTTGAGATAAAGAACCCAAGTAGAATGATCTCGCTTATATACAAGTCATCTTCAATTTTTTAAAAACAATGTTTTACTAGAGTGTCCAAATATAATTACGGGCATCTATCTAATAGCATAACCATAGAAACGTTTAATCTCTTACAATTGTTTTCTATTGCTACTCTTTGAATACTAGCCTTCTTTAGAATTCATTTCAAATGTTCTCAAAATCTATGGTGCTCTGAACCCCTAAAATGAATTGCCTTGACTTCCCATGAACAAAACTATGTTATTCTTCTTGGATAGGGTTCTCATTGTCAGATAGGTTTCCTGCTCTACCAGCAGAAACCAGCAGCTGAGTCACAGAAACCCTGGCAGAGCACAGTGGGACAGTCTTTTTTCCTGAAGAGCTCATGCAAATTCATTTATTATTGGATGAGTAGAAGTGAAAATATATCTCCTTCTTTATCTCTTTCTGGAGGAGGCTTTTTAATGCTTTTTTATACCTAGTAAGTAGGGACGCATTGGCTCAGGGGCTAGGACATTGAGCTTGTTGATCAAAAGGTCGGCAGCTCAGCGGTTCGAATCCCTAGTGCTTCTGTGTAGTGGGGTGAGCTCCCGTTACTTGTCTCAGCTTCTGCCAACCTAGCAGTTTGAAAGCACGTAAAAAATGCAAGTAGAAAAACAGGGACCACCGTTGGTGGGAAGGTAACAGCGTTTCGTGCACCTTTGGTGTTGAGTCATGCCGGCCACATGACCATGGAGACATCTTCAGACAGCGCTGGCTCTTCAACTTGAAACGGAGATGAGCACCGCCCCTAGAGTCGGCAACGACTAGCACGTATGTGCAAGGGGAACCTTTACCTTTATACCTAGTAATCCTTTTGGGCATTCTACCCCAAATGGACAAGTTTCTCCTGTGGGATTGCAATTAGTTCCCATGTAGATTTGTCTGCCAGACTATCTAAAAGCAGGTTTAGCACCTGACCTTCCATAGGTAGCCTTTTGATCCTTGCATAAGTACATAAGTGCCCTCCTGAGACAATGTGGACCCCCAATGCAGGACAATTCTGCCCAGGCAGCCCCATCTCTTGACCTTGGCAGAAGGAGATGCAGAGACGATGGTAGCTGCTGCTAAAAGTATTAATTGACACTCTCAATCAGGCCAGGTATCAAAGTCCAATGTTGTCATAGGTTTCACTTGGAACCCTAGTCTGGCCTCACCCACACCATAAAGCAGTTCTCAACTCTCAAAATGACTTTGGCTGAAGCCATATTCTTTTTACTTCGTGTCTAAGTTGCCATACATATGGGGGGAGGGGAAACTGCAGAGTGTGGGATAATTTCCTCCCAGGTGACATACATAACAGCAATAAGACCTGAGGGAAAGAAGGTCATCTCAATGAGAGCTCGTAAAGGCCGGAGGCAGTAGCTGAGCAGCCTGCCATCTACCTGGTTGGTTAATGTGACCAGAGACATGAAGGGTGTGTGTGATATCTATTTCTTTTATTATACCGAAAGCGCGGGAAATATTTAGAGTTGGTTTCACATTTGAACATGCCGATATGATGTACCCAATAAAATGGATCTTTGAGAAAAGCCACAGCCTCAGAGTCCTGAATTGATTGGACCATTACTCGGAACCATGACAGCTGTTGTAAGAGATATATATGTCAGACGCAAGGAACCAGAAGATGATCAAAGTTGCTAGTTCATTGTTGCACACCTATTTGCAAGAATCTAAAAGAATCTAAAAGTTGTAAACCTAATTTTGCATAGCTTCTTTTTCAAAAACTCTACACTACTAACCAGAGCATACAAAACATTTGCTAGACCTATTCTTGAATACAGCTCACCTGTCTGGAACCCATACCACATCTCTGACATTAATACAATTGAACGAGTCCAGAAATATTTTACAAGAAGAGTTCTCCGCTCCTCTGTAAACAACAAAATACCTTATACCACCAGACTTGAAATCCTGGGATTAGAAAACTTAGAACTCCGCTGACTCCGACAAGACCTGTGTTTAACACACAGAATCATCTATTGCAATATCCTTCCTGTTAAGGACTACTTCAGCTTCAATTGCAATAATACAAGAGCAAACAATAGATTCAAACTTAATGTTAACCGCTTCAATCTTGATTGCAGAAAATATGACTTTTGTAACAGAGTTGTTAATGCTTGGAACACACTACCTGACTCTGTGGTATCTTCTCAAACTCCCAAAAGCTTTAACCAAAAACTGTCTACCATTGACCTCACCCCATTCCTAAGAGGACTATAAGGGGTGTGCATAAGTGCACAAAAGTGCCTACCGTTCCTGTCCTATTGTTTTCTTTCACTGTATGTGCTTGTATATAATGTTGTGACAAATAAAAAAAAAAGATTGACTGCCCTTCTCTTAGGAATTTATTCTCTTAGGAACAGTCATATAGGGCTTCAGGGATTCTGGAGCAGGTAAGCCTTGCCCCACTTTCTGCTGTGTAAAGTCTCTAAGCTTGCCACCCCCCATCTTCACACCTCCTCCCACTCTTGCTGGAGATTCCAACACATGAAACCATCTACGGTAGCTTAAGAAGTAAAGTGGGATAATTTCCTTTGGGGTGTCTTGTCATGTGTATGTGTCTCTGTGTGTAATGTAACAACAAGAAAGGAGAAGTCACTGCTATGCTGGGCTCTCCACCCAGTTGCAATTTCTGAGCAATGGGTGAGGAAGAGTCCTGGAAGGTGTGCTTTCTGGAGAACACCTATTTTTGCTGAGAGATGCCTCCATTGTTGCTTCCCTCGGCCTCTGTACCTAAGTGACCATTATATTGCACTCAGCCATGGAGATGTAGGAGGCCCTGAATTATCCCCCTTTTTAGGTAGGGAGGACTAATATAAGAGACCCGGGAGCCTACAGCCGGCAAATGGCAGGCAAATTAAGAGAGGCCAGATTAAGCAATTCTAGGAGTTCTGCCACATGTGGTTGGTTGGCAGGCCTGAAATCGAAGTCTCCAGAGCTGCGCGTAGCAAATCTTGAAAAAAATGACTTCTGACAGGGATCCAGCATTTGGGTGCACAAGCCTGGTTTGTAAACACACAGCGGAACTGCTGCCAGAGTGTTCTCCTGCTATAACCATACAAGCTGATAGCCAGGCTTCTCCAGGCAGAACAAGTATGACCCACCTCAAATTTGCTCGTGACTCTCTCTCCATATTTTCAAAACCGCAGGCATGATGGCATATGGCGGTGGAATTTGTTTTTAACTCGACAAATACTAACAAATACCAGACAAGCTACCCAGCGCTTTCTGAAATATTGCTGTACATATATGTAATCTCATAGAATTCGATGACTACACATCCAATGTCACCCATTATGATTCAGATTGCAATTTCCGCCTCCTGCAATGTTTCTGCAAAATCTGCAGCAAAAAATGAAAATGACCAAAGAAGGGGAGTTGTGAATATTTCAAGATGCATAAAGCAACAGTCATAAGATGCACAAATGCTCAGTGAACATTAGGAAATCTATCACTAAATAGCAATCAGAAGTAACATATTTAAACAGAATTGGAATTCATTTCAAGCATAAACAGTTTTTTTTAAAAAAAAAAACTTTACGCAAGATTAAATAGGAGGGCTTAAAAAGAGACATCTTGATAAAAGCACTAGACAGCAGTCTAAAGTCTTCTAAAGATAGGGTGACTATTTTCAACAACCTACATGATTTTAGGATTTGTTTTTGTTTTTTTAATTTGGAAAAAAATAAACCTGAATCTAGAGATATTCTTCTATGCTACTATCACACCTCCTTCAAAAATGTGTCTAAAAACATCCATTTGTGAGAGCTGAAAGCAGGTTATGCAGTGGCAACACACTATTACTAAATATAATATGCAAATACTTATATCTGGTCAGCAGCTTCGGGTGCTGCAAATGGCAGCAGCAATGTGTGATACAAGGATGCTAGTTGTGTCATTTCCATGATGAATTCTTCCTAGCATTCCTTGGTCTAAGCACCGCTTTTGTGATTAGCCATCTGCCTGATATCAGGGCTTTATAGGGAGTTGCTTTTTCATCAAGCATGATAATTACAGATAGCTCCTCCCTTCGATCAATCCATCTTTTGCTAGTAATCTTTTTTTGTGTACTAATTCAAAGATCATTTTTATTACATAAGGCTTTCAACCATAGCTAACTTTTATTGGAGTCTATCTTCGTGGAGGGTTGGTTTATTGATTTACTCCTGATTTATTGCAGTTATTTTTTAATATAATTTTGATTTATTTTATTGTTGCGTTAATAATTTCAGCTTTTGGTAACACCCTCTCCTAATCTTTTAAGTTGGACATCATAGAAAGCGGAAGATAAACAAATTACGAACGAGACCCTAGAAATTCCCGAGAGATATTTTACTTGTACAGCCCCCAAAGTCTCTCCATGAAAGAGATGGGCAGTTTCTAAATTTGTTATATAAATAAATAAGTTGTCAACTCTTGCAAGATTTCATTGCCTTAATATGAAATCTCATTAGACTTCCTTGAACTCTTAGGAAGGATAAAGTTCTTTCAAAAGCTAGGCACAAAAAAAGGCAACACAGAACAAAGAAGCACTGCAAAATTTTTAAAAAGATAATAATTAGCTTAAGTATTTTATCCTACTAGCTATCTGTCAGGTATGAACTTGGTCAGAATCTAAAAAAAATGGCTGATGGATTTCTGAATATTGATACATTCAAAGATGATAGATAGACAGACAGACAGACAGATAAACAGACAATGTATGATCAAGTTGGTGTTGATGCTCAGTGATCATCACATGGATAGATTTTGTCCACGAGAACCTGTTCCTAGGCTGATTATTCAGGCTTCCTCACCAAGATATGCAAACACAAATAAAAATATTGATCAAACTGTATTGATTATCAATAGCAAAGGAATCTGGCTGCAAACAAGTTCACATTTCATTTCTGACAACTATTGTAAGCATTGCTCTGTCTGATCTGATAATTTGAGGCTGCTTCTTTCAGCTCTCTCCCTCCACATCTCTTTCTTACACGGTCTAAACATCTTGTATCATTTTCTGCAGACTTCTGAGCCTTTTTTTCAGAAGATTTTAATATTATTCCCTAGTTTGAATTTCATATCTGCCAGCACTGAAGCACACTCTCAAAATTTGTCAAGAAGAAGTCAGCATCATCTCATCCTTGTACAGTAATTGGCAAACTTGTGTGTTTCTATAGAAGATGTTGAGATGGGCAGTAGACTCAAATGTTATGTTTGTATCCTGGCCATCTCAGCTTGTGGGCAAACTGTATTCTCTTTTCCAGCTGTGGCCTCTGCTTGGAAGATTTCCCTCTTTGAAAGCCGCTTTGTTTAGGGTGACCCGCTCCCTTCTTTTTCAGGGAGCTCGGGAGGACCCCTTGCAAGGACGTGCTGAGGAGTTTGGAGTGTATCTGCACGATAAAATTGCTCAGATCCGGGACGGGCTGGATGCTGATTGGGTAGATTCAGGTGGGACGGCGGAGGCAGTTCTTGAGAATATTATTTGGGGGGAATTCGACTCTGTGACTCCCGAGGACGTGGACAGGATACTGAGGAGGCTGAATGCAACCACATGTTTTTTGAACCCGTGTCCCTCCTGGTTGGTACTGGCCACACAGGAGGTTACACGAGGCTGGCTTCAGGGAATTGTTAACACTTCTCTGAGGGAGGGTGTCTTCCCTACAGCCTTGAAAGAGGCTGTGGTGAAACCCCTCCTCAAGAAGCCCTCCCTGGATCCAGCTGTTTTATCGAACTACTGTCCAGTCTCCAACCTTTGTTTTGTGGCGAAGGTTGTTGAGAGTGTGGTAGTGCATCAGCTCCCTCAGTACCTGGATGAAACTGTCTATCTGAACCCGTGCCAGTCCGGCTTCCAGCCTGGGTACAGCACAGAGATGGCTTTGGTTGCGTTGGTTGATGATCTCTGGAGGGCCCGGGATAGGGGTTGTTCCTCTATCCTGGTCCTATTAGACCTGTCAGCGGCTTTTGATACCATCGACCATGGTATCTTGCTGCGGCGGTTGGGGGGTTTGGGAGTGGGGGGCACCGTTTTTCGGTGGTTCTCCTCCTATCTCTCCGACTGCTCGCAGACAGTGTTGGCAGGGGGGCAGAGATTGGCCGCAAGGAGAGGTGCCCACACGTGAGGTGCCACAGGGGTCGGTTCTCTCACCTCTCCTGTTTAACATCTATATGAAGCCACTGGTTTTGGGGTGAGCTGCCAGCTGTACACTGATGATACTCAGTTGTACATTTCCACCCCAAACCACCCCACAGAAGCCGTCGATGTGATGTCCCGGTGCCTCGAAGCCGTTCGGGTCTGGATGGGGATGAACAGACTTCAACTCAACCCATCCAAGACAGAGTGGCTGTGGATACCGGCATCCCGATACAGTCAGCTGGTTCCATCGCTGACTGTGGGGGGCAAGTCACTGGCCCCCAGGGAGTTGGTTCGCAGCTTAGGCGTTCTCCTGGATGCACGGCTGTTGTTAGAAGAGCACTTGATGGCCGTTGCCAGGGGAGCTTTTTATCAGGTGCGCCTGATTCGCCAGCTGCGTCCCTTCCTGGACCGGGACTCATTATGCATGGTCACTCATGTTCTCGTTACCTCCCACCTGGATTACTGCAATGCTCCCTACATGGGGCTCCCCTTGAAGAGCACCAGGAGACTTCAACTGGTACAGAATGTGGCTGCATGGGGGATAGAGGGAGCGTCTCGGAGCTCCCATATAACACCTCTCCTGTGCAAGCTGCACTGGTTGCCGGTGGTCTTCCGGGTGCAATTCAAGGAGTTGGTGATCACTTTTAAAGCGCTCCATGGCATGGGACCAGGTTATTTATGGGACCGCCTACTGCCTCCAATAGCCTCCCATCGACCTGTGCGCTCTCACAGAGGGGGCCTCCTCAGGGTGCCGTCAGCCAAACAATGTCGACTGGCGGCCCCCAGGGGAAGATCCTTCTCTGTGGGGGCAACCTACCCTGTGGAATGAATTACCTTTGGGACTACGCCTACTCCCCGACCTCCGGACCTTTAAGCGCGAGCTCAAGACTTTCTTGTTTCACCGAGCAGGGCTGGACTAAGGGCAATTTTAATGGGTGGTTTTATTGGTTTTATAGTTTTACTTGATATTTTAATATTTTGGCCTATGGAATCAGATTTTTAATTGGAATATTGTGTTTTAATTTTTGTACAATGTGTTTTAACTTGGCTGTAAACCACCCTGAGTCTTCAGAGAAGGGCGGTATAGAAATGCAAATAATAAATAAATAAATAAATTCCAAAGTACTTAATTCAGTTTGGAACTCAAAGTTCTTTATCTTGGGAAACTGACCAGTGGTGGAATTCAACATTTTTTACTCCTGGTTCTGTGGGCTTGGCTTGGTGGGCATGGTAGGGGAAGGATACTGTAAAATCTCCATTTCCTCCCCACTCCAGGGGAAGGATACTGCAAAATCCCCATTTCCTTCCGATCAGCTGGGACTCGGGAGGCAGAGAATAGATGGGGGAGGGGCCAGTCAGAGGTGGTATTTACCGGTTCTACAAACTACTCAAAATTTCCGCTACCCGTTCTCCAGAACTGGTCAGAACCTGCTGAATACCACCTCTGGAACTCACCCTGTGTCCCAATCCAGTTACTGACTGGCACCCTGAGTGGCTGATTCTATCTGTTCTCTTTCTCCCATTCCCATTTAATCTCCCAGTCATCTTCTACAGCTTTGGTGCTCTGAGTCATTTTTTTTCCTCTCTGGAGCAGTTGTTATATAGGTGGTCCTTGACTTACAACAGTTCACTAAGTGACTGTTCGAAGTTACAAAGGCACTGAAAAAAAGTGACTTGGGACCATTTTTCACACATATGACCCTGGTGGCCTCCCCATGGTCACATGATTTGCATTCAGATGCTTGAGAACTGACACACATTTATGATAGTTGCAATATCCTGGGGTCATATGTTATCTCCTTTTGCAATCTTCTGACAAGCAAAGTCAATGGGGAAACCAGATTCACTTAACAACTGTGTTACTAACTGAACATTCTGCAATGATTCATTTCATAAATGCAGCAAGTTGTAAAATGGAGCAAAACCTCACTGAACACGTTTCTCACTTAGCAACGCAAATGTTGGGCTCAATTTTGGCAGTAAGTTGAGGACTACCTGTATGAACTTTTTCCCTGACTAAACTATCATTCCTGAGAGTTACCATATTTTTTGGCGTATAAGACGCACCTTTTTCCCCCCAAAAAGAGGGTGAAAATCTGGGTGTGTCTTATACTCTGAATGTAGCCCACGCAACTTCTGAAATGGAGGTTTCAGAGTCTGAAAGAAGCTTCAGAAAAGAAGCTCCGAAACACAGCTTCAGAAAAAAACAACAACCCCAAATAGAGCTTCAGAAAAGAAGCTCCCAAACAGAGCTTCAGAGACTTTTTTCCTCAAGTTCTGTTTTGGAGGTTTTCAGAGTCAGAAAAATGTTTTTTCTGAAACAGAGTTTCAGAGGCGGAAAATAAAGCAAAAAAAAAAAAAAAAAGAAAAGAAAAGAAAAGAAAAGAAAAAAGAAAAGAAAAGAAAAGAAAGCAAGGCACAGAGCTCACAATCAAGGAACCTGTTGCTAAAATTCACCTCTGGGAACAGCTGATTGGGGGTGTTCTGGGAGGCCCATCCACCTGCCAATCAGCTTTTTTTCTTATTTTCCTCCCCAAAAACTAAGGTGCGTCTTATACTCCAGTGCGTCTTATATTCTGAAAAATACAGTAACCATTAGAATCAAGACAATAAACAATAGCCTTACCTAATTGGCCTTGTTTCCTTTGTTTGTTTGTTTTTTATTTTAAAGATCAAAAAAGCAAAAGGGAAAAAATTATAAATGTGTCATTTCCGGCATTGGAAGATTCCACCTTGCTGCCTCCATGTTAGGATCTTAGTTGGCAATGTCAACTAAGATCCAACCCCATCCAACCAGAACAGCCTGGATTGATGTGCAAGTTATTTCAATCTGCATGGTTTTGTGCCTTCCCTTTGCCTCCCTTCAACCAGTGATTTAGCAGCAAGGACAACAGAAGGAAACGCCTCCCTCTTTCTTTTAATTAAAAAACACAAGGGCAGATAGTCAATCTGCAGAGCTCTTAGTATCAAAATGTTTGTTTTAAATTGTATTTACTTTTTTTAAAAAAATACAGAGCAATAAAGGAAACACAGATGCATGTTAGACTTTGAGAAAAAAGGATTAGGATTCAAAGAACTAGTGTTAAAAAAAAAGTGAGTTGGTCCTTCAGAAATGGAAGTTGAGCCTCAAGGAAAACAGCTTTGTAAGGAATGGGGCAAAGCCTTTGAGCACATTTAAAATAAAATAAAGAAAGCAAGCTAATGCACTATATCCAATTGCTTACTATGTCGAGAAGTCTTGGTACATTGGGTTTTCTTTCTGAAATCTGGAAGTGGAGTCAAGTGGACTCAAGCCAGCTGTTCCTTTTCTAGGTAGAGTCCAAGAACAAAAGCCCAAGGTAACTCCTTCTTGGCCATTTAACACAAAGGAGGAGATTTTTGTTAGGTTATGAATGATGACATCTGAGTTTCCATTTGAGGATAGAAAAGATTTGGCTATAAGACAAAAATTGTGTTGTATTCTGATTTTATGGGGATCTCTAAAAGCTCATCTTATCAGGGGTTATTCTGAAATTACAAGTTAATTGAAAGTATTAATAGAGAATGAGATAATGGTGAATACAATAAAAACATCCTACTTGCGTGAATTGCAGATAGCTTGCATATTTTGGTAAACATTTATAAAGAACTAAAACACAAATCTAAAGGATAAACAGGGATTGAAATGACAGTAGAAAGAATGAAGGGGCAAAGCTGGCACCCAAACACAGCCAGGTGATGTGAACAGTCTTTGCCACAAATACATGTCGGCCAGTGGTGGGATTCAAGTAATTTAACAACCGGTTCTCTGCCCTAATGATTTCCTCCAACAACCAGTTTGCCAAACTGCTCAGAAAGTTAACAACCGGTTCTCCCGAAGTGGTGCAAACTGGCTGAATCCCACCACTGATGTTGGCACTGATCACAAAAGCCTGTGTATCTTAACTGCCTCAGACTTCTAAGGAACCATCCACAAGGGCACAGCAAATCAAACTTTTACAGATTCCTAAATCTAAACCAAAACATCCCCAAAGAAAAAGAATCATTGGACATATGTAAAAGAAAGGAAGTCCACACTGTTTCAGGAAAGCAAAAGGCAAAAAAAGAAAAAGAAAAAAAGAAAAAAGAAAAAAAGAAAAAAAAAGGATCTGATAATTATGAATAAAAAGAGGCATAAAAGAACCTAATAAAAATGGAAGGGTATTAGGCTGGGAATCAGGCCCCAGTTATAAAGCAAGATTCCAGTTTGACCTTCCACAGAATTGCTGAGAGATTGAGTAAGTTTAGATAAACGGAGCGAGATCAGAGTCAAGGCAAACATACAATGGTAGTCTGCTCATCAGAAAGTATACTATAAACCAGACCCCCCCAAAACCAGGCCTCCAATATTTTATTTTCGATGGTAAATTTAGACAGTGAAAAATGCAAAACACACTGTGTATGATGTCAGTCTTCTTATGACTTTGAGTTTTTAAATAATTATTCTAAACTAGATCTAAACTATATGGCAGCCTTTGTGAGAGCCCTCCAATCAAGAACCTATTCCTGAATAAATGTAATTCGGTAGTACAAGACATGCTACTAGTAGAAGAGAGGCAGCGTGTCGAAAAAAAGAAGGATACATTATTATGAAGCGTAGCTGAATAAACTTCGGAATTCCTCAAAGCTTTCATCCCAGTAAAATTTGATACCATTTTATTTGTTACTTTTATTTATGTAAGCTGCCTTGAGTTTCATGCGGATTGGATGGATTTAATAAGTAAGTAATTTTTATCTTTTACACTCCAATGTTTCCGCTTGATATATCTCTAGAAACCAAAGAACTAATCTACCCCGTAGAATTGGGACATCATTAAACTCACCCCAGTGATTTTACTATCCACATATACCACAAATGGGAGGGGGGAAAAATCCTTCATAAGAGTTTCAGTGATCAGAACCATGCTGACAAAAAGGCCTTAATTTTCTTCGGATTATCTTTGCAAAGACTAAGAAAGTTCCATATTCCCACTTGGCTTCTAATCATAATACAGTCGCCCCATAATAAAAAACAACATAGAACGCTGACACATTTAATCAATAAGATAGAATTTCCTCCATCTATCCCTAAGATGAAAATATCAGTGAAGATCAGAAACGCAGAAATGAAGGTTTAGAGACAGTTTCTAGATGGATTTTAGATTACAATTGTTGGTTGGCTCCTTAGATTGCCTTCCTTTTCTCAGGTTTATGGAGGCGACCAGCTTGTAGCAATAATATTATAGTGCTAGTGAGTTTTAAAAATTCATTACTCTTTTATGCCTTGTTGGAAAAAAAGAAGTCCCTTCTGCTTCACTTTAGTGTATTATGAAGAACTTCACATGTCTTATCTTGTTTTCACAAATATACTTTTGGAATATTAGACAACAAAATAGCTCACAAAAGCCATTCTTTGTATAGTTTCAGTAGAAACCAGGAAAGGGAGAGCTAATAGCCATCCTGCTGTCTCTGAGATAGATGCAGAAATTATGCCAACCGCTGCAATGACTCTGCACCGATAAGACAGATACATATTAAAAAGCTGAGATTTTTGCTTCTTCTAATTCACCAGGAACCAAATCTCCTTTTGCCTCTAGAATCATTTTGCAATTTATAAAAGAATATACCCCTCTTCCTCACCGGATGTTTCCCCCCCCCCAGATGCTTTCAATGAGAATTTCCAGTATTCCGGGGATTATAATCCAACATTTCTAATTCTGGCTGTCTGGCAAGTTTGGAAATATAAGTCATTATAAGGTTCCCCAGGTTTATAGCTGGGTATTATTAGCTCAAGACCACACAGTAAATTGGATTAATTGATTTGATTTCATTATGTGCCATCAAGTCAGTGTTGACTCTTAACAATCACATAGATAAACCTACCCCAGGACAATCTTATATTGGCCTGGTCTTCAGGTCTTCCAATGGCACATTCATTGTCTTGAGTCCATCCACCTTGCTGCTGGTTGTTGTCTTTCTCTCCCTCCCTTCTCTTCCATCTGTACACTTCTCCAACATTGAAGCTCAAAGGTATCAATATTGCTTTTTCACTTTTGTACAGCGTCAGTGTTGGAATGAACAAGCATTTACTTGATGAACTTCGATGCTCTGACAATAATCATAGTGAATCTGTAGACCACCAATATTCCTTTCTTGGTTGATCATGTTGGCTGCTGGGATCTTTAATTCAGGTACCTCTGGAAGCCACAAATTGCCTATCCTTGCTTTTCAATTTTCAGTGAGTAGAGGTCCGGGCAGAAGAATAACATCATGGCTTCAAAATCTAAGAGATTGGTTTGGACAAAACTCAACAGCACTTTTGTGTGCTGCTATTGATAAAAAAAAAAGGATCATCAACATGATCACCAACATCTGATGACAGATATGGCATAAGAAGAAAAAGAATACTGCATATTTAAAAACTTTAAGTCACACTTAAATAGTACCTGCTTATACTGTGGGGTACTGTGAACTTAATGGCAGAGCTTTACATCCCTACTGGGTTTTGCTGCTGAATAAGAGCCATTCCTAACAAAATAGATACCTTTGTCTTTCATGCCAGCCTTCTAAAGCTGAATTAAGTGATCAAACCTGGATTATGGATTATGGCTTTCGGCAGCCAAAAGTTTCTACAACAAATACTCATTTAGAATGACCAGTCAACATTCAAGTGAAATAAAATTATATTTACAATATCAGCCACTGAAGAGAAGAAATGTTTAATGCCATATTGCTTGCATTAAATTGTCAGTTTTAATAACTCTTTTTAATATTTCCTTTTATCCTGAAGCTTGCACTTTATAATCCTCTTATGAGACAGACAGGAGAGTACTTGGCACCTAAATACTGCAGAAGGTAAGTTTCTTTGCTTTTAGGTGAGCAGAATAGACTTTTTTCATCTTTTAAACAAGAACTTCAGTTCTTGATTAAGCCACTTTGTTGGTTTTTTTTTTAAAAAAAGGTATCATGTTTTTTCCCCTGAACACCATAAAAAAGGTTGATATAGATATTGCTAGATACAGATAGCACTATTTCATGTCTGAATTTTAATTTTAATAGCCATATTTGCACTGCTCCTT
The DNA here is from genome assembly GCF_028640845.1 of Ahaetulla prasina. NCBI lineage: Eukaryota > Metazoa > Chordata > Lepidosauria > Squamata > Colubridae > Ahaetulla > Ahaetulla prasina. Next base: position 136,336,361 of record NC_080539.1, read on the forward strand.
TGGCAATTATATGCCTACAAAAGAGGATGTCTATCAAAATGTTAACAAGAATGGTGTTTAATCCATCTGATTTATTGAAACCAAATACTTTTACAAGTTCTATCATAAATCTAGGTCAAGTACTGAGAACACGGCCTTACTTCCCATAAACCAGTCATTTTATTACAAGCAAAAGTGGCAGACTGAAGAAGAATTCCATCTCATCCGATTTCCATGCATAAATAGAATGGTGAAATTGTATTGTTCAAGGTCTGATTTTATATGCGTCTGCTAAATGCTCAGACTATTTTATTAAAACCTGTAAATCAAATCAAAGATAGGAAAATCAGAACTGAGTATGGCATATAAGAAATTTAATGTCAATAAGAATAGCACAGTGCAGATGTGTCGGAATTTTAACACATTGGGTGGTTATTAATGGAATCTGATCTCTAGATGGGAGGTGGGGAATCTCCAGTTCTCCTCGTATTTATGAACTACAACTCTACAGGTCAAACCAATGTGGCCGATGCTAAAGGATGTTGGAGACTGTACTCCAGCACTCATTTGAGAATTAATTCTAGTACTAATACAGGTATCCCTTGACTTACAGCGATCATTTATTTAGGGAGCGTAAGAAGTTACAATGGCACTGAAAAAAGTGACTTCTGGCCATTTTTCACACTTGGAACCGTTGCAGCATCCTCGTGATCATGTGATCTGAATTTGGACGCTTGGCAATTGAACATGTATTTATGATGGTTGCAGTGTCCCGGGGTCACATGATCTCCTTGTGTGAGCTTCTGTCAAGCAAAGCCAATGGGGAAGCCAGATTCATTTTACTACCATGTTAATGTAATAACTGCAGTGATTCACTCAACAACTGTGCAAGAGAGGTAGTAAAATGGGAGAAATTCACTTAACTGTTTGGCTTATCAGTGGAAATTTTGGACTCAAATATGGTTGTAAGTCGAGGGTCTACCTGAATGACCCTCCATGTAGTATGACTGGGAGTGGTGTATATTCCATAATTCAGTTAACAGCTTTAAAATAACAAGACAAATTTAGATGGCCACAAGTTCCTGACTGAGGATTGCTCTGCCCCAGAGATATTTGCACTGGCATGTGACTGGAAAGAAGTGACTTCTTAAAACGTTTGTGTTGACTGGGTTTGGACAAACTGGGCAAAATCCAGACATGTTTCCAAGTCAAATAGAGCATCATCCATCTCTATCCCAGTGCTTAGATGCCTGCTAACAATCTCAAAGCCACCCCTACTAGTCTCGCAGCTGAACCTATTATCTCCCCACTTCTTCTCCGATTAGGAATAGCAAGAACAAGAAGAAGGTGCAACAGGGAAAAGAAAGGAAAAGATTCTTCCTCTTCTACTCTTTTCTTCTTCCTTTCCAAAGCAAGCACCAGCCTCTAACATCATCTCGTCTTCAGTAATGTCTTCAGGCCCAAAGAAAGGTGCCACCAGGATAGTAAAGAGAGCACCCTTTTGGCTAGTTTACCTTGCAGGAATTGTGGTTGCTGTCTATCGTCACAATCCTATGGGCTCTGCCCCACTATGGCAGCCATTTTGTAAAACTGGCATTTCTCCCAAACTATCTCAGTTTGTAAATATGCTCACAAAATTCTTTTCAAATTCAAAATGTGCCTCTTGCCTCACAAGGTTTCTTAAACCTGCTGTAAGGCCTTTCCTCACGGGAACAAACGTTCAAAGAATCAGCTTTTCATTTTCATTTTTTTTCCCCAGCACTCAGAAGAAATAAAAATGCATTCTGCTATGCTTTGGGACTGTCTTCTCCTGCCCAAGTAAGCTTTAGAGCAGAGGTGAGGCTTGGGTGGTGATTCACAACACCGAAAACATCCTAATTTTGCAAGCTTTTAAGTAAAGTGTTCCTCACAGGGATACTTGCAACCTTCCTAGACTTCTCTGTAATAACTGATGAGCATCTAAATAGAAACACAATGTTGATTGAATCTCAGCAAACTTTGAATAAAATTAGGGTTTCCTCCTAATAAAATAACCCACTCATGCTGATTTTTCAATTCATTTTAATTCCCAGGTCCAAGTTTCCAGTAGACTTTCTACTTCATCATCTTACAAGTCAGCAAATGAGGAAAGGAAAGCTAATTAGATATTTTTAGGGGTCAATATATTAAGATTCAGCTTTCTGTTTAGTGCCGATAAAATATATTCAGCTATTGTTAGCTATTAAGCAAACCGTGGCAATGTTCTAACTCTAATAGCTCAATTGAGTACAAACTTAAATCATGGGCCTGAATCACTTTCAATTAAACCCTAGAGCAAGTCATTAACATTTCCTAAAATTAACAAAAAAGAAAAAGTGCTGTGATGTGTCAGATCACATCTGAGGACTCACACTTCAAACAATGTTATCTGCATTAGGGATAGTCTGAACTGAACTTCCACAGCAAATTAAATGATTGGGCAAAATTCCACGTAGGATGAAATATTCGAAAGATGGTAATTATTTCTTGTATAACTGCCCAGATTATAGCAGGGCAATGTGTTGTGAGGAATACTCTTCCTGTTGGTCCTGCTTATGTGACTTATGCATCTTTTAAATAAAAAACAAAACAAAAGAGAAATATCTGCTTCCTAGGATGTGTTCTGCTATTCTACAGTTTTTTCTCTCCTTCTAGTGCAGGGGTCTCCAACCTTGGTCCCTTTAAGACTTGTGGACTTCAACTCCCAGAGTTCCTCAGCTTTGCTGGCTGAGGGACTCTGGGAGTTGAAGTCCACAAGTCTTAAAGGGACCAAGGTTGGAGGCCCCTGATTTAAGGGATTACAGTGTCATAAAAAGGGAGTTAATATGGTTCAATCTGTCAGGTTCTGTGGCTTACTTTACCTTAATATTATCTATTTTTATTTCAAAAATTTAAGCTAGAGACTGGCATCCTGCAAACCGGAATGACTACCTCTAAAATCATCTTTATTGATAAATATCTCTGTGCATCCTTCTAAAAATGATAGCTGGACATAGCCAAATGCTTTCACTAGAACAGGGGTCTCCAACCTTGGTCCCTTTAAGACTTGTGGACTTCAACTCCCAGAGTTCCTCAGCCAGCTTTGACTCTGGGAGTTGAAATCCACAAGTCTTAAAGGGACCAAGGTTGAAGACCCCTGCCTTAAGTAGAGGTAGAGTTGGGACCACTGGATGGAGCTGAAGGCTGGATGCCCTTCCTGACACCTACGTGGCATTTGCAGGTGTTTTTTCTTTGCATCCTAAGAGAAAAACATCTGCTGCTACCTAGGATTGAACTTCAACCTTCTGAGTGGGAATAGAGTGTCTTCATGGTGTCTAGGCCACCATGCTGTTTTATATTGAGCCATATTAACAATCTTTGGAATTGTTCATGTCAAATTGTCTGAAAACACTGACTAGACAATGAGTAGAAATAGCACCAATTATGATATGTGGAACAAGGATAAGTGGGTAATGATCTTGCTTTATTTCTGAAATTAGTTGTGTTTCTAGGATCCATAAAACTATGATCTGGATACCACATTCTAAGTAGTTAGCCTACAGAAGAAAAGATAATTAAATCATATATTGATATGGCTAAAAATTCTGAATTTCAAAAATCAGGATGATACCAGCAAAGCATTCGAGTTTTCTACGTCTCTTTGCTACCACCAAGTAGTTGTCCTAATTTTGGTAGCTCAAATCTAGCAGCTCTATACATTAATTCTCATTCACACTTCTTCTACAGTGTTAAACCCTAGTATGAATACAAATATATCAAATAAAACACACTTTTATTTTCAAGCAATGGAGGTTCATTCTGACTCTATTTATAATTCAGTGCTTCCATTATGCTTCTGAACTGCTGAAAGGTGTGCAGAGAAAATATGATTTAGTTAGTATTATGCCATTTGTTGATTTTCTTCTGAGTATATCACCTTCATTAATGGAGACTTTATTCAAAGTATTGTTTTCGGAATGACTCGTGTGATTACTACTTAACTTGCTAGGCTCCTAAGAGACTATTTGATAAACACAATTTCTAGCAAATCTTGTTCCATTTGTAGCCAATTCCACCTATCCCGCATAATTCTAAAGAAATATTTCAATTTCAGAGGTAGCAAAGGTCTTCTGTTTCTGGACAGAAAGTTAGGTCAATAATAAAAACATTTGTTTGTAACTGTAATCCTTTGAGGGTTTCATTATGGACTTCCTTGTTATATTACAGTGATCTTACATTGTTCTGAAATCACAAATGGGATGAATATATAACAAAGCACCATATTTTTCTATGTATAAGACGATACTTTTTCTTAAAAATATTTACCTAAAAATGGAGGGGTGTCTTATACAGGGGTGGGGGGTGGGGGTGGGGAGGAGAATCACAGTTGCGCAATTGCTGATACCTTATCTCTGCAAACTAGACTCACAATTGCAGAGACAAGCTAACAGGTTCCCTCCAATCATGAGCCTTACGTAACTGATGTCAGCTGATGCTGCGGAGAGCACTCAGCTAGTGCCCAGATGCGACAGGGAGCATAATGTTGGAGCCCATAAAAATGTCAGAAAACAAAACAAAACAGCAGTACCGGTAAGCGAATGTCACTCTGCAAAATAAATTAGAATTAGAATAACAGAGTTGGAATGGACCTTAGAGGTCTTCTAGTCCAACCCTCTGCTTAGGCAGGAAACCCTACACCACTTCAGGGACACATAACCTGAAGTGGTGTAGGGTAAATATAAACAGAAGACATAAATGTTTAATGTTTAAAAAAAATGATTTCTGATTTTTTGGTAAGAAAAATGTGTGTGTGTGCGCACGTCCTACGCATGGGAGCGCCTCATAGACAGAAAAATATGGTATTTTCATGAGATAGCTTATTTCAAGAAAAGAGAAGACAAATGGGATCCTTCTTACAATTGCCCTAACTCTCCATCCCCCCAAATTCAGAATAAAATTGAAATGATTGTCTCAATCGTCTTCTTAACCGAATATAAAAATACATGGTCTTAAGAGAGGCATTGCTGAATTGTTGCTTATAGTGTGGCATCAACAAAAATTACCTGCATTGTAACAAAAAAGAATACTTAACTATCACTAGTTAAGGGGGGGACCCTTCTATCCATATTGCCTGTTTTAAACTGTTAAAGCTTGAACTATAAAAACCTCTTGTTAAATGGTTTTGAAGCAAACAATGCTGGATGCACATACACACACAAACACACAAACACACATTTCCTTTTGAGATAAACAATATTATGGAAAGACTTTGTCTCCAGCAGTGTTGTTGAACTGCACACTCCTCAAATAGGGAAGAATCTGCCATGAGTGGACATTTGAGATCCTCTTTCCAAACCTCATCATGGCCAGTCAACCTCTGGATCCATACATTGCATGCAAAGTGTGTGCCAGAGCATAAACAGCATTGTAGATATTGTAACTGTCACCTGTCATTCTTGTTTCAAAAGTGTAATTGGGCAGATTTTGCAGATTCTGCTTTCCTGTACATCATTGTTTCCTCTTTGGATGGATTTTTCCTGGTTTATGGATCTTGCAGCGAAAGACATTTTCCCACCATGAAGGGAGAAAGACATCTCTCTGGGGGTTCAAAGACAGGAGGAAGTGGCTGAATTCTGAGACATCCCCAGAATGGTCCCTAAAATGTAAGGCCCCATGAAAGGCTTTATATTTGTGTCTTCATACCTGTACAATTAGCACAGCCCATCCCCCCCCCCCAAGGCTGTGTGCTTTCCCCACTTCTCTCTGTATACCAATGACTACATCTCTAACAATCCATCTGTTAAACTACTGAAGTTTGCAGATGACACAACAGTGATTGGACTCATTCAAGACAATGATGAATCCGCATACAGACTGGAGGTTGAACAACTAGCCTCGTGGTGTGACCCGAACAATCTGGAACTAAACACACTCAAAACTGTTGAAATGGTGGTAGATTTTAGGAAAAACCCTTCCATATTTCCACCTCTTACAATACTATATAACACAGTATCAACAGTAGGGACCTTCAAATTTCTAGATTCTATCATATTGCAAGATCTAAAATGGACAGCTAACATCAAAAACGTCATCAAAAAGGAACAGCAAAGAATGTTCTTTCTGTGTCAACTCAGAAAGCTCAAACTGCCCAAGGAGCTGCTGATATAGTTCTACAGAGGAATTATTGAGTCTATCATCTGCACCTCTATACCTGTCTGGTTTGGTTCTACAACCCAACAAGACAGACACAGACTTCAGAGGATAATTAGAATTACAACCCCCCCCAAAAAAAAACAATTGCTACCAACCTGCCTCCCATTGAGGACCTGTATACTGCACAAGTCAAAAAGAGGGCTGTGAAAATATTTACACACCCCTCACATCCTGGACATAAACTATTTCAACTCCTACCCCCAAAACGAAGCTATAGAGCACTGCACACAGAACAACTAGACATAAGAACAGTTATCTCCAAACGCCATCACTCTGCTAAACAAATAATTCCCTCAACACTGTCAAACTATTTACTAAATCTTCACTACTATTAATCTTCTCATTGTTCCATCACCAATCTCCTTCCACTTATGACTGTATGACTGTAACTTTGTTGCTTATATCTTTATGATTTATATTGATATTCATTGTTTCTTGACTGCTTATTTGTACCCTTTGACTATCATTATTGTACCTTATGATTCTTGATGAACGTATCTTCCTTTTATGTACACTGAGAGCATATGCACCAAGACAAATTCCTTGTGTGTCCAATCACACTTGGCCAATAAAAATTCTATTCTATTCTATTCTATTCTGTTCTGTTCTGTTCTGTTCTGTTCTGTTCTGTTCTGTTCTGTTCTGTTCTGTTCTGTTCTGTTTTGTCCTATTCTATTCTAACACATGAGATAAAAAGGGAGAAAAGAAACATGGCTTAAGTAGTTTACATCAACCAATTTATTACGTTCTGTTTACCTTTCTAACTTTGTAAACCATCCTTGTTTCAACTTATATGCCTGCACCCTTTCCAACACTGTATCTTGGTCTTTAAATTAAATATTTAATCCATTTCCTTTAAAGGATCATATAAATCCCACCCAACTTTGACTTTTGGTCTTTCCCTTGCTCCCAACCCATGCAGTTTTTCTTCAAATATTTATTTTGCAATTCAATCCTCATTCATTCTCTATGACCAAGCCAATTATATTATACCGGTCATTCACTTTTGCATTTAATCCATATTCAGTCCGCACTCCTTTATTCTTGACCCTATCTCTTCTTGTTTAACCATCATACACTTCTTAAATAATCCATTTTTCCTGCTTTCAGAGTTTCTCTTGGAATCCACAGGCTTTCGTTTCCCTGTAACAAAGTGGGTACATTCTATACATAGCAATTTTTCATTTCTTTTGCCCAAGAGTCACTACTTGCAACAGTCAACGCATTATTCACTATCTTGCTACTATTAGTTGCATGTTTTAAAAATTCCTCTCCATCCATATCTCACTTTAGCAATATATTATATTACTTTCTAATTTTATTTTATTACTGTATATTTATTTTACAAAGATGCATCAATTCATCTTCTTGCTGTAGTTCTTTAATTTTTATAGTCACTTATACAACCCATCTTTATTTATTCTTTACAAATAATTCAACAGCTATTCCCCAAATATGAGTACCTCATTCATCATTGTCAGGGGTGGGATCCTACCGGTAGAACAACCGGTTTGCTGTCTGCATGTGTGCAGTTTCCATAAAATTGAACTTCCGTGTTGCAAACAAGGAAAGGAGCAAGGAGAACAGCTGAGGAGGGCCAATTCAATCTGCTGTCCCTGATCTGCTGGGCTTCAGAAGCAGAAATAAAGATCAGTATAACCCAGGGGCAGACGGGGCCGCCCACTTTCACAGCATCAGAGAACCGGTTCACTCTTGGCAGGAAGTGGGAACTACCGGTTCAACTGAACCTGTCCAAACCGATAGAATCTCACCACTGATTGTTGGTTCACCAAATGCAATGGTGAGAAACTAATAATGTGACCCACTTTTTTGTTCTGCACATGTAAGATAGACCCTGTAACAAGTTGTGGCAAATTGTGTGGAAAATAGCAAGCTTTGTATTCTAAATGCCTCTGCATATGTGCTTAGCAATTAGTGTAAATTAGCAAGCTTTGTGGATTTTAATATTACTCTTGCCTCTGAGATTTTTATTTATATTGTTACCTGTACTAGTTAAAGAGGACAACATGAGTTAGCTAATCTAATACCTGCTTTTCTTTTTTCAGGGGGTGGGCAGTGGTCATCTGAGTTCACAATGATTCAGAATGATTCATCAGATCATGGCCAGGTGTAGAGATGATGCTTTATTCAAAATATCTCTTCAACTGTCTGAAGTTGTGGCGAAATCTCTGATAAGACATGCTGTCAAGCCATCCCCAGATGTTATTGTTTAAAAAAAAAATGTGTTAAAAATGTTGCAAATGTACTTTGAAGCTCAAGATAGACTAAAGACCAGAAAAGAAAAACTAATGCATAAATGCCACTTAAGGGGATCTTTGGTGTCCCTAGCAAACTGAGGTGTTCCTAATCTTCCTTGGTGTTTCTAGCAAATTGAAGGGACATGGATTGGCACTGTATATTTATTCTTTCCTTGCAGTTCTCTTTATATTTGTTCAATGAAATCCATTTAGGATTGTCACTTGGATTTAAGCCTGTTGTCTCTAGATCCTAAAGACTCTCTATTGGCAATCAGCTGACACATTGGTTGTTGTATGAATTATCCCCAAATTCATTTCTGTTTCTTCTATTATCACCATTTTATTCATCATTCACAGTTATCTCTAACCTATGGTTTCCTGTTTAATATACAGCTACAATTTAGATAGCATTGCTTCAAATGTTTTGACATGCACATTATTATTTTTATTCATAATTAAACTAGCATCTTTAGTTTCTTGCATACATTAATGGCTCCATGAAGAACAAATCATCTTAATTTAGATTTACAACATCCTTCCCAGGAGTGAAATCTAAAAATTTTCCCTACCGGTTCTGTGGGCGTGGCTTAATTGCTGGGCATGGCTTGGTGGTCAGATGGCTTGGTGGGCGTGGCCAATAACAATAAATAATAAAAATAATAAAGTATAAAAAAACAATAAGAGGTACCAAAAGCCAACTTTCATACTTTACACACATACAACACAACACAACCGACTCACAAACAATGTAAAAGCAGCTGCACTTCACATAGCCACAAAAAGCTCAAAAACCAACTTTCACACTTTATACACACACAACACAACACAACTGACTCACACAATGTAAAAGCAGCTGCACTTCACACTTCACATAGCCACAAAAAGCTCAAAAACCAACTTTCACACTTTATACACACACAACACAACACAACTGACTCACACAATGTAAAAGCAGCTGCACTTCACACTTCACATAGCCACAAAAAGCTCAAAAACCAACTTTCACACTTTACACACACACAACACAACACAACACAACTGACTCACACAATGTAAAAGCAGCTGCACTTCACACTTCACATAGCCACAAAAAGCTCAAAAACCAACTTTCACACTTTACACACACACACAACACAACTGACCCACACAATGTAAAAGCAGCTGCACTTCACACTTCACATAGCCACAAAAAGCTCAAAAACCAACTTTCACACTTTACACACACACAACACAACACAACACAACTGACTCACACAATGTAAAAGCAGCTGCACTTCACACTTCACATAGCCACAAAAAGCTCAAAAACCAACTTTCACACTTTACACACACACAACACAACACAACACAACTGACTCCACACAATGTAAAAGCAGCTGCACTTCACACCTCACACAGCCACAAAAAGCTCAAAAACCAACTTTCACACTTTACACATACACAACTAACACACACACACACACACACACACACAATATGCTACATACAGCTTTCTGAGATTTTGTGTGTTTGTGTAGTTAGAGTGAAACACTACAGAAACACACCAAATCTCAGAAAGCTGCACAAATATTTTATTTTATTATTTTATTTTATTTTATTTTATTTTATTGTGGACTTCAAATCCCAGAGTTCCTCAGCCAGCAAAGCCAGCCAGTTGATCACCGAGGAAATAGATTAGCTGAGCGATTGATTCTGTCTGGCTGAAACTGACACTGCTTTCGGGCTGGAAAGAGAGCCATGCGTTCATCAGTAATCAGGTAAGTGCCTTAGAATCTCTACTGTTACTTGTAGAAAACATGTCTTCTACAAGTAAGAGTACAAGTAAGGTTCTGCTGTTTTTTACTTTTAAATGCCTGTTTCGGCTGAAGCAAAACCAGCTTTTAAAAGTAAAAAAAAAACACCTCTGCTGATAGTGCGGCTCAGCAGAGACGGGGGGGGGGTGTCCAGGAATTTTTGCTACCGGTCCTCCGAACCAGCAGCAGCCATTGCTACCAGATCGCGCAATCCCGTCCGATCCGGGAGCATTTCACCCCTGATCCTTTCCCTTTCTCTTATTCTAAATTCATTGTACTGTTCTATTTTTGTTTCATTTCATTTCATTTCATTTCTGCTTTTTACCATATACTTGTCAACTTGCAAAGCATCCCTGGCCTGCTCTCGAGTTGCCATAGGCAAGGGGGATGGGAAACCGATGAAGCAGCACAGCAGCCAAAGAAAGAAGCACATTCCAGACATACCGCTCTCAAGGCTGTCTTCCAGGGTTATCCACAGCGGCCAGAGGGGAGTGATCTCTACAATGTGCGAAATTCCTCTTTTGGTGAATGTAATTGATGACACACCCTGGGGGGGAGGGGGATGTAATTGATGACACACCCTGGGGGGAGAGTGTCATGATTGGGGCATAAATTACATGGGGTCAGAGTTGGCCTCACTGGGAATGTGCCAACATGAAGTTCCTAATAAATAACTGGATTTCTTTTGAAGCTTGATTGAAGGCTCATTATTTAATTAGGGCATCTGTTGGAACCCTGAAAGCACTGTTTTGACCTAAGTTGGAATCTTTCACAACCATAGAGCTTGTGGTATCGCCCCCCAGATATTGATCTCCACAGCCAATTGTAACTTTGCTTTCATCCAGGTTTTTTTTTTTTACATATCGCTTTTTCATAATGAGAATAAGCTACAGATTGACTACTTTTGTTGAACCTGTGACACAGCTAGCATTAATGGCAAAGGACAGTGTATTTATCCGATTTACCATATGTTGGAGAGTTTATCACAAGTGTAATCAAACTGTACTTTTACCTCAAGTATATTCACATTCTTTTATGTGACACAGAACTTCTGATCTAGAGACTATTTTGCAAGCCAATGTACTATTGCTCCATGACACCAGTTTGAAAGTCCATGTAGTGCAGTGACACGTACACACAGTGTACTGACACAATCAACCATAAAACCCAAATAAACTGTTCATTTATCAGCATAAAGATAAAATATATCTCCAATATAAACAAGTTGAGAAGGTGAATACATATGTAAATAAACAAAATAAAATGTTCCTCTTCAACCGTAAAGATGAAATTGCTTCAATATGCAGTTCATAGATTGTGGTTTTTAATATCCAATATGTTCCTTCACAGCACAGTAAATTTCCTCCTTTACTAACCTATTTTTCTTTTCATACCAGTTTATCTAGCACTTTCTCCCACTCTTTCTCCTATTTTTACAGCTAGGATGATTCAGATTTTCAGAGTTTATCTACTGATCTGCATTCAGTAGAATGTTTTTTGACACTTTTTGGTACTGGTCTCTTTTTTTTATTTCCTATGACTTTCTGTTCTTCTTAAGCATCAGTTCTGGTCAGCTACTAATGCTGCCCCTCAAGAATTCGGACCTTCCGTCGTGAGCTAAAAACATACTTATTTATTCAAGCGGGACTGGCATAATAGTTTGATTTTAAATTGGGGTTTTATTAATATTCTTAAATATTTTAAATTTAATTTTAATTATTAGCCGTTTTTGTAATTTTGCTATGTTTTAATTTGTTTTAATTGTACATATTTTGTATTTTATCTCCGGCTGTACACCGCCCTGAGTCCTTCAGGAGAAGGGCGGTATAAAAATTCAATAAATAATAATAATAATAATAATTAACAGAATTAGAACAGTATAACAAAAGTTGGAAGGGACGTGTCCAACCCCATTCCAGACAAATGATTGTCCAATTGCTTCCTAAAAACTCCAGTGATGGAGCACTCATAACTTTTGAACGCAAGCCATTTCAATGATTAATTGTTCTCACTGTCAGGAAATTTCTCCTTAGTTCTAAGTTGTTTCTCTCCTTGGTAAGTTTCCATCCACTGCTTCTTGTTCTACCTTCTGGTGCTTTGAAGAATAGATTGATACTCCCCCTCCCCTTCTCTTCTTTGTGTTCCTCAAATATTGGAACACTGCTCTTGTGTCACCTCTAGCCCTTCTCCCCAAAGGGCTTCATTTCCAAACTTGCTCATTCCACAGCTCTAAGCTCTGTTCTTCCTTCAGCTGACAGGCAGCTATCAATTGGCCTTCCTATTCAGTTTCTCATACTGTCAATTTGAATCCCCTCAAACGGTCATACTCGAGGCAGCCATAACTGGCTTAAGCCCAGGACACCATTTCAAAGTCAGGCTTCCAGCTAATTTGATTTCATTACAGCCCCACAGAGAATTCATGTACACATTACAACAAAACAAATAAACAAATATAAAATTCCAATTTAGCATTTCATCTCTGCATGATTTCTTTATATACAAGTGTCTAAAGTGTAAGTTTCAGTCGAGCTGAGTTAACTTGTTACATGTTACTTTCCTCATTAGATTTATTTTAGAAGACTTCAGGAGCATCACATCCCCAGGCTGATAACTGCATGACGGAAAATACATATGGGAAAAAGCTGAAATTAGCAACTTTAAGCTATCCAGTACTAAGGAAAAACAAATGGGAATAAAGCTTGTCTCAATGAAGAACTTTTATTTAAAGAAAGAGGTACTGAAGAATTGATATTGCAGAGAATATTCGTAGCTCGGTATTGGAATATTCAATTGTAAGAATTCACGGAGCATGTTTTTTTTTTTTATTTACTAACCTCTTATTATAAGTGGCACAGTGGTTAGAATGCAGTACTGCAGGCTAGTTCTGCTAATTGCTGGCTGCCAGCAGTTCTACGTTTCGATTCTCAGCAGCTCAAGGTTGACTCAGCCTTCCGTCCTTCCAAGGTTGGTAAAATGAACACCCAGATTGTTGGGGACAAGATGCTGATTCTGTAAACTTTTTAGAGACAGCTGTAAAGCACTGTGATGTGGTATTTATTTATTTATTTATTTATTAAATTTTTATACCGCCCTTCTCCCAAGGGACTCAGGGCGGTGTACAGCCAAAAGATAAAAAACATAGAAAATATACAATTAAAACAACAATTTAAAACCGAGCATATTAGAAAAATGGCCAATTAAAAGATTTAAAATTTAAAATTACAGACCCTAAAATGATAAAACCCCGGTTAAAAGATTTAAAAGTATTTAAAAATATTAAAAATATTAAGTCAGTCCCGCTTGAATGAATAAATATGTTTTCAGCTCACGGCGAAAGGTCTGAAGATCAGGCAATTGACGCAATCCAGGGGGAAGTTCGTTCCAGAGCGTAGGAGCTCCCACAGAGAAGGCCCTACCCCTGGGGGCCGCCAGCCGACATTGTTTGGCGGATGGCACCCTGAGAAGACCCTCTCTGTGTGAGCGTACGGGTCGGTGGGAGGCATGAGGTAACAGCAGGCGGTCCCGTAATACCTATTGCTATTGGTATGTCTGTACATAGCATTTTCAGTGATAAGACCTTGAAGAAAATGTATTGAAGGGAGTCATAGTTCAGGTGAAACATGGTCAAACAGGTCAGTAAAGGAGTAAGACCACAATGTATGTGCAGGTAGTTTTCAACTTACAACAGTTCAATTAGTGACCATTCAAAGTTACAAAGACACTGAAAAAAGTGACTTATGACCATTTTTCATAGTTATGACCATTGCAGACCATGATCATGTGATCAAAATTCAGATGCTTGGCAACTTGTTTATATTTATGACCGTTAATGGGTCCCAAGGGCATGTGATCATCTTTGTCGACCTTCTGATAAGCAAAATCCACTCCTCTGAATATAACAAAATACCTTATGCCACCAGACTTGAAATCTTGGGTTTAGAAAACTTAGAACACTGCTGCCTTCAACAGGATCTGTGTTTAACTCATAGAATCATCTATTGCAATGTCCTTCCTGTTGAAGATTACTTCAGCTTCAATCACAAAATACAAGAGCAAACAATAGATTTAAACTTAATGTTAACCGCTTCAATCTTGATTGCAGAAAATATGACTTCAGTAACAGAGTTATTAATGCTTGGAACACACTACCAGACTCTGTGGTATCTACTTAAAATCCCCAAAGCTTTAACCAAAAACTGACTACTGTTGACCTCACCCCATTCCTAAGAGGTCTGTAAGGGGCGTGCATAAGAGCACAAACATGCCTACCATTCCTGTCCTACTGTTTCCTTTCATTATATCCAATTTATATAGTTATTACATACTTATATTCATATATATGCTTATATATTATATAGTTATTTCATGCTTATGCTTATATATACTGTTGTGACAAAATAAAATAATAATAATAAAAAAATAAAAATCAGGTTCACCTAACAACCTTATTACTAATTTATCAACTGCATAAACTAATAAATTAACTGATTCACTTAACAACTGAGGCAAGAAAGGTTGTAAAGTGGGGCAAAAGTCACTTAACAAATGTCTCACTTAACAACATAAATTTTGGCCTCAATTGTGGTTGTCAGTCAAGGACTACCAGTGTTGCCTTATTTATTCAAGCTATATCCTGAATAGATGTTCAGGGAAGTTGGACTGGAAGATGAGTATGGCTTTAAAATTGGATAAAAACCCAGCAATAATCTGTGCCACATTGATGATGCTAAAATGACAGCCATAAATGCAAATGATCTGCAGGCTCTAAATGACAATACACAACATGTAAGTATAGCTACGGTTGCAAAGATAAAAAAAAATCATAGGACTATTTCCCTTTTCAAAGGAATTACAATTTTTTTTCTAAGTGTTCGGCCCTACAATTAACTTTTTCCCCTTAGGAGCAGATCCCAGAGAGTTCCAGAATAGAATAGAATAGAATAGAGTAGAATAGAATAGAATAGAATAGAATAGAATAGAATAGAATAGAATAACTTTATCATCACTATGAATGTACACTAATCGGCACACATTAAAATGAAATTTCTTTGCATACAGCTCTCAAAGGGTCCCCATTTCCAATATACATTATATAACAATGACAGAATAAATAAATAAATACAAAATTATTCATATACCCACATATATTATATGACATGGAGAAACAACACAGTCTAGTTCAGATGTATACATGTACAAGGCGAGAAAAAGAAATCTTGTGAATTTACCATTTGATAACATAGGGAACAAAGTTCTTACAAAATCTGGTAGTCCTGCTAGAAATACTTTGAAACCTCCTCCCAAAGGGCAGTAATAGAAACAGACTATGAAGTGGGTGTGTGTGGGTCTCTTAGCAATGCTTTGAGCGCTAAGCACATAGCGCTTATAAACAGTATCTTGAATAGCAGGAAGTGAGCTTCCTATAATCTTCTCAGCTGTCCTTACCACTCTCTGAATGGACTTTCTATCTGAGGCACTGCTGCCACCAAACCAAACAGTGATGCAGTTTGTTAAAGCGCTCTCAATTGTACCTCTGTAAAAAGTGGCCAGGACAGAAGGAGAAAGATGTGCTCTCCTCATCCAATGCAGGAAATACAGACACTGGTTTGCATGCTTCACTAAGGATGATGTGTGGAGAGACCAATTCAGATTGTTAATCATCTGCACCCCTAAGATAGTTAATACTGTTGACCACCTGTACAACTGCATCCTTGATACTGAATGGAGTATGACTATGCCGGCTCTTTCTAAAATCTACAATGATCTCTTTTGTTTTCTCAACATCTAGAACCGGGTTACTTTTATTGCACCAGTCCACCAGAGCCTTCACCTCTTCCCTATCAGGATTGGGAATTCTGTCAAATACCGGATCTTCCCTTAAAAGCATTTTTATATTTAATTTTTTAAGGTTTTCGGTGTGAAGGGTTTCATCCTCCTTTGTTTCTAATCCATGGAGTAGAAACTCATTGTTGTCTTCTTCACCAAAGCAGATTAAGGAGGGAGCAAACAGGAGAGCAGAAGAAGCATGCTGTAAATATTATCTCTTCTGTTTAGTCAATGGAAAGTAATTTCTGTCCCTAGGAATTTTTTGTTGGTTGCAACTTCTGGATCAATTCATGTTACTGTTCTGAAGTATTTTCTAGATAGAATTATAACTCACAGCCATCATATTTCTAAATGTTCTAAAAGATGGATTGAGGCCTGTAATTTGGAGGATGGATAGTGTACTTCGTCTCTAAATAGGGAAGATTATTATTTGAATGACACTTCAAATTCACATTTAAATGTAATGACACTATTCATAGTTACATTGATGACTGTTGAAGAATGCACAATCTGGCACATAACGTTTTAGGAGATCATGCTTTGTTGGCATGGGGACAGGCCGCAGCAGGAGATTTAATAGCTGGATAATCTTTTGCTACAGGGTGCAATGCGCAGGACAGAGTTTGTAACAAGTTGCAAAAATTACAAGAGGACAAGCTCTTCCTACCGTATCATGGAATACCCCCCCAAAAATAAAGAATTCTTTTGGATGAAATCTTGAAGGTGGCTTTCATGATTACTACATATGGTAAAACCAGATTTCCAGGAATGTCATACGAAATAAAATTTCAGTGATAGTACAAATTTTAACCATTAATTCAAGGCCACTTTCATGTCAGATTGAAGTCTGTGTGGTGTGCCGTACTAATGAGAGTGTAATGAAGATCCAACTAATTACATTCTGAAAGCTGAAATGCAGTATTATAGGCACACACTGAAAGGAAGCAAACAACGCAGCCAGCCAGCCAGCCAGCCAGCTCAAGTATTGAGTATTGAGTACTGAGAATGTGAAGAAAAATGATTGACCTTAGAATAACAAACTGAGAAGTCAATTAAATGCACCCGAAGCATCAAATATTTGAAAGCATCAAATAAATATTTGAAAGCATCAAATAAAGGAAAGGCAGTATTTTTAAAATAAGCTTTGAATAATTAGAATATATTGTGAAAGGGAGAAAAAAGTGAGGAAAAAGTCACCTGTTCCTTTTCAGAACTTTTCGTAACAGTTCCTCTTTAATAAAAAAGAGAGAGAGAGAGGCAAAGTTTAGAAGACATATTTATGATCTGTGTAAATGTTAAAAAAAAGAAAGAACATGCTTAGATTGCTTAGTTTTGTCACATAAGGTGGGCTGTTTATTTATTTATTTAAAGATTTGTATGGCCGCACATTTTAAAACAGCTCTGAGAGGCTCACAAAAGCAATAAAAACCAGTAACTATAAAACAGAATCATAAAACAATAGAACACTATAACAATCAAACAAAAACATAAACTCTGGGCCTGAATCACTCTCTTAGGATGTTCCACAGCAAGCTCACATTAATTCCATCCCATCCCATCCCATCCAGGGGTGAAATTCAACAGGTTCTGACAGGTTCTGGAGAACTAGTAGTGGAAATTTTGAGTAGTTTGGAGAACCGGCAAATACCACCTCTGGCTGGCCCCCAAAGTGGGGTGGGAATGGAGATTTTGCAATATCCTTCCCCCAGGAATAGGAAGAAAATGGGGATTTTGCAGTATCCTTCCCCTGGAGTGAAGTGGGAATGGAGATTTTGCAGTATCCTTCCCCTGCTATGCCCACCAAGCCACGCCCACAGAACCGGTAAGGGGAAAAAATTGAATTTCACCCCTGATCCCATCCCATCCCAACACCTAGGTCAAAAGCCAGGCTTTGATGACCTTCTGAAAGGCCAAAAGGGAAGGGCCCTGCCCAGTGGTGGGATTCAGCCAGTTCGCACCACTTCGGGAGAACCGGTTGTTAACTTTCTGAGCAGTTTGATGAACTGGTTGTTGGAAGAAATCACTAGGGCAGAGAACCGGTTGTTAAATTACTTGAATGCCACCACTGGCTTTGCCAAATCACTGAGGGGAGGGTTTACCATAGGAAAGGGAAGCCATAGAAAAGACACATTTCCAAGATCTCAATTGGGAGCAGCATTTCAGAGAAGGGATTTGAAGTACGCCTATCCTATCCAATCAAGTGAGATGGCCTAAAATGCTTAGGGATAACTGTGGTCCCAAAAATAACTAAAACCCATGCTACGTGGAGCTTTAACGGGGATCACCAACACCTTGAATTGTATCTGAAAGGAAACTGGGAATCAGTACAGCTTGTGCAATAGAGTTGTAACAAGGGTGAATCTATGAACACCCAGTACTGTGCAGCGGTTTAAAGGACGAAGCCCTGGATAGAAAGGCTATAGGAGGAACTTCCCCAACTGAGAAAACTAAGGGGTTATTCTCATGTTCCCCTAAATCAGGCATTTCCAATCTGTGACCACAGGGCTGCATGCAGCCCTGGACAAGTATTAATGCAGCCGCACACGATCATGAACTTTTAACATTATTAAGTGAATTATATACATTAACTATTATATATATTTTTTATATATATAATATTTTATATATATATATATTTTTGATATGCGACCCAAGATAATTCCTCTTCACTCAATGCAGCCCAGGTAAGCCAAAGGGTTGGACACCCATGTTCTAAATTCAGCACAAACATACATCAGTAAGATGTTTTTTAAAGCATGTCTTCGTAACATGTCCTTTTTTTCTTCCCCTGCTTACAGCTAAGTTAGCTTAAAGCCATCTTTGACTGTTCTAGTTTTTGGTGGCCTACCATGCTTTTATGGAGACTGTGGATGACTGCACTATCAGAGGCTATGATTTGCCCAGCTCTGATCAACGATTTTTGGCTTCTTTGTTTCTGATTATTTTGGCCTGGGCTACTGGAGAAATAGGACTTCTGGCAGCTTTTGCAGAGTCATCTTCCACACCACACCGTCCAGGCAAGCAATCTCTTTTTATAAATGTGTTTAATGTCCTTTTTTTAAAAAAGAAAGAAAGAAAGAAAGAAACTTTAGCATAATTGGAAAAGTGTTAGTCCTGTGTTGCTGGTTGGATGGTTTTAGATATTTTGCTTCTTCTGCCAGCAAAGCATTTTTCATGGCTATACTTTTTAACATTGTTATTTCAATTGCGTGTGCAGGAGAGGCACCATATTGTCTACTCTCTAGGCTACTCCCAAGAGCAGTTACTCATGGATTCTCACTGCCACCATTGCTCTTCACTTGCAGAACTGGTCAAGGAGGAGAATCTTTTTTATCAATTGTTGTCTCCTGGCTCCTCTCGAGCTACTGTGCCCACCACCAATTCCTATAATTCCTATAAGAGCACCAGCGTGCCTACCGTTCCTGTCCTAATTTTCCCTTTGATTGTATCCAATTCGTATGGCTATTTCATGCTTATACTTATATATACTGTTGTGTTTGACAAAATAAATAAATAAAAATAAAATAAAAATATAAACTCAGCCAGACTATTAGCGCTATTTTGGAAAAACTTTAGGCCTCTACTCAGAAATAGCCTAGGTTAGGGTGGGGTCAAACTTGTGGCCTGTGGGATGGATTCGTCATGCGCTGGCCACCCCTGTTTAGCGAAGGGGGGAAAGTTGTGATATGTCACATGATGATAACATGTCATAGCAAGTTTGACACCCCTGGCCTAGATCATTATGGGAGTTGAAGTCCACAAGTCTTAAAGTTGCCAAAGTTGGAGACCCCTGGCCTAGATGATAGCCAAAGGGCCTCAAGCCATCTCCCTGCCTGTAGTCTGTTAGCTGAGCAGCATCTGGTGGCTCTACCTCAGTCAGAATAGAATACAGAATAACAGCATTGGAAGAGATCTTGGAGGTCTTCTACTCCAACTTCCTGATCAAAGCAGGAGACCCTATACCTATGGACCCACCAGATCTTCCTGTTATGTTCGGGAAGTAACGAGGCTGGAGACCAGGGTAGTGACAACAGCTCTTTAATATAGGGTGAACCCAGCAACAGGCTGGGGGAAAAACCTCTCCTTTTATACAGTTCTGCTGGAGGCTTCGTCCAATCAGCAACGTGCTGATTTCCCGCTCAAATATTTAAAGGTACAAACATAAATACATAACACTCCTCCCCTCCCAGAAAACACTTTGCCTCTATTTACATATTTATTTACATGTTATTTTTCGACGTAGTCACGCAAATAACCTGGGCGTCTCCTAGTTCTTTCTGACCTGCGCGGTTCAGTTCTGGGTGGTGTTTTGAGCTGGTCGGAGGGGCTGTTTTCTCCTCCCAGCTCTCTCTCTGAGCCAACGGGCTCTGGATTATTGGCCGACTCTTTTTCTTGGCCATCCGGCCTTGGATTAATTTTTGAACTTTCCCTGCTGCTTCCCTCGGGGACCTGATGGCGTCGCTGGAACTCTGGGACCTCAGCTAAGTCTTGCGCCTCCCCCGGGTCATTGTCAGCTGTGAATTCAGATTGGTATTGGTCATGATTTGTTTCATTTGGTTCGGTTTGATCAGTTATTCGTTTCCTTAACTGATCTATGTGGCGCCTCCACACTCGGTTGTCTGGTAGCTCTACCACGTACGATTTTGGCCCGGTTATCTTTATTATTTGGCCTGCGAACCAACTAGGGCCGTCCCCATAGTTTCGGGCCCACACCCAGTCGCCTATGCTCATTTCCCTTGTCTTTTCTAATTCCCCCTTGTAACCCTCTGGTGTGTAATGGGGATTCAAACGGTCAAGTGGGCACCGGAGTTTCCGTCCCATTAGTAATTCGGCTGGGCTTTTCCCTGTGGCCGTGCTTGGGGTTCTGTGCTGGACGGCTAGGAAAAAGTCTATCTTTGTTTGCCAGTCTCCTGGCTTGAGCCTGGACAATGCCTCTTTAGCGCCCGGACGGAACGCCTGCAAGGCCATTCGACGCAGGGTGGAAAGGCGCAGAGAGGGCATGTCGGATGCCCTCCTCTGCCAGGTATTCTTCAAACTGGGCTGCCGTGAATTGAGGCTCATTGTCGGACACCAGAGTGTCCGCAACCCGTGAGTTGCGAATAGGTGGCGAGGGTTGCGATTACTGCTCGGCCGTAGTGGATTTCATGAGTATGATCTCCAACCATTTAGAGAATGCATCAACCACCACTAGGAACGTTTGGCCGTGGAAAGGGCCAGCAAAATCAATGTGGATTCTTGACCAGGGCCCTTGGGGTTTTTCCCATTCCTGACTGGGGCCGTTGGGGTAGAGGTCTGGACTCTTGGCAAGCCTGGCATTTCCCTACCCTCTCAGCAATCTCTGCGTCCATGAGTGGCCACCACACATAGCTTCTAGCCAACCCTTCATCCTTACGATCCCTGGGTGACCTCGTGGAGGAGGTCCAATACCTTTCCCTTAACTTATCAGGAATTATTACACGATCACCCCATAACAGGCACCCCTTGAGCCGAGAGCTCATCTCGCTTTTTAACAAATTCTTTGAACTGCTCGCCCGCAGCGGGCCACCCTCTCTGTACCCAACCGAGTACAGTCCTTAACACAATGTCGGTATGATGCCCGAGCCACTTCCTTAGATGTGACTGGGCCAGAGTCCAAAGAGTCAATAAGTAGGATGGGCGTCCCGGAGTGGGGTCTTCGGTCGCCTGGTAGTGGGCATCGGCTTAACGCGCCTGCATGCCCCACTTCTTTTCCTGGTCGATGCTGCAGCTTGTACGAGTAAGCGGCCAAGAATATAGTCCATCGGGTCAAGCGTGGCGAAAGTGCCACAGGCGTTGGGCGTCGCCAGCCAGTATCCCCAGTAGCGGTCTGTGGTCAGTCACGATTTCAAAATTCGCCCAAAGACATACTCGTGGAATTTTTAACCCCTGACACAATGGCTAGTGCTTCTTTGTCTAATTGGCTGTAGTTCCTCTGGGAGGACATCGTTCTAGAATAAAAAGCTATAGGGGCTTCTGTGCCGTTTGGAAGTCTATGGCTGAGCACAGCCCCACCCCATAAGGGAGGCATCGCAAACCAACACTAGGGTAGTGAGTTGTGATATTGGATGAGCAGGCTATCACTTGAGAGCAGGTTCTTTACTGCTTGAAAGCCCTATTTTCTGTCTTTCCCAAGACCAAACAGTATTTTTCCTAAGAGCCTATGCAGCGGTTCCAAGAACGGTTGCTTTGTTCTTTAAAAGACCGCATAGAAATTCACCAACCCCAGGAATGCCTGCAGCTCTGCTTTATTTTTGGCGCTGGAGCCTTCCTAATTGCCTTGACCTTGCTCTCAGTAGGGTGAATTCCTTTCTTGTCTATCCGGTAGCCCAAGAAATCGACGATTCGACCCCTATCTGGCATTTGTTTGCCTTGACTTTTAATCCGGCTGTCCGGAAAATCCCCAAAACCTTTCTTAAACGCTCCCCCAATTCCTCCATGTTTTCTCCTGAAATTAGGACGTCATCAAAGTAGGGAACTACCCCTGGGAGCCCCTGCAGTAGTCGTTCCATCAGATTTTGGAACAACCCTGGTGCCACACTGACCCCAAATTGCAATCGGGTGCACTTGAATGCCCCCCTGTGCGTTACAATCGTTTGGGCTTCGGCTGTGCGGGCGTCTACGGGCAGTTGCTGGTAGGCTTGGGCCAAGTCTAACTTCGCAAAGACTTGCCCTTGCCCCAAAGAGTGCAGTAAGTGTTGCACCACGGGAACCGGGTAAGCGCTTTTCTGTAAGGCTTTGTTAAGCGTCGCCTTGTAGTCAGCGCAAATTCTAATTGACCCGTCCGACTTTATTGGGGTGACGATTGGCGTCTCCCACTTTGCGTGATCGACTGGCACCAAAATCCCCTGATTTATGAGCTTGTCCAGCTCCTTATCGATTTTTGGTTTTAGGGCAAAAGGGACTCTCCTCGCCTTAAGCCTAATGGGGGCTACCTGGGGGTCTAAGTTGAAGGAAATAGGGGTCCCTTGTTCTTGCCCAGGCAGTCCTTGAAGACATCTTCGAACTCGTTAAAGAGAATGTCTTTCAGGTTACAGTCACTTCTGTAGATGCCAGTCACTCCCATGCCCAGGGCACGAAACCAGTCTAGTCCCAACAGACTGGGCAGAGTTCCTTCGACGATCGTGATGGGCAGGGTCTTCTTGTGTGGACCGTACTCGACTCGGACGGAGGTGGTCCTCGAACAGGGATGCGATTCCCCGGGTAGGCGTGGACTCGTAGCCGTTGTGCTTGCAGGTGACGCTCCGCGACGGCCGGCAGCGACTTCGCCAAAGTGTCCCAGGACATGATGGTGACCGCTGATCCCGTGTCTACTTCAAGCCGGCACCGTACTCCCTCTATTTTGGCTTGGTGAAGATCTTCTTCTCCACTTTGGTGAGGCGCGCCTATGACCACAGTTGTTTGGTTGGAATCCGCGCCTTTTTGTTTGAGCCAATCGCGGTCGCCTTGCCGATTCCGCGCCTGATTGGCCGATTTGAATTTTCGGCGGGAAGGTTGGGCCGCCGACAAACTTGAGCTAGGTGCCCTTTCTTCCCACACCGCCGACATGTCGCGTCTTTAAACTTGCAGCGTTGGCGCTGGTGTTGACCCCGCAGCTTCCGTGATTCGCCTCGGTCCCCTTTGTCGCGTTTCTCGGTGCGGCAGACCCTTCCTCGTCTTCACCGCCGGATTCGGTCTGAACCTCCTCCTGGTGCACCGGAGTTGCCTTCGCGCCGCCTTTTGTGGGACCGGCTTCTGCAGTGTCTCTGCCGCTTGAGAGGACATTTCATGTGCTCTGGCTTCGCCCAGAGCGTTGGCTAGCGTTAGGTTGCTCTTTGCTAGCAGCCGCCGCCGCAAACGGATGTCTTTGACCTCGGATGAGTTGCTCGAGGAGCACCTCGCCCAGGTCACGGTATCCGCAGTCCTTGGACGCTCTTCTTAGGGCGGCCATGTAGTCACCGATGGACTCGCCTCCATCTGCCTTCGCTCCGAATTCAAACCGCCGCACGTATTTGGACGGCGCAGCGGCGGTTTTTAATAACGTCTGTAAAGTTGGCCACGACACCGACTGCAACGGCGTTGGCTCTGCCAGGGCTTCCGCGATGTCGATGACCTCCGGACCGCAGTGGCTTAAGAAATAAGCCCTTTTCGGTTGTCTGGAACTCCGTGCAGTTCGTTGGCTTCTAGGAAGCTTTCGAAACGGGTCATATACGTCCCCCATTTCTCCTTAGCCGGGTCGAACGGTGCGGGCGGAGTGTAACTGGCCATCTCCGCTTTTCTGCCCTGGATTTGCTGGGTTCGGGTCTATCGTGCTTCAGCTCGGTTCTGGTTCTCCTCAGCCTCGAGATCCCACCTTCGTCGCCAATGTTATGTTCGGGAAGTAACGAGGCTGGAGACCAGGGTAGTGACAACAGCTCTTTAATATAGGGTGAACCCAGCAACAGGCTGGGGGAAAAACCTCTCCTTTTATACAGTTCTGCTGGAGGCTTCGTCCAATCAGCAACGTGCTGATTTCCCGCTCAAATATTTAAAGGTACAAACATAAATACATAACACTTCCCATCCTCATTCCTCCATACATTCTGGAGAGGTTGTTTTTCTTGTCAGAAGACGACTCTTAGTGGAAGGGAAAACAAAAATACAGGAGTCTAACAATCATCTTTTAAAACTTGTTCCTCATTAAAACAGGAAGAACAATGGTACCTGCCAACCTTGTTACTGAGGCAAAACAGGGACTGAAAATAAAAGCAACATAATTATGCTGGCATACTTTTCTGCCAGCTCACAGAATGGAGGAAAACACTAACATCTGGCTGTGCCTTGGGTGGGAGGGGGAGTGGAGGGAGAGAGGTGTCCAAGTTCAGCTGGATTGGTAGCAGCCTCTTGTAATTATCTTAACTGAGGGGAATCCTTAGGAAAGGCATGCTATTATCCCCTATCTCAGCTTGCAACATCTTTTTTTTAATGTTATTTTGGGGGATAGGTAGCTAATAGTATAAACTGAGAATAAATTAGATTCCACCCCCCCAAAATGAAGTGTTTAATATTATTGCTGCTTTCCTTGGGTGGGAGCCTAAATTAATTTCAATTTTGACAGTAAATAGAAACATTTCTAGCATTTAGCATCAATGATAGCTGGAGGTCATAAGTAATAAGGAGCAACATACAAAATGCAGAAAGAGAAGCTAACAGTAGCCAAATTATCTCTATAAACAAAGGTGTATAACACATGTAACTTAATCTTTATTCCTTTTGAACCAAATAAGCAGAAGAAAAATATATTAGGGTTTTCATTTTGTTTTGCAAATGGTTACCTGACTAATGCCGAGTGCTATTCTCCTCGGGAAAAGCAGAATGCAATAAATGAAAGTAAATGAAATTGTGGCAGGGTGAAAAATAAACACATATAATAATTCAAATATTTTAAAGGTACCCTTTTGTATTGTGGAATGATGTAGGCCGAAGAAATTTTAAAACACAGTTAATATATTTAGCCTGACAATATGAGTGGGCAAAAATGAAGTGTTTTGTAGTAGTGATCCTACTGCTATCTCTTTTCTCAATATAATTCTTAGCATAAGACAATTCTTAATATAATAGAAATGACTTACAAATGAAAGTGCTTGATAGGATAGTTTTATCACTATAGTTAGTGTGATATTCTATAGGAACGATGCCATTGTTGCCAGGGAGACTTGGGGATTGATTCAGTTGATCATTCTGGAGGCCATTCCTGCAGCTGGCTGCAGCTGAGAGATCCAAGAGGCCATCAGTTGAATCATTCATCCTGTAGAGTTTCCATCTAGTTTTCAACTTCCCCTTCCTAAGCAAGTTGGTGAAGAGGCTGGTTTGAGCTTCAGGTCTGGAGGATCCTGAAGGAAATAGATTATACGACATCAGCAACAGAGCATTCAATCCCTGGAATGCTCTACCTGACTCCGTGGTTACATCCTCAAACCCCCCTCAGCTTCAACTTTAAGCTGTCTACTGTGGACCTCACCCCATTCCTAAGAGGTCCGTAACAGGGGCGTACATAAGTATACCAGCATGCCTATCATCCCTGTCCTACTGTCCCCATTTACTTGTACTCATTCCTTGTTCATATCCACGTTTATACTTATACCTGTTACCTAATACATGTTCAACAAATTAAATATATAAATAAATAAATTAATTAATTAATTAATTAATTTCAGTCAGGTTTCAAAACAGGGTTCAGTATAGAAATAGAAATGGTAATTGTCAGTGTCCTGCTCGGAGTCAATATGAAGGAGCTACATCCATCTTGGCACTCCTTGATCTCTCTGTGCCTTTTGATATCTTTATCCATGATATCCTTTCCAATGAATTTTGGGTGTTCGGAGTCAGAGGTACTGTTTTATGATTATTTTTCTGCTTTCTCTGTGGCTGGTTTCAATTGGGGTTGGGGTGAGGGACAGTTTGTGCCTACGGACCCTTGCTTGTGAGGGTCCGTATTTTATTTTATTTTTCTGGATTCCAAGATCACCACCGATGGGGACTGCAGTCAAGAAATTAAAAGACGCTTGCTCCTGGGGAGGAAAGCTATGGAAAAACTAGATAGCTTACTAAAAAGCAGAGATATCACCCTGCCAACAAAAGTGTGTATAGTCAAGGCTATGGTTTTCCCAGTTGCAATGTATGGCTGTGAAAGTTGGACCATAAGAAAAGCAGAGCGTCAAAGAATTGAGGCCTTTGAACTCTGGTGCTGGGAGAAGACTCCTGCAAGTCCCTTGGACTGCAAGGTGATCAAACTGGTCAGTCCCAGAGGAGATCAACCCTGATTGCTCTTTAGAAGGCCAGATCCTGAAGATGACCATAACCTACTATAGATAAAGTAGAAAAATGTGGGTTAGACAGCACCACCACCAGATGGATTCGTAACTGGCTGACCAACCGCACTCAACGTGTAGTCCTCAATGGAACTACATCCACATGGAGGGAAGTATGCAGTGGAGTACCCCAAGGCTCTGTTTTAGCCCCAGTATTCTTCAACATCTTCATCAATGACTTGGATGAGGGGATAGATGGGGAACTCATCAAATTTGCAGATGATACCAAGCTGGCAGGAATAGCCAACACTCCAGAAGATAGGCTCAAGATACAGAAAGATCTTGACAGACTTGAACATTGGGCACTATCTAACAAAATGAAATTCAACAGTGAAAAAAGTAAGGTTCTACATTTAGGCCAAAAAAACAAAATGCACAGGTACCGGATATGTGGTACCTTGCTCAATAGTAGTAACTGTGAGAGGGATCTTGGAATCCTAGATATGAGCCAGCAGTGTGTAGCAGCTGCCAAAAAATTCCAACACAGTTCTGGGCTGCATGAACAGAGGGATAGAATCAAGATCACGTGAAGTGTTAATACCACTTTATAATGCCTTGGTAAGGCCACACTTGGAATACTGCATTCAGTCTTGGTCGCCACAATGTAAAAAAGATGTTGAGACTCTAGAAAGAGTGCAGGGAAGAGCAACAAAGATGATTAGGGGACTGGAGGCTAAAACATATGAAGAATGGTTGCAGGAACTGGGTATGTCTAGTTTAATGAAAAGAAGGACTAGGGGAGACATGATAGCAGTATTCCAATATCTCAAAGAAGAGGGAGTCAAACTATTCTTCAAAGCACCTGAGGGTAGAACAAGAAGCAATGGGTGGAAACTAATCAAGGAGAGATGCAACTTAGAACTAAGGAGAAATTTCCTGACAGAACAATTAATCAGTGGAACAACGTGCCTGCAGAAGTTGTAAATGCTCCAACACTGGAAATTTTAAAGAAAATGTTGGACAACCATTTGTCTGAAATGGTGTAGGGTTTCCTGCCTGGGCAGGGGGTTGGACAAGAGGACCTCCAAGGTCCCTTCCAACTTTGTTGTTGTTGTTGTTGTTGTTGTTGTTGTTGTTGTTATTATTAAACTCAAATACTTTGGCCCCCTAATGAGAAGGAAAGACTCACTGGAGAAGAGCCTAATGCTGGGAGAGATAGAGGGCAAAAGAAGAACGGGACGACAGAGAATGAGGTGGTTGGATGGAGTCACTGAAGCAGTACGTGTGAGCTTAAATGGACTCCAGAGGATGGTAGAGGACAGGAAGGCCTGGAGGAATGTTGTCCATGAGGTTGCAATGGGTTGGACATGACTTTGCAACTAACAACAAAAAACAACACCCTTGCTTGTGAGGTGATACAGCACTTTATACTCTTTCCCCTGTTGTTTAAGATCTACCTCAGGGGTGTCAAACCTGACCACATCGCAGGCCATTTTATGACATATTAGGATTGTTTTTGTCCTTGTGGGGCTGGGGTGGGCATGGCCTGCACAAGCCATATCTGGCCAACGGGCCACATGTTTCACATGCCTGATCTACATAAAACTGCTGGGTGGGATCACCCATTGGTTTGAAGTCAGGTATCATCAAAATGTCAGTGATACACTTGACCATTGATATAACCATGTGTTAGCCTAGTGCCTGGAGGCTGTGTGGGTCTGGATATAGAGGATCAGACTCAAGATCAATAATTCTGGCAAGATCACATGACTTTGCTTGGTTCTCCCAGTTCTAGAAATATTTCAGCTTTAGCCTTGAGGGCTTATACTTCCCCATGTGAAACTGGTATGTAATCTGGAAGTCAAAAAGCAGGTGACAGCTACGGCCATATGTTCAGCTGGTGCACCAGTTTTGTCCATTCCTGAACCAGGAGGCTCTTCAAACAATCACTTGGGCCTTGATCACCTCAAATGGGCTTATTGTATTGCACACAATAAGCAACATCCAGTTCAGAACACAGTGATATATGCAGTGATGCGATGGGCATGTGTCCCCACTGTTTTGCAAGTTTTGTTAATTACCAGTTGGCTTCCAGGTACAATTCAAGATGTGGTTGCTCAAGTTTTATTGTTAATATACAAGAGTGAGAGTGTTGCAATAGGAGAGTGCCTGAACAAGATGTCCCAAATCTCAAAATATCTTGTTCAATCCCACCTAGAATGGCATAAAATCTACAGTTTATTTGGATTTGCCAATAAGTGTGAATTTTGCCCAATACTTCCAAAATCTTCTGAAAACTAGTCTTAGATATTTATTTTTTGCTGTAAGAACATTCATAGCTGAAAAAGTAAGTATGGTCTGCCTTGAAAAGACTGGAGGACAATGTCTGAAATTGTGCAATGCAGACAGATAATTTTTCCTTCCTTTCCAATTGCCTTAACATGCTAGTTATCAGCATATTGTTACTGATGCATTGATACCACTGGGAATTATGAAGAATAGTTTTCTACTAAGCTCACAGTCAAAGCTAGAGGAAAATGGTTCCATGAGGAAGGATCTCATTATGAATGTAGAGATTGGTTGCTTGTTTACTTAGGAGGACTCAGATGGTTTCTACCCCTGTCTATATATAATGCATATATTTATGCTCCAAAATTCAGCATTATTGAGAACATAGCAAGCCACGTTCAACTAAGAATATTTGTACCGTATTTCATTATGCATGCAGTATGAAAAAAAGTGCTGCACAAAGAACTACAAGCAACAAAATCTCCTCCCTTTCCTTCCTTATTTATTCAACTGAATAGCACTACCAATCTATTTCATTCTTAGAATATATGCTTGTCTTTATTGCTCAAATTTCCTCCTGAGGCAACGTAATGCAGGATTTTGGTATAAGAAACCATAAGCCAAACTCAGCCCAACAGCATATTGCCAATCAGCTGTGCCACGCGATTGTTGGAACCTTTTTTGAAAAACATTTTTAAAGCATTTTTAAACTACCGGTTCGCCTGAACTGGTAGTTTTTATCACTACCGGTTCTTCCAAACTGGAGTGAACTGGTAGCATTTCAGCCCTGATTCTGGTGCTAATCACTTTACGTGGATCACAGCCACATTGGAACTAGTAGGTCACAAATAGATCTCCATCATCCCAAATTGGACTAGATGGGAGAATATTGAAAAAAACCAAAACTAATGTAAATTGCATGGAATGAAGATTATTTAAAATAACCCTATTTTTAGCGGTATAAGACTTGTAATCTGTGATGGATGACTTTCTATGAGGAAATTGCAACTGATAGGCCAGGCAAATTCTCATACACTATCAGAAAATTGTGAATCAGAATCAACCTCTCTCTTTTTTTTTTGCCTCTTAATCTTTTTTCAGACTCCTGAGTTCAAAAGAAAGATTATATCCCTCCCCCGCCTCTGGTTCCCATTTTGCAAAATTGAACATTGTCTGTCTTTAAGAAAGGACATACAAACATAGTATCAGGGCTGGCCTAAGATGAGTTGTTGCTCAAACAGAGAAGCATCTGGAGCTCTTTGTGGATTCCTAGAGTACAGGCTGCCCCTCCCCAATTCTTCAGCTCATTGATTCCTTCATAAAGTTTCAAATTGTTCATTGACCCTCAAATATTCATCATATGAAAATAATTTAATAGATACTTAACAAATATTACTATAAATAGTAATATATAATAATGGATCCTTGGAGAGCAATATCGACCACTTTGGAGAATCCTGCTGTAATACGATTAGATGAATTAAGGCCATGTATACATTTCTATGTATACATTTCTAATGAAAGAAAGAATACTTTGGACATGTGATGCAACACCTGGGAAAATACGGCATACTTCACTTAATGCTCCAGGGAAAGATTGAAAGCAAAAGGGGTCCAGGCAGAAGAAGAACATCATGGCATCAAAATCTAAGGGACTGGTTTGGACAAAACTCAGCAGCACTTTTGTGTGTGGCTGTTGATAAAAATAAGATCACCAACATGCTCACCAACATCCAATAATGGATACGGCGCAACATCAAGAAGAAGATACATTTCTAATATATAATCCATGGAAAGAAAAAAAAAGACCATTTCCCACAGGGTCTGATAAATATTAAGGCAATACAATAAGCATGAAGAACACATTGATTCCATATTTGTGGCTATTCACTGTGCCTTGCTGTATTCTCAATAATTCTTTACAACCATTAGAATGATTATTACTGTATTACAATGAGGGAAACTCAACATGGCTTCAAAGTTACCTAAGGTATTGGTTGTACTTCATGGCTGAATCTGAACTAAGGGCTTCACAGGTAATCCACTAAAGGAAGGAATCTCCTCAAAAAGAAAGAAAGAAAGAAAGAAAGAAAAAAAAAAGGAAGGAATCTCCTCTAAATTTAACTTGTAACAGCAAAGAATATCTGTGCTAGATGCCTTATCTAAACTGGAGCTTGGGTAGCATTATATTGCTTTATTTCTATTAGATTGTATTCTTCGAATCAGCATTGATTGCTATGTATTACAATTACAGTGTTTTGTAACCATGCCGTTTTGTGTGATTGAGGAAGCATGCTTTCTCTGTTGTGGCCCCCATCATTTGGACAAGCTACCCTAGATTCAGACAGCATCTGCTCCTCTGGGATTCTGGGAAACTCTTAAATCCTGTCTTTGTTTCCAGGACTGGAGTTATGTGGGTGTGATATATTGGTTGAGCCTGAAATGTTTTCAAAGAAGCTTTTGTACCAGCTTCATGTTTTTTTATTCTATTTCTTTTAATCTTTTATCTGTTTTTGTGGCTTTGGTTTTAATTGTTTTACTCTTTTTTAAAAATAGATTTTGTAAGCCACCCAGTGTCTTTTTGGAGTGGGTAGTTAAATTAAAGTAAATCAAACTAAATCAAATCAAATCAAATCACAGTAAAGATGACTGAAAAATAATAATTCTGAATACTGCTGTCCAAGAGACAAAGACAGAAATGGAAGGCTAAATTATGGAAAGAAAATGTTTATTTGGCACTTCAGTTATCAAATCAAGATCAGGAAGCAGAGTGGATTATTTGGGACAGATAATAAGGAAAGGAAGCTAGAAAAAATGAACCAAAAGGCAAAAGTGTCATTTAAAATTTGCAATAATAATTGTGCAACTGCATAATTTTATATAATTCCAAGCATTCTCATGAAACTGCAAATATCATTAAGGCACAAACATAAATTGTATATTATTATATATACTCATAGTTTAATCTTTGTAGACTTTTTTTTAAAGAAAGTTTTACTTATTTTGTGACAGAATTGTATAAAGATGATGAATTCTGTCTCATTAGAATTAGATACTTACGTGTATGTTGCTCAGGAAATCATTTGGAAAAGAATACTTATGACCCAAGAGATTATTTAGTTTTGAAATATTGATATTTTCTGCTTAAACAAGTGACATTTTTCTAGGAAACAATATTAAGAGGTTGATTCATCAATATTTGACTTAATTGCCTGCATTATTATTTCTATGGGTACTTGATATGAATGGATAGGTGACTTTGTACTAATGCAAAGTTATACTTGGAATGCCAGAAAATTTACTGCAATACTGGAAGGATAGTGTAAGGGATTTAAGGGTTCTTAATGAATAAATGCTGTAATGCCTACCCAATTACAAAATATGTTACTGGAATATAGGAAAGTTGGCTCCCTAAGAGAGAGACCTACCACATTCTTGTAAAATATTTCACAACTGGAGAATTCTTCTGGTTGACTGGCTAACTCTCAATTTTCTATGTGCCAACAATGGAGTAAAGAAGAGGAAACTTTAATAGACTAAGACAAAATGGTCACAGATGAGGCTAAATAAAAAGTAGAACATCTCTTTAGGTTTCCCTAACCCTACCAGTTCTATCTTTTGCTTATTGCTCCAGAAGATAGCATGTAAAAAATGTATGGAAACAGAACTATAATTCAATGGACAGGCCCAGCATTTGGATGTGTTTCCTCCATACCATAATCTTCAATAGATCTATTAGGCTAGAACTGCTGCTTCTTTGAATTCTCATTTCTTTGAATTCATTTCTCCAAGAACCTCATCCTCTACTTTTGTAGTTGTGACCTTGTTTCCTTTTTGATTTCCTAACCAAACCTCAACTAGTCCTGACCTCCATTTGTTCTTTTTCTATTCTCCATTTATCTCCTCACCATTTTCTCCCTAATTATTTGTTTTTAGGAAAACTAAGACATTTTCTATTCCTGTTTAATTAACCATCTCCCCCCACCCAATCACTGGCAATTGCATATCTAGACCATAAGCAACTTGAGCCTGGTGACCACAAGAACATAGAAGAGATATTTTGACTGAGGAGTATTAAAATCAGTCTCTTCTAGCTTTCACACTGATGGTTAGCAACTGGGAACTGAACTGCATACACTATTCAACCGTTAAACCCTTAGATAAAATTATGAATCTAAATGTATATATTTTGACTTCATTACGGATGTGAAGGCAATTTATAATGCAATCATTTCATTTAACCATTATGCTATAGAGATTACTGGGGTTGATATAAACATAAATGCAAATGTTGCCTTGGAACCTAAAGTTCTGTTTACTTCAAGAGAAGGAATTCCTTCAAACAAAACCAGTACTATTAGGGAAGGCTTTGTTCTCTGACTGAAGGACTCTATTGATGTAGGCCAGTACTGTTTTGAGATTGAAAATTTACAGATTACACCAGGGACTGCACTTCAGAAAATACGAGTGCTAGGGAAAAACCAAATTTAATTTACATTTAAATTGAGTTCAAATTATATTACAACAATGATATGCAATTAATATGATTATTCATCACAATTACTGAAAATTATTCAATAATTTTCTGTAATTCATCACAGCAGATGGCACCACTTAGCTGATCCTCAAAACAGCTAACAAAGGTGAGACCTTGTTAGTGGCTGGATGGGAAGTTGTGGAGCAGTAGGCTAGAATGAGCAGTTAAAAGAAAAGAAGGCAGCAAGAGTGAAACTACTTTTGTATTTGTTCCTAAGAAAAGTACATGGAACGTGTCTATATAACTTTCAGGATTTGACATCAAAATTAGTCTTTAATTTTATCGTCAGTTTCAAATTTATAATTTGGTTACAATTTTCCAACAGCAGTATCCATCTAATTTCAAACTTATAACCCCACTCAACCATCTAAACTATGAGAGAAATGTCTTTGACATAGGGTTTTAATATAAAATTTGAATTTGAATTTATCTCCTGATGATTCCCTGGACATTTTTGTCTTGTTTTCTATGCAACACTACAAACTATTGACCACTTCTGATTCTAAGTTATTCTCCAGAACCAGGATATTTCATGTACTAATCATTTCTCATACATGCTAGCTTATTTTAAGATATGTTTAGCTGCCTAGGTAGAAAACTTCTCTTAACAATCTTATGTCATAATTGGACAGCTTAAAAGAGCATTCTTCCCCTACCCCAAGGGAAAGCATTTATGTTTCTCGTGATATTTTCTTTTCACTTTTTCAAACTATTCACTATTGCTGATATTTCCCCCCAATACATAGCAGTACTCAGTATGTTGCTATGGAATGAACTTCATTAACATTAGTGGGAAATCCTTCACAGTAATACATATCAACACTCGGGTGTTAAATTTTGTTATAACTTCTACATTTCATCCAAAGCATGTAATGAAAATATAATTATGGGCTTTTTGCTCCACCCAACCTGGTGAGGGAAAGGATTGAAGGTTTTTACATACTGGCAAAACTTTTACTAAGGTAATTAAATTAAATATG
This sequence comes from Ahaetulla prasina, assembly GCF_028640845.1. Taxonomy (NCBI): domain Eukaryota; kingdom Metazoa; phylum Chordata; class Lepidosauria; order Squamata; family Colubridae; genus Ahaetulla; species Ahaetulla prasina. The sequence goes on from NC_080539.1 coordinate 136,371,017, forward strand.
TGTATGCTTCATGTGATATTTTTCATTAAATTCATATACTTTGTAAATCCATAAACTTAGTAAGAGCTTCAACAGTAAAATAATGGTTTGGGGCCTTTCAGAACAACATTCTTTTAATTTAGTTCTACTTTCCTTTTTTCTTTTTAATAGCAGGAATGGTGATTAGTTTGCAATGTTTCAGCAGATCATATTTTAAAATGTCAAATAAAATATTCCCATATGATAGTTTGTAAATAATATATCCAAATACATTTTTGGCCTAGATTCTTCCTATTAAATTTTAATGACTTTTAAAATGACTTTTCATAACAAAGCACAGTAATAAAAATTATATTGATCGAGAAAAAAGTTTGAAATTCAGCAATACTTTTCTCTTATTTTTGTTGAAACACACAACATAAATTAAATACTTCATACTTTCATATATATATATATATATATATATATATATATATATATATATATATATATATATATATATAGGTCTTTGGTTGTTCGGGTTTTCTCCCGTGTAAAATTGGAAGTGTCTTGGCAGCGTTTCGAAGTCTCATTCGTCATCTTCAGGCTTCAGCCGTGCTTCTGGGAGCAATGCTGAGATTGCTCCCAGAAGCACGAAGCTGAAGCCTGAAGATGACGAATGAGACTTCGTCGAAACGTCGCCAAGACACTTCCAATTTTACACGGGAGAAAACCTGAACAACCAAAGACCTATATACAAACACCCATGAAAACCTCAGAAAACATATATATTTATGTATATATATATATATAATGTAAGGGTGTCTTTGTACTGTCATAAATATGGAGGAAAAGCAATGTCCTTACATTCCCAACATTTTTTTGGTAAATCGAAGAACACTAATTTTGGACAGAATTATGCTAATATTGACAAAAATAAAAGTTTTGAAGGCTGTAGTAAAATATTGACACATTCTGTAAAGCCTTTATAAGGTTTAGTTATAAGTTATAAGGCTTGTAAAACATTAAGCATGTTGTACGAGCCCAGTCATGATGGCTTTGTGAAGAATGATTGAGCGTGATCCATGAATAAAGCCAACTTTATTGGCTTTACTCAGAAAACCATGCTTTAAAAACATGACTCTGCACAATTGGGGAGGACATTAAATAAGTAAAGTATATATTCTCGCTTGCAACATTGCTGCAAAGGGTGTGCTTTTTTTAAATGAATAGTTTATCCTCCTTTTCATCAGCCACATGCAGACTATGACTCATGTACAGATTTTGAGTTCTGATTGGAACATTGGAAATATCACTTTGGATTGTTTCTATGTTTGAAAATTCTCTCCATTGGGCCTGTCCTCATGATCTTGCTAAATATCTACAATACTAAAGCATCAAACTGGGCCAGAAATGGCACAGAAGTGAATAATCTGCAGGGAAGAAGTTTTCTTGTTCCATTTTTGCATTTAAAACAGTAGCTGCCCCGAGTATGAGGCAATTTCCTGAGAGGGCAAATTTTGTGAATCTGATCCATCTCTATAATCCATCCGCAAATTGTTCTCTCCCCATTCATCTATTTACTTTACTAGTTCTATCTGTGGAGATAACAGGTTTCTTGGTGACAGGAAGTGAAAGGAATTATCTCTGAGAAAATGATACATAGTCAGACATACATTCTCCCCCTTCAAATAAATAATGCAAAGTTTAACTGATAAACCAATGAGTTTTTGTTCTTTTTATGTTCCCTCTTATTTTGAATTCTAAAATAATGTGAGGTAATAATCAAGAACAAGGAAGGGGAGATGAAAAGATGTACAATATTAAGACATGTTCTAATATCTTTATTCATACATTTTAAAATATTGTATTTTCTATGCCGTTGGAAATGTATGTCTATAGCGCATCAGTTTTGAATATAATGGTAAACTAAGTACAGTCTACTCATGCTCGGATGTGAAGAATTCCTGTTTGAATCATCAATATAAATACATTTGTGGTTCTTTTTAAACCTATCAGTCACAGAGTTTAGATATCCCTTAGTTTGCAAGAATATAATGAAAATAACTATTCCTTAACAATTGCATTTATGTAGGGTCCATTTCACTGTTTTCTCACAATGCCTTTGTTTTCTAAGTGTATCATTTAGAAGTTCATTTTACTTTCTCTAATATCTTTGTAATAGCCAATGTAAATATGAAAGTAGCAAATTAATTGATTCTCATCCATTGTTTAGAAAACATACATGCCATACTCCTTAACTGTAGTTTTGGAAATTGGATGTAAACTATTTATGTATTTAAAAACTTTGTAGCTCTACTAATTTTTAGACTCTCCAGCAGCATATTTGTGGAGTGGTATTGCCAAGAGAATAAGAACAAATGACACAAATTCTTTCTGACAAATGCAGCCAGTACATATGAGTTTATCCATATTTATGTGGACAGGGTCTGGGCTATGTGGATTAACCTGCCACTGTAAACTCCATATACTGTTACCATCTCCCCTCAATGAATTTCGACAGAAGTTACCTATGAGAAATTCTATATGCAAGGAGGGTCCCTGGACAACTAAGATACCTAATTAAGGGATTAGAAATTGAGTTGGGATACCTGATTAAGCATGACATATTTTCATGTGTTGGAACATGGCATTAATGCACATGATTCCATTAATCAGAGATAGGCCACATCGTCTACCACTTTATATTAATTTAATATGTAGATGGATTGTATGAAACTCCATAAAGTTGGAATCTTGATTAGAACTCAATTTTTAATAGCAATAGCTTTACACCCTCCTCTAAGAGGTTAACAGGAGCAACATATTGCCCCCCCCCCAATCTGGCTCCTCATTTTACCAACCTCGGAAGGATGGATGGCTGAGTCAACCTTGAGCCACTGAGATTCGAACTCCTGGCAAGGGACAGAGTTATCCTGCAATACTGCATTCTAACCACCACAGTTTTTCTTAATGTTATGAGTAAAGAGTAGGAAACAACAGTAAGATCTGCTGAGATCTGGATCAAATGAATATTGATTCAAACTCATGCTGTAAGCATGCTCTGAGCAAAACTAGGTATAATTGGAGAACCAAAGTCTGCCAGGACCTTAATAAACTGTAGGCCAAATTAAGCAGAAATTCTTGTTTTGAAGAATTAGGGCCCGACCGAAGAATGAACTGTGGCTAAGCCAAAAACTGCTTTTAAGAAGACATAAGAAGTTTCTATCCAACTGAAAAAAAGCATTTATGAAAATGAGACTGGAATATTTCAGTGAACTCTAGAAGTTTGAATTTCCAAGTTCTATCTTAAACAAAGAATCTGAGCTCTGGATGAAAAATGTGGTCTGATTAAAACATTTTATACCAAGAAGAAAAACAATATATTATTAGGAATTGATACTTGTTTGGTGGAACTGTCAGGGTCTTAGGCTAGAAATTTCCTTTGTGGATTTGTAACTTTTCATCTAATCCTAAAAGTCATCTATTTTTTTTTTTAAAGTGGAGCAATAGATAGGAGCCTTTCTTTATATTTAAATATTATTTATCAAGTTATTTGTATCATTTATTTATTTATTTATTTATTTATTTATTTATTTATTTATTTGATTTCTATACCACCCTTCTCCCGAAGGACTCAGGGCAGTGTACAGGCAAAAATAAAACAAACAGTGCAATATATAATTTAAAATGCAATTAAAAAACTTATTTTAAAATTGGCCTGAAAATTAAAATATACAGTGAGCTAAAAACCCCATTTAAAATTAATTAATAAGAATTTTAAAAAATTTGATAAAATTCAATTTAAGGCAGCCCCGCGCGAATAAAAAGATGCGTCTTCAGTTCGCGACGGAATGTCCGAAGGTCAGGTATTTGGCGTAAACCCGGGGGAAGTTCGTTCCAGAGTGTGGGAGCCCCCACAGAGAAGGACCTTCCCCTGGGGGCCGCCAGCCGACATTGCTTGGCGGACGGCACCCTGAGAAGTCCCTCTCTGTGAGAGCGTACGGGTCGGTGGGAGGCATGTGGTAACAGCAGGCGGTCCCGTAAGTACCCAGGCCCTAAGCCATGGAGCGCTTTAAAGGTCGTAACCAGCACCTTAAAGTGCACTCGAAAGGCATATATATGCTTTCCATCCAAACAGGGCTGTGATGAATATATAGGTAAAGGTAAAGGTTCCCCTCGCACATACGTGCTAGTCGTTGCCGACTCTAGGGGGCGGTGCTCATCTCTGTTTCAAAGCCCAAGAGCCAGCGCTGTCCGAAGACGTCTCCGTGGTCATGTGGCCGGCATGACTAAATGCCAAAGGTGCACGGAACGCTTTTACCTTCCCACCAAGGTGGTCCCTATTTTTTCAATTGCATTTTTAGGTGTTTTCGAAACTGCTAGGTTGGCAGAAGCTGGGACAAGTAACGGGAGCTCACCCCATTACACGGCAGCACTAGGGATTCGAACCGCTGAGCTGCCAACCTTTCAATCGACAAGCTCAACAGCCTAGCTCCTGAACCACTGTGTCCCCTGTGATGAATGTATAGCAGTAAGTAAAACAACAAAGATAAAGCAATATCAATATAATGAAAATATTGATCAGTTAATATATTGTCACATCCTCCAAGAGTCTTTCAGGAAAAAAAAAACACCAAGTTTTAACAAGTTCCTGGAAGATCCTGAAAGTTAGAGCCATTTAAATCTCTAGCGTACAAAGGGGGAGAGAGAAGTAGAATGTTAATTTTCCTAGGGATGGAGTTAGCAATTAATATATATTTTTTATTGATTAAATATGCCTTTGATATTGATAATATTTGGATTAGTTCTTATTTATTTTTGTATTAGTAATTTTATGCTATAACTGGGAATAAAACAGATTTCACATTTTTTACTGTTTCAGTGGTCTGACACCATTTTGCATATTATTCAGATAAACTGCAAGCAGAATTTCCTTTACATCATGCCATTGATTTAGTAGTCCCTTTCTATAAAACCACCAGTGCAACCCAGCATAAAGCAAATAAAAGACCCCAGGTTTCGCTAATAAAGCTCTAAATGGCATTTTATCATCTTGGTTTTCTGGCAAGCCACATTCAAAATTTTTGGATTCTAGTTTTTAAAGCTATGCTTTCTCTGAGTAATATGTTTGAAGGAGACTAGCAACAATGAATCACCTATTTTTATACCATTTGATTATAAATTCAAATGAATTGTTCAAAGGGCAGCAGCTCCCAAACAGCTTAAAAATAGCTTGTTTTATTGTTATACTCACCTTGCAAAAATATCTTGGAAGCCTGCAGCTGGCACTGCCATTTTGAGGTCAATAGGAACTAAATGACAATGTGATAAGCTTTCTAATTTAAGTGATACAATCTATCATTTGCTACTTTCTGCAGGCTTTTTTTAATTGTGAATCATTATATCTGATCCTTATTGGGAAACACAATAAGTTTATTTTTTTTAAATTTTGATATTATTGTGATTTGGAATTGGTAAGCCTTGGTAATCAAAGCAAAAAAAAAATTTTTGGGTTGAAAAATTGCGTTGACATGGCTAAAGAAGACTGGACAAAGAAGATTGGATTTATCCTAATCAACAGATTAACCAGACAGTATATAAAGGACTCTTGTTCAGTACGCTGGTCTTTCAGATATAGAAGAATTTTGCATATCAGATGTTCTTCAGGTTTGGGAGCAATTATGATATCAATTGTATTGATAAGATCTATTAATCTTCTCATTGTTCCCACCACCCACTTATGACTGTGTGACTGTAACTTTGTTGCTTGTATCCTTATGATTTATACTGATATTGTTTCCTGATTGCTTATTTGTACCCTATGACTTAAGTGTTGTACTTTATGATTCTTGATGAATGTATCTTTTCTTTTATGTACTCTGAGAGCATATGCACCAAAGACAAATTCCTTGTGTGTCCAATCACTCTTGGCCAATAAAAAATTCTATTTTATTCTATTCTATTGATTTTTTAGTACCATGCAAGGAACTTACCATGTGGTGCAGGGGGGTTATATGAATTTTCTTTGTTTGGTCTTTATTTTTCCTATAGCTGCTCTTTGTTTAGATATAACTAATCCCAGGGACTTCCTTCCTGTCTTTGACTTCCCATCAGGTACATTCTGCCTGATGCAACTGGCTAACTAGGTGTTTCTTCTGCCTCCTTCATGAATTTCTTATAATAAATCTTTGTGTCAGAGCTATACCACTGATCTGTTCAGAATAAATCTCCACTCTTCTGGAAATGTTAGATTGTTTTCCTCAGCAATTCTGCCCTGTGTGTTAGGCAAAAGAATAGCATGACTGATAAGATGGGAGTGGCTTTGGGTATGGAAAGCCTTGGGAGCCAGAGGTTTATCATCTTTAGTTATAGTTATAGGTTGCACTACCCCAGGAAGACCCAGTGTAGAATAGTGGGCGATTGAAGAGACAGAGGCAGATCTTCGACTTCAACTCTTTATTATAACAAGCAATAACCCAGCAACTGTCTGTCTGACAGCTTGCCCTTTTATAGAGAGCTGTCAGGTGGTTTAGCCAATCAGAATAAACTATTTTTCCCGCCTCGATGGTGGACCTGAAGGAAGCCTATATTCTTCAGCTTCACTCCTTTATTGAGTATTTGCAGAAAATATGACTTCAGTAACAGAGTTATTAATACTTGGAACACACTACCTGACTCTGTGGTCTCTACTCGATATTTCCAAAGCTTTAACCAAAAACTGTCTACTATTGACCTCACCCCATTCCTAAGAGGTCTATAAGGGGGCGTGCATAAGAGCACAAACATGCCTACCGTTCCTGTCCTACTGTTTCCTTTCATTATATCCAATTTATATAGTTATTACATGCTTATACTCATATATATGCTTATATGTTATATAGTTGCTTCATGCTTATGCTTATGTATGCTGTTATGACAAATAAAATAAATAAAAATAAATAAAAAAATATTCAACACCCAGTATGCCCCCAAAAGTGCTTTTTTCAAGAGGCAACTGGACTTTCTTGTTTTTCTTTGAAAAACAAATGACAAACAAAATTAGATGGTGGTCCCAGTCAGAGCTGGAGAAGCCTGTTGGATGAGAAGCGAAACATTTCCAAGAAAAACAAGAAAGTTCAGTTGCTTCTTGAAAAAAGCAGCTTTTGGATGACCATGACCTGGATGACTGAGAATCTCCATGGACACCCAATGTGCAATTTGGGGTTTTCCTAGTCTCATGAATCCTGCTTAAAGAACAGATGGCAGTCATGGCTATCTTTGGACAGCTTCATGTTGTGTGCCAATTCTGGAGGCCCCTAAGGGTGCACCTTTAACACTACTGGTGCAGAGACTGAGAAGGCACCACTGCTGCTTCAGTCCAAACCCTTTAAGTCTGTATATAATCTTTTGCAAATTTTAATCTGTTTAAACAGATTTTAATCTGTTTTTACATTTATAATTGTTTTTATATATCTCTTTTTTTTTACAATATTGTAAGCCACCTAGAGTCACCTTGAACCTCAATATGGGCGGCATATAAATTTAATAAATAAATAAAAAAAAAATAGAAAACTATTGAAATGCTTGAATTGCAATAATGGTCCACATGGGATGTTGTGATTTTGTATGTTAGAGATGGATATTGATCCTTTTCATATTTTGCTGAAATAATAAAATTGAAACAATAATATTACAACATAATTCTAGAGTATACTATGCATTTAGATCACCAACAATTGTTAATAAATACCACATCAACCCCTCCAATAGACTAACATTACTTTAAATGGTTTGATTGCTTAGTCATTCTGTAATGTACTGAATTCCATACTTTTGGAAATATTTGGAGTTGGTATGTTTTTCGTTCTTTTTCTCTCTCTCCTGTGCTGTAAAACAGGAATATTTTGGGGACCACAGAAGTCTCAATTTGAACTGGGAGTGGTGCAAGAACTGGCTTGCATCATAGAGCATATTAACTCAGGTTTACCTGCTGTTGACTTAATATGATATGTGAATCCTGCTATTGTGGTTTTTAAATTATGAAATGTTACAATAAATTGGATCCACTCACCTGCTATATTTGAGTCAATGTTCATGTTCATGAAACCATCATCTGTACTGCAATTACAAATATTTTTTATAAAATTGTAAGTAATGTCAGTTGTCTTTGAGAAAGGAAATAGATGCTGCTGGCCCAGGATGTCCTTTACAAGATGTCTTGTAAAGAAAAGCACTCATATGCAAGGCTGGCATAACAATGATTAAATATGGTAGGGTTTATACAGAAGCATATAACATGATTTCATTGCAGATCGTTACAAAAATAAATCAATGTAAAATAAAAATACATGTTTTGTCAGCAATGAATATTTTTTTTGTTATTATTAAACTGGAGCTTGTGGTAGAAAGTTATTTCATTCATTGTTCTCAGTATTTCTAGCATGGCAGAAGTGAAGAAAACAATTGCAACTAGGAGGGAGGGAGGGAGAGAGATCTACTAATGTTATGTCTCTCCTCAGACAGTTGGAAGAGTCTGGGAATTATGAGAGAGCATCAAAATATTCAGCTGAGAGAGCAGTTTTCTTTGAAAGTATACTGAGCTTTCTGGAACCAGCATGATGTTTTCAAGAACTAGACAGAGACTTCCCTTGCTTCCAAGCATCAGAATATTAATTCAGTCTTAAGTCTGATTCATGTATCATGATAAGCCTTGATTCGACAATAGTTTAGTCAATAAACCATTTGATGAGTTCACATTGCACATGAAAAACATAAGCCATGATTTATAAATCACAATGAACGAGATCAAAATCCAAACAAATAAGCAGGTGCATTAGAATGAAATAATAATAATAATAATAATAATAATAATAATAATAATAATAATAATAATAACAATAATAACAATAACAACAACAACAACAACAACAACAACAACAGAGTTGGAAGGGACCTTGGAGGTCTTCTAGTCCAACTCCCTGCCCAGGCAGGAAACCCAACACCATTTCAGACAAATTGCTATCCAACATTTTCTTAAAAATTTCCAGTGTTGGAGCATTTGCAACTTCTACAGGCAAGTTGTTCCACTTGTTGATTGTTCTAACTGTCAGGAAATTTCTCCTTAGTTCTAGGTTGCTTCTCTCCTTGATTTCCACCCATTGCTTCTTGTCCTGCCTTCAGGTGCTTTGGAGAATAGTTTGACTCCCTCTTCTTTGTGGCAACCCCTGAGATATTGGAACACTACTATCATGTCTCCCCTAGTCCTTCTTTTTATTAAACTAGGCATACCGAGTTCCTGCAACCGTTCTTCATATGTTTTAGCCTTCTGTCCCTAATCATCTTCGTTGCTCTTCTCTGCACTCTTTCTAGAGTCTAAACATCCTTTTTACATTGTGGCGACCAAAACTGAATGCAATATTCCAAGTGTGGCCTTACCAAGGCATTATAAAGTGGTATTAACACTTCACGTGATCTTGATTCTATCCCTCTGTTTATGTGATTCATCCTTCTAGAAGCCCAGAATGTGATTCATCCTTCTAGAAGCCCAGAATGTCACTTTCATGGTGATCACCCTGTGGTATTCTCAGTGAGATGATGGGAAACTTTTTCACATTATGGAATAAGCTATGAAGAAAAGACAGAGTTAGTTCATTGTCCAGAAATAACAATACTTAAAGCAACGTTATGCTCTATATCTAATTACTGGGTCTTTTCAAGGTATTTGAACTTCTCCAGTATCACGAGAATCAGTTATGATTATGATAGAATGGAAAAACGAAAAAATAATTCTTAGTGAAGAAAAGTTGACATATGTTGGAAGTATAAAAATAAAGAAGGGACTTTTTATCATCTATGGTGGACATACGATAAAGCAAAAAAGTTTTGGAGTATGATTCACATTTTAATACAGAAAATTCCAAAAACGGAGATAAAAATGAAACCAGAACTTTCCCTTTTTGGTCTAGTGGAAAAAGAACTGGAGAAAAAATTTGGAACTTTGTTATTATATATGCATGTTGACAGCAGAAAGACTATTTCTTTCAGTGGTGGGTTTCATTTTTTTTACTACTGGTTCTGTGGGCATGGCTTGGTGGGTGTGGCAGGGAAAGGATACTGTAAAATCTCCATTCCCACCTCACTCCAGGGGAAGGTTACTGCAAAATCCTCATTTTCTCCCAGTCAGCTGCGATTTGGGAGGCAGAGAATAGATGGGGGCGGGGGCCAGTCAAAATTTTTACTACTGGTTCTCTGAACTACTCAAAATTTCCCCTACCGGTTCTCCAGAACTGGTAAGAACCTGCTGAAACCCACCTCTGATTTGTATGCGCAAAAATGGAAGGACATTTTGATACCTACTATGGAAGAATTTTTGCAGAAGTCGATGGAGTTGGCTGAAATGGAAAAATTGACTACTTTGATTAAAGAAAGGAACATAAGTACTTTTGTTCCTATATGGAGACCACTTCTGAACTTTGTACTTGATGTGGGAGAGAATGAAATTTTGACTTTGGGTTTTACAGATTAAACTGATAGGTCTTTATAGAAATGGCTTGTTTATTCTATTATGGAAAAGCAAAAAGCTGGGATTTGATGCTAATGCCTTATTTTACAGTAACAGAGACAGTTGGAAGTCAGTGCTTCTTTTTCTTTTTTAAATATATTTTTATTGTTTATACATAAATATATTGGATAGTGCAGTTGTCCTGGCATTCCACTTGCCATGAAACAAAGGTAAAAACAAACTAACAGATATACTATTTTAAACAGTGCTAGTGGTGTACAATTATTTCTGACCATCATATTCTAGATTATCAAATTTATCTTTCATTCTAGTACCTACATTCTAATATATATATTTCCACCTAACCTGATTCTATCTCATTCTAACTTCCAACCATTGATAGAATCTATTCCATGTAGCATAGTACTCTGTATCCCCTTTATCTTAATGCTTCTTTTTCTTTTCTTTTCCCTACCCTTCCTCACTTTTCTTTCCCCTTTCCCCTTCCCCCCCTCACTGCTCTTTTATTTACTTTTGTATTTTATATTTTATAATACTTTATAACTTAATAAAAAATGTTTGAAAAGAAAAGTCGCTATCTGCTTCTCAGATTGGAAGTGGGCTAGGTGCTGAAAAAAAAGTTGATGTTAATATATGCAAATAGCATTATGCCAAAACACGACATTGTATATGAACAAATCAAAGGGGGGGGGGAAATTACTAGCATAAACAAAAGGATATGGACAGGAAGCAATTTAATTTACTTAAATTAAAGCAAATTAAAGTACCCTTAGAGAATATTTTCCTTAATTCCTTGCCTATACCCGCTCCCTTTTTTTTTAGTGTCTCTTGCAGTTTTTTTCTTGGTAAATCCTTTTTTCATGAATGATTGATCTTTTTATCTAAATTACAAGCTTAATCAATCATCATCTAATGAGAAACATGAATATGTCTGGCGACATAGTGGGATCGCTCAGTCTCCAGCCATCACGACATCGGAATGTTAAAGAGAAACCTTTGATCCCGACAGAGTAATGCAGGTACCAGAGTTATGGACTCCATTGAGGTGTCTTGGAGAAGAGCCAAGATGTTTCTCTGCACTCTCACCTTAACAGTAACAGAGTTGGAAGCGACCTTGGAGGTCATCTAGTCCAACCCCCTGCTTACACAGGAAACCTATACTAGGGATTCGAACCGCCGATCTTTCTGATTGACAAGCTCAGCATCTTAGCCACTGAGCCTCCTCGGGAGCCGCCTTGATCCAGTGCATCATCTTCCTTTTTACTGCAGCAGATGCCAAAGCAGAAAGAGATGATGACGCTCAAATTGCCCACAGACTCTGGAGGCTGCTTGGCCAGTATGTTAATACAGACCAAAGTAGGACAGCATGTTCTTAGCTGTAGACTAAAGTGTAGGCAATGTGATGTCTCCAGGCACCGAGATGCTCCCTTGATGCCCACTTGACTTTTGAAAAAGATCTTTTCTTTTCCTATTAAAAATAAAAATAAAAACAAAACAAAACAAAACGGTAACCTCTGATATCCTATTTGTTTACAGGAATGCTTTTTGGGATGAGAAAGGCTCCTGGAGACCTTAGTAGGCTTTGATGTTGAAATTCTGATTCTTATGCTTGCCGTAGCAGGCATTTTATCGAGAGGCAAATCTCCCATGTTGTAGATCGGGGTCCCCAACCCCTGGGATGCGTCCCACTACTGGGCCATGGCCAGGGGTGGGATTCAGAAATTTCAGCAACCGGTTCGCTGCCCGGTTGCTGGGTGGGCATGGCCATGGGGACGTGGCCTATTTGAGGTGGAGGGGGGGCATTTTCGCCCTGCTCAGGCGGCTTTCTTTGAGCTTCCAGGAGGGCAAAACTGGCCTCCCCCGGGCACCGGAGGCCCTCCAGAGGCCAGAAATGGGGCCATTTCCAGATTTCCAGATTTTCAGAGCCTCTGCGCTTGCCCTCCACTTACCTGGCCACATGGAGACTCCTGGGAGGGGCAGGGTGGGGTGGGCAGGGTCAGCCAGTCCTTGGAATGACTGGTTCAGCGAACCACATTACAATTAACATCCAATTTGTCCGAATCAGTCCAAACCCGCTGAATTCCACCCCTGGCCATGGCCCATTCAGGACTGAGCCATGGGAGTGACTGGTGGACGCTCATGTGCGCACACACACAGCTCAACTTGTGTGAATGGTGGATCAGCACACATGTCCCTGGTCACTGCTTCCATTCCCTGGTCTGCCAAACTGGAAAGGTTGGGGACCACTGTTGTTAAATCCTTCCGTCCCCTGATATTGAAATGCCAAATATGCATTTAGTCTAAAAAGGTTACTTGAGAGCCCTGGATGGAGCCTCCCAGTGGCACTGTAGGCACAAAGAACCAGAAGAACTCTGTAAATAGGCTGAAGCTGGTTTTTTTATTGCTGGTCAGCTATTTACAAGAATCTAGCTAGACTTACTGCATTCCCTTGGGGAACTGCAGATAAAAGCTTCAATATTTTGGTCTCTGTTGTTTCCTTCCATGGAGCAATGCCATGCTGGAATGCTTTTTTAATTCCCCCGTCTCCTTTAGTTGGTAGATCCACCATATGCTCTGAGGCAGAAATAGTAGGAATAACTATAATGGCATTGTGTTTCTAATAATTCAAAATGTTTCAGACGCATTATTTAGTAGTAATTTTTACAAAAGCCTATTGATAGCAACATGTAAATGTTCTGCACACAACAGGAGGAGCTACTGAGACTAGAAGGATGGCTTTTCTAAGCTCCTTAATGTTTCATTCTACCTAGTCTTTCTTATCTATACTTCGGCAACTTTTTTGATGCAGAAACTATATAACGATTCCATGAAAAATCTACAGTCATGACAGAGGTGGGTGGCCCATAAATTAACAACCGGTTCACCCAGCATTGAAAATGTGAGCACACACTCACGCACAAGGCTCACACATGCGCCTTCTGTGCATGCACTTTGCTCGCATGCATGGCTTTCATGCATGTGCACAGCTTTAAAAAATGCAGCTAAATAGGATGGCATAGTGCCGGGACGGACCTACCCCACCTGCAGCTCGCAACTACCAGTTCACCCGAACCTATCTGAACTGGCAGCATCCCACCACTGAGTCATGCCCTTATTAATGAACATTCACTATCATAGTAGTAGAAAGTGAGGTCAACCTACTTAAATCTGGCCATTAAAAAATATGTGCGTGATTCAAGATGCTAGTTGTTACCTTTAAAGACTTACATGGCAAAGGGTCAGGCTACTTGAAGGACTGCTTGTACCCCATAATATCAGTGCAGTTGATTCAATCTTGCAGTGTTGGTGTGCTCCAGGTTCCTTAGATTAAACAATCCATATTTTGGGATGCCAGAAGCATGTCTTCTCTGTTGCAGCAACTGTCCTATGAAACGACATTAAGACCAAGTAAGCCTTAGGAACAAATGCACACAAGGCCAGGAGTGAGAAGACAGCAATAGAGAGCAAATTCCACCCATGCAAAGAAGCTGATGAAGTAGCTAACATATTTAGCTACTATCAGACAATCACAGAGTGACTACAAACAACAGCATGACAAAGTAGCAACAAAGTAGTCCATTGGAATGTCAGCACGGAATATCATTTGCTTGTAAGCAAGAATTGATGGGACTGAAAAAAATAGAAAAAGGTAAGAGAAAATGAAGAAGCTAAGATGCCCGGTGCATCTGCCACACAACACTCCAGACTTAACAATTGTTGACAAGAAAGGCAAAAAAGTCTGGATAATGGGCATTGCAATACCTGGAGACAGCAAAACAGAAGAGGAAGAACTGGAAAAAAGTAACAAAATATAAAGATCTGCAAATAGAATAGTGTGAAAAAGACAGGAAAGATAGTACCAATAGTAACAGGTGCCTTGGCTGCAAGTCCAAAATATCTGAGCACTACTTGAATACCATCGCCATTGACAAAATCTCCATTGGTCAGTTACAAAGAGAGCTTTACTTGGAGCATTTTACATTCTGCAATGTTTTTAATATTAAAAAAAGTGATCTACTTATCCTAGGTATTTGGAAAAGACTCAATAGGTGGACAAGAATGGCAAATCTAGTCTAAACAACTGGCTTACTTTATGATCATCATCAACAACAACAGTAATAATACGCCATCAGTCAATTGTAGAAGGTGGCTTTACCTGGAACAGCTTCCATCCTGTGATGATATCTGTAACACCATATTTGCCTATCCCAGGTCCTTGGTAAGGATTCAATAGGTAGACAAAAATTCCAAACCCAATCTGAACATCTGGCTGACTGTGCAATGATTAATAATGATAATGATTATTATTTACTTTATAGTTAATTATTTAAATAGCTGATACCTAGGATGCTGGCAGCAACCCATATCAACCATCCGTGCCAGTGATGATATTTGTGATAAATTTTTAAATGTTCAGTTGACTGAGTTTCATGTTTATTATTATTACAATAACAACAACAACAACAATAACAACAACAACAACAACCTATATACTCAGATGTTACCTTAACAGCTCTTAGATCCTTGGGTAAGACTTGAACTGTTAAGTTTTTACCAGTCCGAGACTGTGAACCGAACTGAAGACTAAATCATAATAATTCAAAAATAGAACTATCAGATTTGAGCTGAAATAATTGGATAACAACCAGATGACAGCAAATAATTAATTTTATGTATCTCTTTGCTATCATCTAGTGGTCATCTAGAGTTTTGTTATCTCACATTTGATAGCTCCACTATAAAAAAGGCTTAAAGTTAAGCATTTTAATTTGATTTATGGAATCTATTAAACTGACCTCAATGGGATTTAGTTTGGCATCTGTGTAAAATGTTATTCATAGTTTAACTTAAATCACACTGATTTCAGTGCCTACTAAATGCTATCCACTCTGGATTCAATTCATACAACAGGTGCAAGAAATGAAAAGAAACTGATTTTAAAATCAAGTGCATTAAGGAAATTTAAAATAAAAGATGCTTTTTTAAATACAAAAATTAACAATTGATTTGCTTTCTATATTTAGATTTTCAAAGTGTTTTTATAATGATGCAAATAATTTTAACCTTTTCCCATATGTTGGGGTCATAGAGATGGGGAAAACGATCCGCCTGAAGTATCCCACACAAGAATATTATTTATTAATTATTTATCTAGCATATTTATATATAGCCAGCCATATTACAAATACATGACCCTGAGCAGTGTATGACACAAAAATTAAATATTCTGCAACGAGCTAAAAACAATAATAAATAAAATAAACATATTAAGTATACATATAAAATAAGCAAATAAAACTCAAGAAAGCAGAAGCACCAATATAACTGTAAGGTCTTGCCTCTCTAATCTTCCCAAAAAAACAGGACTCTTGAAACTGCAGTAGTTCCAAAAGGAACTTTTATTGGAAGGTTTGTGATAACAAGAGATCTTGGCAAGAACTGAAGCATCTCATTTAAAACCAGCTATTTAAAGCAATGCTAACCAAACGCCTCCAAGACTATTTCATTGCAGGTAAACAGAAACAGAGACTGAATAGAATAGAATAGAATAGAATAGAATAGAATAGAATAGAATAGAATAGAATAGAATATAGAAATTAACACAGTAATGCAAGAAACAAACAAAAATAGAAACTTCATATAGAGATTAGCACAGTAATGCAGGAAACAGAAACTGGAAACAGAAACAGAAGCTTCATATACAGACCACTCCATTCCTCCCCCCTCACTTCCCCCACCAAAATGCCAGCTTCCCTGTAGAAGGAAAGGGACCTGACAATAACTTAATCTTCTACAGCCACTTTGATAAAGCCATGTTTTAAAGGACTTCTAGAGGGTTAACAGATGTGGAGCTAACCTCACTTCAGATTCCCAAGGTTGGTGAGAAAGCCTCATTTTAAAGGCCTTCTAGAGAACTATCACATATGGGACTAACATCACCTCAGAGGGAAAGATATTCTAGAGAGTGGGGTCACAGCAGAAAGGTGTATTGCCTAGGTCCAACTAAATGGAATTCCTTTGGAAATGGGATCTGCAGCATACCTGTGGTGGAATGTAATCTGGATTTACAGGAGGAAGGTACTCTTTTCAGAGGGCAAAGACACAGCAGAGCTTGGAATGTCTGGTAGGCAGGAAGACAGCAAGGTTGGGTCCTCCCTAACAATTCACAAAGTACATCTATAGTTAATGCGGAAAATTGCTTTAGTCTGGAAAGATTCTGTTTATTGGCGAACAGCAATAAAGGAACTATTCAGAAGTAACTCCACACGTCATTCTTGGTTCTTTGGCCTGACAATATCTCCCCTGCCTGACCTGGTGGGATGAGTAGATATATTGCCATTCTGCTGCTGAGTGCAGTGGGAGTACTTACAAAAATAGCATGGAATTCAACAACAAGTGAGAAAGTGGGGAAATCAAACGGTACTCCTTTTGTACTCCATTGATGAAAGGAATATGGCTATAATAACACCTACCAGAAAAAACAAAGGTTTTAAAACAATGCCTGCAGGACTATTTTTAAAATTTATATAATTCTGTTTCTGGACTCTCTGAAATAGACTAGCTGGTATAAATCCCGGTTGCTCACAACCTACAAAGTTTTTACAAGACTAAATATGCATGGGCAGGGGTGGGGGGAAAGCACATTTTGTTATATGTATCTAGCAACCGCATGGGTTTCCAATGTAATGAATCACAACATAACTGAAAATAACTGATATTGCCACTAGAAATTGTAATGAGCGAAGCTTTGATTCAATTTGATTGATAGCTGAGCCACAGTGGTGCAGTGATTAGAGTGCAGTACTGTAGGCTACTTCTGTTGATCACCAGCTGCCAGCAGTTTGGCAGATCAAATCTCACCAGGCTCAAGGTTGACTCAGTCTTCCATCCTTCTGAGGTGGGTAAAATGAGGACCCAGATTGTTGGGGGAGGCAATATGCTGATTCTGTAAACTGCTTAGAGAGGGTTGTAAAGCACTATAAAACAGTATATAAATCTAAGTGCTATTGCTATACTTAATTCTCATCTCATTAATTTATCACTGACATCACAACATTTGATCTACATATTTCCTTGGAAGTAATTTTTCTTAATCATGTTGCTTTCTGATGCATCAGTGAAACTCATAAATAGTGATCACAGAAACATATTTAATTTTTGAGCTGCAGTTAATTTAATTTGGTGAAGCGGCTTTCTTTCTGTTTTGAGAACCAAAATGGAGGCAAGTTATGAAGTTATTTCTCCAAGCACATTACCAGTAGCGGTACTCTAATCATTGCTTATTGAGGGAAGGGAATCCTGTCAGATCCATATCAATTTAGAAAGGAGAAAAATCAACTATTGTTATACAAAATACAGAAGTCTGGTTATTTTCTTTAAAGTATGAGCATGTTATTCATGTTATTCATGTTTTTTAGGTACAGATTTTTAAAAAGAGAGATTCAATATAAAGCTTTTTTTGTTTGTTTGACAAAACAAGTTCTCCAAATAACATGGCTGTCCGCATATATTCATCTACCAATAACTATAATATTGTTGTAACACAAGCACCATCAAATTGCTGCAACTGTGCAACATTACACACGAATAACCAATTGCTATATCTTATTTATTCAGGTTTCAAAAACTACCTCTTTCTGGATTTCTAACTATGTTTCTATTAGATGATATAATTGATTTTTAAAAAATCCAGATCCATTTCTCTGGGATCAATAACAGCATTTATTTTGTTTCTCATACTTACAATACAGACTTTTTTTTTGTAAAAAGAACAGTTCAGTTGTAGCTCTTTAGGATCTTATATTAAATCCCATTTTCTCTTTCTCACATTCATTTTATCATTATAGTTCTCCAAATAGACTTGATATCCAAAACAAGAACTTCAACGGATATTTTTATTTTATTCAGTCTATCACTATGTTATTTTAGTTGGGTTTGAGATTTTTCCTTAATCTATTTCTTCATAAGAGATGTTTTATGCTTCTTTTGGAACTCATATATAATTTGTATAGAAGAATGGCTAATTAAGTTGTGGGAGTATGGATTGATGTAAAAAAAAATGTATCTAAAAACAAATCTGAAACGGAACTCAATTTAATTTTTACTAGATTATATTGTTACATATAAAACTTGTACTCTATCCAAACTTTCTTTTAACATAAGGCTTTAACACTTTTGTCTGATTAGCTTAATTGGAACAGAACTCTTAGATGAGACAGACATGATTATAATCTCTTATTTTGACATATAATTCATATCATATAATTTTTCATTTTTAATCATTGTATACTGACTGGATTTTAATAATGAAGTTCTAAACTGACACAAGGTGTTCTAATATGCAGGACTATACTAGAATTACCTCTGAAATTATTTCTCAATCTAAGAATTAATATAATGATTGTAAATCATTCTCTTAGTAATAGTTTTGCTTTTCTTTTTGCTTTTTGATCATCTTTTAAAATATCTAACAGAATTAATTTTAGAGAAGAAAATGAAAAGAAGACATAGAAATCTCAACAGTTGGATTGCTTTCATCTTCTGAAGCCAGTTTATTTCATAGATTACTATGGGTAGAACTTTCTCAATCTCTTAATCAAGGCCTCTGTGGGGTGGATCAATTGTTCTTTTGAATGGTAAGAGGAATGTCTAGCCACCCAAAATGGAGATTTATCTCCAGCTCTGAGCATTCATTCCATTACAGCATTAATTTTGCCATTGTCTTAGTGGCATGTTATTCGGTGTTCCCATTGATTCTTTCAATTTTATAGAACTGCTTAAATATAGAGCTTTATTCTTTGACAACAGAAATCTCTCTGTTAACCTGTCTGTTAACAGCACATCAGCCCTCTTCCTTTAGTCATCTACAGATAGGTGTCATCAAATTGCTGGAAAAATCCACATATGACACCTAAGTAACCCATTAGAGTAAGACAATTACAATCACTACATCTAATTTTGTTTGACATGGAACACCTAAATGAGGAGTCTGAAAGCGAATATTTTCAAGTCTGTGTAATTACATAGATGACTTCCTACATGCCTGAATGATGTCAGTATTAGATTGCATTTCTCCAGAATAGGCTGGCAGTGTAAAGTGGCAATAAAGTAAGTTACAGCTAGAGAATGTCTACACTTAGCCTTTAGGCTGCTCCGACTTGTACTTACATTTGTATCTAATCCTTGTAATTTTAATTGTCCTTATATTTATTTTTATTACATTGTAAGTCATCCAGAGTCACTTTGGATAGTGAGATGGGCAGCATACAAATTTAATGAAAATTAAACAAACAAACAAATAAATAAAGGTTCTCCTTGACTTATGAGCACAATTGACCACAAAACTTCTGTTACTGAAACATTGTTTAAATGAATTTTGCCCCATTTTAAAACTTTTTTTTTTTGCCATAGTTGTTAAGTAAATCACTGCAATTGATAAGTTAGTGATCTGGTAGTTACAGTAGGGGCCAAAATTGTGGACACCTTTTGGGAAAAGTATATTTTCTAA
Organism: Ahaetulla prasina; assembly: GCF_028640845.1. Taxonomy (NCBI): domain Eukaryota; kingdom Metazoa; phylum Chordata; class Lepidosauria; order Squamata; family Colubridae; genus Ahaetulla; species Ahaetulla prasina. Next base: position 136,390,987 of record NC_080539.1, read on the forward strand.
AACTAGCTAATAACACCACCTTTTTTTGGAGTAGTACCATAAAATTATACATCAATGGAAAGATAATTTAGTCAAGAATGTGATGCAATAACTTTTATGAAGGATTTGCTATTAGAATAGCAATTATAAAGAAGAAAAGTGAAATGTAGAAAAAATGAGATATACAAAAATTATCCCCATAGAAAAAATGAGATGAAGAAAAATTATCACATCAGTTAATAGTTAGTTGGGAAACCTTTAGCACAGTGGTGAAATCCCTCTTGGATCGCCACCGGTTCGCTGCCTGCACATGCACAGAAAAAGAAGACTTCTCTAGGTAAGTAGAACAGCTGTGCCACGTGATTTAGGGTTAGGATTTCCTGCTTTCTAGCGAAGCTAAACCACATAGCACAGCTGATCATTTGAAATACAGGTTTGGATGAAACGGTCAGTTTTTTAAACTACTGTTCAACCAAACCAGTAGCTAACTACTGGTTTCACTGAACCAGTAGCTTTTTTAAACTACCAGTTTGACTGAACCGGTAGCTTATTTTACTACCAATTCTCCTGAACTGGTAATTTTTATCACTACCGGTTCACCTGAACCAGAGAGAATCAGTAACATTTCACCCCTGCTTTAGCATGAATTACGGCCTTATAACATCTTCCCTTGGAGTATACCAAGTCTTTTAGTTCTGCAGCTGTTATAATGTGAAACCAGGATTGAATGATTGCTTCTGTTAACTGGGTTTTATTGCTGGGTTACTTCTGACTAACAAGTTTCTTTAGTCAGCTCCATAGATTTTCAATTGGGTTAAGGTCTGGGCTATTCCCAGGCCATTCCAGCAGTGGAATATGATTATCTTGAAACTCCAAAAACGTGGTGTTATTAGCCATCAAACCTCAAAAATACACTTTTCCCAAAAGGTTTCCACAATTTTGGCCACTACTGTAAGTGAATCTGGCTTCCCCATTGACTTTGCTTGTCACAACAGGTGATCACATGACCTTGGGATAAAAGCAATGGTCATAAATATGAACCAGTTGCCAAGCATCTGAATTTTGATCCCATGATCATGGGGATGCTGCAAAGGTCATAACTGTGAAAAATAGTCATGTCACTTTTTTCTGTGCCGTTGTAACTTTCAACAATCACTAAATGAATGGTTGTAAGTCAAGGACTGCCTGTAATACAAAGTTAAAGCATCAAAGGTATTGATATACATGCAGAACAGCAAGCAGTTTTTCTTTTTAGATCCTTTCTTACTTTCCTGTTGGGTGTCAATGTCTTTTATATGTTTTTTTTTTCTCCCCAGGTTTGGGCTACTTGGAAGTTGGGCCTGCAAACTTCTATTTGAGGTCATTGGAAAAATGCAGACAGGGTTCACCTCTGGATTTATTCAAATATGCATTGATGAATATTTGAATCAAATGCCAGCTGCCTAAATAAGAAAATGGCATGAATGGGTAATGTGTAAGGATCTTCTTCTCCCTTTATCTTAGAGCTAAAGGAAAAGAGCTGGTGAGTTCTTCCTTAAGCAAGATGAATGGGAGGCTAATGGGAAATTAAAATACATTCCTTCCCTTTAGTGATAATGTGAGCCCACGGGGAAAATTGTTCTACTAGATCCATTTCTAAACTTGGGGCATCACTCCTGCATTTAAAATGGTTTCTACTTCACAGATAATTTTAAATTGGTAAAAACGAAACAGCGTGTGCCACCTATCTTCTGATGTAATAGCCAGGTAATAATTTCATCCCCTCCTGTGCTCAGGTTCTTCGAGGCAGTGTTTTTGCCCAGTTTCGAAACGCTTTCTAGCACTGCGCTCCATATTTCTTTCTAATTTTAAGTGCTTTTCAAGTGTGGTACAATTATAACTTATTTTGCTATGTGATTAAAATGTTGAGTATTCAAACTGGCATCCATTCAAACATCACAGTTCATTAAATTACTCTGGAGACTCTTGGGCTGCAGTCGGAAAAGCCCATGTGGTAAAATGAAATGTTATATTCATCAAATTGTACCCTGCTGTGCTATTCATTTGGTAATAAAAACTTTATTTTCTCCACTTGTGTCCTCTCTTATTCATGAGATAAAAAGCGTAGTCAGGTAACTGATTTGTGTGAATACATGAATAATTGAATAATCAATCACTGACATACAATATATAGGGGAAATGGCCATAGAAGTAAGAAAATCTAGAAAGCTAGGGAGCGTGTGTGCGGGATCAATATTTAATTTCTCAGGTCTGTACAGAAAGAGTATAAGTTCGTATGTAGGAGAGAGAAGGATGAAAACATATATATTTTTCCTCCAGATTCTGCTGTACAGCTGGGGACTGTGAGTTCAATCCTAGGTAGAGGCAGCTATTTCTCTCTCTGGGCACAATATATCTGCTGAACAAATCTCCACATTGGCATCAGGAAGGGCATCCGACCAGTAAAGACTGCTCTATTCAGTTGCCCAGACTCCACCCCGCAAGGGATGATGGGGTCATTAAACGATGATGATGATCTTGCTGTACAGCCAAAATGTGGTGATGGTGGGTGTTCCTGAGACAACGGGCAAAACCCCCCACAAAAGCACATACAGGTAGTCCTTGATGTACAACAGTTTGTTTAGTGACCGTTCAAAGTTACAACAGCACTGAAAAAAGTGACTCACAACTGTTTTTCACACTTATGACTTTTACAGCATCCCCATGGTCATATGATCAAAACTCAGAGGCTGGCAACTGACTCATAGTTACGATGGTTGCGGTTTCCCAGTATCATGCAATCCCCTTTTGTGACCTTATCACAAGCAAAGTCAGCAGGGAAGTCAGATTCACCTAAACAACTGTGTCACTAACTTCACAACTACAGTGATTCACTTAACAACTGTGGCAAGAATGTTCATAAAATGGGGCAAAATTCACTTAACAAATGCCTCACTTAACAACAGCAATTTTGGGCTCAATTGTGGCTATAAGTCGAGGACTACCTGTACCAAGAATATATATTTCACCGCGAGCTTAAGACACATCTATTTATTTGCGCAGGACTGGACTAGAATTTTAAATTTTAATTTGGTTTTAATGGGGTTTTATTATTTTATTGCAATTTTTAATATTCGGCCTTATTTAATAAGCTTTTTAAATTGGTGTTTTATTCTGTATTTATATGTATGTTTTTATTTGGCTGTAAACCGCCCTGAGTCCTTCGGGAGATAGGGCGGTATACAAATGTGATTAAATAAAATAAATAAAATAAATATATTCCCAGCAGAGAAACACTGTGCATGAAGGTCATCCCAGCTTCCCAGTTAAAGCAAGCAAACACCTATATTGTATAGCAGTGATACAAGAAGATGTTGGAGAGAAGATTATTTTAGTGACAACAGTAGAGGCAACCTGTCGTACCATGTGGGAGAGAGCAATGGCAAGCCTCTCTTTTATTTTTCCAAGAAAACCACATGGATAGAAAATAAATGTGTTGATGATGTGGTGCTGGTTGATGGGCCTCTCAGGCCCAGGGTAACATGCAACATGCTACTAAGGAAGAGCTGAAGGTCTTTCAGAACACTAATGTTATTTAAGACACAGCTGCATTAAAGCCTTTGGGGTGGCTAGTTTCCGATGTTGCCATGCAGGGGGAAAAAAATATCCAGAGCTGCGAAGAACAGAATTATTGTGGGAATATGGAATTTCCAAAGAACTATGAACAAAGGAAAGTTCAACTTAGAGAAAGCTGAAATGAACTGATGACATATTGATATTTCAGAAAACTGCAAATTGCAATGGATTGGAATTGGACAATTTCAGTCAGGAGATCACATTCTTTACTGTTTAAGATACAAAAAACACAGAATGGCATTGCTTTCATAGATAGAAAGTGTATTACAAAAACAATACTTGGCTACAATGCAATCAATGACTGCATATTATCCGTCAGACTCAGTGTCAGACTATTTAATATGATGATTATTTAGGTTTATGTTCCAGGTCATGGATGAATTTTAGGATAAAGTTCAATTTGGAATCAAGCAAAGATGGAGATTGAATGCCAGTATCAGAAATATTAAGGAGGTAAAGTGTAATTGGGCTCAATGATCTAGAAAACCAAAAGGAAAGGAGAATAACAATCTAACAATGTCTGCCAATCAAATTATTTCTTCATCACTAACCTATTTCTCAAACAACAAAAATGAAATCTAGATTACATGGTCATCACCATATGGAGCACATAGGAAACCAATTGATTGTATTATTGGTAGAAGGAGATGGAAGAGCTCAGTTCTAACAGGAAAGATGTGTTTGGGATCTGCTTGTAGAACAGTACAGTAACTGCTCATGTGCAATTTCTAAATTAAGTTAAAATGTAAGAACAAACTTAATCAATTCCACAATATGATATTTTGCATTTTCAAGAAGAACATCAGGAATTGGTCTGACATCCTGAATGCATAGGCAACCAGAGGAACTGTGGAATGTAAGTAAAGAATGTAAGTTGAGGATTAGGGTGAAAAGAGACTGCCAAAGATCAAAAAACAGAAGAAAGCAAACTGGATGTTAGAACAAACAGTGGACACTGCCAAGAAGAGAAGAGAAGCCAAAACCAAGAAAGACAAAGATTTCCGGAAAGAACTTTAAAAAAAAAAGAATTTTATAGAGCTTTTAGAAAAACAAAAGAAGCTGTTATCCCAACAGCATCTTTAAAGACATTGACATCTCTTGCATAACAGGAAAATGATTTAAAAAAAGAGCTGCCCAAAGAATTAAGGATATAGAAACACATTTTTTTTTTACCTATCCTTATTAAGGTGGATAACTTGAAATGGCTGAGCAAATACAAACATACTTTTCAAATTGACAGCTATTTGAAGTTACAACTGCCAAAACATCTAAGGAAGATGTTTACTGATTACTGCTCTCCTGTCTGGAACCCATACCATATATCTGACATCAACACAGTTGAGCGTGTCCAAAGGTATTTTACGAGAAGAATTCTCCACTCCTCCGAAACCAATAAAATACCTTATTCCACCAGACTTGATATCCTGGTCTAGAAAACTTGGAATTTCATCGCCTTCGAAAGGATCTGGGTTTAGCATATAAAATCATACGTTGTAATGTCCTTCCTGTCAATGACTTTTTCAGTTTCAATAACAATATCACAAGAGCTACCAACAGATTTAAACTCAATGTCAACCGCTCCAGTTTAGATTGCAGAAAACACGATTTCTGTAACAGAATTGTATATGCTTGGAATGCATTACCTGACTCTGTTGTTTCTTCTCATAACCCCAAAGGCTTTACTCAAAAACTGTCCATGGTTGACCTCACCACTTTCCTTAGAGGACTCTAAGGGGCGTGCATAAGAGCACAAACGTGCCTACCGTTCCTGTCCTATTGTTTCTTCCCCTATGTATATATATGTTTATAGTACCTCGTTTCTCCTCATATATATGTTCTTATATTATATAACCTTTTATGCAACGCTTGTATATATTGTTATGACAAATAAAATAAATAAATAAATAAAATTAGATATTTACGCAAGCGAAAGTCAAACAGGCAACACAATGGTCAGATATGGGAGATTCCATTCTATAACCTGCAATGAACATCTCTGCATTTGCGGAGCAGCAAAGGTAGAAGACCTGGTTCACATCCTATTTGATTGTTGCCTGTACAAGAGGGTGAGAGACAGATACCTCGGTCTAGATATCAAACAAATGATCCATTGGGCTCCCCATATCAAAACAACTTACCTTATGTGTGGCCAGAATCTGAAAATAACATTTAACACAGCACAATACTTAAGCAAAATGGTTCAGTTGAGTTCTGCATAGGTGAGACTGATTGGGGTAGATTCCAGGGGTGACACCGAAATATAATTTTATCATATTTTATCTATATCTTCAATTATTGTATTCTATTCCAATTTCATTTTAGACTGTATTTTATTCCAATTCCATTTTAAATTGCTTTTATCAAATTTTAGTAATAATTTGTTTCTGGAACTTTGGACTCTGATATGACCCAAGGGTTAATCAATAAAGACTCATTGTCATTGTCATTGAAAAGGAAACATCTGGAATACTGAGTGCTGAGACAACTTTGACCAAATAAGTTTGATTGAACCTCATTTTAATGGCATCTACATCCAACTTTTGTTGACTGATGGACTAACTAGGTCTTGAAGGGATCCACTCCAAAAATAGATGTTAGCCAGAGAACAATCTTCAGTTTATTTATTATCTCTACCTATTTTGACTGTCCTCCTTTCAGAATAAGCCCTATAACATGGTCCCATTTTACTTTTTAAAAATAGATCCACTGAAATCCCCTGGTTTTCATTAAGCCAGCCTAAGTATTTTTAATGTATTTCTTATTTGCTGCCTACCTTGCTGTAGTGTTACTCTAGATGGCTGAAAGTAATAAAAAAGAATATATATATATATATATATATATATATATATATATATATATATATATATATATATATATATATATATATATATATATATATATATATATATATATATATATATATATATATATATGAATGAATGAAAAGGTATCTAAACAGAAGTAAAATAATAGAACAATAAAGTAAACAATGACAAAGGAACACAATGAGAATAAATACGTCAATATTATAACGAAAAAGATGGATGGGTGGAGAGCAGAGAACAAAGGGTGGGTGGGAGATGGAGCAGCCACTTCCAGTGAGGAATTCCCCCATTTGGTCCCCAGGTGAACAGGTAGAGCCAGGTCTTCAGGCTCTTGCAGAAGTTTGGGAGGATGGAGAAATTGTCATCTTAGTGGGAGAATCTATCTTAACCATCACATAGTTTAATAGCAGGGACATAATGGGAAAATAGCTCAAAGGTGTTTGGGCAATCCAGTCTGCCTGGCCTTTCTTATATGATTGTTCTACTCTCAATGGATGAACATCTATTGGTATGGACAACTGCCATGGCTCACCTCTCCTAGGTAAGTATAGGGTACTAATCCATAACATTGCAATCATTTTGGTCACACTGGCATCTGATCATTCTTTCTTTAAAATCCAATCTGTGACAGCCTCAATACAAGGTCAGTAAGAAAATGAACATCACCTGCTGTCATTGGTTTGTACCGCTTTGACATTGGCCCTGTTTATCTGAAGCCACAACAAAGCCAGTCTTTCCTGTTATATCACTACAGTTTTGAGGATATCGTTTTCTCATTTCCCATTTTCAGGAACTCTTTTGCCTTGTTTCCCAGATCTTGCATTTGTTGGTCTTTTGCTGTCTTTTGCACAGAATTTTTATGCCCTGTCCTTATCTTGGTTTCTCCTTATGTGCATTGTTCAGGACCCTTTTCCTGCCTGCAGGCAAATATGCTTGATTGCAAAATGGCTGGCATGTTCTTATTTCCTTCTTTATGGAGCGTCATGCAACAGAATTTAAAGCAACAGAATCTGTTGCTTTAAAATGCAACAGAAAAAGGGTAGCAAAGTAGCTAGGAAGACATAGAGGGATGTGAATGGGTTTATTTCTTGGTTTGCTTTACTGCAAACCTTTCCTCTCCTAGCCTCCCATCTTCTCAGATTCTATTTTGCTAGCCACCAGACAGATGCAGACAAAAATATTTTTTTCTTTTCCTTCTGTTCAGTCATGTTTGATTCTTGGAAACTGGAGCTCCTGCAGTTTCTCAGAGACTGCCTGGAAAAGTTCCTACAGTTTTATTGGCAGGTTTTTCAGAAGTGGTTTGCCATTGTCTTCTTCTTAGGGTTGAGAGAAAGTGACTGGCCCAAGGTCACCCAGCTATCTTTATGCCTACAATGGGACTAGAACTCACAATCTTTCCGTTTCTAGTCCGATACTTTAGCTACTACATCAAACTAGCTCCCTTAAGAAAGTATACTGAAAAACAAAGTGACTGAGAGGGTTGGAGGTAATAACTGCTAGTGAGTAAATCCAGTGTGTGTATGATTACACTGGATCAGGGGTGAAATGCTCCCAATTAAGTCCGGATCGCCCGATCTGGTAGTAATGGTGGCGGGTGGTTTGGAGAACCAGTAGCAAAAATTCTGACCCCCTGCCTGTGTCCAGCTGAGCCGCGCGATCATCAGAGTTTTTTTTTACTTTTAAAAGCATTTTTTCTTCAGCCAAAAAATGCTTTTAAAAGTAAAAAAAAAAGCCTCATGTGATGTTTGTGCAGCATTTTTTCTACAACCTCTTTGGTTACCCCCCTGCCCCCACTAAGCCATGCCCACAGAACCGGTAGTAAAAAATTTTATATTTCACCACTGCACTGGATCCTAGTGACCTCTGTAATTTGAGGTCATCAGAATACAAATGTGGGTCAGTCTCAAGCTATGTTATGAGAGTAAGGGAAAATTACCTTTGATGTAAGAATATTCTCAGTTTCAGGAGATGTTGCTGACAGCATTTAGCTGAAATAATAAGAATTTCTCAGGCTTTGTTGTGTCTTGTCCGCTCTCACCGCAGCTGGGGTCTGCTTATCTGCTCCCGAACACGGAGGAATGTATGCCTCCCGGCCCCAGTTCTGGCTCCATGCCCAGACAAGCTGCAGAGGAGGGGGCACCTCCCGGTCCCAGCCCTGGCTCCATGCCCAAGCAGGCTGCAGAGGAGGGAGCATCCCCCGGCCCCAGCCCTGGCTCCATGCCCAGGCAAACGGAGCAGCTAGACCCCTCCCCCTCCTCCACAGCATGTGAGCCTGAGGAAAGTTTACTTCCAACAACAGCTGATTGGAGTGACCCTCGCATCAGAAGATTGGATAGGCGGAGGCAACAGAAGGAAGGGAGGGACAGGCCTTAATGAGTGCTGAGTCATGGAGCCACACCCCATGGCCTATATAAAGGTTCTGCTTTCTGGCAGTCTCTGAGTCAGGCAAAGTCGAACTTATCTTGCTGAAGTCACTTACTGGTCTCCTGCCTGCTCTGAGGACTTTGCTAGGACTTCGGGCAGAGCTGCAGAGGCAAGCCTGATTTGGATTTCCCTGACCCGGCCGTCAGCGGAGGAGTGGGACACGACAGGCTTGATGATATCTGCTTTTCTGTTGTGGACAACATGGTCTTGGACATACACATTAGTGTCTGGGTTTTGATTCAGGATTCCTTCTCAGGGCGAGCCTAAGAAGCCCTTCTCTCTGACTTAAAATAAAAATTCCATAAAAATTCAAGCCATTGGCATGATTGATACTAACATGAGCGAGGTATGGTGCACCTTGATTAAAGAAATATTAAAATAGGAATAAAATCACAAATTACATTCCAAGTACCCCATACAATGACAACAGCACTTGTTATGAAATCTCAGAGAAGTGCAGAAATCCAGGATGAAAAATGAACCTTCATAAAATCTGATAATAAATATAAACTTTTTTCCATTAGAAGTGTGCAAAGGGCTGAAACAAAATGAAATGGAATAATTTTAATGTAATATTTGAGCATCGCAATAAGGAAAGTTATACGTATTCCGTGGTTAAAAATAAAGACTCTGTATAGCAATATTTTTATAAGGAGGAAGAGGAGAATTATATAGCATCCTTAAACCATCACTTTATTTGCTCTGATTTGGAGTTAAATCAATACTCTGTATTCTGACCTGTGCCGAGAGCTTTCATATGACAAAGTTCATCTTTATGTATTAGTTAAGGCCTCAGGATGAGCAAGGTGGAATGGGACAATTTGCCACAGCCAATTTGCCACAGCCAAATCACCATGGCCAACTCATTGCAGGACAACTCATCACAGCCAACTTGTCATGGGACAACTTGCTGTAGGACAATTTAACAATTCTATTTAATTATTTAAAATAAATAAAAATATATTTAATTTTTGCCATTCACTTTTCATTCTGTTCCTTCTTTCGCATCCTTTCTTTAATGATTCTATTCCACTATTTCTTTGATATTAGTGTAACTCTTGTCCCGCAATGAGTTGCCCTATGTGAGTTGGCTTTGACGAGTTGGCCAGCATTGAGTTGGCCATGGCAAGTTGGCCAGGGTGAGTTGGCCATGGCGAATTGTCATAGACCCTGTGAAAAAAACCCTGTGAAAAAGAATACAGATGAATAAAGATGTCCTTTTAAAAAGCCACTTCTTTGAGATGAGGAACCAGGTTGTGAAAATAGCTATCTCAGAGAATTCTTAAATTTATTTATTTATTTTTATTTATTTAATTAGATTTTTATACCGCCCTTCTCCCGAAGGACTCAAGAATTAAGAATTCTTGACTCAAGAATTAAAGAATCTATCTGGAACAAATTTAATCACAATCACACCTTATTATGATTTAAATGCTCTTGTATTGCAGAAAGCAGCATAACTGTTTCTTCAGACTGGAAAAATAAAGTGAGAACTAACAACGATAAATCAAACCCAGGGATGTCTTTCAAACTTCTTTCAACAGAAGCCATAGTTAGCCCTACCTGGTCGCCAACTCTAATTCATATCCTTTTATTGCCAACTAATCTCAATGATCTCAAGCAATGCTTCCCATTGCTCAGAGCCTGCCTGAAAAAGCAAGGAACAGATGGCACAGATAGTCTTAAGCTGCCTGCCAGAGGGAAGTGAGTTGACTAGAGTTGCTTGCAGGAATAATAAACAATAAAAGTGCAGCAGGCTATTCCAGCATCTTCAACAGCCAAAGAGAAGCAGGGTCTGCCAATGGAAGGAAGCTGTTGGGGGAGGGGAATTGTGTCTGACACTATTCAAGAACAGAAACTAACTATTAGGTCTTTCCTTCTTGAATAAATGGCTTGATTTCAGTCTGAATTTTCTGTTTAAATATCCCACCTGTGAGGAAGGAAGGAAAGATAGAAAGAAGGAGAGGGGAGGGGAGGGAGGTGAGAGAGGGAAGGAAGGAAGGAAGAAGAGAAGGAGGAGGAAAGAAGGAAGGAGGGAGGGAGAAAAGAAGGAAGGAAGGAGGGAGGAAAGAAGGAAGGAAGAGGGAGGAAAGAAGGAAGGAAGGAAGAAAGGAGGAAAGAAAAGAAGGAAGGAAGGAGGGAGGGAGGGAGGGAGGGAAGGAAGGAAGGAAGGAAGGAAGGAAGGAAGGAAGGAAGGAAGGAAGGAAGGAAGGTAGGAAGGAACTTTTGCAATTAGTGTTGCTAATAATTCTGATTTATTTTTTTAAACCACAATGTGGAGGGCAACTTTTCATCTCATTGATTTGGGAATTACTTGGAAAATTTCTGTAGAAACTAACAGTAGTTATTCAGTTAAGTCTCTGTGCATAGCATACACATTTGCACAAAGGGATTTAGTAAATAATTCTTTTTAACCCACTCAGGCTTCTACTGGCTAATGCAAATTGTGTCTCACATTGAATATCAATAAGAAGAGATAAAAGTAATATGCCTTGAACATTTTCACCTTTCTATGATGACCATTCCTGAAATTATTATTTGGATTGCTCTTGAAATTAATATACAAACATGTGAAATTAATCTTAATATTAATTAAATGCATAAAGACTGAATTTAATATTTTTCTTTCAAAACTTAGTATATGACTTAATATCTCAATGTATTAGCACTAGGCTTACTTAAAGTGTAAGTCTATTTATTCTTTCTTGGAAGCAAATCCCCTTGGGTTCATTGGAGTGTATTTGGGATGCCAAAATTACTTTATCATATTATTTATAATTTATGATACGTTTTCACTTGTAAAGGCATATAGAAGAGGTAACTGAGTTTTGCTTTAAATAAACTAGCATTGAATCCAGCATTTCATACCATCATCATTACATCACACTTCTTTTTTCCCAGCCAGATGTGGAAAACTATCTTTCTATACCACAGGTGTCAAACTCGAATGTGTCATGCGATGTATCATAATGTTTTTTGCCTTTGCGGAGCTGAGGTGGGTGTTTTTCTGACCTATGTTTCCTTAATAAGCAGGAGGCAGGAATTGGTCCCAGAAAAACCTCTTTTATTTAAACTACTGTGAATTACATCCATTCACAGTCAGCAAAAGAAGTTTGGCAAAATTTCTCAACTCACTTTATCTCGTTTGGCAAGCTGCCACATAACTTATTTCTAACCGCAGTACAAGGCAAAACCTGGCACAGAGTCTCTCGGAGTCATGGAATGAACGAATTGTTTCCTGCAAAAGCCCACTCCCTGTTCACTCCTCTTTTATTTCCTATGGGATGGGCCAATCACTTCCAAGGTATGGCTTTACTCCCGAGTCGACCCTGAGTTGTTCTTGTCTTCTGGCAGCTCTGCGAACACCGGGAACAGGATCCAGCTGTTCCTCTCCTTTTTTGCCTCCGACACAGAGCCCTCGTCCGAGCTTTCCCCAGCCCCCAATCTTCTCACTGTCTGACTCTGCTACCAGCTCTGCTGGCTGCTGGCGGGCCACAACAGGTGTGGCCTGCACATGATACATCTGTCCCATGGGCCGCCAGTTTGGCACCCTTGTTCTATACCGATTAGACAACTCAGATTATTTTTTCTCACAAAATACAAACCGTTACTAATGGGGCATAATTGTGAATTGTGTTCCACTAAAAGTGGGGGAATTCTGCTCCACCCTCAGCCTCAGAAGTTGACTTTGGGCCATGCACTCTCTCACATCCCAAACTATCTGACAGAGTTTTTGTGACAAGGAAAACAGAAAGAGGCTATAGTATGCTGTTTTGAATGCCCGCACAAGAGTCTTTTTCAGCTTCATTTTGGTTCATGTGTATCCATGGATCACCATTGTATTTGTGTGCTTTGATTGGAATCTCACCACAATAATAGATTCATTCACTGATTTCTATCCAATCAATGCCAGGATGACCCAAAAGAATATTTTCTCATTCTAAAAATATTTTTATTTTTAATTTTGATATCATTTATTATTTGCTTGTGTGATGTTGGAATGAATTGTAGGCCTTTTTAGAACCCTGTTGCTCTTGATGAGCTCTTAAGTAGATATAATATTACTTCACTTTTCCTTCTCAACCATTTCTCATTTCCAGCGGCCAAAGCAATGGATTAAAACAATTTTCCAGCCCTCACTGCATAACTTTTCCTGCTATTGTTTGTTTCTTCATGATGCAACTAAAATGCTAGTTTAATGTTAGTTTGCTGGAGTAGGATGACTTGCTCCTACTGGAATTTAAGAGCTGGGAGCTTTTTTGTGGTGTTTATATCTGCAAGATATTCAATGGCAACAAGTGATCATGCCAATTTGTCCAGGATTGATTCTGCTATGTCTTAACAAATGTGTGAATTCTGTAAAAGTGCTACTTTCAAAGCAACCACTCACTGCTCTTTTTCTTCTCTGGGCTATCAAATTGTCAGTTCTCATGAGACTTATCCGGAGAGCAATTTTCATCTTGAGAAAACAGGTCAGAGTCAGTGGAACCTACTTGGAAAATTCTGAGGTCTTCTTTTGAACGTAGCAGATTGTCTATTCCTGATGACAAATTCAATTAATGTACTTTTCAGAACATAATCGATAAAGCCTTTTCTGTATACACATCAGTGTCAGGGGTCAATTCACATATTGTACCTATTTTCCACAAAAGAAACTTTTGACTAGAAAGAACAAAGTGTGTGTGTGTGTGTGTGTGTGTGTGTGTGTGTGTGTGTGTGTGTGTGTGAACATATGGTATAGGCAGAAAGGACACCCATGTGTTATCTCTCATGTAATGAAAATAAGGAACAACTTAAACTGAACAAGGAAGAATATAAATGTCTAGAAAGATTCTCAGACATCCACGTCATGGTTGTCCCACAGGTGCTTTTTCAAGAGGCAAGTGGACTTTCTAGTTTTTCTTTGAAGACATATCATTTCTCATCCAAGAAACTTCTTTAGAGCTGAAGAAGTTTCTTGGATGAGCAGTGAATCATCTTCAAAGAAAAACCAGAAAGTCCACTTGCCTCTTGAAAAACTACCTTTGGGAAAAGTTAACTTTAACATGCTTTTGTGGCATAATATATTAAAAATACCTTGTATGAAGTTCTCCAAAATTCATATAGTCCAATAATGAAAATAGATCAGACACATGAATGTTATTTATTTATTTATTTATTTATTTATTTATTTATTTATTTATTTATTTATTTATTTATTTATTTATTTATCAACAAATACAAGAAAACAAGTAACAGAGTAGACACAGACATGGACACATGAAAAATTTTTGGCACACAAAAAAAGGATATAAATTAGCAAAACATAGCCATAAACACATAGAATGATTATTGGGAACAGTAGGACAGGGACAGTAGGCACGCTGGTGCGTATATGCACCCCCCCCAGGGACCGCTTAAGAAACATGAAAGGTCCATGGTAGACAGTTTATGGTAAAAGGTATGGAGATTAGAGAGACTAACAACAGGATCAGGTAGATTGTTCCAGACACTTACTACTGTATTACAATTTCTATTTTATTGAAGTCTTTTTTTAATTTCTAACCAAATATTTATTTTTTTAGATTGTGTTTTATTGGAATCTCACCGTAGTAATAAATTCATTCACTGATTTCTATCCAATCAATGCCAGGATGGCCAAATGAATTGATTCATGATATTCTATGTTGATTCCAATATATATCTACCTCTAATGAAATAAAAGAGTTAAGGAAAGTGTTGGTTAACCTTTCTTAATATATTCAGTAGCGCGTTTGCCAATCTATTTAGTAAAATACTTGTAATAATTTTATAGACATGATTGCTTTGAGAAATGGGCCTATAGGAATGGCTTGCTTCTGAGTTTTCGGTTTGAGTAACAAGTTATAATTGCATTTATTTCCATGATTATTTATTTATTTATTTAGAACATTAATTGATACGACTGCCCATCCCTCAAATGAGACTGGGTGCCTAAAGATGCGCTAAAAAGGAATATGAATCACTCCCCAGATTTGCTTGTCAACCATGGTGCTCCATCCTAGGTGGAGAGCTTTCAAATATAATTAAAAAGTTAAAGAGAATGTTGAGCTACGATATCATAAGATGTTTTGTAGAATTCTCCAGGAAACCTATTGACACCTGAAGATTTCCCAGTTTTCAGTAGGACTTCATTATATTTGTTTAAACTAATTAAGGTGGTCAAAGAACCCATACAGTCTTGAGTAAAAAGGTAAAGGTTCCCCTTGCACGTATGTGCTAGTTGTTGCTGACTCTAGGGGGCGGTGCTCATCTCCGTTTCAAAGCCAAAGAGCCAGCGCTGTCCGAAGACGTCTCTGTGGTCATGTGGCCGGCATGACTCAATGCCAACGGCGGATGGAACGCTGTTACCTTCCCACCAAATGTGGTCCCTATTTTTTCTACTTGCATTTTTATGTGCTTTCGAAACTGCTAGGTTGGCAGAAGCTAGGACAAGTAATGGGAGCTCACCCCATTACGCGGCACTAGGGATTCGAACCACCGAGCTGCCGACCTTTCGATCGACAAGCTCAACGTCCTAGCCCCTGAGCCACCACGTCCCTGTACAGTCTTGACTAATGCCAGTTAAAAGAAAATTCCTTAAAATGAGTATTGCTTACTTGCCATGTATCAATGAAACAATTATTTTTCAACAGTTTTTGAAACTTAAAATATTGCTCTGTTTTGAAATCAGACATATAACTGGAAAAATACATGTTTATTCTTGGAAAGAAACATATTAAAATCTACTTCAATGATAATGTTACCTTCAGAGAAGGAATTTAAAGAATGTAATGCTGTTTGTAGGAATTCTAATTGGCTAGAATTTAGGCAATAGATTGAAGCTAATGTAGTAGTGATTTCCTGGTTTTTTATATAGATTTTTATCCTGCCATTATTATTTTTATAAGTAACTCAAGGTGGCAAAAATCCCTCTTCCTATTTTTCCATAACAGCGATCTGTGAGATGAGTTGGGCAGAGAGAGAGAATGAGTGACCTAAAGTCACCCAGTTGGTTTTCATGTCTAAGAACTCACTTTTTCCCCAGTTTCTAGCCTGGTGCCTTAACTTAACTTTAAATTTTCTTGGACCTTGTACCCATTTGCCAGAGGTTATATAACCAGGTTGGTCTAATTTCAATTCTTCACCATTCTGTTACATATTACCACTTAACAGAGTTTAACCTGTTAGCATCCCATAAACATGTTTTAGCATCTTAAATATCAAACAAGCCAATTATTTAACTGCATTGTTCTAATTGTCCATGGTACCAATAGTTTTATTCTCATTAAGTTATTCAGAACATTTCCTTTCTTTATTCCTTCCCAAACCCTTCCTCCTAATTTGAAATATATTTATCCTAAAATATGCTTGTAATGTGTTTTACTTCATTTTAATATGCCCAATATTGTATAAAAATCCCTTTTATAACCCTGTAATCCCTTAATTCTGGATAGAGTCAGAGTGATTGGATGCAGCTGAGCATTTACTGGTGGGATGCCCTTCCCAACTCCACTTGACGTTCAGAGCAGATTTTTTTTCTTTGCACCCTGGGAGAGAAATATATGCCGCTTCAACCTTCCAAGTAGGAGACAAGCATTTTCACCACCAGGCCACTATGAGTACCCAAAATTGTAGACTGCCTTATATTTTATATTTAGGATTTCAACATGTTTTTCCTGTTTCAATATTATCAAAGTGCACTATTCTGTGTTGTAATCTACTTTTAACTAGAGAGTTGATAAAAAGTTTATAGTGCTAAAATGCAGCCATGCTTAAGCATCTATGTTGTTATCCATTGCCATGGCACATACCTTTAATAAACCGAACAGAATAACTTTGATACTAAGCAAAGGTGATCCTGTAGAAGTTTCAAACAAAAAGCCAGTCAGACAGAATCACTGATCATGTGATTCATCAACAACACTAAGATGGTTTACTGAACCTACATATGTTGAATAAATTAAGTTAGGTGGCCCAACAAATCTGAGGAGGTGATGTTAATTTAACCTCTTATTTTGCACACAACTGGAAAGAACAGAATGACTAGAGTCACAACTCAGGAAGGAAAGGAAGGCCCTTGTGTAACAAGATCAGCTCTTATGGCAAAGAAAACATGGAGCCGAAACACCTCCAATATTAATAGCCACTTCACTTGAATGGCAAACCAGATCTATTTCATTGCAAGAACATATGGCATCATGCAAATGATTGAAATTGAATGACTAAATAGGCAAAGGGGACATTTAAATGCAAAGCACAGAGCCTGTAGCCTTTTCAAAATCAGAGGAACACTCATTCTAAAAGCTAATGAAATCAGAAGGAAGCTCCCCTCCCCTCCGAAATGAACAGAAAAAACTTCAGGATCCTGAATATGCCCTGATTACTTCAATTAGTTCTAATGTCTGTACATTTTTAGTTCTTCCAAACCAAGATAGGAAACTATTAACAAAGTGATTTAGCTGACTAAGGCATATGAGGAGAGATACATGTGAAAAAAAGAGGAAGAAGAGTTTATTTTTAGGAAGAAGTTCAGCCATTGGAAGGATCATGTATTCCTTGCCCAATACAGTGTCTGTTATCTTCTAAACTTCAATATCTTCCCTGCTGCAAGACCATACATTATGTCAAATAATGTTAGGAGGAATGGGTTTTATTTATTGAGGAGCAAGAGGAGAACACTGAGCAAGAAATTATTATAATTACAGTAGTGGCCAAAATTGTGGAAACCTTTTGGGAAAAGTGTATTTTCTAAAACTAGCTAATAACATCACTTTTTTTTTGGAGAAGTACCAGTGGTGGGGTTGCTACCAGTTCTCCCCAGATCGGGCGAACTGGTAAGGACAGCGATGGGAGGCTCTGCCCACCCACCCAGATGTCTCTGTGCATGCACAGAAGCGTTGCGCATTCATGCATGCGCAAACACCCGCGCGCGAATCGGTGCAACAGGATTTGAATCCCACTACTGAGTAGTACCATAAAATTATATATCAGTGGAAATATAATTTAATCAAGAATGTAATGCAATAACTTTTATGGAGGATTTGCTATTATAATAACAGTTACAGTATAAAGAAGAAAAGTGAAACACATAGAAAAAATGAGATATACAAAAAATATCACCATAGAAAAAATGAGATGTACAAAAATTATCACCATAGAAAAAATGAGATGTACAAAAATTATCACCATGTCAGTTAATACTTAGTTAGCATGAATTACGGCTTTACAATGTCTTTTTTTTATTATTCATTTGTCACAACATTATATACAGGAACATATATTGAAAGGAAACAATAGGACAGGAACGGTAGGCACTTTTGTGCACTTATGCACGCCCCTTATAGTCTTCTTAGGAATGGGGTGAAGTCAATGGTAGACAGTTTTTGGTTAAAGCTTTTAGGACTGGAGAGGAGACCACTAAGTCAGGTAGTGTATTCCAAGCATTAACAACTCTGTTACTGAAGTCATATTTTCTGCAATCAAGATTGAAGCGGTTGACATTAAGTTTGAATCTGTTGTTTGCTCTTGTATTATTGCTATTGAAGCTAAAGAAGTCTTTTAGTTCTGCAGCTGTTGTATTGTGAAACCAAGATTGAATGATTGCTTCTATTAACTGGGTTTTATTGCTGGGTCGCTTCTGACTAATAAGTTTCTTTAGTCGGCTCCATAGATTTTCAATTGGCTTAAGGTCTGGGCTATTCCCAGGTCATTGCAGCAATGGAATATGATTATCTTGAAACTCCAAAAAAAGTGGTATTATTAGCCATCAAACCTCAACAATACACTTTCCCCAAAACGTTTCCAAAATTTTGGCCACTACTGTGCTTATACCAGTGTGGAAAGACTTTCGTTTCAGGTTTTCATAGGGGATGGAAAACTATTACTATTCAGGTAATCCTCGATATACAACCATTTGTTTAGAGACCGTCAAAGTTACAATGACACTGAAAAAAGTGACCTATGACCTTTTTTCAAACATACAACCATTGCATCATCCCTGTTATGTATTCAAACTCTGGATGCTTGGCAACTAGCAAGAATTTATGACAGTTGCAATGTCCCGGGGTCATGGGATCACCTTTTAAGACCGTCTGTCAAGTAAAGTCAATGGGGAAGCCAGATTCATTTAACAACCATGTTACTAACATAACAACTGTAATGATCCACTTAACAAGTGGAAAGAAAGGTAATAAAATGGACTAAAATTCACTTGAAATGTGTCTTGCTTAGCAATGGAAATTCTGGGCTCAACTGTGGTCATAAGTCAAGGACTACATGTATACAAGTTTCTCTCTATAATCTAAATAATTTATTTTTCATATACAGTAAAAATATTTATTTTTCATATACAGTAAAATACAAATAAAAATGAAAACAGTGGAAAAAATGGGAAAGGGCAAATGGAAAAGGGGAAGAATAGGGTGAAGAGGAAAAAAAGCATCAATTTTTGATTCTTTTCAGCCCAGTAGAATAAAGATAATGACATCAATATTTCACTTTGCATAATATATATTAGCTATATCTATCAGAAAAAAACTACTTTTATCTACTCAACAAAACTCAAAGCCAATATTTCATTCTTTTTCTGTCTCAAGCACAAAATGTGATTTCCAGTTAGAAACGAAATTAGACATATTCTTCTCTTTGATTAAATTACTTATTTGTGTTCCATTAGTTTCTCCAACCATTCTTCCATTGAGAGAATTAATATATCTTCCAATTTTTGCTCATAAAATATTCTCGCTGCTGTCAACATGTATAATAACAAAATCATTTTTTTTTCAAGTTCTTCATCCGTTAAACCTAAAGGAAAACTATCTAGTTTAATTTGCATATTTTTAAAAGAATCTTCTGTATTAAAATATGAATCTTCCCCCCAATATTTCTTTGTGTTGACATAATTCCACCAAAGAGAGTAGAACATTACTTCCTTACATTTACATTTCGGACATACATTTGAAGTATCTTTGACAATTTGCTGAGTGTTAAATACCAACAGTACATCATTTTATAAAAGCTTTCTTTTAGGTTATAATTCAATGTGAATTTTAGATCCCTCGTCCAATGTTCCCATTGTTCAAGCAATATATTAGACCCAAAATTCTTGGCCCATTGAATCATACATTGCTTCACATACTCATTCTCCAAATTCAATTTCAATAACAGTTTATAAACCTTGGCAGTAACAGATTCATCATTACCACACAATATAGTTTCAAATTTATTGATTCATTGATTTTTCAAATTCATAATTTCGAAGTAGGTTCACCTTGAATGAAAATTATTATTTGATCAAAGTCTACTAGTGTGGGCTCACCTTTCTGGGATGACACCCAAAGAGATACCTTCATAGAGAATCTTGCTTTATATTAATTCCAAACCCTTAGGATGGCACATCCAACAAAATGATTCTTAAAATCATCATTCATCTTAACCTTGTCATTCCATAAATTAGTGTGCCATCCGCATCTTAATTCATGACACTTCAATTTGAATAATCTCTTACTTTGCAGAATCACCCACTCTTTCATCCAAAGCAAGCAGTGAGCGTCAAAGTTCAGTTTCAAATCTGGTAATCTAACCCTTCTCTTTCTTTGGTACCTTGCAGTAATTTCTATCTCATCTTTTTTTCCTCTTGTTAAATTAATTTAGAAATATCCCTTTGCTATTGTTTAAATGGGGTGTCAGTTGTCAATACTGGTAAAGTCTGAAATAAAAACAACGTTTTTGATAAAACATTCATCTTAATTACAGAGATTCTACCTAACTGTGATAATTACAAATTATCCCATCTTAATTCGTGCTTGCTTTGGCAGCACATATTCTAAATTGGAACGATACAGAGAAGATTAGCATGGCCCTGTGCAAGTTTGCAAGACATGCAAATTCATGAAGCGTTCCATATTTTTTTGGGGGGGATCTTGGAGTCCTAGTGGACAATCATTTAAATATGAGCCAGCAGTGTGCTGCAGCTGCCAAAAAAGCCAACACAGTTCTAGGCTGCATAAACAGAGGGATAGATGCCTCCCACACCTGTGTTTGTTAAGTTTGCTAGAAATATTAATATATCAGAAGGAACCATGCTGCCTAAAATATTATTAATAGTTTAAAAGAAAGGACACTTGGCCCAGAGTAGCTTTCAGATGAACCGTTCACATTTAGAATAATACTTCTGCTATCTATGAGAGACAAAAAGGTTTTCCCATTCTCCACCCCCAGGCCCCATAGCATCATGGGGACTATGATACTGCTATGATCTCTGGTAGACATGGCAATAATATCTGTTTTCCTACATGACTTCTAAAGTAGTGAATTCAAGAGTTCACCTTTGTGCAAGTTTAGACAAATATATCAACTCAACCTGCAATGGATGATTCTATTGTCTCTTAGGCAACGTTTCCTTCTGAGGCATGCTGGCACTTTTTAATTCAATAATTCATGGAGGTTGATGAACAAAGCAATCAAATCCCTTTTGATCCTGGCACTCTATTCAACTTCTCCCACCTATTTTGCCTTCTCCAGAATAAAATAAACGATAGATCTTGAGTGATGCTAGACAAAGCAAAAGACATCAAAGTTTAGGGAACCAGCACATCTACATTTTGTATACCAGTATAGTGATAACATCAGGCTCTGATTCTTGGTATCGGGTGATACTGAGGGTCATACTAAGAGTACAACATACCATTATCTCAATTCATTTAGGCTAGATGAGCCTTGAATATAGCTAGATACATTTGGTTATTAATACATAAGTAGTTACACTTTGACCCAAAATTACATAAAAAATTGATGCTGTGGAATAATCTAAATTTGAAAATGGTATGGAATAAGTTTTATTGGAAGTGTGGACTAAACAAGTTGATTTATAAAAGTGGTTTAAAGATTTTTTTGATATTCAATCAACACTATTCTGATAGTGTCAAAATGCAAACTCTAATGCAGAAGGTCAAAGAAGATATAAAAATATGGGATTATGAATAAATATAGAGAAAACCAGCTTCAGAACTGACAATGAAAACTTTCACCTTTCAAGATTGGTTATCTGCAGTTAAAAAACCAATAGTCAATATGCTACAGCCTGGTATTTGGTTGGGCAGGAAGGAAAAGATTGTTTGAAAAAAATATTCAAATGCTGTGAAGGATCTATATCTACAAAGATCAGACTTGTGTAGGCAAAGACTTTCCCTGTGACAATTAATAGATTGTCAACATTAAACTTTGAAAAAAACAAGATAGAAAGAATATTGACATTTTTGAACTGTGGTGTTTTAGAAGGTGCTTAATAATGAATGTGATGGATAGCCAAGAAAACAAACAAATGGATTCCAGTGAATGGAATCCAAACAAAATAATCCAGTATTCTCACCTGAGGCATGAATGAACAGTTCAAAGCATCCCATTTTGGGCACAGTATTTCCATTAAGAAATCTGGGAACAGTGAAGGGAACGCTGGAAAAGGTGAAGGGAAAGATAAGAAGAAGATGACCAACAGCAAGGGTGATGAACACCATTACTGTAGTGATGAATGTACCATTGGGAGTGAAGAATGAGGTTGGTGATAGATAGTCAATATCTGATTATGTGGTTGCTAAGAGTTGACAATGACCTGTTGGCACAAAATCAACGACTTCTATAATTTCAGCTTAACAGTATATACAAGAAAAACGTACTGACAAAGAGATGTTCCAAATGCCCTAGCAGCTTCAAAGTATCTCATTTCCTAGGATTGCTACGATTCTTAAGAAATTCTACACTTGGAGTGAAACCAAGAATTCAGTTTTACATTGAACTAAAAATAGAATGAAAGTTAGCTTTAGTTATATGTCTGAAATGTGAAGAAAAGGATACTGCGTCCAATTTTGATATTTGGAAAAACCAACGAGTCCAACTCTCAAAAAATATAAAATATGCTTCTTATGATTTAAGAATTAATTTAATTAGTCAGAAAGTAGTGGTTCATGCCTATTGGAATTCCAAAAGAATGTTTGAAAAGACTGTACATCAGAATCAGTTTGAACCGGAGCAGCCCACCTCTGCTTAAAATGCAAGGATAATTCCTTACATAATTGCTCTAGGTCCGTAATGGCGAACCTATGGCACGGGTAGCACAGGTGGCATGCGGAGCCATATCTGTAGGCAAGAGAGCATTGCTCTAGCTCAGTTCCAGTGTGCATGGACATGCTGGCCAGCTGATTTTCAGGCCTTTCAATCCCACCGGAAGTCAGGAAACGGGCCATTTCCGGCCTCCGGGGTGGTGGTGGGGAGGGTGAGAAAGGCCATTCTCACCCTCCCCAGGCTCCTAGAAAGTGTCTGAGTGCCTACCGTGCCCACTGTGCCATTGTGTGCCAAAAGCGGGGGAAACGTGGGGGGGGGGATCACGTGCACATGCATGGGGAGGTGGGGCACATTGAATTATGGGTGTGGGCTTGCACGTGTGCAATCCCCCCCACCCCATCCCCCGCATTCCCCCTGCTTTTGGCACATGATGGCAAAAAGATTAGCCATCACTGCTGTAGGTGAAGAAATGTGTGCGCATATTTGAGGAGACAGCTGTTAAAGCAGAGGGTAAAAAGAAAGTCCTGGATAAGTTGGGGATAAATCAGCACTCCTGTTGACTGACAAGGGGCCCGTATCCCAGGCATCAATCACTTCCCTGGCTGTTTTTGTGCCTGCTCTCCCAACAACCTTAGTAGCTGCAAAATAGAATGTATGCCATTGTTCATTGCAATGTGAGGCCACCAATGAGTTTGGGACTCCTTGTCTGACCACTCACTTGGGTTCTTGCAGACTGGTGGTTGGCTTCTTCCCCATCTGTCCTACATAGTCACTGACCTGTATACCTCAAGGATTATGGTGGCACTCATAGAATAGACCAGGTCAGGGGTCTGCAAACTTGGCTCTTTGTGGACTTCAACTCCCAGAGTTCCTCAGCCAGCTTTGCTGTTGAAGTAAGTTTGCTGTTGAAGGAGTTGAAGTCCACAAGTCTTAAAAGAGCCAAGTTTGCAGACCCTTGGACCAGTTCATCTCTTCTGCTTTAGTAGGTGGTGAGTATCAGGAATGGACCATTTGCATTTGTCTGTTTCCCCAGATGGATTAGGCTTCTCTTCTTTCTGTTCTGATCTTTTTGCTCACATATCTGATGTATATTGAGGCTTTCTTAATACTATTTTGTAAAAAAGGTGAAGAACAGAGCTATTCACGGGACAGAGCAAGGTCAGTCTTTGGCTGTGCCTCTCGTGGATGATGATGTAACCCCTTCTTTACAGGTCACTGTTCTGATGTCTAGAAGAATACTTTATGGTAAGATATTTCCAATTATAGGGAAGGGGTCCTTTAAAAAAAAAACCACATATAAAACCAAGCTTTCTTGAAGCATGAATGAAAGATGAAATTGGAATTGGATGAAGCACATGTGTTAAAAGAGGCATGACCCTCAGAGCAAGTTTACGGTGCTTGTGCAAAGTACAGCCCAAGCCCTGCATCCCAACTCTAACCCGTTTATTACCACACAGCTTGCAATGTCAGTCCTCTGTACACTTGTAGCTTAAGAAGAGCATTTGCCGCAGAACAGCAACAAACTTAATTTAAAAAAAAAAAAAAAAAGACAAGTTTTTTAAAATTTCTGCAGGTGACTTCTATCAATTTTTCTAGATGTTTTGGCAAAGTGGATTTCCTTTTCAGTTCCTGATCATGCCCCCAGTAATAAGGCAGCCTGTGTTGTTACAGGTGTTCCTTTTGCTTGAAACCTAACCATTGTCGAGGTGTCATCTTTTCTCACTCAATAAAAAAAGTGCCATCAGCAGCATGTTAACACATGCTAATTAAACTGCACCAAATTAATCAGCAGCAGCTCAGACAGATTTTTTTTTTATTAAAAAAAAGCAAAACAAAACAGGTAGAAAGCACTAATTATCCATCCGTGACATATTTCGAAGTCTAATGGGGAAAGTATGCATTACTGAACTTGAATTGCCTCACCTTAGAGTCGCTGCTGTTTCAGGAGGTGAGACAAATCTTATCACCGGTATAAGAAGAAAAGAAAAAAAATCCCTGCAAATTGCAATTACTCCAAAGCTTTTCATTTTTTGCAGGGAAATGAAATAAGTAAATTAAGGAGCTATTCGCATTCATCTTTGTCTTGCCTGCTCTTTTGTTTTAGTCTAGGGGGGTAGGATAATCTGGGTTCCTCAGAGAACTGAAGGTACCGCTGTTGGCTTTTGTTTCAAAAGCTTATAAATTACAGCAGATTGACTTAGACCTTCATATTTCATGGCTAGAGAAACACCTTCATCTACCCGCATTTCTCTGAACGAATCAATGTTTATGAAGGAGTATATAAAATAAGAACGTTGATTAAGATTTAAGCAATTTTGATATCTTAGATGAATTCTACAGAAGGATTGTGGAACCAGTGATAATAATAGACCACCCTCATCACTGACCATAATCACCGTAACTGGTGGAAATCATTGTTTAGCAGCATCTAGAAGATCACAGTATTCAGAAATTCTCTTGGGAAAGGTAAGAAATCCCATTCCGTCAAGTCAAGCTCAACCCTGGTAACTTCATGGAGAGATCTATGTAACTTTCTTGGTAACGTCATAAATCTGGCGTTTGCTACAAATGAAGGCAAATGTATGCGCCCCAGGATAATATTGCAGGAGCCAATCTGAGTTGATCACCAGGTCCAAAGATTTAGTCTTTTGAGTTTTTGGATTCATGCTGGAGCTCATCCTCAGGGAACTTCTCACACATAGAAAGAGATGTTCCTTGAGGATGGGTTCCAGCATGAGCTTGAAAGCTTGGAAGATCAAATCTCTGGTCTCAGTGACCCACTCAGTTTGGATCCTGGATCTGGGTTGCTGATGGCTTCTTCTGGGAGAACTTTTCAACTTTCCATTCTAGCCTGCTAGAGTTTTGAAATTCTTTCATCTAAGGACTAACTAGGCCTAGCCCTGTTTTGCTTCTGAGGCCAGAGAAAATAAGCCAGGAGTTATCATCTTCTAAGACCCACTAAGTCAAATACTTGAGAAAAAAACCCTAAAAACTTGTCTGTAGTTAATGGTTCTTTTTTCAAGTTATATGCAACTGTTAAGTCAGGCAGGTAGCAAATAACAATGAAGTCCTTTATTTTAGCAAATTGCTTCCAAGGCTTCAATTTCCAAGTTCTCATTCTCAGTGACCCTCTTCCTCTGTCTCTGTACTATTATGTTGAACCGCTCTACTAAATGCTACAATTTGTGCTTTCCCTCAGCCTTGCCAAATTATACTTCTTGCCTGCTACCTGAATTGGCCTTTCTAGAACTACATGTCTTGGTTCAGCATCTTCCTTATCTATACTCTTTCTATAGTGTTAGTAGTATAAATTAATTTTGTACGGTACTGTAGTAATTTTTCTTTGACTCTTCAGGGCTTCTCAAGGAATTGAATTTTGAAAGCAAAATGCATGAAGGGTGCTGAACCAAGTATGCTTTTGAAAGTTTTGAAAATCTTATGAACTTTTAAAACAATTATTTAATTCAAATGATAATATGCTATAGTACATATTACAGGAAACAACTGTTAAGCGGCTGATTGCCTAGACAGTAAATCTAAACAGCCTAGGAGCATTATTCTTTCATATAAATATGATTTTCATGATTTTAACATATTTTGTTTTGGAAGGGCGCATGCACGCTTTGGAAGGTTTGGATGTAGTCTCCAGAAACTTCCAAAATGTATTAGCAACCCATATATATGCTACTAAAAGTCTTGCTATCATGACTGTTAACTGGGCAAAATGGTGCCTTGTAGGACAACAATTTTTGAACCAAGGTACCTCGAATGGCTAATTTATAGAATGCATCTAAAATTCAGGATCCATGACCCCTGAGAGAACTAAATTTGGAGACGTTGTGGCTATTTCTGTGTTCTGACTACTGTTGCATTGCTGGGTTGCTTATGCAGTCAGGTGACCTTCATTTTCCTGTTCCGTGACAGTTTCCCAGCCAGTCTTGCAACCCATTGTTCTCTCCTCCACCCAACAGCAGTCAGTTGCCTTCCTGCTATGAACGGAAAGGAATGGGGGAAGAGGGACGAAGAAAGGGCAACAGGAGGGGAGGGAGAAAGGTATCCTGGGATTCCCTTCCCAGCTAATGCTACCCACATACACTCCCCTAACCTGTGCCGTCCTCTTGCATGACTTCCATGAGTCATCAACTCCCTCCCACACACCTACCCTAAGCCATGCAGAACCTTTTGAGCACCCTACTCACCCTTCCTGCCCTGCCCTGCCCCCCAATATAGCATTCTTGACCTGCATGGCACTTCTTGGATATCCCTTAGCACACTTCCCAACCTATGCTACCCACCTCACCATACATACAAATTATTCCTAAACCATATGGCACCTCTTGTGCATACCTCTTCCTGATCTGCAGATCTCATCATTCCCTTTCCCATCTGCTATTTACCTGCTTACTGGCCTTGGCCTTGCAACTTCCTGCTAAAATTCCTGACACGTTCTCCATTTACTTTGCTTATGGCAAGCTTGCAGCGACAAAGTCAGTGGGGAAGTTGTCAGAAATTTTAGAAAGCGAGGGAGGGAGGGAGGGAGGGAGGGAGGGAGGGAAGAAAGGAAGGAAGGAAGGAAGGAAGGAAGGAAGGAAGGAAGGAAGGAAGGAAGGAAGATTTATGATGTTTCCTGCCAGTTTTCTTTAAGAAAAAACAATTGGGAAGCTGGTAGGAAGTTGGAAGTCATTCTCCTTCCTACTGTTTTTGTTTTTGTTTTGCTCATCTGTGATCATTCTGTTATTCTGTTTAGATAAGGAAATAACTTTGAAATGATAACCCATTGGGACACAGGTTGCCTTGTAAATGTTAACGTTTTATTATATGCATCACTGGAAAGTAATTGTATGTATTATTTAATTTTATGTATTTAATGACATAAAACCCCATGTACACTCATAGTAAAATACATGTAAATGATAGGAATTCTAATTCAGTTTTGTGTTTGGGGATTAAAAATGAGGTGGGAGAAAAGTTAAAGATGATAATAATTTGAAAGGGCAGAAGGCAAAAGGATGGAAGGCACAATTCTATGTTTTCAATTTCTTTTTTGTATCTTGTTTTGTTTCTTATTTTCTACCTTTGTTCTTATTTCTTTTGTACATTTTACTATATTGAAAAAATACTGTGTATAAAAAAACAAATTATTTCTCTTTTTTGGGTTAATCCTTGGGTAAGCACCCAATGGTGGAATCTGATCCTTCCATAATTTATTCTAATGGGAACCTGACACAAACCATGATTTTTCAGACTTCCTTGCCCAGAAAAGAGCCTTTCTCGGAGCCAAATCTGATGTTTTACCCTTCATAGTTCTTAATGGGAGATTTACTAAAGTTCTCAGGTGGATGAGAACCTGTCCATGTAGCACAAGTGTTACCAAGGCTATCATAAATGTCATTTATGCTGCCCCTATTACCAATGTAATCCAGAAGCTTTTGTCCTTCCCTTATTGGCACACCTTATAGGTCATCATGAAAGCTTTCTAATTGATTTTCTCCCTTCAGATCAGGAAACATTTATTACCTAAAAGATGACTAAATTTTGCCTAGCAGCAATTAAAATTACTGTAACTGTAGGAGAGGACCAGGCTGAGCCTGAGGGAGGGGATCAAACCTGCCATAAATCACGAGTCCCTGTGCACCCGCAAGAGATTTGAGTCCAGCCTACCTTGAATGCCTTTCTTATCTCTCGCTCATTTCCCTTGACTGTTATTTGGTCAGATTCTTGTAGACAGTTTAAGCTTGCAATAAATCTTTATACTTATTTGAACTACCTGAATATTCTGATTTTCCAGGCACTTGACATTAACAGACAGATAATTAAGAGTACTGGCTATGGGTAAGTTTACTGAGAGTATCTCTTTAATGATTGTTTATTTTTAAACCTGATTTAATATCCTTTTGGGGGGCATCAGAGTCCCCCCTCCCTTACCTTTGTCCATAGTCTTTGTATTAATATTAAGACTAGCATTTAGCCAGGAATTTATAGTATTTACCTGCCTGATCTTCAGTTGAACTGCTTCAGTTCAAAAATATCATCAATCAAAAGCCCAGAAGCTCTGTAGCAGGACCTGCCTGTGGAATTCTCCTCTAATTCAACCCTATTGTTGTTTAAAAGGGCCTTGAAGACTTGACTCTTTGACACCTTTGACAAAGGACAGTGAAAACCGTTTGCTTGGTTTTTGTCTAATCTGTGGTGCAACCAAAACAATCTGGAACTGAACACACTCAAAACCGTAGAAATGGTGGTAGACTTTAGGAGAAACCCTTCCATATTTCCACCTCTCACAATACTTGACAACACAGTATCAACAGTAGAAACCTTCAAATTTCTAGGTTCTATCATATCGCAAGATCTAAAAAGGACAGCTAACATCAAAAACATCATTAAAAAAGGACAACAAAGAATGTTCTTTCTGCGCCAACTCAGTAAGCTCAAACTGCCCAAGGAGCTGCTGATTCAGTTCTACAGAGGAATTATTGAGTCTGTCATTTGCACCTCTATAACTGTCTGGTCCAGTTCTGCAACCCAACAAGAAAAACACAGACTTCAGAGGATAATTAGAACTGCAGAAAAAATAATTGCTACCAACCTGCCTTCCATTGAGGACCTGTATACTGCATGACTCAAGAAGAGAGCCGTGAAAATATTTGCAGATCCTCGCATCCTGGACATAAACTGTTTCAACTCCTACCTTCAAAACGACGCTATAGAGCACTGCACACCAGAACAACTAGACACAAGAATAGTTTTTTCCCGAAGGCCATCACTCTGCTAGACAAATAATTCCATCAACACTGTCAGACTATTTACTGAATCTGCACTACTATTAATCATCTCATAGTTCCCATCACCAATCTCTTTCCACTTATGACTGTATGACTATAACTTGTTGCTGGCAATCCTTATTATTTATATTATATATTGATCATCAATTGTTACAAATGTTGTAATTGATGAACGTATCTTTCTATGTACACTGAGAGCATATGCAATACAAAATACAATTAAAATGCAATTTAAAAACTTATTAAATTAGCCTGAGAATTTAAAAATTACCTTACACTAAAACCCCATTTAAAATTAATAAAATTTACCATTTAAAATTCAATTCAAGCCAGCCCAGCAGGAATAAAAAGGTGTGTCTTCAGTTCATGGAAAGTCCGAAGGTCAGGTATTTGGCGTAAGCCTGGGGAAGCTCGTTCCAGAGTGTAGGAGCCCCACAGAAGGCCCTTCCTGGGGCCGCCAGCCGACATTGTTTGGCGGACGGCACCCTGAGAAGTCCCTCTCTGTGAGGCGTGCAGGTCGGTGGGAGGCATGTGGTAACAGCAGGCGGTCCCGTAAGTACCCAGGCCCTAAGCCATGGAGCGCTTTAAAGTCGTAACCAACACCTTAAAGTGCACTCGAAGGCCACAGGTAGCCAGTGCAGTCTGCGCAGGAGCGGTGTTACATGGGAGCTCTGTGCGTAGCTCCTCTATCACCCGCAGCTGCATTCTGGACTAACTGAAGCCTCCGAGTGCACTTCAGGGGAGCCCCATGTAGAGAGCATTACAATAATCCAAGCGAGAGGTAGCGGCGCATGAGTGACTGTGCACAAGGCATCCCGATCAAGGAAGGGGCGCAACTGCCGAACCAGGCGAACCTGGTGGAAGGCCCCCCTGGGGGCCGCCGGCAAATGGTCTTCCAACGACACCCCCTCATCCAGGGGGACACCCAAGTTATGACCCTGTCCTTTGGGGCCAATAACTGCCTCAACAGTCAACTGCGGCTGCAGTTGACTGAATCGAGATGCCGGCATCCACAGCCACCTGCCTTGGAGGGATTAAGCTTGAGCCTGTTTCTCCCCATCCAGACCCGTACGGCTTCCAAACACTGGGACAGCACTTCAACAACTTCATTGGGGTGGCCCGGGGTCGAAAAGTACAGCTGGGTGTCATCAGTGTACTGTTGATATCTCACCCCGAAGCCACTGATGATCTCACCCAACGGCTTCATGTAGATGTTGAACAGCAGGGGCGAGAGGCCCCACAAGTGAGGCACCTCGCGGCCGACCTCTGCCCCCCTGTCAACACCGTCTGCGACCGGTCGGAGAGATAGGAGGAGAACCACCAATACACGGTGCCTCCCACTCCCAATCCCCCCAATCGGCGCAGCAAGATACCATGGTCGATGGTATCAAAAGCCGCTGAGAGGTCTAATAGGACTAGGGCAGAGGAGTACCCCCTGTCCCTGGCCCGCCAGAGATCATCCACCAATGCGACCAAAGCTGTCTCCGTGCTGTATCCGGGTCGAAAGCCGGACTGGAACGGGTCTAGATAGACGGCTTCATCCAGATATTGGGGGAGCTGTCGCGCCACAGCACTCTCTACAACCTTTGCAACGGGAAGGTTGAGACTGGACGATAATTTCCCAAAATAGCCGGGTCCAGGGAGGGCTTCTTGAGGAGGGGTCTCACCACCGCCTCTTTCAAGGCGGCAGGGAAAACCCCTTCCAGCAAAGAAGCGTTGATAATCTTCTGGAGCCAGCCTCGTGTCACCTCCTGAGTGGCCAGTACCAGCCAGGAAGGACACGGGTCCAGTAAACATGCTGTGGTGTGAAGCCTCCCCAACAACCTGTCCACGTCCTCGGGAGCCACAGGGTCAAACTCATCCCAAATCAGCTCAACAAGACGTGTCTCCTCTCCCTCGCTTGGATCATCCCACTCGTCCAGACCGTCCCGGAGCTGAGCGATTTTATCGTATAGATAACCACTAAACTCCTCGGCTCGTCCCTGCAACGGGTCATCCCGTACCTCCTGATGAAGGAGGGAGCGGGTCACCCGAAACAGGGCGGCCGGGCGGTTATCTGCCGACGCAATGAGGGTGGAGGCGTAGGAACGCCTCGCCTCCCTCATTGCCACTAGGTAGCAATGATTTATATTGATATATTGACCATCAATTGTGTTGTAAATGTTGCAGCTTGATGAACGTATCTTTTCTTTTATGTACACTGAAAGCATATGCACCAAGACAAATTCCTTGTGTGTCCAATCACACTTGGCCAATAAAATTCTATTCTATTCTATTCTATTCTATTCTATTCTATTCTATTCTATTCTATTCTATTCTATTCTATTCTATTCTCAATGCCATTTATTGGCTTCTTTGTTTTTAATAGGCTATTAGTGAATGTTCTGTGTTTCAGTTATTGGGAGCCAACCACAGTTTTTGGAAGCCAGAGGCATACATATTTGATTAACAAATAAATAAAAGTCTTTTATAGAGACATCTTAGAATTTCAAAGTTATTGTCAGCATTCCAAGTAATCACTCATTGAAAGCAGAACTCTGAGGCAGGTAAATTCCTATAAGAACATGTTTATTGGATACATCATATTGGCACAGCCAGTGAAAACGAACTCTGAAAGTTCCTGCGGTTTTCACCTAATCAAAAGAATAATACTTCCCCCCTCCCCAGTGTCATCAGTCACATTGTCCAATGAATATGGCTGGCAGGCTTTGCTCCTCCTTCGCCAGCCACCTGTTACGATGATCTTGGTTCCCACAGGAACACTTTTTATTTTGACTGTAAGCTGGGCTATCCTCTTCCCCCCTCCCCTTCTTTCTCAGGATTCGTGGCAACTGTGAGGCAGGACAAGATGGCTTCAACCAGGTTTGCTTCAGAATTATACTGTAGAGTTGCATTACAAATCTTACCTTTTAGTTATTTTTTATCTTTTATCAGTGATAGTGTTGTTAATGAAATGGGTGTGATTTTTCCAGATTGCGTTTTATGTTGATCTATGTTCTGAGCAAGCCTTCACGAGACCCACTCAACAGCCTACCTGTGATGGAAAACCAGTGGTGAAATGCAGCCGGTTCTATCTGGCTCGGGCGAACTGGTAGCGCCGATGGAGGGAGGCTCTGCCGACCCCCCAGATGTCATCACGTCCCAATTTTGATGCTCTGTGCATGCGCAGAAGGTCCTGTGCATGCACAGGGGTGTCACACACGAGTGAAGCGAGCGAGCACGCATGAGCTCCCATTTGCGAACCAGTAGCAAAGGTAAGTGGATTTCATCCCTGCGAGAAACCCCTGAATGAAATGGAGGTTTACCTTTATTACAGA
This sequence comes from Ahaetulla prasina, assembly GCF_028640845.1. Lineage (NCBI taxonomy): Eukaryota > Metazoa > Chordata > Lepidosauria > Squamata > Colubridae > Ahaetulla > Ahaetulla prasina. The sequence goes on from NC_080539.1 coordinate 136,423,987, forward strand.
TATAAATATTTAAATTTTCCTCTGGCCTGGACTGCATTATTTTATTTTAAAATGATGATTTGAAAATTTACAATTACCTCCCAATTTTCCCTTTCTTCTGAAATAGAGCTTTTCAGAATTTCAGCTATTAAAAGGAGCTGCTATTCGAGCATTGTATGCTCCCACCCACAAGTGTACCTTGATAATCCGCCCGTGATTGCAGAAAATTCTGTTCTCCCCACCTACAATACTCACTTACCCCTTAGATTTTATTCTGAAACATGCTGTATATGTAAATATACTTCTCATGACTTCTGACCGCCTTGAAATCTACAAAGAAGATGGCACTTCTCAGTATTTGTAACGGGAAAGTCATGGTAGCAAGTAGGTGGCATTTGGTATTGTGCCAATACATTTTAGAATACATTCCCCAGTTACATAAACTAAGTCAAGTGTTATTATTGCCAGGCAAGAGCCGTGCTTTCTTTCACTTCCCCAAATAGAGAACTTTAATTAGAGAACAAAGTAGTCAATGATTAAAGTCATGGCAACTTTCATTGTAGCAGGAGCTGAAATTCAAAAGGAACCAGGACAACTTCATTTATTATACACATCATCCTAATTGTTGCTTTTAGATTGCATTTAATTTTTTAAGTATACATTGTGCACTGATGCAACCTGAGTCATTCTAACACAAGACTAGGAATAAGTAGATAAAGGTCACCCATTTATTAAACTTACCATATTTCTGTTAAAGTAGGTAGAACTATTAAATCAAACAATTAGGTTTTCTCAATGGAACTTCCCCAAGAATTCCCCTCCCCCAACTATATGCTAGATCAGATGGCCAACGAATGAAAAATGCTAGTCCATGTTTCATAGTGTTCTACTATAAATATCAGAAAATGTGAATATGATTGGTAGCAGCTGAAGGATCTCATTGTAGTTTCCTGAAGCAAGTTCTGTTTCTTGAAAAGGGTAGAGAATCATCTTGTGTCATGATTCCGCAATGCTGCATTTTTTCAGTCTGATTCATCTGGTCTCTCTCACGGATACACCTCAAAAGAGTTCATGCTGTCCCACTTCTATTTCAATTTTGTTGTTGTTAGTTGCGAAGTTGTGTCCGACCCATCGCGACCCCATGGACAACATTCCTCCAGGCCTTCCTATCCTCTACCATCCTCTGGAGTCCATTTAAGCTCACGTCTACTGCTTCAGTGACTCCATCCAGCCACCTCATTCTCTGTCATCTCCTTCTTCTTTTGCCCTTGATCTTTCCCAGCATTAGGCTCTTCTCCAGTGAGTCCTTCCTTCTCATTAGGTGGCCAAAGTATTTCAGTTTCATCTTCAGGATCTGTCCTTCTAAAGAGCAGTCAGGGTTGATCTTGTCTAGGACTGACTTGTCTGTTCGCCTTGCATCTATTTCAATACACATATCCAATAGAAGTGCAAATTTATTTATTTACAATTTTTTATATCAAGGGGCACAACCGCTCAGTAGTTAAGATGCTGAGCTTGTCAGTTGGAAAGCTGACAGTCTGGGTTCAAGCACCACATGATGGGATAAACTGCTGTTACTTGCCCCAGCTCCTCCCATCTAGCAGTTTGAAAGCATGCAAATGCGAATAGATAAAGAGGTACCATTTGGGTGGGAAGGTAGCAGTATTCCATGCACCTTTTCTATACTTGGTCATGTGGCCAGCATATAGTCATGCTGGCCACATGACCACATGAAGTGTCTTTGGATAACATGGACTCCCTTGGCTAAGAAACAAAGATAAGCACCACCCCCTAAAGTCAGGCACAACTAGATAGAGAAAACCTTTACTTTTATTTTTTATGCCATTTTGATCAACCAATTTTAGACAGTCAGCAATGGAGGAAAAATATGAACATTAACAATCCAGTTATGAAACTACCCCCCGCCCCACCATCACAACCAGTATAATGGCTCCATTCCTGAGGTCGCCATTTTCATCTGCACTCTCCTGTGGTTTCTATTTTCACTTTTATGATATTTATCAATAGGGTTTTTTTTACATTGTATATATTTTTTTCATTTATTTTTATTGATTATTGATCACCATCCCAAGTGGTGAAATGGGCAGCTATATACATTTGATTGAAATAATGGTATGCCAAAACATAGCATAATGTAATGTAACCAATGTATCCCACTGATGGTAGGAGAACTCTTCTACAGACCACAATTTTCCTTGTGACTTATAAAAAAAGTCTTTTTTAGATGCTAAAATCTATTTATTCTCTCTCTTTTTGCCCCATATACTTGTGTCTGAAACCCTGTTCAGGGCTGCAAACATCAATACACTTCAATGTTCTTCTCTCTCATTCTCTCTATCTCTGTGTACACATATATTATATCATCTATCTATCTATCTATCTATCTATCTATCTATCTATCTATCTATCTATCTATTCTCTGTCTCATTTTATTTTTTTATTTTTATTTTTTATTTGTCACAACAGTATATATAAGCATAAGCATGAAAATAACTATGTAATATATTTATTTATTTATTTATTTATTTATTTATTTATCAAATTTATATACCGCCCTATCTCCCGAAGGACTCAGGGCGGTGTACAGGCATTTAAAACACATAAATACAATGTAAGAAATATAAAAACAGTTAAAAAACTTATTCTAAACGCCTATTAATTTAAAATTAAAAATATAAAATAAAAGCCAATTTAAAACCAGTAATTAAAATTTAAAATTTAGCTCAGCCCTGCACAATTAAATAAATGTGTTTTAAGCCCAGCAGGAAGGTCAGGTCCGCTGACGAAGACCGGGGTAGTTCATTCCAGAGGGTGTGGGGCCCCACAGAAGGCCCTTCTGGGCGTCCGCCAGACGACATTGCCGCTTGACGGCACCCTGAGGAGACCCTCTGTGAGAGCGCACGGGTCGGTGAGAGATATTCGGTAGCAGTAGGCGGTCCCGTAGTAACCCGCCCAATGCCATGGGCGCTTTAAAGGTGGTCTCAACACCTTGAAGCGCACCCGAAAGCCACAGGTAGCCAGTGCAGCCTGCGCAGGATTTGTTATACGGAGCCACGGGGCTCCATCTATCAGCGAGCCGCATTCTGACTAACTGCAGCCTCCGGATGCCCTTCAAGGGGAGCCCCATGAGAGAGCATTGCAGTAATCCAGGCGCGACGTCACGGTGCGTGAGTGACCGTGCATAGGGCATCCCGTCCAGAAAGGCGCAACTGGCGTACCAGGCGAACCTGGTGAACGCTTCCCTGAGACGCGTCAAATGATCTTCTAGAGACAGCCGTTCATCCAGGAGGACGCCTAAGTGCGGACCCTTTCCATCGCCAGATGACTCGCCACCGATGGTCAGCCGCGGATTTAGCTGACTGTACCGGGATGCCGGCATCCACAGCCACTCTGTCTTGGAGGATTGAGCTTGAGCCTATTTCTCCCCATCCAGACCTGCACGGCTCCAGGCACCGGGACAGCACTTCGAAAGCTTCGTTGGGGTGGTCCGGTGTAGAAAAGTACAGCTGGGTGTCATCCGCATACAGCTGGTACTTCACACCGAAACCACTGATGATCTCACCCAGCGGCTTCATGTAGATGTTGAACAGGAGGGGCGAGGATCGACCCCGCGGCACCCACAAGTGAGGCGCCTCGGGCCGACCTCTGCCCCCGTCAACATCGACTGCGACCGTCGGAGAGATAGGAGAGAACCACCGATAAACGGTGCCTCCCACTCCCAATCCCTCCAACCGGGCGCAGCAGGATACCATGGTCGATGGTATCAAAGCCGCTGAGAGGTCTAATAGGACCAGGCAGAGGAGCAACCCCTATCCTGGCCTCCAGAGATCATCCACCAACGCGACCGCCGTCTCGTGCTGTAGCCGGGCCGAAAACCGGACTGGAACGGGTCTAGATAGACAGTTTCATCCAGGTGCAAGGAAATTGATATGCCACCATATTTCTACAACCTTCGCTGGGCGAAGGTTGAGACGGACGATAATTACCTAAAACAGCCGGGTCCAGGGACGGCTTCAAGGAGGGCCTCACCACCGCCTCTTTCAAGGCAGGCGGAAGACACCCTCCACCAAAGAAGCGGTCGTAATCGCCTGGAGCCAGCCTCGTGTCACCTCTCGAGTGGCCAGCACCAGCCAAGAGGGGCACGGGTCCAGTAAACACGTGGTGGCATTCAACCTACCCAACAACCTGTCCATGTCCTCGGGAGCCACAGGGTCAAACTCATCCCAAACAATGTCACCAAGACCGCCCTCGAGCATCTCACCCGCATCACCGCAATCTTGGTCCAGACCATCCCGAAGCTGAACGATTTTATCGTATAGATAACCGTTAAACTCCTCAGCACGTCCCTGCAACGGGTCGTCCCGCTCCCCCTGGTGTAGGAGGGATATATAACATTTTGTTCATGGTAGTTCACATTCATGCTCAAAAGTAAGTTTCTGAAATAAATTTAAATTATTCCAATCATCTGATGTGCTTGTGATGCCTTAGGATAGATTTCTTACTAATACTGATTTCTTAGCAGTGCCCCAATGTGCCATCTACATTATAATTTCACTCGAGAATACCACTCCTAGGAAAAATGCCATTTAAGGTAGATTAAATTCAGTTTAGCACACTGATCAGAAAGTTCACTTGCATTATTTGCTTTGTTTTAATTCACATTCTTTGATGTTCATGAGATACAGTAGAACCTCTGACCATGAACCAAATCGGGTTCTGACCAAATAATTCACAATTTTTCTTGCGTGGCTGATTTCCCCTTCTGCATCAATTTTTTTTGTTGTAAGTGCCAAATTTCCCAAATTAGGTTTGGGTCATGACAAAATCGGGTTGCGACCAAAGTTGTGGAACGAATTACGGTCATGACCAGAGGTTCTACTGTATATTTTTATTTTTATTTATTTATTTATTTTATTTGTCACAACAGTATATATAAGCATAAGCATGAAAATAACTATATAATATATAAGCATATATATGAGCGTAAGTATGTAATAACTATATTAATTGGATATAATGAAAGGAAACAATAGACAGGAACGGTAGGCACGTTTGTGCTCTTATGCATGCCCCTTATAGACCTCTTAGGAATGGGGTGAGGTCAATAATAGAGAGTTTTTGGTTAAACCTTTGGGGATTTTGAGAAGAGACCACAGAGTCAGGTAGTGTGTTTCAAGCACTAATAACTCTGTTACAGAAGTCATATTTTCTGCAATTAAGATTGAAACGATTAACATTGAATTTAAATCTATTGTTTGCTCTTGTATTGTTATGATTGAAGCTGAAGTAGTCTTCAACAGGAAGGACATTGCAATAGATGATTTTATGAGTTAAACACAGGTCCTGTCGAAGGCGGCAGAGTTCTACGTTTTCTAAATTCAAGATTTCAAGTCTGGTGGCATAAGGTATTTTGTTGTATTCAGAGGAATGGAGAACTCTTCTTGTAAAATATTTGTGGGCACGTTCAATTGTATTGATGTCTGAAATGTGATATGGGTTCCAGGCAGGTGAGCTGTATTCAAGAATTGATCTAGCAAATGTTTTATAAGCTCTGGTTAGCAATGTAGTGTTTCTGGAGAAGAAGCTATGTAAGATTAGGTTTACAACTCTTAAAGCCTTTTTTGCAATGTAGTTGCAGTGGGCTTTGGCACTTAGATTATTGGATATGAAAACTCCAAAGTCTTTAACAGAGTGGGGGTCATCTGTAAGGTAATCTCCATTGAGTTTGTATTTAGTGTTTAGATTCTTTTTTTCCCAATGTGTAAGACAGAGCATTTGCTGGTTGAGATTTGGAGTTTTTTTTATTTATTTTGTCACAACAGTATATACAATTATCAACATAAAAATAACTCATCATGAGAGAAAAAGTATATATAAGTAAAAGACCATTCTGACACAAAGTCAAGGTCTTTTTGAAGGGTAGCTGTATTGTTGGTAGTGCTAAATATTTTGACATCGTCAGCAAAGAGAACACAATTACTTTTAATATGGTTACTGTTAAGTTCGGGAAGTAACGAGGCTGGAGACCAGGGTAGTGACAACAGCTCTTTAAGGGTGAACCCAGCAACCTGGCTGGGGAAAAACCTCTCCTTATATACTGTTTAACCGGCGGCTTCAACCAATCAGCAACGTGCTTGTTTCCCGCCAAAACATTTAAAGATACATAACACTCCTCCCCTCCCAGAAAACACTTTACCTCTATTTACATATTATTTACATGTTATTTTTCGACGTAGTCACGCAAATAACCTGGCCTCCTGATTCTTTCTCGGCAGTTCAGTCCTGGGGTTTGAGCTGGTCGGAGGGGCTGTTTCCTCCCAGCTCTTTCTCTAGGCCATCCGGCCCTGGATTACTTGCAGACTTTTTCTGGCCATCCGCCTTGGATTACTTGCAGAGTCCTGCTGTTTCCAAAAGGAACCTGATGGCGCGCTGGACCTCCGGGACTCAGCTAAGTCTTGCGCCTCCCGGGTTAGCAGCTGTGGGTTCAAATAATGTGGTCAGGTCTGTTTCATTTAGCTCGGATTGTTCGCTATTCGCTTTTCTTATCTGATCTATGTGGCGCCTCCATACTCGGTTGTCTTTAACTCAACCAAGTATGACTTTGGACCGTTGTTTTTATGATTTGCCCTGCTAGCCAACTTGCCCCATAGTTGCGGGCCCACCGTCGCCATATGCCCCCTCTGTTTTTTCCAGTTCCCCTTGTAACCCTGGTGTGTAATGGGATTTAAACGGTCAGTGGGCACCGGAGCTTCCGTCCCATCAATAATTCGGCTGGGCTTCTGCCTGTTGCAGTGCTGGGGTTCTGCTGAACGGCCAGAAAGAAATCTATCTTTGTTTGCCAGTCGCCTGGCTTGAGCCTGACAATGCCTCTTAGCGCCCGGACGGAACGCCTGCAAGGCCATTCGACGCAGGGTGGAAAGGCGCAGAGAGGGCATGTCGGATGCCCTCCTCTGCCAAGTATTCCTCAAACTGGGCTGCCGTGAATTGCGGGCCGTATCGGATACTAGTGTCGGGCAACCCGTGGGTTGCAAATAGGTGCGAGGGCTGCGATTACTGCCTCGGCTGTCATGGATCTCATGAGAATGATTTCCAACCATTTAGAGAAAGCGCCGACTACCACTAGGAAGGTTTGGCCGTGGAAAGGGCCAGCAAAATCAATGTGGATTCTTGACCAGGGCCCTTGGGGTTTTTCCCATTCCTGACTGGGGCCGTTGGGGTAGAGGTCTGGACTCTGGCAAGCCTGGCATTTCCTACCCTCTCAGCAATTTCTGAGTCCATGAGGCCACCACATAGCTTCTGCTAGCCTTCATCCTTACGATCCCTGGGTGACCTCGTGGAGGAGGTCCAATACCTTTCCTCAATTTCTCCGGGATCACCACCGATCCCCCATAGCAGGCACCCCTTGAGCCGAGAGCTTCCCCACGCTTTTTACAAATTCCTTAAAACGCCGCCCGCAGCGGCCACCCTCTTTGTACCCAACCGAGTACAGTTCAACATAATGTCCTATGATGCCCGAGCCACCTTAGATGTGACTGGGCCAGAGTCCAAAGAGTCAATTAGCAGGATGGGCGTCCCGAGTGGGGTCTTGATCGCCTGGTAGTGGGCATCTGCTTAACGCCCTGCATGCCCCACTTCTTCCTGGTCGATGCTGCAGCTTGTAGGAATAAGCGGCTAAGAAGATAGTCCATCGGGTCAATCGTGGGTGCCACAGGCGTTGGGCGGTCGCCAGCCAGTATCCTAACAGCGGTCTATGGTCAGTAACAATTTCAAAGTCTCTACCAAAAACATATTCGTGAAACTTTTTACCCTGACACAATTGCTAGCGCTTCCTTATCCAACTGGCTATAGTTCCTCTGGGAGGACATCGTCTGGAGTAGAAGGCTATTGGGGCTTCTGTGCCGCTTTGAAGTCTGTGGCTGAGCACAGCCCCAGTAAGGGGAGGCATCGCAAAACCACTAATGGCAATGAGCTATGATACTGGATGAGCAGGCTATCGCCGAGAGCAGGTTTTTACTGCTTCAAAGCCCTAGCTTCCGACTTTCCCCAAGACCAAACAGTATTCTTTCCCAGAAGCTTATGCAGCGTTCAGCAACGGTCGCTTTGTTTTTAAAAAGACCGCAGAAAATTCACTAGCCCCAGGAATGCCTGTAGCTCTGTTTTGTTTTTGGGCGCTGGAGCCTTTCTGATTGCCTTGACCTTGCTCTCAGTGGGTGAATTCTCTTGTCTATTCTAGCCCAAGAACCACGGATTCTACCCCTATCTGGCATTTGTTCACTTTAACCTTTAGTCCGCTGACCGAAAATGCCCAGAACTTTTCTCAAACGCCTCCCACCTCTAAATTTTCGCTGATATCAATACATCAAGTAGGGAACTACCCTGGGAGCCCTTGCAGAAGTCGCTCCATTAAATTTTGAACAGCCCTGTGCCACACTCACCCCAAATTGTAATCGGGTACACTTGAAAGCACCCTGTGAGTTACAATCGCTTGGGCTTCGCTGTGCGCTCACGGGCAGTTGTTGATAGGCTTGAGCCAAGTCTAACTTTGCAAAGACTTGCCCTTGCCCCAAAGAGTGCAGCAAGTGTTGCACCACGGAACTGGTAAGCGCTTTTCTGTAAGGCTTTGTTTAACGCCGCCTTGTAGTCAGCGCAGATTCTAACTGACCCATCTGGTTTTACTGGGGTGACGATTGGTCTCCCACTTTGCGTGATCGACTGGCACCAGAATCCCTGATTTATGAGCTTATCTATCTCCTTGTCAATCTTAGGTTTAAGGGCAAAGGGACTCTCCTTGCCTTTAACCTAATGGGAGCTACCTGGGGTCTAAGTTGAAGGAAATAGGGGTCCCTTGTACTTGCCCAGGCAGTCCTTGAAGACATCTTCGAACTCGCTCATGAGTATGTCTTTAGGTTACAGTCACTTCTGTAGATGCCAGTCACCCCATGCCCAATGCACGGAACCAGTCTAGTCCCAACAAACCAGGCAGGGTCCTTCGACGATCGTGATGGGCAGGGTCTTCTGTGTGGTCCGACTCGACCGGACGAGGTGGTCCTCTAACAGGGATGCGATTCCCTTGGTAGTCGTGGACTCGTAGCCGTTGTGTTTGCAGGTGGCTCATGACTGGCAGTGACTTCGCCAAAGTGTCCCAGGACATGATGGTGATCGCTGACCCGGTGTCCACTTCTAGTCGGCACGGCACTCCTTCTATTTTGGTTTGGTGAAGATCTTCTTCTCCACCGGGTTGCTGCACGCCTATGATCACCGTCGTTTGATTTGAGTTCGCGCTTTTTGTTTGAGCCAATCGGGTCGCCTTGCCGATCCCGCGCCTGATTGGCCGGTTTGAATTTTCGGCGGAAGGTTGGGGAGCTCGACAGACTTGAGCTAGGTGCCCTTCTTCTCGCACCGACATGTAGCGCCCTTGAACTTGCAGTGTTGACGCTGGTGTTGACCTCCGCAACTTCCGTGATTCGCCCCGGTCTTTGCGCGCTTCTCGTTCGCAAACCCTTCCTCATCCTCACTGGCCTGATTCGGTCTGGATCTTCTTGGTGCACCGGGTTGATTTTGTGCCGCCGTGGAGTGGCTTTGCAGTGTCTCCGCCGCTTGGGTGGACATTTCATGCGCCTGGCTTCGGCCCAGAGCGCTTGCCAGCGCTAGATTGCTTTTGATAGCAGCCGCCCGCAAACGCATGTCTCTGACCCCACGGATGAGTTGCTCCAGCAGCTCGCCCAGGTCTCGGTACCACAGTCTTTGAGGCTTTCCAGGCGGCCATGTAGTCGCCGATGGATTCGCCTCTGCTGTCGGCGCCTCCAAATTCAAAACGCCGACGATTTGGACGGCGCTTGCCGAAATGGTTTTTTAGCAGGGTTTGCAGAGTTTGCCACGATACCGATTGTATCGGCGTTGGCTCTGCCAGGGCTTCCGCGATGTCGATGACCTCGGACCGCAGTGGCTCAAGAAATATGCCCTTTATGGGTTGTCTGAACTCCTTGCAGTTCGTTGGCTTTAGAAGCTCAAACGGGTCATGTACGCTCCCCATTTCTCTCTGGCTGGGTCAAACGGCGCGGGCGGAGTGTAACTGGCCATCTCCGCTTTCTGCCCTGTGTTTGCTGGGTTCGGCCTTCCGTGCTTCAGCTCGGTTCTGGTGCTCCTTAGCCTCGAGATCCCACCTTCGCCGCCAGTGTTAAGTCTGGAAGTAACGAGGCTGGAGACCAGGGTAGTGACAACAGCTCTTTAATATAGGGTGAACCCAGCAACCTGGCTGGGGAAAAACCTCTCCTTATATACTGTTTAACCGGCAGCTTCAACCAATCAGCAACGTGCTTGTTTCCCGCCAAAACATTTAAAGATACATAACACTTACAGATATATATTAATGTATAATATAAACTGTTTCCAAGAACACTTAATATTGACAGGAACAACATAGATATTTTGACTACTTGTTGTCTGTTTGACAGGAATGCTGTTATGCAGTTGTGGAGGGATCCAGAGATGCCGTAGGATTTAATTTTAGGAGAAGTTTGTTATGTACCACTGAGTCAAAAGCTTTATAGAAGTCTATGTAAATTGTATCTATTGTTCATCTCTCATCTATCTATCTATCTATCTATCTATCTATCTATCTATCTATCTATCTATCTATCTATCTATCTATCTATCTCTATCTATCTATCTATCTATCTATCTATCATCTATCTATCTATCTATCTATCTATCTATCTATCTATCTATCTATCTATCTATCTATCTATCTATCTATCTATCATTTATCATCTCTGATGTAAACATTATTCAACTCTATTGTGTAGAGGAAATCTGTTTTGCGTCTCTTCATGAATTGTCTTCATTTATTTTCATTAACTAGTTTTTCTTTTTTTAAAAAAAATCCTATGTCATCAGAAAAGGTAATGTACAATAATCTGTTTATTTTTACTAACAATAATCTTTTTTGGATTCTTATAACCTGGGACACCTGCTTTTTGTTAATTGTCTATTTACCTCCTCTACTGTTCCAGAGGGATTCAGCCCTAAGGAACAGCCAATTGTTATTGCCTGCTAGTGCAGAGCCACTGTGAGATAAAAGTCTATGTTTTGGGTTGCTCACAAAGAATGCATTTTTAAATAAAGAATAAGGAATAGAGCTTAAATAAGCAACCAACTATTAAATAAGAGGCCTTTTCACTTTAAATTCTCTTGTGAAACTAACAGAAGGCATTATGTATGATCAGATACAACCATTAATTTACTGTAATTAAAATATTTACTGCTCAGCCACTACCCAGAGGATCTTCTTGTGGATTACAAACCATCCATACAAAATAAAACTATAAAGCCAAGTAAAATAAAATGAAATGAAATAAAAATCTAAAACACTGAATTTAAAAGAAGTAATAAAACATAATTAACCAGCAGTCTAGGGACAACAGGCAAAGTGAACATGGATGAATATCCCTTTTGATTAACGGAAAAAATATTCTAAGCAAACACCCCATTTCTTAATACAATTTTGAATGAATAAATAAATAAATGAATAGGATCAGAGTATTGAACTCATTTCACCTTAGAATTTCTTAGCTATTAAATCTGCATGCCTTTTGTCCTCCTTTAATTTTATTCTTCTTCTGGTTACGAAGTTCTTGCTCAGAGCCATGATAGACTTCAAACACTTCACTTAGAGCTGATTTAACCATACACATATTTAATTGGATCTGAAGCTTGGGAGGTCTCAGTTATTTTAAACTTGTCTCTGAAAAGTGACAGCAATATTGTTGAGAAATGCCTATTTTTCATTAGTCAATACATTTTATGGATGAATGACTGATTGTCATTCAAATTGATTATTTCACTTAGAATGTTAAACAGCTGAAAGGTATTTCTTTCACATATCTCCAATTCAAGTCACAGAGAGGTTATGGGAAAGCTATTAAGTGTGGGGAGAAAGAAATGGAAAGACATTGTTATATGGGAGAAATTGCTAGCTTTTGTAAAAAGGGAAGTTTTAAAGTTTGGGTAAAGTTTTTTTCCCCCTTCTACTTTATGTGAATTATCTTTGCACGATCTGGATCTCAGGCATAAAACTAAAGGAAAGGCAATAATTTCCAAAGACACTTACTGCTGTTAATTTTGAGATAGGTGTTAAAAGAAAGCCCAGGGACGATTTTGGATGTATAATTGAAGGGTGCAATCTAATCATAGATGCTTGATTCCCATTAGAGGCATAACTCATTGCGAGTCACAAAGATGACAGAATGGTGAAACATATGTTCACAATAAAGCTACACCTTTTTTGTACTTCTCTGTGACATCTATCTAATCCATATTTATTTAAACACGGAGTATTTAAATTGCAAAATTGCAAGGCACAGTTTGTCGTTTGCCTTCCATTGTTCTCCTTCTGTGGATGCCCATTGATCCTAGTATCTCTGGAGTGTGATTACCAGGATTTCCTGAGCGCACCTACATACCTCTTTTGTCAATAATAGCAAAAGTATTCACTATTGCCATATTCTAGGATGTTTCTACACTTCAGAGACTTCCTGGTGGTTTAGACTAGACTTGCTTAGCTCCTTGAGATGAACCAGAGTGGGTCAGAGATCCCATCTAGCACAAATTACAGGCACTCCTCATCTTACTACCGCAGTTGAGCCCAAATTTTCTGCTCCTAAGTGAGAAATTTGTTAAGTGAGTTTTGCTCCAATTTTACGATCATGCTTGCCACAGTTAAAGGAAAGACTGCAGTGAAGTTAGTAACATGGTTGTTAAGTGAATTTGGCTTCTCTATTGACTTTCCTTGTCAGAAGTTCCCAAAAGGTGATCACATGACCCTAGGACACGGCAACAATCATAAATATGAGTCAGCTGGCAAGCATCTGAATTTTGATCATGTGATTATGGGGATGCTGCAATGGTCATAACTATGAAAAACAATCATAAGTCTCCTTTTTCAGCGCCATTGCAGCTTTGAGCAGTCACTAAACTAACAGTTGTAAATCAAGGACTATCTGTATTGGATTAATATTCTTATACATATCCGGTTTGTTCAAATGCTTGTCATTTGCCCATGTCCATTTACATATCTGATTCTTGCTTGATATCATTCAGGTTTTGCCCTGGAGCTTTTATTCTGTTTGCATTTTGATCTGAATGACAGCAGCTTCTTTTGAGAAAAGGCTGGATAAAGCCATTGGAACAATCGTCTTGTAGGGAACATTTGGCTGCCATCTTTCCCTAAACCCACTGCACACATCACATAGAAGGTAAAGTTGACAATCAATGAAAAGAAGAAAAAATAGCAAATATTAAAAGATGAAGGATGGGGGTCAGAAATGAGTAATCGACGAAGGATACCATTATGGCAGGTGCCAAGGAATACAAGCCAGATTTCAAATCTAATGGGAGAATGTAGGTAGAATGGGGTCAGATTGGCCAGCATTAGGATAGCAATAACAATAGCACTTAGACTTATATACCACTCCATAGTTATTTACAGCCCTCTCTATTACAGAGTCAGCATATTGCCCCCAACAATCTGGGTCCCCATTTTACTGACCTCGGAATGATGAGTCAAGCAGGGCTGGGAAGTGGCTCAGGCTGCTAATGCAGCCTGTTATTAACACACAGCTGCCTGCAATTACAACTACTGCAGGCTCGAGTCCCACCAGGCCCAAGGTTGACTCAGCCTTCCATCCTTTATAAGGTAGGTAAAATGAGGATCCAGATTGTTGGGGGGGCAATAAGTTGACTTTGTATATAAATATACAAATAGGATGAGACTATTGCCTTACACAATGTAAGCCGCCCTGAATCTTCAGAGAAGGGCGGGATATAAATTCAAATAAAAAAAACAAAAAAAAAACCCTTGAGACGTTCAGAATCAAACTCCCGGAGTGAACAGTGAGTTAGCCTGCAATACTGCATTCTAACCATTGTGCCACCACAACTCCTTCCATATTAAGAAATAGAACAGAACAGAACAGAACAGAATAGAATAGAATAGAATAGAATAGAATAGAATAGAATATATTTTTTTATTGGCCAAGTGTGATTGGACACACAAGGAATTTGTCTTGGTGCATATGCTTTCAGTGTACATAAAAGAAAAGATACCTTCATTAAGGTACAACACTTACAACACTTGATGATAGTCATAGGGTACAAATTTAACACTTAATGATACAACACTTAATGATAATCATAGGCAATCAGCAAACAATATCAGCTGATTATGCTACAATCTGGGGTTCAGATGCATGTGATATATATTTTTACTATTAAGTTTTTGCAAAGTGTATAGTATCGTACTGTTATGAGCTGTGATTCAGAATCTGTAGATATTTCATCCCTATTTTCTTGGTAAATAAGTCCACCAAAACTCATCTGATGAAACCTTTCTTAAGACTACAATAATGTCATTTTTCTTTGCTGTGTTAGCTTTAGTACTGTTTAATTTTAAAAGCCATTTTTGGTTAACTGATACCTGACCTGCTTTTCAGTCCTGGAATGTGTAAAATCTCATTTTCTAATTGCTTTAGAGTTTTGGGCTGTCTGCACGGCCAGGGGGCTGGGTGGGAATCTATGTTGCACCACTATTGGATTAAGAACATAATGTTTACCATTTTTGTCTTTTCTGTTACCAGATTTCTTTTTAAATAAATTATCTTTTGTTAGAAAAAGTTAGAAGATTAAAAAAGATAGATACAGCTGAGGAAGATAAGGCTCTACATAAGCAAAATATTTTATTTATTTATTAAATTTCATGCAAAGTATGTGAGGTATTAGATTATTGTTGCTATTTTTACTTTTTTTGATTGATTAAGCATGTCTATAATCCATGTTGTTGTTCTTGGGCTGCCTTCCTGGCTCTTTGGGAATTCTGGAATCATGGTGGCACAGTGATTACAGTGTAGTATTGCAGGCTGACTCTGTCCAGTGCCAGGAGTTTGATCCTGACTTGCTCAAGATTGATTCAGCCTTTCATCCTTCTGAAGTCGGTAAAATTAAGCCTGACTAGGTGGCTCAGTGGCTAAGATACTGAGCTTGTCAGTCAGAAAGGTCAGCAGTTTGGCAGTTCGAATCCTTAGTACAGGTCTCCTGCATGAGGTTGGACTAGATGACCTCCAAGGTCTCTTCCAACTCCATTACTGTAAATGAGAGCCCAGATTGTTGCGGGCAATACGTTTACTTTAAATTAGTTAGACCAATGGTCCCCAAACTTTGTGGCTTGGCAGCCTGGCTAGAAGGAAGAGGGGAACTGGGCTGTGTGAGTGGTGGGCTGGTGCGCGCATGTGCACATAGCCCTTATGCAAGTGGTGGGCTGATGCACATGTGGCAGCTCAATTTGCACAAATGGCACACCAGTGTGCACATGCATGAATGCCCGCCAGCCAGCCACTCATGCAAGTTGAGCTGCATCAGAGTCGAGAAGGAGACAAGCCAGGGTACCATCTGCTTTCTTGATTAACCCCAAAGTTAGTCAGAGGTTCATTTCTAGATTTGGTCTAGAAGCAAATCCAACCACTACCTAAAGGTTTTCAAATAGTAAGCCTTGGAAGCAGAAACTCTTATACACTACGTGATATCCTGGGGCATCAAGAATTGATTTAAATATCTAACAGGAATTGATAGATGAGCTAGTACTATGAACCCTCCCCTTATGTTCCATCTGTATATATTTCTAAATAAATTATACATCATAGATAAAAGTGTCCAGTGAGGTTCCTCCAGAAAATCTGAACTTCGGATGGCAACCTCTCTTTAAAGTTTTCATTATTTAAAACTAAGAAAGCAGATGGTACCCTGGCTTGTCTCCTCGACTCTGCTGCAGCTTCCTTAAAGAAAATGGTAAAATGAGAGTTTTTCACACGTGCTCTGCTTTAGTGATATTTGAATATCATTTTGGGGGACAGTATTGTTTCCAGTTCAGCAGAGCCAATGATTGCTCTCAGATTCTGAATTTTCTGAAAACAGCATGAGATAGCACTTACGGCAAGAAAGTGCTTAACCAAACCGAAGATCAAAGTACGAAAACGGGAGGAGGCATCCATGATTTATAGGACATTATCAATGTTTTATCACGCATCACATTGCAATGGTGCATTAACCCTGTTATATTTTGCATCTCAAAATGTTTTAACAATTAGTCAGAGATTTCTCATTTATGTATTCCAGATATGACTAGACTACTGTACATCTGGAGGTTGAATTTTTTAATTAATCCTGAATTTAAGCAAACCCCCTCACCCCAGATATTTTTTAAATAAAGTAATCATGAATACATAGTAAGAATCTCATTTCTGAGCAATAAGGATTTAAGTTATATTTAAAGGAATCTAAAATCTTCAGATTACAATTGAGCTTAAATGTGATGCAGGTTCTTTATTTTTTATTTTAAACCAGGTCATATTTATTGTAGTTTTATTGGCTGTGAACCACCCTGAGTCCTTCGGGAGAAGGGTGGTATACAAATTTAATAAATAAATAAATAAATAAATAAATAAGGGATTTTAGGATAAAATTTAATTATATTTTTTAGTTTAAATTATATATTACCGTTTTACTATGTCCAGAACTAAAATAAAGATTTTAATAAGAGCTAACAATTAGCACCACATGCCACATTTCTGGAAATATGTAAGATTTAATATAAATCCAAAAATACCTCTGGAGGAAAAGAAAAAAAATAAACATTTTTCAGCAGCCAATCATGGAAAAAATGTAGATAAAACAGAAAAAGTTAAATAATCTTCCATTGACAGTGCTATGTGAAGTCATGCTTCCATTTTGTTTTCACATTCAGCATACGTAGAACATACTGGATTATATGAACATGAAAATTTAAAAAAATATTAAAAACTATTTTTTTAAAAATAAAAAAACTGTGATAAGGCATCAGCTACAACAAAAAAAATAATCCACATGATTCATAGTGTATCATACAACCAAGTTAAATAAATGTATATCTACATTACAAAGGTAGTGTCAAGTAGTTATTTAATTCTTTCATTGAAATAAGGTGGATTAAATATTTTTAGCTTTGGTTTTGGGATGTGCAGTATATATGGCCTATCAATATGTCACTTAGGCTTTCTGCAAAGTGACATGCAAATATAAATATTGCTCCCTTCATATATTATGTACTAAGACAAATTGGGACATGCTTAGTATATTGCTTTTTCTGACTGAAAGGCATCGTCTACTGCTGGCAATAAAATCCCAGAGAACATAATAGGGATCGTCTTCTATCTGAAAAAAAAATGATGTCTTTTTAAAATATTAAAAAGGCTTAAAGAAACTGTAATTAAGGCATTTCTCTCTGCTTTATTGGGTGCTCATACATAAAGAAGTGAAGAACAGATGCTGCCCATTTCAAATATCTGTTTATCAGATGGTCATTTTAAGACTGCTCTGTTTATGTTGTAAATTCAAGATTTATAGATACCCATTGAAGGCTAAATATATCAATGAAGGTTGATTTGTCTGACATTATATTGTGTTTGATGCTAGATTTCATGAGCCAGTTAATTTGGGCAAAGTCCAACCAATTAATTCTTTCCCCTCTGATTTTGCTGATTGATTTAGGTTTTCATGTAAGGTATTTTTACAATGCATGAAGGTTTTAAGTGTGTGGATACTCTGATTATGTCTTCCACATTTCTCTTTATTTTCAGACTTTGCATTGCATCCAATATTGTATCACAGCAGCTGAATTATTTACAACTCTGAAGAAATCTTTTGTTAACCTCTATAAACATCTAGAGTGAAGAATTTTGTCTCATTGCAGAATATCCACACTCAACTTGTAGTCCTCAACGGAACTACATCCACATGGAGGGAAGTATGCAGTGGAGTACCCCACGGCTCTGTTTTAGGCCCAGTACTCTTCAACATCTTCATCAATGACTTGGACGAGGGGATAGATGGGGAACTCATCAAATTTGCAGGTGACACCAAGCTGGCAGGAATAGCCAACACGCCAGAAGATAGGTTCAAGATACAGAAAGATCTTGATAGACTAGAACATTGGGCGCTATCTAACAAAATGAAATTCAACAGTGAAAAAAGTAAGGTTCTACATTTAGGCCAAAAAAGGAAAATGCACAGGTACCGGATATGTGGTACCTTGCTCAATAGTAGTAACTGTGAGAGGGATCTTGGAGTCCTAGTGGACAACCATTTAGATATGAGCCAGCAATGTGCAGCAGCTGCCAAAAAAGCCAACACAGTTCTGGGCTGCATAAACAGATCACGTGAAGTGTTAATACCACTTTATAATGCCTTGGTAAGGCCACACTTGGAATACTGCATTCAGTTTTGGTTGCTACGATGTAAAAAAGATGTTAAGACTCTAGAAAGAGTGTAGAGAAGAGCAACAAAGATGATTAGGGGACTGGAGGCTAAAACGTATGAAGAATGGTTGCAAGAATTTGGTATGCCTAGTTTAATGAAAAGAAGGACTAGGGGAGACATGATAGCAGTGTTCCAATATCTCAGGGGTTGCCACAAAGAAGAGGGAGTCAAACTATTCTCCAAAGCACCTGAGGGTAGAACAAGAAGCAATGGGTGGAAACTAATCAAGGAGAGAAGCAACTTAGAAGTAATGAGAAATTTCCTAACAGTTAGAACAATCAATAAGTGGAACAACTTGCCTGCAGAAGCTGGAAATTTTTAAGAAAATGTTGGATAAGCATTTGTCTGAAATGGTGTAGGGTTTCCTGCCTGGGCAGGGGGTTGGACTAGAAGACCTCCAAGGTCCCTTCCAACTCTGTTGTTGTTGTTGTTGTTATTATTATTATTATTATCATTATTATTATATAAATGGAACTGCTCACAATAATGGATAAATGAATGTCTTTGGAGATTCTCAGTCACCCAGGTCATGGTTGTCCCAAAGATGCTTCCTCCCCCCCACAGGAAGCAACTGGACTTTCTGGTTTTTCTCTGAAGACATTTCACTTCTAATCCAAGAACCTTCTTCAGCTCTGAAGAAGCTTCTTGGATGAGAAACAAAACATCTTAAAAAAAAAAAAAGCCCCAAGAAAGTTCAGTTGCTTTTTGGGGAAAAAAGCACCTTTGGAACCTCCTAATTATGGTTAGCAAAGAAGTAAAGTCCTTATGACAAGAATCGGCAAGACTTGGCCTGTAGAATCTCCTTTGGTGCCCATCAGATTGGATATATTTATTTATTTTGGCCTAGGAAAGGAGCATACTTCAGGGACGAAAGCCACATTAAAAATGGTAAAAGTACATGGGGCTTCTGAATGGCCTTGCCACTTCTTCATACCTTCTTTAAATTTTTCAATCTATGTTTATGCCTTTTGTTGAGTCCTCAGACTTACGATGTGACAGTGGGGAAGCTACTGATTGGTTAAGGCGCGCAGCCTTCGCGGCAGGAGAATTTAGCCCTGCAATTGGTTGAGTGTGTCTGACAGCTGCAATATAAAAAGTTGTCAGATGAACGAACTGTTCTGTTGCCGTTCTAAGTTGCTCTGTTCTTGTTGCCTGGATTAAGCCAATCAAGGCTTGTTAGCTTCAGAACCTGTCTCGTCTCAGTTATTCCAACCCCCTGTTGCCCAACAGAGAATCTTTATAATGGAATTCCAAGTGTTGAGCGGTTAATTCAATCTTAACACAGATTCACTAAATGTTGTGTGAGAAATAAAGGGGAAGCCTTATGAGTCAATCCTGACATCAAAATTGGGCATAATACTATATTCTTTTACTTACAAGAATGCATCCTACAGGCCCCATAGCTATTCTTAGAAGATGAAATTTTCTAAATCAGTGTTTCTGAAGCTTGGCAGCTTGAAGATGTGTCGACTTTAACTCCCAGAATTCCGCAGCTGGCAAGGAAATTCTGAAAACTGAAGTTCACACATCTTCGAGCTCCCAAGGTTGAGAAACACTATTCTAAATGTTCAGAAGGCTCAGTTTTTCTTTTTTAAGAAAAAGGTCAGGAAAACTGAAGAACTAGAAAACATCCTCAGGGCATAATTAGAATGTTAAAGACTGTTTTGCAATACGTCACATCAAGAAAAGCAGCCATTTTGTGAATGGGTAACACCATGGGGCAGCCATTTTGTAACCTATGATGTACTCTCAAAAGTTCAAACATTTTTACCAACACTCCAAATATATTCTGCATTAAGTGTTTGGATTTATTTTTGTCCATAGAAACATTCAAATTTTTTGTTCTGCACTTGACCCCTAATTTTTTGTTTACAGTTGTTAAAAAATGTACAGATCCTTGAATGTTGGGCATAATTCAGCATTCAGCTAAGCATATCCCCCGCAAAATTCAACCCCTGAAATATTGTGGTTTTTTAAAAAAGAGAATTTAAGATGTCAGAGCCAGCAAAGATCTTGCCTTCAAGAACCACTACTTTGAACAGATTACACTAACTATACCAAGGGTTATGTCCAACTATACCCCTTTCCTGTAATATTTAGATTTATTTATTCTTCTAAAAAAACAAATATTTCACAGATATTACCCAACATAAAACACTGAATACATAATTCAGACTTGCAGCTTTTGAGATTTATTTTTCCAACAAACTATAAAAGAATGCCAACATACTTGCAAATAATTACAGGATTGCTTTCTATCTCTGGTTTAACAGATGCAGCAATGTCTGATTTCTCACTCCTGCATACAGTATTTGCCTCCCCCCAGACTCAAGTATATTGAATCCAGAACTAAAATATCAGTTCTGTTCTTCACTACCAAACAGTACATTTAAATCTGAATGGATGCCTTTTTCTTTGCAAATTGTAACCGCAGAATCTATTCAGGGCTTAATGAGTTTCATAGATTCAATTGTAATTGAATCTTCAAGCCTTTCTGAATTGGCCAGCATATTTAGAAGAGCTGGAGTTACCAGAAGGATCTCTATTAGAAGAAGAAAAAGGTTGGATATCTAACTTGTTAGAAAAGGAAGTGAGATGAAGCAAATCTAGTTTATATTAATGCCATTCCTGATGCATGCCCATATCTATCTATCATTTCAAGGTATTCTTGCTTCCATCATATAGCAACAGCACTTAGACTTACACATTGCTTCATAGTGCTTTACAGCACTCTCTGAGCTGTTAGAGTCAGCATATTGCCCCCAACAATCTGAGTCCTCATTTTACCGACCTCAGAAGGATGGAAGGCTGAGTCAACTTTGAGCTGATCAGGATCAAACTCCTGGCAATGGAATGCAGAGTTAACCTGCAATACTGCATTCTAACCACTGTGCCACCATGGCTATCATATTCATATTCCACTTCACACATTGATTTTCTTTATTAAACTTCTCACTTTCTTTGTAAACATCTTCTTAGCTTCTTCCAATTATAACTTCTTCCACTCAACCTATTCACTCATCCTTTATATATTCGTCTTGCAGTTAGATTCTCATTCATTCTCTCTCTAAGAACAAGCCACTTCAATGTACTTTTGTTCTGATCACTCATTTTTGTATTCAGTTCACCTGTTCACTTATTCAGCATCTATTCATTCTGAAGCTACGTCTTTTTGTGCATTCACAGTTCTGTTGTGTAACATGTCACAAACATTCCCAAGTTTTACAGAGTGATTTACTCTAAGTGGTTTACAGAGTCAGCATATTGCCCCCAACAAACTGAGTCCTCATTTTACCAACCTCAGAAGGATGGAAGGCTGAGTCAAACTTGAATCTGGTGAGATTCGAACTGCCAAACTGCTGGCAGCCAGCAGTCAGCAAAAGTAGTCTGCAGTATTGCATTCTAACCACTGCGCCACCATTATTATGCATTCTTAATTAAACTTTCATTCAAAAATAAACTTTTATTGTTTTGCATGTGCTCATCCATTTCAGAAGATCAACCCACTACATTCAAATCTGTTACTTTATTGTTCATTTATCTGCCTGGCATACCTACTTTTATTTTGAAAATGTTATCCCTTAAATTATGATATTTACCATTTGCTTGTACTTTTCAAGTCACAATATTCCATTTGTTATGGTAATTTCTATATGTGCCCATAAATACTGACTACTGATATCTGTCTTTCTCAAAAGAAAGAAAGATAGGGTGAGGCTGGAGTCCAGAGATTTTACTATTCCATGTCTTTTAAATGATGGTTGAGGCACCAATTAGTCATTATCATGATTATATGTATAACACTCTGATATCCCAGTCTTTTTAACTAGCATGGGCCTTCAATAGTATATACTTATATTCCGTTTAACAGTGCTTTACAGCCCTCTCTAAGTGATTTACAGACTCAGCATATTGCCCCCAACAATCTGGGTCCTCATTTTACCAACAGTGGAAAGATGGAAGACTGAGTCAACCTTGAGCGATTGAATTCTTCCCAAAAATCTCAGATGTCCTAATGAATCAATGTGGAATATCAGTGAATCCAAGCAGTGTGGTCTGTTGTAATTGACAGATGGAAATTTTTATCAATGTATATATGTTATTATTTATTTATTATACTGGTGCAGTCCAAGATTTTTTGGTATAGCACCCAGCATGCCGAAAACCACTGGGACCACCATGGCTGATTTATTCATAATCTTTCAACTTTGGTTTTCAGTTCTTGATAGATTGTGAAAAGTGGGAAAGTGAGATTTTATTAACACTCATTGCTGTTTGGTAGGTAGAGTCACCGAAAGTCAGAACATAGCAATGACAAATAATAAAAGTGTTAATGAGTCATTATTAATAGGAATAAACATTGTGGTTTGTCTCATACTCATCCAGATTTGGCATTTTTGCCCATTATGTCCTGCAACAGGCAGAATTTGTTAAAGATATCATCACAGGATATAAGCTGATCCAGATAAAGCTGCCTTTTGCAATTGACTTACAATTATTATTGGTTGGTTTTTTTTTGCTTTCATTTGTCAGAGACATTCTACTTTGTAGATCTTTGTATTTTGTAATTTCCCCCCACCTCTTAAGTCTGGGGTGTTATGTGGCAAGTGCTTGTTTGAATTCTATAGTCCCAAAGCACTTTAGCTACTTTATTTTCTATTACTTTTGTTGATTTTGTGATCCCACCAGTTCTTGCTTGCAGGTAAATAGTATTTCTTGCAGATATTCCAATACACCTTTGTTGCTATTTGTCATGTCGTTGTTTGTGGTCATTCTATGTGATCCTCTCGCAGCATATAAGAAACTTTTCTTCAGCTACTTTGCAGAGGCAGCATTTTCTGTTTGTTGTTGTCTTCTTATTATTATCTGCCCTGAGTCCTTTGAAGTAGAGAAGGTGGTTAAGTGATAAACTGATTACCTAACCCCTTCTCTGCCTCAAAGGACCAGAAATATGGTCTCAATTCATTCCAGTGATATCATAATAATCTTCTACAGGGCAACATTTTTTTAGAAGAGGATTTTAGCCTCTGGCTTTAAAAATATTACTCACCTTTGTATTAAAATAACTCACTAGATGCTTAGACATTTTATCTAGGAAATTAGTTTGAAGTATTTTGTAATGAACACATGACTGAATGAAAAACTTAATAAAATAAACCATCAAGTCCTGTGATTTTGGTAAACTTAATAAAACTAAATTATGAGATGGATTAGATTTTTACATCTGGATACTATCTAAGTGAGTAAAAATAGTAACTCTACACCTTTGCCATTATATATACTTGCCATTTTGTTATAAATAATGCCTTATTAATGAATAAAGTATATGCCATATTGACTAACATATATCAAGTTCTGTTAGATGCATTCAAGGTTACTCTACCTCCAGGGACCATAGGATTCTAGTCCCAACTGAGCTGAAGGATTAATCGAAATTTATTTAGTTCAGGTAAACATGGTTCCTTCAAAGTAAGAACCAGAAATTTTAGTATGACTTTCACTGAAGGAAATAAGTCTAGGGTTGGATTTTCAATGTTTTGTGATAACAAAAGAATTCTCAAGATCTCTTCTCAAAAGCAAAATAGGTTCCAGAAGTAATCACTTAAGAAAATAAAGCATGAGACACTGAGCATTATTAGGTAGGAAGATTTACCTATACATTAAATACTTACAGAGGTAGCTAATATTGTTAGTTTTCTTGACTTATTAATGCAACTGAGCAGTGGTGGGTTTCAAATTTTTTTTACTACCGGTTCTGTGAGTGTAGCTTTGTGGGCATGGCATGGCTTGGTGGGCGTGGCAGGGGAAGGTTATACTGCAAAATCCCCATTCCCTCCTGATCAGCTGGGACTTGGGAGGCAGAGAATAGATGGGGGCGGGGCCAGTCAGAATGTTTACTACCAGTTCTCCGAACTATTCAAAATTTCCACTACCGGTTCTCCAGAACTGGTCAGAACCTGCTGAAACCCACCTCTGCAATTGAATATACTTGTGATGAGAAGAACATGACTTTACCACTTTCTTCAGATCAAGATATGTTGACAATTATTTTTCCAGGATCACACTAAGCCCCTGGCTCAGTCTTTGCCATGTAGTTTTTCAGAAACAAATAGAGCAGTTTCCTACTGATGTTTTTGCCATGGCTTCTCTGGATCTATCTGTTTTTAAGGGAGGCATTTTCCCCCCCCCCTTATAAAGATATGCAATTGTCAGTAATTGCTTGCTTGACAGTTTCAGAGTTATTTTAGAAGAAAATAGGAAGGATTCCTCTGTAAGCCAAAGAAAGAAAATGAATAACATTTTGAATTAAAGAAAGCTTTCTCATCCGGTTTTCCAAACTAGCTTTTTCTTCTTGTGAGGGATCATTGAGTGGGAAAGATGGGGCTTGACAAAGGAGGCAGTACCAAGTCAGCTGAAATCTGTAGATGAAAACATTGGATGTGATTTCTGCTCCTGGGCATCTACATGAGGAGTGCACGGAGGAAAATAATTTGTGTTATTATGACTTTGTCTAAACGAATGTTATGATATTTGCATCCATTGGATCATGTGCAGCTAACAGAAGCTGCACGAGTCCTGTCATTTGTGTGATGGTATTGTGGCTTCTAATGGAGACCTGTGTGACAAATGTCAGCTCTTATATTTACCTGATTTGACTGACTTGCCCCCAATAGAACATAGAATAACAGAGTTGGAAGGGACCTTGGAGGTCTTCTAGTCCAGGGGTCTCCAACCTTGGCAACTTTAAGCCTGGCGGACTTCAACTCAGCTTTGCTGGCTGGGGAATTCTGGGAGTTGAAGTCCACCAGGCTTAAAGTTGCCAAGGTTGGAGACCCCTGTTCTAGTCCAACCCACTGCTCAAGCAGGAGATCCTGTACTATTTCAGACAAGTGGCTGTCCAGTCTAAACAACCTCCAGAGATGGATCTTTTAAAAGATGATAGTGACTTCTATGCATTACCCAGTCAACACTGATATTAAAATCTGTGCTCATTACTATTTTATTGGACCTAAGGATATTTGGGCCCAAATAATTGATTTGGGTAGTGGCAGGATAAAAATGTGACAAACAAATAAACAGACAAATAAAATATGCTGGAAGATGGTATACATTGCTAGTGGAAAGGGATCCCAGGCTACTTTAAAAAACAAGTCTTTTTTTAAAACAATTCATTCAAGTAATGGGAACACAATATTCTATTATTGTATTGTGTGGTGTGCTACTGGGATGTTCAGTCAGTTGGATGCAGAAGAAAAAGGAAGAACAGATATTCTATACAGTGGGGTCTTTGGTGGTCTCTGAGCTTCATGATTTTCTTGTAGACATTTCATTACCAGGTAACATCATCAGTACTAAAAGGGAGTGGTGTTTGGTCTTATTTTTATACTATCCCATTTTATTATTCCTTCCTGCTCTTAGTATTTTTCAGCAGAGAAGAGAGGAAGCAAAAGGGAAACATTTTGACTGCAAATCAAAATGGTCTCTCTTTTTATCCCAATACGTTTCTTCAGAGCAGGCATCAGATTGGCTTTGTAGCTTGGTTTCCAGTTGATATTCTCTTTTAAGCAAACTAATACCAAATGCATGATTTAGAATTCAGTCCTTGTCGTTCAAGAGGATCCTCAGCTTTATTGTTGGTCCCTCCTCCTTTCTTCCACCCCCAAAATGAACAAGGAAGCCAATCCAGTTTGTATTCAAATCAATAGTCATATTTATTTATTTGATTTTTATTCCGCCTTTATTACTATATAAGTAATTCAAAGCAGTGAATGTACTTAATACTCCTGCAGCCTCCGATTTTCTCCACAGCAACATCTTTGGGTGGTAGCCGTTTGAATCAGGAAAAGGAGGAGAATGGTGTTGACATAATTCGGTGAAGCATGTGTAATTTTTGACTTCTGCAAAATGGCTCTCAGTATTTTTTCCCTATATTTGGGGCAAAAAGGTTAGCTGATATAGCATATTACATGAAAATATAATTCTGAGTGCAAAGGCCTATTTGAATCCATTCCTTTATGTTACTTCTGTAAATACAAATACTGTATTTAATTAAACATGACTGACAGAGAAAGCTTTTGTGTTTACTGCAGCACCATCCTCAGGCTCACATTAATTTTATTAGCTTTTGAAAGCCCTCCCTTAGGATGTACGGGCAAGTTCACAACCCATATAGAAAAGGGACAGGGCTTGTGTTGTTGCAATTACACAGTACTGTGTTACTAGGACCTTTCCTCTTCCCTTCTATCCTTCCCTGATGTTGGGGATGCCAATGCTTTGCTGACTTCGTATGTCTGTCCAGTTTCATCTGAATTTTGGAATATGAACAAAATACTCTTTTATATTAAAAAAACATTCAAACCTTTTTTTAAAGGTTTCAAGCCTTTAAAAATAGCACCGTGCATTGAAAACCAAGAGGATGCATCAGTATTACATGAAAGATACTTACAAAGTGTTTTATCATTCTCATAACAACCATGAGGTATCCAAGAGTTTCTCTTCAGGATTCAGCATAGAAACTATAACAGCTGGATGGGGGAAATCAATAAGGAAGGGAAGGGATTCCAATGGAGTTACTGCTTTTAAAACACATTTTTGGTGGGGAAAGCAGATTTGTAGTTTTACTGCAAGAAAGGAATCAGTTTAAGAATATGAGATACTCAGAAAGTGGTTACATCAGCCAATGATTACACATTTTTCCCTCCCTCCCTCCTTCCTTCCTTCCTTCCTCCCTCCCTCCCTCCCTCCCTCCCTCCCTTCCTTTTCAGACATATCCATATCACCTGTATGTTCAGTTTAAATACATTTTTACTCATCTTCTGAGCAAACTAAAATAAATATTTGTGAAAATATTTACAGACCCCTCGCATCCTGGACATAAACTGTTTCAACTCCTACCCTCAAAACGACGCTATAGAGCACTGCACACCAGAACAACTAGACACAAGAACAGTTTTTTCCCGAAGGCCATCACTCTGCTAAACAAATAATTCCATCAACACTGTCAAACTATTTACTGAATCTGCACTACTATTAATCTTCTCATAGTTCCCATCACCAATCTCTTTCCATTTATGACTGTATGACTATAACTTGTTGCTGGCAATCCTTATGATTTATATTGATATATTGACCATCAATTGTGTTGTAAATGTTGTACCTTGATGAACGTATCTTTTCTTTTATGTACACTGAGAGCATATGCACCAAGACAAATTCCTTGTGTGTCCAATCACACTTGGCCAATAAAAATTCTATTCTATTCTATTCTATTCTATTCTATTCTATTCTATTCTATTCTATTCTATTCTATTCTATTCTAATTCCCATAGTAAGTATTCAGCAAGAACACAAACTACTAAAATGAGAAATACAGGGAAACCATAGAAGTAAGAAATGCTCAGCATGTTCCAAAGTGTTTTGGTGCTAATGTCTATCAACTGGAGTTTGCTGCTAACATCTGGCCTCCTATGGAAACAACTCTGCTCTTCCTACCTGTGGCTCTTTCCTGGGCCATCAGAAGCCAATCATTTGTCTTGGCAATGAAAGCTAATTTTCATGGGCCTAATGGCTGTAGCACAGTGAGCTCCAAGATACAATTACAGAGAGCAGGCAGAGTAAATCTAGATTCAGTTTACAACAATTACAGCAGTTTATGGGATTCCTTGCTGAGCCAATCCAAATGAACTTATAATGAAAGTTTGCATGGTTTGCAAGGATCTGATTTCAGGATCTGATTTTGTAATAGTTGCTCTGTTTACCAATTTCTGAAGGGAAAACAGAATACCTATTTAGCATCATGAGTGTAGTGAAACATGAAATAAAATGCAAGAAGATTGTACATACAGTATTTTTTTTAAAAAAATGTATTTTGGACTGCATCCAATCTGCCTCAATAAGGCATATAACCTTGCAGAAATCTAACCCTTTGTCTCAATGCAGTGAAACAGCTGGTTGGGGTTAGAATGCCTCAACTGACTGCTTTGTTGTCAGCTACTTTTTATGAGTGGAATAAACTAATGCAGCTGCTTCCTTCTGCCCCTCAAAAGTGGGGTGTTCCAGGGTTTTCCAGTAACGTATTAAAGCAAAATATTCCTCAAATCTTTGCTGCAACTAATGAGTCCTCCAAGATCTGCTTAACCTCATTAATTTTTTTTTCAAAAAGTCTTTCTTTCAAGCCTTTCTGCCAATTATTTGTATCCAAAATTTCCTGTGGAATAATTATGTTCTATAGAAGGTTGCTTGGTTTGTCATTTGTGGGCATTAGAGCTAGCAAAGGCAACTGCAAACCAGGAGTGAAATCTAAAAATTTTCCCTACCGGTTCTGTGGGCGTGGCTTAATTGGTGGGCGTGGCTTGGTGGTCAGATGACTGGGTGGGCATGGCCAATAACAATAAATAATAAAAATAATAAACAAAGTATACAAAACATTAAGAGGTACCAAAAACCAACTTTCACACTTTACACATACACAACACAACACAACACAACTGACTCACACACAATGTAAAAGCAGCTGCACTTCACCCAAAATGGCCCCTGCAACAAGCAGGAACCTCGTACTTTCACACTTTACACACACACAACACAACTGACTCACACCCACACAAAATGCCACATACAGCTTTGTGAGATTTTGTATGTTTGTGTAGTTAGAGTGAAACACTACAGAAACACAAATCTCAGAAAGCTGCACAAATATTTTATTTTATTATTTTTACTTATTTTTTTAGATCGGGGGTCTCCAACTTTAGTAGCTTGAGGTTTGTGGACTTCAACTCCCAGAGTTCCTCATTCAGCAAAGCAGGAAGTCAAAGCAGACTGTAATCAGTAGCTGAAGAAAGCATAGCGTTGCCAGCCCGAAAGAGCAGTAATTATAGGTAAGTGAGGAGGGGTCATTGGGTGGGCATGGGTGGGGGTTCTTGTAAGTGGAGGCTGTTAAAAAGTGATTTTAAAAGCCTGCTAGGATCAGGAAACTCCTCTGGGATCGTCAGAGGAAAAAAAGTTTTAAAGTCAGCTACTCTGACGATCTTAGCTGAAGTTCCCTCATAGCAGCCCAGAACCTCTTAAAATAATTTTTTTAACATGTAGAAAACATGTTTTTTAAGGTTCTGGTGATGAAGAACTCAGCTGGGATGGCCAGAGGAGCCTTTTAAAGCCCCCCCCTTTCCTTTTTTTCCCCTTTGGCTGAAGAGGTTTTTTTAAAAAAACTTTTGAAGTGTTCTGATGATCTTTGCTCAGCCGCGCGATCATCAGAGGGGTGTTTTTTTTTTACTTTTTTTTTTTTATTGAAAGAGTTTTAAAAAACAAAAACATTTTTCCCCCTTTTTTTCCCCCTCCCTCCCAAAAAACCCCCTTCCCCCCTCCCTCCCCCCCCCCCGGCTTCCCGGGTCAATCACAAGGTATTGTTATACATAAACCAAACATAGAATAAAATTTTCCCTTCCAATCCAAATAACCACATCCAAAGCTTTTCATCTCCCAACCCCCTCCCCATTACATAAAATAACTTTCTAATTATTCAAAGGCAATCTGATATTTCTTAATCTGATATCTATTTTGTAGATAATCAATCCATTTTTTCCATTCAATTAAATATCTTTCCTGCGTATTGTCTTTTAAAAAAGCTGAGATTTTAGCCATCTCAGCCAAATTAATAACTTTCAGTATCCATTCTTCTATTGTAGGTATCTCTTCTTTCTTCCAGTATTGTCCAATCAACATTCTTGCTGCTGTTATTAAATTCAGAATCAATTTAGTCTCAATCCCTGTACAATTCGTTGTAATTCCCAAAAGGAAAAATTGTGGCAGGAACTTTATCTTCTTCTTCAGTACATTTTGAATAATCCACCAAATTCTTTTTTTTTCTTTTCTTACTTTTAAAGGCATGTTTTTGGCTGAAGAAAAACTTTTAAAAGTAAAAAAAAAAAAAAAAAACCTCCGCTGATGGTGCGGCTCAGCAGGGGCAGGGGGCGGGGGCAGGGATTTTTGCTACTGGTCCTCCGAACCAGCAGCTGCCATCGCTACCTAATCGGGAGAGCTGGTGTGAACCGGGAGCATTTCACCCCTGCTTCAAACCCTCTTTAGATGATTGTCATTTGAACAGAAACATCTAAAGCTGTCTGAGTCAGTCACAGCCAAACTCAGAAACCCTGCCAAAGTATCACACAATGTACTTTGTGAACTTCAAAAGATGATGGCACATCTTCTTAAATTCCCATTGATGCTGATCAGCTTCCCCATCCCCATTTTTTGATTGTGTAGCATCATGACAATTATGACATATTGAGATTCTAGTGTAAAAGCTAACCATGGTAGGTATGTCCTAGTCCACAGGTGTCAAACTCGCTGTGTCACATTTCCATCATGTGATGTTTTGCAATGTTTTTCCCTTCATGGAGCTGGGGTGGCTGTGGCCTATGTATGACACGTCTGGCCTGTGAGCCACCAGTTTGACACCCCTGTCCTAGTCCAAGCCCCCATTATTTTAAAGGGGATATAATTCAATGAATGACTAGAATACCAGTCAAAGCCCACTGAAAACTCATTGGAAGCAATGACAGCAATGAAAACTTCATAACTTTGAATGGTCACTAAATAAATTGTTCTAAATCGAGGACTGCCTGAATTTTTTATTGTAACTGAAATACATTTATTTAATTTTGTTCATGGATTGGAAAAAATACCTAAAAGTTGTCATCCCACACTTTCAATATTCTTTATTGTGATTTTTCATTTTTTGGGGTGCATGGGTGGGAAGGATTTTGTCTTCATATGTTTTATCCCTATGACCAGTGGTGGGATTCAAGTACTTTAACAACCGGTTCTCTGCTCTAATGATTTCTTCCAACAACCAGTTTGCCAAACTGCTCAGAAAGTTAACAACCGGTTCTCCCGAGCTGGTGCGAACTGGCTGAATCCCACCACTGCCGGTGACCCACTCCATTTGCTTTCAGAATTCACGCCATACTTACGGTAGTTTGTGGCTAGCATTTATTTTAATCTTTCGGTTAAAGACAAAATCCTCCCCACCCCCAAAAATGAAAAATCACAATAAAGAATATTGAAAGTATGGGATGATAATCTTTAGGTATTTTTTCCAGTCCGTGAGCAAAATTAAATAAATATAGTTCAGTTACAATAAAAATACAGGTAGTTCTCGATTTAGAACAATTTATTTAGTGACCATTCAAAGTTACAACAGCACTGAAAAAAGTTACTTATTACCATTTTTTCACACTTATGATCGTTATAGCAGTCCCATGGTCACAAGTTCAATATTCAGATGCTTGGCAGCTGATTCATATTTATGACGGTTGCAGTGATCCCCTTTTGTGACCTTCTGACCCCCAAAGTCAATGGGGAAGCCGGATTCACTTAACAGCCATGTGACTAACCTAACAACTGCAGTAACTCATTTAATAACTGTCAAAAGAAAGGTCGTAAAATGGGGCAAAACTCACCTAACAAATGTCTCACTTAGCAACATAAATTTTGGGCTCAATTGTGGGTCATAGGTTGAGGACTACCTGTAATATGTTCATAAACATTTCATTTTTACTTGAAAACAAGTCCTATTTCCAATCTACCTTCTGTAAAACCACCATGCTTAGACATTTGTATCTGCTTTTCTAAAGCCATTGACTTGTGCTTTATCTCTATCCAGAAACATTTTGTCAACATTTCAGGCATATCCATTGTCAGAGTTCCAAATGACACTCCCAACGAAAGAAGACTCTGAGGCGAGAAATTCCTCAAAGTTCCATTTTATTAGAGATGTCATATTGGCACAACTGGGAAAACCCGAATCTGAAAACTTGCAGGTTTTCCCCACCCAAAGGAAAGTTCAAGTCCCTTCCCCTGTACCCACATGTCTATCACAGGGCCCAATCAATGCACCACCCCAACTGGAGATGCCTCCCAGTTCCAGCCGTCCAGGTGCAGGGTAAGATGTCCTTGGCTCTCAGAGAAAGGAATGTTATTATGACTGTATCTATCCCCTGCTCCATACAATCTCCAGTTTCTCACAGCACTAAATGTGGCAGACCTGAAAAGATGGCTTCCAGGCCTGACATTCATATGAGCTGTGGTGGTGCAGTGGTTAGACTGCAGTATTGCAGGCTGTCTGAAATTCAGTAGTTTCAGTCTCACCAGCTCATGATTGACTCAGCCTTCAATCCTGCTTTTGCAGCAGTCTTCTCAGGCCTATTTAGGAATGTACCATTAGTATCATGAGCCATGGTGGTGCAGAGGTTAGAATGCAGTACTGCAAGCTACTTCTGCTAACTGCTAGCTGCAGTTCAGCAGTTTGAATCTCACCAGGCTCAAGGTTGACTCAGCCTTCGATCCTATCAAGGTCAGTAAAATGAGGACCTAGATTGTTGGGGAATCATATGCTGCGTTGGTGGATTTCAAATTTTTTTACTACTGGTTCTGTGGGTGTGGCTTGGTGGGCGTGGCAGGGGAAAGATACTGTAAAATCTCCATTCCCACCCCACTCCAGGGGAAGGATGCTGTAAAATCTCCATTCCCTCCCCAATCCAGGGGAAGGTTACTGCAAAATCCCCATTTCCTCCTGATCGGCTAGGACTTGGGAGGCAGAGAATAGATGGGGGCAGGGCCAGTCAGAATTTTTACTATCGGTTCTCTGAACTATTCAGAATTTCTACTACCAGTTCTCCAGAACTGGTCAGAACCTGCTGAAACCCACCTCTGATATGCTGACTCTATAAACCACTTAGAGAGGGCTGTAAAGCACTATGGAGCTGTATATTGCCAAGTGCTATTGCTATTTTCTTTTAAGTGTGCTATCACCATTCATTGTAAATGCCCTCAGATTAAAAAAAACCAAAAAAACCCAAGAGTGAGATAGCTGAAATAATTTAGTTATAGATCATTCCCATAAACATGTATTTATATGGTTTGTTTTATATTACAAGTGCTAGTGATATGAACCTCAGGATCTCAGAATAATGAAATAAGAACCAAACTCACAGTTGTACCAAAATGTACAGTGATGTACCATAGAGAAAATGCAGTCTGAATTATCAGTAGAAAAAAAATATAAAATCAAATATAAGTGCCAGCTCACTGCCAAGAAACAAACTAGTTAATGTATAGTATGGCTGCTGTTATAACTAAATAACTGGGATGCAAAGGTGTTTACCTACCATAAATATTCAAAAATATTGAAAATAATTATATGTGATTACAAATCAAATCCATGAAGAAGAGGATATCTGAAAATAATTCACCATGTCTGGAAAGTACAATATACAGAAACAGAAATAACAAAACAGAGGCTAGCAGATCAATGTCGATTTATAATCTGAAATAAAGTATTTACAGAAGCAGAAGTAGAACTGCAAGATCTACTGAGGGCAAGAAATAGAAGCCTTGTTTGTTTGTTTATTTAAATTTTAAATTCTTTTAAAGAAGCCTTGTCAGAAGTATAGTAACTCAGACTGTAGAGGCAAATCAGGGGAAGTCAGAGGTAGAGGAAATCAGCAAAGCTATTGAATCGTTTTCATTCCCAAACCAGGCACCTGCTCCTCTGCCTTCTCTTCAGAAAAAAATAAAACCCCTTATTTAAAAGAGAAGAGGAAATGAAACAAAGAATAACTGAGCTGAAGAAGCTTCTTGGATGAGAAGCGAAACATCTTCAAAGAAAAACCAGAAAGTCCAGTTGCCTCTTGAAAAAGCACCTTTGAGACAACTATGACCTGGATGACTGAGAATCTCCATAGATAAAGAATAATTGAGCATTTAGAACTGCAAAAAAACAACAGAATAATGTTGACCGTATTGACACTTGTCCCAAAGAAACAGCTAGTGCAAGCATTAAAAGTTGCCAATACTGTAATATCAAATATAAGCACCAGCTCACTCAAGAAACAAATCAACCAATGTACAGTATGGCTACAGTTATAACTGTATATCTGGGATTCACAGTCAACAAGGAAGGGAAAAAAAGTCAAGAGTGCATCCCCCAAAATCAGCATTTGCTTGGAGAAGTAAGATACATTTCAAAATAAAAAGCTTCTCATGAACATTCCAACTTATTGAAACAATGTTAGGCAACTGGCAATCATTATGTTAGATTGAGATGTTGTACACCATGATCTCTCTTCATTTTAACCAATAACAACAACCTTGCTAGGTTGGCTATGGTAGAGTGATTGGCTCAAAGTCATCCACCTAGTTTCTACAGCTGACAGTATTTCACTCCTCCAAAAATATGAAAACACCCACAATTTAAAAAAGCATTTCTGCCTAATTCTTCATTTTGATTTGTAGCTTGTTGGATCCCAAAAGCTGATATTAGGTTCCCAAAATATAAAAACAAACAGCAACAATCACTGCTTTCTTAGGATCTGGAATCTAAAAACTAAAGGTTATCAAATATATTTCCGTATAGCTTGCATTCCCCGAATACTATTTTCAATAAAATCCAATTTAAGAGATGGTAGAGGCTACAGTTCCAAAGAATGTAAAACAAGACAACCATCCCAAAGTTTTGATGTTAAGGACAATATAATAAATAATGCCTCTTCTCTAGGACAATTTCAAAAAATGATGACAATAAATAGGTAAAGGAAACTCAATTTTTGCTTTTCAACTAGGAGTAACCCAGATTTTTATAGTCCAGATATGCAGTTCTGTCCTTTTACAAGTCCTTACCCAAGTCAAATTGTAATTAGTTTGGCTATCTATGACAGGACACTATACAGCTTTATCGTCCCTTCTATTGGAGTAAAACAAGAACAATCCCATCAATAGCTAACCATGAGAAATGGGTTGGGTTGGAAAGAAGGATTGACCCAAAATCATTCAGCAAGAGCTATCACTGAGATACAATACAATACAATATTCTTTTTTAAAAAAGTTTTTATTGGTTTTATCACAAGACACATAGTCTGTGTTTTCTTTTTACATGATGGTTTCGTTCCTTCAGCTTTCTACTTTTTACATTCCCTTTTTCCCTTCTTTGTTACTATCTTTGACTTTATCGTCCCTTTACATCTAGTTTCATTTATTTATAATATTTTACACATTTGTTATCTTCTCTTCTCCATCCTTTTTTTTTTCTATTCAGTTTTCCTATTCTCCAACCACTCATACCATTTGGTCCATATTTGATAATATTCTGTCTCTTCCTTTTCCTTTATTTCTTTCATTAGTTTATCCATGTCCACATAGTCCAGAATTTTCTTGATTGTTTCTTCTTCTGTTGGTATCTTTTCATTTTTCCAGAACTGTGCGTAGGCAATCCTTGGTGCCATAATTATGTGTAATATCAAATACTGAATATCTTTACTATAAGCTCTGGTTAGTATCCCAAGTAAAAATGTTTCTGGTTTCAAGTCCACCTTATGTCCACTTATCTCTTCTGTCCAGTTTCTGATTCTGGACCAAATTTTTTTCACCTTAGGACATGCCCACCATAGGTGATAGTAGGTTCCAGGAGTTTTTTTTTACATTTCCAGCAGTTTAGCAAATTATTGGGAAACATTTTAGCTAACCGTATTGGTGTAAAATGCCATCTGTAAAACATTTTTAGCTGGTTTTCCTTGTAAGCCATTGATAATGTCAATTTAATATTTATTTCCCACAATTTTCCCCATTTCTCCAGTACTACGTTGTAGCCAAAAAAAATTGCCCTTCTAATCATGGTATCCTTAACAACTACTTCTTCCATTTTATATCTAAGTAGATATTTTATATATTGATAATTAATTTTGTTTCTGTTCCATGAATGATTTTATCTAATTCTTGCAGTTCTTTTAATACCTCATACCTTTTTTTTATCTCTTACCACTTTAGATTGAATTTGTGTGGATGTCCACCAATCTATCATCCTATCCATATCTTGTTCTAATTCCTGTTTCTTTTTCAATTCTCCCTGATCATTTATCAATTCCTTATATCTAATTATCTTATTTTTTCTCCAGTAAATTTGGATATATCAATGCTTCTATTGGCGATAACCACACTGGGATTCTTGACAATACAATATTCTTTATTGGCCAAGTGTGATTGGACACACAAGGAATTTTATGAATGGAGGCATTATCCCAGGATAATGTTGCAGGATCCAATCTGGGGTCGGTCACCGGGACCAGAGATTTAGCCTTCTGAGCTTTTGGACTCATGCTGGAGACTATACGACTTCTTTCTACTGGAAAGTGTGCAGGAAACAACAACCAATAGCTGGCCAGCAACATACCAGACACATAGGATATCCCAAAGGTGTTTTTTTCCCAAGCGGCAACTGAACTTTTTCTTTGAAAATGTTTTGCTTTCATCCAGAGCTGAAGAAGCTTCTTGGATGAGAAGTGAAACGTCTTCAAAGAAAAACCAGAAAGTCCAGTTGCCTCTTGAAAAAAAGGCACCTTTGGGACAACCATGACCTGGATGACTGAGACTCTACATAGACACATGGAATAGCCCAAAGCACACATTCTGGTAGAGAGAAATTCCCTGGGGATGGGCTCCAACAAGAGTCCAAAAGCTTGGAAGACTAAACCTCTTGTCCCCATGACTGACCCAGGTTGGATCCTACACAAGGAATTTGTCTCCAGTACATAATCTCTCAATGTACTGATGAAAGTAGAACGTGGCTCATTCCACTCCTAGTCCAACATTATATTACATTGGTTCTTCTTATTGTTGATTCTTGTGTTCCACAGTGCCATATCAGGTATCTGAGAATTAGAAAAAAATGCCCTATTCCTGAATCAAACTGTTGTTCCCTCCAGCTTCCTGACCATCAGCAGCTCCATCAAATCTATTTTGGCACTGACATACAAATTCAAGCCTGTTTAATCTAAACTACTAAAACATAGTCCATTGCATTGTAGACATACCTCTACCATCAGCCTCTTATACAATAATGAATACAATAGTTAAGCATACCTCAATACCTCTTTCATCTGACTAGATAATACTACAGATCAATTACTATAGCTAACTGCAAATTGTTAACAGTTAATGGAACAACAGAGTATGTTGGGCAATAATTTGTGGAATTTTAAAGCCTTCACATCTTAACACATGAACACCTTTTAAGCAAAGGTTTTAGTAACCAGGCAAATATAGATACAGTGGCATATTGAAGTAAACATATTTAAATCAACTGATTATAAAAGAAACACATGCATCTGGCCAATTATATGCAAGGTGCTGGATCTTTTCCTCAGGCAGGCTCATTCTCATTTTGCTCATTTTATTTGCAGTCCATTCTTTTACTTTTTCCTTCAGGTCACTCAAGATAGACTTTCTGATCCTTGTAATAACCTCTAAGTTTGATTGAAAGTGAGTCACTTATTTGAAATGACTCAGATGCATGGCAAAATTGGAATTTATGAATCCTGGTATCTCTGAATCCCAGCCAGCCTTGTGCTTTTCCTGATAGGGCAAGGGGAGAGAAAAAAAAGTCGCAAATAGCTGAGGGCTATTGCAGGAGGAAAATCAATGGGCAGTGACGATTTGCAGCAATTTCTCTGCCCTCAGAATTCCAGCAGGTGACTTATTCCTAGGCATTTTCCTAGGACCATAGAACCCTTCTGAGCCAAGCATAGGGAAAAAACCCATCTTGAAATGTGGAGGGGAACAATGGAATATTCCAGGACCTTTTGTGTCTCCCCGAGACCCCTCTAAAGTGCTCCCACTTCTTCCCAAGGCAGCAGTTAGCCCCAAATCTGAGCTTTTAATTTTTTTTGCCCATGACATCACATTGATAAGAATATCACCTTGATATTTGGGATTTTAAATATATAGTACCCAGATGGAAAATGGAGAGGAGGGGGGAGACTGGGAAGGAGGGAGGGAGGGAGAGAGAGATATATTTATTTCTAAAATACAGTAAAGGGTCCTTTAAAATAGAGCCATCATTTTCTTTCTGAAAGCATGTGCTCTCCCAGAGGAAAAGACCTGTTTTCACTCATCAGAGAAACACCCCCTCCATGTTCTCCTCCTCTTCTGCATCCCAATGATGAGATGGGACAGGCTGAGCATTACAATTTCCATGCCTCCACACTCTGCAGCACTCTCGTCCCAGGAGGGACCACGATTAACGAAATAATTTGGGGCCTCGCTGGCTGCTCTGTCAACTCTCTTTCTAAAGCCTGACCAGTAAAATGAATCATTAAACGGTATGGAGGTTCACCTCACATTCAATTACATGTGCCTGAGGCAATGTGTGTGTAAGAAGCCAAAGGTGGGGGGGAGAGTGGAAGAGGAAGGAAACGAGCCCCCAATAAATTTACACTCTACCTTCACTCTGCATCTTATAATGCCAACTAGCTGAGAAGGCAGCTTAATGGAAATGGTAGGTCAGCAGGACATCAGAATAACAGAATAACAGTTGGAAGGGACCTTGGAGGTCTTCTAGTCCAAACCCTGCACAAGCAGGAGACCCTGTATCATTTCAGACAAATGGCTGTCCAACCGCTTCTTAAAAGCCTCTGGTGATGGAGGACTCACAACTTCTGAAGGCAAGCCATTCCACTGGTTATTTGTTCTCATTGTTAGGAAATTTCTCCTTAGTTCTAGGTTGAGCCTTAGTTCTAGGTTGCATCATTCTGCTGCTCTGAGAAAATGTGAGCATCCTGGAGTCTCGATGAAAGATAGAACTAAAATAAAGGACACCAATCCCTAAGATGAATGGAGGAAACATCTGGGGAAGCTTGCAAACAGCAGCAGTAGAAAGTTCTGTCCTGGACCCTCCATCAATAAAGTCCTCTAGATCAGGGGTTTCCAACCTTGGCAACTTTAAGCGTGGAGGACTTCAACTCACAAAATCCCCCAGCCAGAATTCTGGGAGTTGAAGTCCTCCAAGCTTAAAGTTGCCAAGGTTGGAGACCCCTGATCTAGATCTTCAGAGGACACAGCATGATTCGTCTTCAGATCCACTCCAAAATAGAAAATTAAAGTGACTTTTCTTCATTGCCTCCCCATATTAGGTAGGAAGATTGGAAGAAAAGTGGTAGCAGCCCAGAGTTTTTTTTAAAAAAAAAATAACGTGCCCGTGTGTACAATGCCCGTGGGTTTATCAGCAAGTTCCTTTCTAAGTGAAGAAAGCAAATTACTGGTTCATGGAAGTCATTAGGACTGAGGAACATGCATGGGAAGAAAATGTGCCAACAACATAATCTTAAACCAAATATAGATTTGTGTGTGTGTGTGAGAGAGAGAGAGAGAGGGAGGGAGGGAGGGAGGGAGAGGGAGAGAGAGAGGGAGAGGGAGAGGCCTTTAGTTGAATCAAATTTATCAGCCATGGCTGCTTGGGTGGCAAATATTTCAGATATCATTTGAATACTGGCCAATGTCAGGTGGCAAGATATAATCTTTCCATCGCTTTTAAAGCAATCATGAACTCACTGTCTCAGAGCTATCTCACACATGTGCTTCCCCTCCTACACACCTAGCAACTGCCTTTTTGCATTGTGTGATTCACTGCCTGGAAGCGAAAGTTCTGCTAAATAAATAAATAAGCACATAAAATAAGTGGTTGCCATAGGAATTAGAACACCGTTTAAAATGATGGCTCTTGGCGATTGCTGCTGCTGCTGCACCACAGAGGGAGTCGTTTATATTCTGGGTGGGAGTGGGGGGTGGGGGATGGATGAAGTTTGAAGAGACCAAGTTAGACACCAGAAATCCTGCACCGTTTTCTCCAGA
Organism: Ahaetulla prasina; assembly: GCF_028640845.1. NCBI lineage: Eukaryota > Metazoa > Chordata > Lepidosauria > Squamata > Colubridae > Ahaetulla > Ahaetulla prasina. The sequence continues at coordinate 136,464,007 of NC_080539.1, forward strand.
GGCCGGCACAAAGCTGTGAATGAATGGGTTCGGGCCCATGCTGTTTGCTAAAGCTCAGGCAGTTCCCACATGAAACACCCGCTAAATGGCTCCCATGCAGCAGAGGGAGCCAATGGTGGTGAACAAGCCTCTCGGTGGATGGCATCAGAGCATCTTTCATCCTGGGGGAATTGTAGCGTGAATAGTTTCTTTACACCATGATGTCTCTGTGGATTTAATCAATCAGCTGGATGTCTTTCCTAGGATGGAATCTCAGGCTGCTGTTGATGCTGCGGTGGCGGCGGCTGCATCATCTGTGAGAGACTTCGAAACATTCGGGCACAACAGAAACAGCAGAAAGAAATGCTTTAGGGAAATGAATAAGCTACCTTTTCCACGGTCACCTTTCAGCTGCGCTGTGAAACTTCTTGCGTCAGGCCTACAAGCAACTCAACTCAGTCGACTGAGAGTCGATAAAAGCTAATTTGGGTAGACCTCAAGATCCTAATAAAGGAGAATATATGTAGCTCAGGGTTGAAATGTGGGGTCCTGGGTAGTCTCTGAGCTGGGTTGTTTTCTTGCAGACGTTTCATTACCTGAACTAGGTAACATCATCATTGCTAGTCAATTGGCAAATAAATAAATAAATAAATAATAAGTAGCACAGATGATGTTACCTGGTTTGAGTCATGAAACATCTGCAAGAAAAGAACCAAGCTCAGAGACCATCCAGGACTCCTCAGATCTCAAGCTTGTGGGAACAACTTTTCTTTTTAATAGACTCCAATTAGATGTGAACTGGGGTGTGATGGGGATGTTGCGTGGATTGTTTGAATTATTGGATTGCAATACTGCTGCAGCCAAAGGCTTGCAACATTGCTGTGCAAGACATGAAGAGGTTGTTTTGATGCCATTGCCATTTGTACTGGATCTCTATACAAACAGATGCAAAGCACAACTCGTTTAATTGATTGATTGATAGGCTGCCTTTCTGCTCAAAATAAACTGGAACAACAAAACTTTCTCATCCCCACTTCTTGCCAAAAGGGAATAAAATGACACAAAACAACATGCTTAGCAATTCCTCTCTGCTTTTGACGGAATACAGGCTGTGCTTTTTTACTGATTTTCTGTGCGCGCGCTCTCTCTCTCTATATATATATAAGCAGATGCTATACATGGATGGTCATGAAACTACTAACAGTATGTCTCAGTTGCATTTAAAAGCCTCTCACTAGCTGTGATAGTAAAACAACATGCATCCTGGCAATTTTCAACTAGATACTAGGGGAAATTGAGAAATACATGCAGGGAAATGAAAGTTTAAGTTTAATTCCGAATAAAAGGATGAAAATGTCAGAAAGTATGAATTCATGTCATTTATTGACATGGAGGGGAAAAAAGGAATCAGGAAGTTGGTGATAGCTGTTACATTATGCTGCAGTACAGAATACTAATAACTGAAGACCAGAATTCAACTTTTGGAAAAATTGTGCACTGTTGTGAATAAATGTGATTCAGTAAGAAGGGGAAAAATTTATTAAGTCATGTGAATGATGAGTAGGAAAGGTAGAAGGATGTACAGATAAAGTGACTGGGCCATTTGGAATTCTAAGAGAAAATAAGAATAGTGAATTCTTCTTAGAAAATACCTTTGTTCTTTATTCCTAAACATGGCAATGGAATACATAGAAATGCAAAAACATTATTAATATGTTTATAATGAAATGATAGAATTTGTGGAACATACAAGAATGCTAAAAGTTTCTGATTATGAAGAAACCATTATTTGATATTACTAAAAGTGGAATCATGGGAGAAATGAGAAAGGGAATAGTGAAAGAAATGAGAATAAAAGTAAAACGACAGGGAAAAAAGAAAGAAAAAGGAAAGTATCAATTCTGAATGAAAAACAATTAGACGGTCCCATCAGAATAAGTGATAAGAGAATATAAAGAAAGGTGATGTGGAAGCTGCTTGAAACATACTGGAAAGAATTATGGCAATTTGCAGAGTAAGCTAATATGAAAAAAGAATGCTTGGTAAAATGCTGAAAGAGGCTGCAAGTGAAAAAAATTTATACAAGGCAATGATTGCTGTAACAATGCAGATGAGAGAAAGATTCTGAAGTTTGTATAAAGAAAAAAAAAAAAGGTCGCTCCAGGGGATATTCTCAAAGAGAGCAAGGGATGGTGAAGATTAAAACAGGATAAATTAGAGAGTACTGTTGGTGACGATCATTTTGGAAGTGGGTGAAACAGGCTAAACAAGGAGTCTTCAGCAGAAGGAATAGTATTAAAAATAAAAGAAGTTAAATTCTTTGAATGGCACTGGAGAGGAAGCATTTTAAAGACATTTACAATGTCTCAATTAACACCCAGTTATAGAGAGAGACATATAAAGGACCCTACAAAAAAGGTGCCAGGCTTTGAGCTACCACACCGGCAACGGACAATCCTGAATAGAATTCTTACTTCACATGGCATCTGCTGGGACTCACTGTATAAATGGGGCACAGTATCCTCCCCTCAGTGTGACTGCAGGATCCCATCTCAAACTGTAGATCATATTGTGACCAGCTATAAGATGAGGACATACAGTATACTGGTTCAGTATCTGATTCCGCCCCCACCCCCCCATATAATCGATGCTGTGCTTCAGTGGTTAGATGGCCTAGACCTGTGATGGTGAATCTATGGCACGTGTGCCTGAAGTGGCATGCAGAGCCATGTCACCTGGCATTGCCTGTTCCTCTTCCGGGTTTCCGGCATGCATGCTTGGGAGACGATCAGCTGACCATTTTGCATGCAACAGTGCCGGAAACTGGAAGAGCTAGTCTTCCATTTTCCTGTGTGAGCATGCACACCGGACAGCTGATTGTCGCACGCATATGCATGCCAGAAACCTGGAAGCCTAGTTTGACGGTGCGCATGCATGCGCCAGAAGCCAGTTGTTCATTTTCAAGCACGAGCATGCACCCTGGGCAGCTCCTCTTCCAGATTGTGGCCCAGACGCATGGGTGCATGCTCCCTTTTTAGCACTTGGTGCCAAAAAGGTTCACCGTCACTGGCCTAGACATTGGCATTTGAAAATGGATCTTTTAAACATTTATATTGTTTGTGTTTTATTAATCTAGATGAACTATTAATATAGATATAGTTCTAGTCCATGTATGATATGCCATACACCAAGTAAACAAACAAACAAACAAACAAATGAACGAATGAACGAACGAACAAACAAACAAATGAATAGAGACATATACAACATGTGTATTGAATAAAATCAAAAATAAGATCATAAGAGAAAGAATTGGAATAGAACCAATCAATTTGCTCACCTGCAGATAACGTCTGGGGATTCTATACCATACAGTACAAGGTATATACAAAAAGAAGAGACAGCCAAAGAACAGGAGGCAGACCCAGACGTAAAAGACACAATACAACAACATCAATTAACAATGGTTGAGGCTGCCAGAAGTGCAAGGATCAGAACCTTGTATCTCTCTTGACAACCAAAGTAGTAAAAGAGGAAGAAGAAGAAATGATGGTATAGCAATACACTTAGACTTATCTAAGTGGTTTACAGAGTCAGCCTATTTCCCCCAACGATCTGGATCCTCATTTTACCCACCTCAGAAGGCTGAAAGGCTGAGTCAACCTTGAGCCTGGTGAGATTTGATCTGCCAAATTGCAGTCAGCCGGCAGTTGGCAGAAGTAGCCTGCAGTACTACGTTCTAACCACTGTGCCACTGCGGAAGGAAGAATATGGAAAAAAGAATGACTGTATCAAAGATCAAGCTAATTGAATTGGAAAATGGAGTGAATCATAGCAAGTTTTATATAAATAAGTGATGATAAACGAGAGAAAAAAGTAAATGGAGTTAAAGTTTATTAAAAGTAAAAAAAAGAATGTTTACTGAAGAAGCGTAAATGTTAAGAAAAGAGAGTAGAGAGCATGTGGGCCACTGTGAAGAATGAAAAACATTGAAAAGATGGAAATGGAAGCCTCTACCCACTTGATATATTAAAGGTGAGAGTTGGGTACATTAGGATAAACATAAAAGTTGAGTGCAGTGGGAATGTAATTCTTAAGAAGTGTATGGTAAGCGGCAAAGAGAATGAATGGATGCTGAAGGAATGCATAGTGAATACAAATGCCAACCATCAGTATGAAAGAAGCATGGTGAGATCATTTGGTCTCATAGAAAGAATGAATCGAATCAATGTTGTTATTTCCTCTTTTTTCCTCACTTTTAATTTATTAGGCTTACAGCTTCTCGTTCTTTTTCTCTCTTCTGCAAATCATTGTTTCTCTTAAAAGGCATGCTGGCTATTTACGTAAGTACTGTATGGTTGCATATTGTTGTGGGGTGTAGAATGGAGGCCAGGCGAAGGTAATTCTAAACAAGGCCTCCTGAACATCATCGTGGGCACATTCAGTGGCTGGGTTGTGGGCGCAGAGGGGGTGTGGAATGGTGTTGGAAGAAGAAGAAGAAAAAAATTAACTTACCTCCCACTCGACATAAAAGGGGAAGAAAAGAAAACATTCACACCTTTTTTTTTAACTGGGGGGGAGGGGGGAAGCATCGTGTCGTTTTGCATGTGCCTTTACTTTTTGAAAAAGAATAGAGAACATAATTCTGTCTTAATTCTGAAGCAAAGCAAAGACTCTAAAAGAAATGCAATAACCTGGATGACTGCCAGATTGTAGCAAGAGAAACCCTTTCATAGAAAACATCTTGGCCTTCACAATGCGTCTGCTGGGCTGTCTCAACAGCAACTGGCAAAGAGATAGAGGTGGCATTGTCTAGACCAGGGGTCTCCAACCCCTGGGCTGTGGCCCACTACCGGGCCATGGCCAATTTGGAATGGAGCTGCATGAGCAGCAGTCTGGCACACATCGCGAGCATGCAGCTTGAGTTGCATGAGTGGCAGGTGGCACACATGCACACTTGCGTGTAGCTCAACGTGCAAGTCGAGTTGTGTGCATTGTGTGTGCACTAGCCTGTCACTCATGCAAGTGGAGCTGTGCCCACATGTGCATGCATGCTAGCCCACCACTCACGTGGTTGGTCTGGTTCCCCTCTCCTGGTCTGGTTTGGTGGTGTTGTGACTCGTCCTCCCTCCTCTCCTCAGCCGGGCACCTCCTGTCTCCAACCGGGCCTGTTATCAGACTCCGAGTCTGATAATGAAGATGAATGGTTGGTCATGACTCCAGCCCCGGCCCTGGCCCCATGCCCGGAGAGGATTCCAGGAGTGGGAGGACAAGCCCAATAAACCTCACTCATACAGCATGTGTTCCTTTGGCTCAGCCGTCAGAGCAGGACGTCAGCCAGGTGCTGGAATTACTCGGCCCTACTCCCTCTGACCCCTCCCTTTCCCAGAAGCTGCCAGCAGATCCAGCTGAAGACAATTCAGGGTGGGAGGACCCTCGCTTCCGGAGATCTGAGAGGCGACGCCAGCAGAAAGAGGGGTGGGATAAGCCTGGATAAGTGCTGAGTCATGGAGCCACACCCCACAGCCTATATAAAGGACCTGCTTTTGGCATTCCAACCTTGAGTCAAGCAAAGTCTTATCGAGTTTGCTGATACCGGACCCTATTGCTGAAGTCACAACTTGGACTCCTGCCTGCCCTGATAAACCTCGAAGGGACTTGGCAAGCTGCAGAGGCTTCATTGCCAAGTTTGTTACGGACTTCCTTGACTCGTTCGTCAGAGTGGGGGGTGGGACACGACAGGTGGCCTTGTTCCCATCTCCTCCTCCCTCAGTCAGGCTGCCAAACAGGGGTTAAATGCTGCCAGTTTGGACCGGATTGCCCAATCCGGTAATGATGGCGGCGGATGGTTTGGAGAACCGGTAGCAAAAATCCCTGCCCCCCCCGCCCATGCCCAGCTGAGCCGCGTGATCATCAGAGGGTTTTTTTTGTTTTGTTTTTTAACTTTTAAAAGCATTTTTTCTTTGGCCAAAGAGGTTGTAAAAAATGCTTTTAAAAGGTTCTGACGTTCAGGCAACTCAGCTGGGATTGTCAGAATCTTTTAAAAGCATTTTTTTACAACCTCTTTGGCCGAAGAGGTTGTAGAAAAAAATGCTTTTAAAAGTAAAAATAAAAAAAAGTTGGCCACGCCTTCCCAGTCACGTTACCCCACACCACCACCAAGCCATACCCACAGAACCAGTAAGTAGTAACAAATTTTACATTTCACCACTGCTGCCAAGCCACAAAAGTTGGGAACTGCTGGTCTAGATGTATTATCTACAAATGGTAAGTGAAAGGTCTTTGCAGTACGGGTCATGCCCATATTTCAAATACAGGTAGTTCTCAACTTACAACAGTTCATTTAGTGATCGTTCAAAGTTACAATGGCACTGGAAAAAAATGACTTATGACCATTTTTCACACTTATGACTGTTGCAGCATTCCCATGGTCATGTGATCAAAATTGAGAGGTTTGGCAACTGACTCATATTTACCACGGTTGCCATATCCCGGGGTCATGTGATCACCTTTGGTGACCTTCTGATAAGCAAAGTCAATGGGGAAGCCAGATTCACTTAACAACCCTGTTACCAACTTCACAACGGCTGTGATTCACTTAACAAATGCGGCAAGAAAGGTCATACAATGGGGCGAAATTCACTTTACAAATGCCTCGCTTAAGAACAGAAATTTTGGCCTCAATTGTAGTTGTAAGTTGAGAAATACCTGCATTATGAAGGGTTTTTTTTTTTTTTTAAATAGCCCATTCATTCAAAATAGGGTAGGATAGATAGATGGATGAATACATGCAAAAGCATTCATGTTTGTATTTGATATGGATTGTAAATAGGGAGGTTTGCTCATTACTGCGTGACAATTATGTTAATAGATGTTTAACTGCCAATAAAAGGGTGTTCCTGATGTAGATAGATACATCGGCAGACCGATAATGCACTGAAATGAGTGAACTAAAGGAAACAGCACATACAAAATCAATGCTACTTTGGTGATAAAACTGAGTAGACCTTTGAAAACCCTTCTAACTGCTCAACAGATGCTGCTAAGTGTTAAGAAAGAGCTAGTAAACATTACAGCAGCAGGAACTGCAGTCTGTTGTTTGGTAGCACAAAACAAATTCAACTCCTTGGAACTTAAATGACTTTAATATTCTGACTTTTTCCTTGTTTTAGGTGAAATTAATGTGTCATGGAACCATAAAAACCACCATTTAGATTTAGATTGTTGTACAGTTTTCACAAAGCAGGACAAATCACCTCTATTCAATGCTGTGCAAATTTTTGAATACCTACAAGGAGTAATTCCCTAAAATGCCTATAGCAACAGACAGGGACAAGGTCATTTTTGCTTTACCATATACCAGGGTATCAGGGAGAATTTTATGGCAAGACCCAAAGACATGAGGGCAAACTCTGTCCCGATTACCCACAATGAAACACCTGGAAGCTGCATTTATTTCGCATTAGAACTGTATTTAATACTCACTCTTTTAAGGAGCAAAACTGAGAGCTTCTTCTGGAGTTAGAATTATTGTGGTCTATCTATAATCCTTTAATCCATTTTGGGGGATGGAGGGGATTGGGGGATTAATTGGTTAATTGCCCATATCTTACTATAGGTTGATAGTAATACAAATGCTTTAGGAATAGAAAAGTGTATAAATAAGTACTGTAAGTAAGTAATTAAGTACAAGCCCAATAAACCTCACTCATACAGTATGTGTTCCTTTGGCTCAGCCGTCAGAGCAGGACGTAAAGCCAGGTGCTGGAATTACTCGGCCCTACTCCCTCTGACCCCTCCCTTTCCCAGAAGCTGCCAGCAGATCCAGCTGAAGACAATTCAGGGTGGGAGGACCCTCGCTTCCGGAGATCTGAGAGGCGACGCCAGCAGAAAGAGGGGTGGGACAAGCCTGGATAAGTGCTGAGTCATGGAGCCACATCCCACAGCCTATATAAAGGACCTGCTTTTGGCATTCCAACCTTGAGTCAAGCAAGGTTGCTGATACCGGACCCTATTGCTGAAGTCACAACTTGGACTCCTGCCTGCCCTGATAAACCTCGAAGGGACTTGGCAAGCTGCAGAGGCTTCATTGCCAAGTTTGTTACGGACTTCCTTGACTCGTTCGTCAGAGTGGGGGGTGGGACACGACAGGTGGCCTTGTTCCCATCTCCTCCTCCCTCAGTCAGGCTGCCAAGCAGGGGTTAAATGCTGCCAGTTTGGACCGGATTGCCCAATCCGGTAATGATGGCGGCGGATGGTTTGGAGAACCGGTAGCAAAAATCCCTGCCCCCCCCGCCCATGCCCAGCTGAGCCGCGTGATCATCAGAGGGTTTTTTTTTTGTTTTTTTTTAAACTTTTAAAAGCATTTTTTCTTTGGCCAAAGAGGTTGTAAAAAATGCTTTTAAAAGGTTCTGACGTTCAGGCAACTCAGCTGGGATTGTCAGAATCGTTTAAAAGCATTTTTTTACAACCTCTTTGGCCGAAGAGGTTGTAGAAAAAAATGCTTTTAAAAGTAAAAATAAAAAAAAGTTGGCCACGCCTTCCCAGTCACGTTACCCCACACCACCACCAAGCCATACCCACAGAACCAATAAGTAGTAACAAATTTTACATTTCACCACTGCTGCCAAGCCACAAAAGTTGGGAACTGCTGGTCTAGATGTATTATCTACAAATGGTAAGTGAAAGGTCTTTGCAGTACGGGTCATGCCCATATTTCAAATACAGGTAGTTCTCAACTTACAACAGTTCATTTAGTGATCGTTCAAAGTTACAATGGCACTGGAAAAAAATGACTTATGACCATTTTTCACACTTATGACTGTTGCAGCATTCCCATGGTCATGTGATCAAAATTGATAGGTTTGGCAACTGACTCATATTTACCACGGTTGCCATATCCCGGGGTCATGTGATCACCTTTGGTGACCTTCTGATAAGCAAAGTCAATGGGGAAGCCAGATTCACTTAACAACCCTGTTACCAACTTCACAACGGCTGTGATTCACTTAACAAATGCGGCAAGAAAGGTCATACAATGGGGCGAAATTCACTTTACAAATGCCTCGCTTAAGAACAGAAATTTTGGCCTCAATTGTAGTTGTAAGTTGAGAAATACCTGCATTATGAAGGTTTTTTTTTTTTTTTTAAATAGCCCATTCATTCAAAATAGGGTAGGATAGATAGATGGATGAATACATGCAAAAGCATTCATGTTTGTATTTGATATGGATTGTAAATAGGGAGGTTTGCTCATTACTGCGTGACAATTATGTTAATAGATGTTTAACTGCCAATAAAAGGGTGTTCCTGATGTAGATAGATACATCGGCAGACCGATAATGCACTGAAATGAGTGAACTAAAGGAAACAGCACATACAAAATCAATGCTACTTTGGTGATAAAACTGAGTAGACCTTTGAAAACCCTTCTAACTGCTCAACAGATGCTGCTAAGTGTTAAGAAAGAGCTAGTAAACATTACAGCAGCAGGAACTGCAGTCTGTTGTTTGGTAGCACAAAACAAATTCAACTCCTTGGAACTTAAATGACTTTAATATTCTGACTTTTTCCTTGTTTTAGGTGAAATTAATGTGTCATGGAACCATAAAAACCACCATTTAGATTTAGATTGTTGTACAGTTTTCACAAAGCAGGACAAATCACCTCTATTCAATGCTGTGCAAATTTTTGAATACCTACAAGGAGTAATTCCCTAAAATGCCTATAGCAACAGACAGGGACAAGGTCATTTTTGCTTTACCATATACCAGGGTATCAGGGAGAATTTTATGGCAAGACCCAAAGACATGAGGGCAAACTCTGTCCCGATTACCCACAATGAAACACCTGGAAGCTGCATTTATTTCGCATTAGAACTGTATTTAATACTCACTCTTTTAAGGAGCAAAACTGAGAGCTTCTTCTGGAGTTAGAATTATTGTGGTCTATCTATAATCCTTTAATCCATTTTGGGGGATGGAGGGGATTGGGGGATTAATTGGTTAATTGCCCATATCTTACTATAGGTTGATAGTAATACAAATGCTTTAGGAATAGAAAAGTGTATAAATAAGTACTATAAGTAAGTAATTAAGTAAGTAAATAATAAACAAGTAAGTAAGTAAGTAAATTAATTAATTTTGAGTATGGGATGGAAGGTGTCATGTCTTTAAGATGACATATACGTAAAGTGACATATATATATATATATATATATATATATATATATATATATATATATATATATATATATATATATATATATATATAAATATATATATATATATGTTTTCTGAGGTTTTCATGGTGTTTGTATGTAGGTCTTTGGTTATTCGGGTTTTCTCCCGTAAAATTGGAAGTGTCTTGGCGGCGTTTCGACGAAGTCTCATTCGTCATCTTCAGGCTTCAGCTTCGTGCTTCTGGGAGCAATGTGTGATCAGCTGTTTCTTCCTTTTAACTGCTAGTGGGGTTTGAACTGATTGGGTGGGAGCTTGGCTGTGCTCTGATTGGATGGGGTTTTTGTGCTCTGATTGGCTGGGGTGTGTCCTGTTTGGGTGGGGGCTTGGTTGTGCTCAAATTAGTCTGAGTTGCAGGGGGATTTGAGCTGGTGAGCTGCACTGCTGCTGTTTGGCTTCGTGTTCGTGGTCGTGCTACATCTTCGTAGTGGGTGTCAGTCTGCTGCATGTATGGATTGGAGGGGTTTGAAATGGCTAATGTTGCAGCTGCGGTCTGGCTTCTGGTCCTTGGTTGTGCTTCCTGATCAGTGTGGGTTTGGGTGTGCTTCTGGGTGGATGTGTGGTGGTGACATCCTGTGTGGACCTCGTGAGTGTGGGTCTGGTGTCATTCCTCGTGTTAGGGACACGTTTGTCAATAAGGGCAGGTTTCCAAATGGCTGGTAGGCGGAGGTATCATCTCGTTTGTTCATGCTGTGTGGGCGTTTTTCTATCTGGATGGCTTCTCTGATTATTCTGTTGTTAAAGTGTTCAGTTTTGGCGATAGTTCTGGTCTTTTTAAAGTCAATATCGTGTCCTGTGACTTTAAAGTGTTGGACCAGGGAAGAAGTTGGTTCCTCTTTTTGAATGAGTTCTTGTGTTCTTCAATCGTGCACTTATTCTTCTGTTGGTTTGTCCAATGTATGTGGTGGGGCAGGCGGTGCATGATTTCATATACTCCTTGATTTTCTAACTCAATTTTGTCTTTGGGGTTTCTTAGGATGGTGGATATTTTTGGTTTGTGCAGAATGCTGTCTTGATGTTATGTTTGTGGAGGATCTTGCTGATTCTGTCTGTGGTGCCTTTTATATATGGGAGGAGGGCTGTGCCATTTTCTTGCTCTCTGTCTTGGGTTTTAGTGGGGGTTCTTTTGGATTAGTTTGGTAATCTTATTTCTCTGGAATCCATTGGATGTTAGTACGTTTGTGAGAGTGTGTAGTTCGGTTTTAGGTGTTGTTCGTCAGCTAAGCATTTTGTTCTAGAGATGAGTGTCTTGGCTACGGAGTTGATCTGTGCTGGGTGGTGGTGTGAGAGTGCATGCAGATAGCGGTTTGTGTGTGTTTTCTTCTGGTAGATGGTGTGTCCTAGGAGCCATTGGGTTTCTTGTAGACTAAGACATCTAGGAAGGAAGTTGGTTGTTAACTTCTGTTTCCATGGTGAACTGTATTTTGGGGTGTAGGCTATTGAGGTGTGTGAGGAAGTTTTCAAGTTTTTCTTTCCCGTGTGGCCAGATTATGAAGGTGTCGTCTACGTATCTGAGCCAGAGTTTGGGTTTGTGATCAGATTTTTCTAGTGCTTGGGTTTCAAAGTGTTCCATGTAGAGGTTGGCAATGACAGGTGAGGGGTGATCCCATGGGTGCGCCTTCTATTTGTTTGTATTTTTGTCCGTTATAGATGAAGTATGTGTTGGATAGGCAGTGATTGGTCAGATCTAGGATGTGCTTGGGGGGGTTATATTTGTTTTGGATAGCTGTCAAGGCTTCTTTGTTTGGCACTTGGGTGTAGAGGGGTATGGCATCAAAGCTCACGAGTAGGTCGCTGGGCTGTAAGTTTTGTTTCTTTATGATCTCTATGAACTGGAATGAGTTTTTTACGTGTGAGGCGATGGATTCTGCATAGGGCTGTAGTTGTTTGGCGAGAAATTTGGCTAGGTTTTGTAGAGGTGAGCCTATGGAGCTGACTATGGGTCTGAGTGGGGTTCCTTCTTTGTGTATCTTGGGAGGCCAGAGCTTAGGGCATCTGGATGATTTCTCTCTGGGAATGATTCTTTGTTGGATTTCTTCGCTGATGGGGGAGGCTTTTATTTTGGATCTAGTGGTTTTTTCTAGGTAGGTGGTGGGGTCATTACCAGCCATTTGGAAACCTGCCCTTATTGACAAACGTGTCCCTAACACGAGGAATGACACCAGACCCACACTCACGAGGTCCACACAGGATGTCACCACCACACATCCACCCAGAAAGCACACCCAAACCCACACTGATCAGGAAGCACGACCAAGGACCAGAAGCCAGACCGCAGCTGCAACATTAGCCACTTCAAACCCCTCCAATCCATACATGCAGCAGACTCTGTCCCGATTACCCACAATGAAACACCTGGAAGCTGCATTTATTTCGCATTAGAACTGTATTTTGGGGTGTAGGCTATTGAGGTGTGTGAGGAAGTTTTCAAGTTTTTCTTTCCCGTGTGGCCAGATTATGAAGGTGTCGTCTACGTATCTGAGCCAGAGTTTGGGTTTGTGATCAGATTTTTCTAGTGCTTGGGTTTCAAAGTGTTCCATGTAGAGGTTGGCAATGACAGGTGAGAGGGTGATCCCATGGGTGCGCCTTCTATTTGTTTGTATTTTTGTCCGTTATAGATGAAGTATGTGTTGGATAGGCAGTGGTTGGTCAGATCTAGGATGTGCTTGGGGGTTATATTTGTTTTGGATAGCTGTCAAGGCTTCTTTGATTGGCACTTGGGTGAAGAGGATATGACATCAAAGCTCACGAGTAGGTCGCTGGGCTGTAAGTTTTGTTTCTTTATGATCTCTATGAACTGGAATGTGTTTTTACGTGCCTGTTAACCGCCCTGAGTCCTTCGGGAAATAGGGCGGTATACAAATACGATTAATAAATAAATAAATAAATAATAAATAAATAAATAATAAGTAAGTAAATTAATTAATTTTGGGTATGGGATGGAAGGTGTCATGTCTTTAAGATGACATATACGTAAAGTGACATACATACATACATACATACATACATACATACATACATATATATATATATATATATATATATATATATATATATATATATATATATATATATATTTGTTTTCTGAGGTTTTCGCGGGTGTTTGTATGTAGGTCTTTGGTTATTCGGGTTTTCTCCCATGTAAAATTGGAAGTTTCACACATTGCTCCCAGAAGCACGAAGCTGAAGCCTGAAGATGACAAATGAGACTCCGTCGAAACGTCGCCAAGACACTTCCAATTTTACGCGGGAGAAAACCCGAATAACCAAAGACCTACACACACACACACACACACACACACACACATATATATATTTGAATTTATATCCCGCCCTTCTCCGAAGACTCAGGGCGGCTTACACTGTTTTAAGCAATAGTCTTCATCCATTTGTATATTATATACAAAGTCAACTTTTATTGCCCCCAACAATCTGGGTCCTCGTTTTACTTACCTTATAAGGGATGGAAGGCTGAGTCAACCTTGGGCCTGGTGGGACTTGAACTTGCAGTAATTGCAAGCAGCTGTGTTAATAACAGACAGACTTAGTTTGCTGAGCCACCAGAGGTCTTATATGTAGGTCTTGGCATATTTGGGTCTTCTCCCGTGTAAGGTTGAGAGTATCTTGGTGACATTTTGACAAGGTCTCACTCATCATCTTCAGGCTGGTGCTTTCAGCTTTGTGCTTCTTTGAGCAAAGCATGGTCGGAGCTGCCGTCTCTCTATAAATATTGGTGGGGAGTGTTGCTATGAGCGGGTTGGTTGGCTGTGTGGTTGCATCTTAGTAGATGGAGTGGGTGTTTGCAGATTGGTTGGCTGTTTCGTAGCATCCTGTGTGGATGTGGTCCTGGTCTTTTGTTCCTGAGCTTTGGTGTTGTGGCCTCTGGAGTTCTGTGGTTGAACAGATGGCTGTGATGCAGCATCCCGGGCCCTGGCCTGGCTCCGAGTCCAAGGTCTTGTCATGTGTTCCTGGTGTGTCAGGTTGCTTTGTGTGGGGATCGGAGGGGGTCATAGCAGCCAGTGGTGCCAGCATGGTCTGGCTTCTGGATGGTGGTTGTGTTGGAAGCCTTACAACAATGAGAGACTGGATATGAGATTTCTATCCTTACCTACTAGTAAAAGGAGGCTCCTTGAGAAGGAAAATCCATCCTTCTGAAGTTGACATTATAGGAGATGGGAGATCTGGCTTAATAAGGTAATATGGCTGGTAGCTCTGGAAGGTAAGTGGCTGTGTAGGAATGATAGTATTGGGGGTGGTTGAGTACTTTTGTTTTATGAGTAGTTGGTTGGGAATTTTGAAGATGTGAATGTGTTCTATGGGTGATGATTTTGTTACGTATGTATGCTTGGGGGAATTTGATTATGAAGATTGCATTCTTGGTGGATAAAGGCAGAATTATCCTACTGTTGTTGGTCAAGGAGAGTGGGAATCATGCTGGGTGATGTGTTCCAGGGGATAAGAAATCAACAAGATGGTGTTGGTCTTCCCCTTCATTTTCAGAGACCTTTATCTTGGTTCTGGAACCTGGATTGCTGGTAATTTTTACTTTAAGTTGCTATTAGTAAACTCAAAATCCATTCATAATAATAATAATACCACTTTCAGTCAAAAATTTAACTGCAGATGAGTGGGTGGACCTGTCTTGTAGGCTTGGGCAGAATGACTGTCAGGCCCCAAAAACCTGGAGATGCACATGGAATTACTACTGAGCAGTTTCATTTATTGTTCCATAGCTATGGACAGAAATTTTGCACTATTTCCATCACTCTAAATACACTGTGAGAATTTCTAGGGAGAAGCCTTCTTTACTCTCGTTCTCCTGCCTATGTTTCACTGCCTTATTGGTCCGTGGAATTCACTCCCTTCCTCCTGGAAATCCAGACTATATTCCACCACTGGAATGTAACGTGTAAGCTATGATGCAGCTGGAAAGATGGTGGGAAGTTAGGTTTTGAACTTATGGTGCAACTTCTTTGTTATCAAGGTTTATGCTGTTGAGGTAGTAGGGTATAATTCAAATAAGCTAGGCTGTAATGACAAGCAGAGTGGATCTTTCTCCTGGCTGCTTGATCTAATATCTGGACCCATATTGGAGTCCCTCAACAAATAGAATTGGATAACTTCAGTCTCTATGCTCTGTGAACCATATCAGAAAAATGCAAAGAGTATATGGCTTCCACAATGACCAGGAACTTTGTTCCAGTAAATCTATGGCTGATTTTCTAGATTACAAATTAGATTGGAGGAGGGTTAAAATAGTGAAGGTGGGGATTAGGACTGTGTAGTTGAACACCTATTACTTTTTTATGCGTGTTGTATACTGGAGACAACAAATGAGATGAAACTTGTCCAATGACTTGGACAAGGGGATAGATCAGGAACTCATCAAATTTGCAAATGACACCAAGCTGGCAGGAATAGCCAAAATTCCAGAAGATAGGCTTAAGATACAGAAGGATCTTGACAGACTTGAACATTGGGCGCTATCTAACAAAATGAAATTCAATGGTGGAAAAAAGTAAGGTTTTACATTTAGGCAAGAAAAACAAAATGCACAGGTACAGTATATGTGGAACCTTGTTCAACAGTAGTAACTGTGAGAGGGATCTTGGAGTCCTAGTAGACAACGATTTAAATATGAGCCAGCAGTGTGCAGCAGCTGCCAAAAAAAGCCAACACAGTTCTAGGCTGCATAAACAGAGGGATAGAATCAAGATCATGTGAAGTGTTAATACTACTTTATAATGCTTTGGTAAGGCCACACTTGGAATATTGCATTTAGTTTTGGTCGCCACGATGTAAAAAAGATATTGAGACTCTAGAAAGAGTGCAGAGAACAGCAACAAAGATGATTAGGCTAAAACATATGAAGAACAGTTGCAGGAACTCGGTATGCCTAGTTTAATGAAAAGAAGGACTAGGGGAGACATGATAGCAGTGTTCCAATATCTCAGCGGTTGCCACAAAGAAGAGTGTGTCAAACTATTCTCCAAAGCACCTGAGGGTAGAACAAGAAGCAATGGGTGGAAACTAATCAAGGAAAGAAGCAACCTAGAACTAAGGTGGAATTTCCTGACAGTTAGAACAATTAATCAGTGGAACAACTTGCCTCTAGAAGCTGTGGATGCTCCAACATTGGAAGTTTTTAAGAAGATATTGTATAACTATTTGTCTGAAGTGGTGTAGAATTTCCTGCCTAAGCAGGGGGTTGGACTAGACGACCTCCAAGGTTCCTTCCAACTCCGTTATTCTAAACTTTTATCATGTGGTCATTTCTGCCATTTTATTTAATTTTTTTATTCTACCTGTAGATGTCTCTGCTCTGGAGAAAATCTTATTCTCTATAAATTTTGCTGGTGGATATCACTATAAATCAACTTTCTAAATATGGCGCTGCTTCTGAAAAGGCATGCTTTGGGAATAGCAATAGGAAGAGAACCAACAAGAATCACAGGATGTGGCAGTATTTAAATTTAACATATAAATTTGTTGCCCAATAATCAGGGCTTTTTTCTTTTGGAAACATTGTATAACATATGCAAAGCTGGGCAAATATTGATGAATTATATGTATGCCTAATGTAATAATGTACTGTCACTGATTTATTACAATCCAAAATTAACCTATTGCTGAAATGACTTTAAAAGTTTAGCTGTTCTTAAGTGAATAAATAAGGCTGGACTAAAACTATTGACCTGGCTTGAAAATATTTATTGATTTAAAACTTACATATACTGACCTTTATTATTAGACATTCTAGGATGGTATATTAGCCTACCTAAGCAACCTATCTAGCCATTATACTTTGTCAACAAATTAATAAAGAGATGATTTATCCCATAATGTAAAATCCAATCAATAGGATCCCCAAGGATCATAGCTGGAATGCTTTAGCTATTTATTTATATATTGTATTTATAATTTACTCAATAATCAAAGTTCCCTGTGTAGATTACATTAACGGAAAAAAAAGTGATGAGCTTGCTACAGATCATATTTGGGCAAGCTAAAAAGGCACTTTCCCAGAAATGCAGTTAGTGTTGCAAATTGATTGCTTCAATATCGGTCTGGATGGGTGCTTTACTTCAATAAGGCTTCAGATAAAATTCTTGGTCAAGACTGTTTGTGCAATGAATTATCTCATGTTGAACAACACTGAAACAAAATGTCCAACATTGGTCTTCTTTGGCTTCCCTCTTGACATTCTCCTGAAAATCTCCTACCACATGGGTAAGAAGGAGTCTCACAGTACAGGATTCTCCCAGACTGGATGGCGGGAGCAGCAGAAAAAGAATTTAAAACAATTAATCTCTTTTAATTATTTAAACAATACAGCCAAAAGACGAACAGAGGTAGATACAAGCATTTCGTATTGACTCATCAGTACCTACCTTACAATAACACGGTTAAAATCAGCTTCATGTATAAGATCTAGCAAGAGCATTAATTCAGCCTATAACGTATGCAGGAAAGCAACCAACGGCAAGCCTTATGCCCACGGAAGGGGTAGATTGACACAAACCCATTTCTGCAGCACAAGGGAGGTTTCAAGTGGTTAATGGTGACAGCCTCAGCAAACCCCAGGAAACAAGAGTTCCTGTGGGCAGTAAAACTTTAAACACAGAGTTTGGATCCACCTGGTGGCCTGTGGATCTCACAATGGCCAAAGAAGCCATTTTATGGCCATGATTTGCTGTTGTTGTTGGATTACTCAGGGATTTGCCTAGAATGCAAACTGCCCAGGAGTCCACCGAGTCTTCTCAGCAATCAGAAATAAGTCATATATGGTGTCTTCACCCAACTCCATTGCCCAATCTTGGAGCACATGCTAAGTGATTTCAATGGACCTTGGTATGTATCAGACACTTTATGGTGTTGCCTAGTTTGGTAATAAAATGTCTACAGGATAAACAACCAACCTTGGAGAGTGCTAAGGATCTCACAGTTTAACTCCGAGCTACAAATATTCTCTTCTACTGGTGCTCTGTCCATGAAGTTCCTGTTGCCCAGCACGTCAATCCCCTGCTTTAGCATTTGCTAAGAAGGTTTCAGACTACTTTGATATACTGTCAGGTAAAGACAGCATTCTTTATGATACTACTCAATTAAGGTGTATCACCTCATAGGATCCAGGAAGCAGGCTTTCTTTACCTGTCTACTTTCTGGAGCACAACCTCCCCTATCTAGCTCTCACATTGGCTGTGTTCAGAGATACAGATTCAGTCAGTAAAAAAAGCCATGGAAGATTATTTTAATATATGTTTACTGTGGCAAGATTACTATATGGAATATACACAATATACGAGATGGAAAATTGGATAAAACCCACTATGGAGGAATGGTGGTTTAGTTGACAGATTTTTCTGAAGTAGATAAATTGACTTCTTTGATTAGAGAAAAGGCCCTGTCAACATTTATTGATGGCTGGAAACCTCTTATGTTTTTGTGTAAAAAATGAAAAAAGAAATGAACTTGTGAGATATAGTTTTGATGATTAGATTAGACAGATTATAGAAAGAAGAATAATATGATCTAACTTTAGAGAGAGAGGCTCAAATATATTTGTACACATAACTGTCATGAATAATATCAGAATGCACTTTATATCTTTTATCTTTCTTTTCTATTTTTCCATTTTTTTCTTGTGCTTTTTTCTTTGATTTCCACCTTACTTTATATTACTCTGCCTTTTGGTTTAAAAGTTTTATTAAAATTATATACAAACAGCATATTATATGCAAGAAAAGTTCTGAAACCTGGACTCTTTCCCAACTTTTCAGTTATAATAGATGTGGGGGGAGGATGTACTGCCTATGGATCTATCTTTTAATATTTGTTTTTCTTTCAGTGTTCGGGATGGTGTTTTTTTTAAAAAATAAATCTTCTATTAAGGTTTATAGGGGTGCAATGACTCAGTGATTAAAGACACTGAGCTTGCCATCTGGAAAGATTTGAGACCTGAGCACTGCATGATCGGGTAAGCTCCCATTACTTGCCTCAGCTCCTGCACACCAACGGTTTGAAAGCATGCAAATGAGAGTAGATAAATAAGTGCCATTTCAATTGGAAAGTAACAGTGTTTCATGAACCTCAGCATATAGTCATGACCACAGAAATTTCATTGGATAACACTGGCTCCCTCTGCTAAGAAACAGAGATGAGCACTGCCTCTGAGCATTGAACCTGTCTGGATGCAGGAAACCTTTACCTTTTTATTCTATGAATGTTTTACATTATGCTACCAGACTTGCTGTAGAATTGGGTATCCATTTCTAAAACAACCAGGTAGGTAGATGTGAATCAATCTGATCAAGTAGAGATAACGTCTGGCATCTCCTAGTTAAGGAGTCAAATCAAAGATGGCGCAGATGTCAGAGAAAATGTGTCTCAAAATCAATGGCTGATTGGAGGAGTCATACTGTATGGTACTTACTTACAGTATGACTTACAACTAAAAATAGCAGCTGGGCAATGTCTTTTTCACCATTATGATCAAGTATTCCCAGTGTCTGTGATTGCTATCATGTTAAAAAGCTTTTGGCTCAGTCTTATAACAAGCAAGGATACCCCATCAGAAAGGTTCCTGATCATTTAACAACAGGGGGTCTGCTTAAATGCTAAAAGAATCCTCAAGCAATTTGTGCAACATTTATCCATAGGATTACAAAAAGGGCTTAATCTTTAATACTTGTCTTAAATACTTAATCTTAATGTCTTACTTATTGGAGTTCTGAAACGAGCTTCCCACCCTTTTGCAAATAAGAAGTAGAATGGCAAACAGAGACATTTGAAGCAGCAGCCATTTGTCTTTTATCTTTCTTCATTCCAAAGTTTTCTTCAGATTTCTCCTCTTTCTTTGAATTTTCTTGGTTATATTTGGTAGAAAAATAGAACATTTCAGAAAAGAAAGATAGCCCTTTCCCCTTCCGTGGAAAATCAATATCGCAGATGGTGTTTTAGCTTACGTGGACTTTGTCAGATGTTTAACCTACCCCAGAAGGCCCTTCTGGTGTTCATCAATTATCGTTTTACTTCAAGCGAGTAAAATAAATATTCTTTTTTACTTGACAAATGATGAAAGAAATCAGAGGCATTTTATTATGGTGCACTTAAGATGTGAATGCTCCTAGGCTAGGTGGCAAAGAGGAGATTTGTCAGCATTTTTTGTAAAATATTGTGTGTTGTGCAGATTTGATGTCCTTTTGGAAGCAGACAACAGGGGGGCGAAAAACAATATTGATTTCTCAACGACGCAATACTGTGTTTCCAGAGTAAAAACCTATATAGTGAGGTGACATTTCATTTAGAGTACCATTTAGTGGGTAAATAATTTTTCATCATTCTAAGACAGAAAGACTACGTACATTTCCTAAAGGAGAAAGTCATGCTGAATTTCCCGGGTTTTATGTGTAGTACAATCCTAAACTGTCTATTCAGATTAAACATTTAATTGTAAAATATCAGGCTGTTGACTAAATGCATGTGGGAGCCTACAAAGGAGAAAAGGTCAAACTCCACTGGAGGTTTTCAAGAAGAGACTGGACAGCCACTTGTCCAGAATGGTATAGGCAGCGGTGGGATTCAAGTAATTTAACAACTGGTTTTCTGCCCTAATGATTTCTTCCAACAACCAGTTTGCCAAACTGCTCAGAAAGTTAACAACCGGTTCTCCCAAAGTGGTGCGAACTGGCTGAATCCCACCACTGGGTATAGGGTTTCCTGCTTGACCAGGGGTTTGGACTAGAAGACCTTCATTTCTTCCTGATTTGCTTCAGAAAAGCACGTGAGTTTGAGCTGCTGCTTTAAGGTGAATTGGGGGTGGAAAATTTCTGCATTTCTTCCTGATTTGCTTCAGAAAAGCACGTGAGTTTGAGCTGCTGCTTTAAGGTGAATTGGGGGTGGAAAATTTCTGCATTTCTTCCTGATTTGCTTCAGAAAAGCACGTGAGTTTGAGCTGCTGCTTTAAGGTAAAGTGGGGGTGGAAAATTTCTGCATTTCTTCCTGATTTGCTTCAGAAAAGCACGTGAGTTTGAGCTGCTGCTTTAAGGTGGAATTGGGGTGGAAAATTTCTGCATTTCTTCTGATTTGCTTCAGAAAAGCACGTGAGTTTGAGCTGCTGCTTTAAGGTAAAGTGGGGTGGAAAATTTCTGCATTTCTTCTGATTTGCTTCAGAAAAGCACGTGAGTTTGAGCTGCTGCTTTAAGGTGAATTGGGGTGGAAAATTTCTGCATTTCTTCTGATTTGCTTCAGAAAAGCACGTGAGTTTGAGCTGCTGCTTTAAGGTGAATTGGGGTGGAAAATTTCTGCATTTCTTTCTGATTTGCTTCAGAAAAGCACGTGAGTTTGAGCTGCTGCTTTAAGGTGGATTGGGGTGGAAAATTTCTGCATTTCTTTCTGATTTGCTTCAGAAAAGCACGTGAGTTTGAGCTGCTGCTTTAAGGTGAATTGGGGGTGGAAAATTTCTGCATTTCTTTCTGATTTGCTTCAGAAAAGCACGTGAGTTTGAGCTGCTGCTTTAAGGTGAATTGGGGTGGAAAATTTCTGCATTTCTTTCTGATTTGCTTCAGAAAAGCACGTGAGTTTGAGCTGCTGCTTTAAGGTAATTGGGGTGGAATATTTCTGCATTTCTTTCTGATTTGCTTCAGAAAAGCACGTGAGTTTGAGCTGCTGCTTTAAGGTGAATTGGGGTGGAATATTTCTGCATTTCTTTCTGATTTGCTTCAGAAAAGCACGTGAGTTTGAGCTGCTGCTTTAAGGTGAATTGGGGTGGAATATTTCTGCATTTCTTTCTGATTTGCTTCAGAAAAGCACGTGAGTTTGAGCTGCTGCTTTAAGGTGGTGGGGTGGAATATTTCTGCATTTCTTTCTGATTTGCTTCAGAAAAGCACGTGAGTTTGAGCTGCTGCTTTAAGGTGAATTGGGGTGGAATATTTCTGCATTTCTTTCTGATTTGCTTCAGAAAAGCACGTGAGTTTGAGCTGCTGCTTTAAGGTGAATTGGGGTGGAAAATTTCTGCATTTCTTTCTGATTTGCTTCAGAAAAGCACGTGAGTTTGAGCTGCTGCTTTAAGGTGGAGTGGGGTGGAAAATTTCTGCATTTCTTTCTGATTTGCTTCAGAAAAGCACGTGAGTTTGAGCTGCTGCTTTAAGGTGAATTGGGGTGGAATATTTCTGCATTTCTTCTGATTTGCTTCAGAAAAGCACGTGAGTTTGAGCTGCTGCTTTAAGGTGAATTGGGGTGGAATATTTCTGCATTTCTTTCTGATTTGCTTCAGAAAAGCACGTGAGTTTGAGCTGCTGCTTTAAGGTGAATTGGGGTGGAAAATTTCTGCATTTCTTTCTGATTTGCTTCAGAAAAGCACGTGAGTTTGAGCTGCTGCTTTAAGGTGAATTGGGGTGGAATATTTCTGCATTTCTTTCTGATTTGCTTCAGAAAAGCACGTGAGTTTGAGCTGCTGCTTTAAGGTGGATTGGGGTGGAAAATTTCTGCATTTCTTCTGATTTGCTTCAGAAAAGCACGTGAGTTTGAGCTGCTGCTTTAAGGTGGATTGGGGTGGAATATTTCTGCATTTCTTTCTGATTTGCTTCAGAAAAGCACGTGAGTTTGAGCTGCTGCTTTAAGGTGAATTGGGGTGGAATATTTCTGCATTTCTTTCTGATTTGCTTCAGAAAAGCACGTGAGTTTGAGCTGCTGCTTTAAGGTGAATTGGGGTGGAATATTTCTGCATTTCTTCTGATTTGCTTCAGAAAAGCACGTGAGTTTGAGCTGCTGCTTTAAGGTGAATTGGGGTGGAATATTTCTGCATTTCTTTCTGATTTGCTTCAGAAAAGCACGTGAGTTTGAGCTGCTGCTTTAAGGTGAATTGGGGTGGAATATTTCTGCATTTCTTTCTGATTTGCTTCAGAAAAGCACGTGAGTTTGAGCTGCTGCTTTAAGGTGAATTGGGGTGGAATATTTCTGCATTTCTTTCTGATTTGCTTCAGAAAAGCACGTGAGTTTGAGCTGCTGCTTTAAGGTGAATTGGGGTGGAAAATTTCTGCATTTCTTTCTGATTTGCTTCAGAAAAGCACGTGAGTTTGAGCTGCTGCTTTAAGGTAAAGTGGGGTGGAAAATTTCTGCATTTCTTCTGATTTGCTTCAGAAAAGCACGTGAGTTTGAGCTGCTGCTTTAAGGTAAAGTGGGGTGGAAAATTTCTGCATTTCTTCTGATTTGCTTCAGAAAAGCACGTGAGTTTGAGCTGCTGCTTTAAGGTGGAGTGGGGTGGAAAATTTCTGCATTTCTTTCTGATTTGCTTCAGAAAAGCACGTGAGTTTGAGCTGCTGCTTTAAGGTGGAATTGGGGTGGAAAATTTCTGCATTTCTTTCTGATTTGCTTCAGAAAAGCACGTGAGTTTGAGCTGCTGCTTTAAGGTGCATTGGGGGTGGAAAATTTCTGCATCTCTTTCTGATTTGCTTCAGAAAAGCACGTGCGTTTGTGCTGCTGCTTTAAGGTGGTGGGGTGGAAAATTTCTGCATTTCTTTCTGATTTGCTTCAGAAAAGCACGTGAGTTTGAGCTGCTGCTTTAAGGTGAATTGGGGGTGGAAAATTTCTGCATTTCTTTCTGATTTGCTTCAGAAAAGCACGTGAGTTTGAGCTGCTGCTTTAAGGTGGAGTGGGGTGGAAAATTTCTGCATTTCTTTCTGATTTGCTTCAGAAAAGCACGTGAGTTTGAGCTGCTGCTTTAAGGTGAATTGGGGGTGGAAAATTTCTGCATTTCTTTCTGATTTGCTTCAGAAAAGCACGTGAGTTTGAGCTGCTGCTTTAAGGTGGAGTGGGGTGGAAAATTTCTGCATTTCTTTCTGATTTGCTTCAGAAAAGCACGTGAGTTTGAGCTGCTGCTTTAAGGTGGAGTGGGGTGGAAAATTTCTGCATTTCTTTCTGATTTGCTTCAGAAAAGCACGTGAGTTTGAGCTGCTGCTTTAAGGTGGAGTGGGGTGGAAAATTTCTGCATTTCTTTCTGATTTGCTTCAGAAAAGCACGTGAGTTTGAGCTGCTGCTTTAAGGTGGATTGGGGTGGAAAATTTCTGCATTTCTTTCTGATTTGCTTCAGAAAAGCACGTGAGTTTGAGCTGCTGCTTTAAGGTGGAGTGGGGTGGAAAATTTCTGCATTTCTTTCTGATTTGCTTCAGAAAAGCACGTGAGTTTGAGCTGCTGCTTTAAGGTGGAATTGGGGTGGAAAATTTCTGCATTTCTTTCTGATTTGCTTCAGAAAAGCACGTGAGTTTGAGCTGCTGCTTTAAGGTGGATTGGGGTGGAAAATTTCTGCATTTCTTTCTGATTTGCTTCAGAAAAGCACGTGAGTTTGAGCTGCTGCTTTAAGGTGAATTGGGGTGGAATATTTCTGCATTTCTTTCTGATTTGCTTCAGAAAAGCACGTGAGTTTGAGCTGCTGCTTTAAGGTGGAGTGGGGTGGAATATTTCTGCATTTCTTTCTGATTTGCTTCAGAAAAGCACGTGAGTTTGAGCTGCTGCTTTAAGGTGGATTGGGGTGGAATATTTCTGCATTTCTTTCTGATTTGCTTCAGAAAACACGTGAGTTTGAGCTGCTGCTTTAAGGTGGAGTGGGGTGGAAAATTTCTGCATTTCTTTCTGATTTGCTTCAGAAAAGCACGTGAGTTTGAGCTGCTGCTTTAAGGTGGATTGGGGTGGAAAATTTCTGCATTTCTTTCTGATTTGCTTCAGAAAAGCACGTGAGTTTGAGCTGCTGCTTTAAGGTGAATTGGGGTGGAATATTTCTGCATTTCTTTCTGATTTGCTTCAGAAAAGCACGTGAGTTTGAGCTGCTGCTTTAAGGTGAGTGGGGTGGAAAATTTCTGCATTTCTTTCTGATTTGCTTCAGAAAAGCACGTGAGTTTGAGCTGCTGCTTTAAGGTGGAGTGGGGTGGAAAATTTCTGCATTTCTTTCTGATTTGCTTCAGAAAAGCACGTGAGTTTGAGCTGCTGCTTTAAGGTGAATTGGGGTGGAATATTTCTGCATTTCTTTCTGATTTGCTTCAGAAAAGCACGTGAGTTTGAGCTGCTGCTTTAAGGTGAATTGGGGTGGAAAATTTCTGCATTTCTTCTGATTTGCTTCAGAAAACACGTGAGTTTGAGCTGCTGCTTTAAGGTGGATTGGGGTGGAAAATTTCTGCATTTCTTTCTGATTTGCTTCAGAAAAACGTGAGTTTGAGCTGCTGCTTTAAGGTGAATTGGGGTGGAAAATTTCTGCATTTCTTTCTGATTTGCTTCAGAAAAGCACGTGAGTTTGAGCTGCTGCTTTAAGGTGGAATTGGGGTGGAAAATTTCTGCATTTCTTTCTGATTTGCTTCAGAAAAGCACGTGAGTTTGAGCTGCTGCTTTAAGGTGGATTGGGGTGGAATATTTCTGCATTTCTTTCTGATTTGCTTCAGAAAAGCACGTGAGTTTGAGCTGCTGCTTTAAGGTGGAGTGGGGTGGAAAATTTCTGCATTTCTTTCTGATTTGCTTCAGAAAAGCACGTGAGTTTGAGCTGCTGCTTTAAGGTGAATTGGGGTGGAAAATTTCTGCATTTCTTTCTGATTTGCTTCAGAAAAGCACGTGAGTTTGAGCTGCTGCTTTAAGGTAAAGTGGGGTGGAAAATTTCTGCATTTCTTTCTGATTTGCTTCAGAAAAGCACGTGAGTTTGAGCTGCTGCTTTAAGGTGAATGGGGTGGAAAATTTCTGCATTTCTTTCTGATTTGCTTCAGAAAAGCACGTGAGTTTGAGCTGCTGCTTTAAGGTGGATTGGGGTGGAAAATTTCTGCATTTCTTTCTGATTTGCTTCAGAAAAGCACGTGAGTTTGAGCTGCTGCTTTAAGGTGAATTGGGGTGGAATATTTCTGCATTTCTTTCTGATTTGCTTCAGAAAAGCACGTGAGTTTGAGCTGCTGCTTTAAGGTAAAGTGGGGTGGAAAATTTCTGCATTTCTTTCTGATTTGCTTCAGAAAAGCACGTGAGTTTGAGCTGCTGCTTTAAGGTGAATTGGGGTGGAAAATTTCTGCATTTCTTTCTGATTTGCTTCAGAAAAGCACGTGAGTTTGAGCTGCTGCTTTAAGGTAAAGTGGGGTGGAAAATTTCTGCATTTCTTTCTGATTTGCTTCAGAAAAGCACGTGAGTTTGAGCTGCTGCTTTAAGGTGGAATTGGGGTGGAAAATTTCTGCATTTCTTCTGATTTGCTTCAGAAAAGCACGTGAGTTTGAGCTGCTGCTTTAAGGTGGAGTGGGGTGGAAAATTTCTGCATTTCTTTCTGATTTGCTTCAGAAAAGCACGTGAGTTTGAGCTGCTGCTTTAAGGTGGATTGGGGTGGAAAATTTCTGCATTTCTTCTGATTTGCTTCAGAAAAGCACGTGAGTTTGAGCTGCTGCTTTAAGGTGAATTGGGGTGGAATATTTCTGCATTTCTTTCTGATTTGCTTCAGAAAACACGTGAGTTTGAGCTGCTGCTTTAAGGTGGATTGGGGTGGAAAATTTCTGCATTTCTTTCTGATTTGCTTCAGAAAAGCACGTGAGTTTGAGCTGCTGCTTTAAGGTGAATTGGGGTGGAATATTTCTGCATTTCTTTCTGATTTGCTTCAGAAAAGCACGTGAGTTTGAGCTGCTGCTTTAAGGTGAATTGGGGTGGAATATTTCTGCATTTCTTTCTGATTTGCTTCAGAAAAGCACGTGAGTTTGAGCTGCTGCTTTAAGGTGGATTGGGGTGGAAAATTTCTGCATTTCTTTCTGATTTGCTTCAGAAAAGCACGTGAGTTTGAGCTGCTGCTTTAAGGTGAATTGGCGGTGGAAAATTTCTGCATTTCTTTCTGATTTGCTTCAGAAAAGCACGTGAGTTTGAGCTGCTGCTTTAAGGTGAATTGGCGGTGGAAAATTTCTGCATTTCTTTCTGATTTGCTTCAGAAAAGCACGTGAGTTTGAGCTGCTGCTTTAAGGGGAATTGGGGGTGGAAAATTTCTGCATTTCTTTCTGATTTGCTTCAGAAAAGCACGTGAGTTTGAGCTGGTGCTTTAAGGTGAATTGGGGTGGAATATTTCTGCATTTCTTCTGATTTGCTTCAGAAAAGCACGTGAGTTTGAGCTGCTGCTTTAAGGTGAATTGGGGTGGAATATTTCTGCATTTCTTTCTGATTTGCTTCAGAAAAGCACGTGAGTTTGAGCTGCTGCTTTAAGGTGAATTGGGGTGGAAAATTTCTGCATTTCTTCTGATTTGCTTCAGAAAAGCACGTGAGTTTGAGCTGCTGCTTTAAGGTGAATTGGGGTGGAAAATTTCTGCATTTCTTCTGATTTGCTTCAGAAAAGCACGTGAGTTTGAGCTGCTGCTTTAAGGTGAATTGGGGTGGAAAATTTCTGCATTTCTTTCTGATTTGCTTCAGAAAAGCACGTGAGTTTGAGCTGCTGCTTTAAGGTAAAGTGGGGGTGGAAAATTTCTGCATTTCTTCCTGATTTGCTTCAGAAAAGCACGTGAGTTTGAGCTGCTGCTTTAAGGTAAAGTGGGGGTGGAAAATTTCTGCATTTCTTCCTGATTTGCTTCAGAAAAGCACGTGAGTTTGAGCTGCTGCTTTAAGGTGAATTGGGGGTGGAAAATTTCTGCATTTCTTCCTGATTTGCTTCAGAAAAGCACGTGAGTTTGAGCTGCTGCTTTAAGGTAAATTGGGGTGGAAAATTTCTGCATTTCTTCTGATTTGCTTCAGAAAAGCACGTGAGTTTGAGCTGCTGCTTTAAGGTGAAGTGGGGGTGGAAAATTTCTGCATTTCTTCCTGATTTGCTTCAGAAAAGCACGTGAGTTTGAGCTGCTGCTTTAAGGTGAATTGGGGGTGGAAAATTTCTGCATTTCTTCTGATTTGCTTCAGAAAAGCACGTGAGTTTGAGCTGCTGCTTTAAGGTGAATTGGGGTGGAAAATTTCTGCATTTCTTTCTGATTTGCTTCAGAAAAGCACGTGAGTTTGAGCTGCTGCTTAAGGTGAATTGGGGTGGAAAATTTCTGCATTTCTTCTGATTTGCTTCAGAAAAGCACGTGAGTTTGAGCTGCTGCTTTAAGGTGAATTGGGGTGGAAAATTTCTGCATTTCTTCTGATTTGCTTCAGAAAAGCACGTGAGTTTGAGCTGCTGCTTTAAGGTGAATTGGGGTGGAAAATTTCTGCATTTCTTCTGATTTGCTTCAGAAAAGCACGTGAGTTTGAGCTGCTGCTTTAAGGTAAAGTGGGGTGGAAAATTTCTGCATTTCTTCTGATTTGCTTCAGAAAAGCACGTGAGTTTGAGCTGCTGCTTTAAGGTGAATTGGGGTGGAATATTTCTGCATTTCTTTCTGATTTGCTTCAGAAAAGCACGTGAGTTTGAGCTGCTGCTTTAAGGTGAATTGGGGTGGCAAATTTCTGCATTTCTTTCTGATTTGCTTCAGAAAAGCACGTGAGTTTGAGCTGCTGCTTTAAGGTGAATTGGGGGTGGAAAATTTCTGCATTTCTTCCTGATTTGCTTCAGAAAAGCACGTGAGTTTGAGCTGCTGCTTTAAGGTGAATTGGGGTGGAAAATTTCTGCATTTCTTCTGATTTGCTTCAGAAAAGCACGTGAGTTTGAGCTGCTGCTTTAAGGTGAATTGGGGTGGAAAATTTCTGCATTTCTTTCTCATTTTATAACGCGCCTTAACGGCGCAATCTAATCTAATCACTATAAATAAAAAATAGCAATAATATATTCAGGGTTGGTCCACTTGAGATTGTGATTTTATTCTATTCAAAATGACTGGCTTAGTTCAGTGCAATACTTGTTTTGCAGCTGTCTTTCGCAGTACCTTTTTCAAATTTGGGTACTGTCCTCTTTGTAAACAAATTAGCAGTCTACGTGGACAGATTACATATCTAGAATCTCTAATCTATGCTCCAACCAGAAATTAGGTACCCAATTCAGCCATTCCAGCTGCTGAGCCATCAGCCCCCTCTACCACAAAGATCCTGCAGGAAAAGGGCAGTATGGACAACCGTGGGATCTGGCAGGGTGAGAGCTGTGAACCATAAACACAAAGCTTTTACAGTGTCCCAGTATAACAGATATAGTGCCCTTGCTGACCTAAATAGGAACACTAAAGTGACAGATCAAGGTAGTTGTGATACTGATAACTCAAACAATCAAGGGATTATGGTTCAAGATGAAGAACTTACTTTGGAAAAGTGTGAACCTACTTTGGAAAAGTGTGTATCAAGTATTACAGATCGGTCACACAAGAAGAGCAAGGTATCCAAAAAGAGAAGCCACCTTCTGATTGGTGATTCAATTGTAAGGGATGTAAATTTAGGAAAGGATATGGAGGTTTTGAAAGACGACAGGTGTCTACCTGGTGCTACTGCCAGCAGAGACAAGAGACGATTCTTAAGATAGTCAAGAATGCCAGTAAGGATTCTGATGTTGATGCTATTATACACCTTGGCACAAATGATCTGTCCCAAAAGGATGTGCTTTCTGTGCAGAATGATTTCCAGAGCTTAGGGTATGAACTTAATAGCATAGGTTGTAGGCTTAACTTTTCAGAGGTTTTACCAGTACATAAGGAACAAAAAGGTAAAGGCCAGCGTGTAGTGGAGTTTAATGTGTGGCTAAAGGAGTGGTGTAAAAGGGAAGGCTTTGGTTTTATTAGTCATGATGTCTGCAACTGGTCCAATGAAAATTGTACAAAGAGATGGATTGCATCCATCAAAGAAAGGGACTGAGTTACTTAGCAATACATTCACAGATTTTCTGGATAAACATTTAAACTGAACAGTGGGGACAGAGAATTAACTGATATAGAAAATTTCTGTCCCCAGCAATCGAAAACTAAAAGGGTTATCAGTGCATGTAACATAGATGTCTGTATGGGTAAGACTATCAACCATGCTATCAAGCAAAACCAAGCATTTAACAGTGAGTGCCATACCATGTGCACTAAACCAACAGGTGGCATGAAAGTAGGGGCAGTCAACACAGGTTATGTAGACAGTAAACACAAGATCAATCCAAATGGACTCAAATGTCTATACACCAATGCACAGAGTATGAGGAATAAACAGGGTGAATTAGAAATCCAAGTAAATGAGGGTAGATATGATATTGTTGCCATTACGGAAACTTGGTGGGATGAAACTGACAAATGGAACATACAGCTAGAGGGATATAAATTATTTAAAAGAAATAGACCAAATAAAAGAGGAGGTGGAGTTGCACTATATATAAGAAATAACTACATCTCTACAGAAATAGAGCACAACAATGATGAAAATCATCTTGAATGTATTTGGGTCAATATAAAAGGGTGAAAACGATATTGCCATAGGTCTATACTATAGGCCACCCAACCAAACAGAGGAAGTAGATGAACTTTTGCTAGTCAGCTAACTAAGGTATGTAGGAAGCACATCACAGTAGTAATGGGGATTTTAACTACCCTGACATCAACTGGGAAACAAACTCTGCACCAAGTGGAAGATCCAACAGGTTCCTAACAAACCTAGCAGACAACTTTGTTTCCCAAAAATAGAGAAGGCGACAAGGATCAGCCATATTGGACTTAATTCTCACTAACAGAGATGAAATGATAGAAGGTGTTGAAGCTACAGGAACCTTGGGGCAAGTGACCACGCAATATTGGAATTCAACATTAAGCAAATACAAGTAGTAGAACAAAGTCAAACTAGAGTCTTGGACTTTAAGAGAGCTAATTTCAATAAACTTAGAGAGATCTTGAGAAGGATTCAATGGATGAGAATCCTCAGGGGGAAAACAACTCAAGAAGCTTGGGAAATTTTGAAAAGTGAGATTATAAAAGCACAGTCTAACACAATACCAATGAAGAAGAAAATAGTAGATCACAAAAGAAACCAGCATGGATGCATAAAGAACTAACTGACAAATTGAAAGACAAAAAGGACTAATGTAAAAAGTGGAAAGAGGGGCAAATAACTAAGGCAGAATATCAGCAAATAGCCCGAGCCTGTAAAGATGAAGTGAGGAAAGCTAAGGCTCACAATGAACAAAGGCTAGCGACAAAAGTAAAAAATAATAAAAAAAGCTTCTTCCAACATGTTAAAAACAAGAAAAAAGTCAAGGAAACAATTGGCCCATTGCTGGGAGAAAGTGGCAAGAAGATGACAAGCAACAGGTAGCAGATCTACTTAACTCATATTTTGCATCTGTCTTTACACAAAAGGAAAAAACAATCCAACCTATCAAAAACAGCACTACAAAAAACAGATTAGAAACACAAGTTAAAATAGGGAAGAAAATGGTAAGTGAACACCTGTCTACCCTAGACGAGTTCAAATCACCAGGACCGGATGGATTACACCCCAAGGTTCTGAAGGAACTGGCAGACGTGATCTCAGAACCACTGAACTATATCTTTCAAAGATCCTGGAGCACAGGGGAGCTGCCAGAGGACTGGAAAAGAGCTGATGTAGTTCCCATCTTCAAAAAAGGGGAAAAAACAGATCCAGGAAACTACAGACCTATCAGTCTGACCTCAATACCGGGAAGATTCTGGAAAAGATAATCAAGCAACGAATCACCGAACACCTAGAAGCAAACAAAGTAATAACCAAAAGCCAACATGGGTTTGTCAAAACAGATCATGCCAGACTAATCTTATCGCATTCTTTGACAAAATGACAAAATTAGTAGACCAGAGGAATGCTGTTGATATAATTTACTTGGACTTCAGTAAAGCATTTGATAAAGTAGACCATAACCTACTACTAGATAAAGTAGAAAATGTGGGTTAGACAGCACCACCACCAGATGGATTCGTAACTGGCTGACCAACCGCACTCAACGTGTAGTCCTCAACGGAACTACATCCACATGGAGGAAGTATGCAGTGGAGTACCCCAAGGCTCTGTTTTAGGCCCAGTACTCTTCAACATCTTCATCAATGACTTGGACGAGGGATAGATGGGGAACTCATCAAATTTGCAGATGACACCAAGCTGGCAGGAATAGCCAACACTCCAGAAGATAGGCTCAAGTTACAGAAAGATCTTGACAGACTTGAACATTGGGCGCTATCTAACAAAATGAAATTCAACAGTGAAAAAGTAAGGTTCTACATTTAGGCCAAAAACAAAATGCACCAGTACCGTATATGTGGTACCTTGCTCAATAGTAGTACCTGTGAGAGGGATCTTGGAGTCCTAGTGGATAACCATCTAGATATGAGCCAGCAGTGTGCAGCAGCTGTTAAAAAAGCCAACACAGTTCTGGGCTGCATAAACAGAGGGATAGAATCAAGATCACGTGAAGTGCTAGTACCACTTTATAATGCCTTGGTAAGGCCACACTTGGAATATTGCATCCAGTTTTGGTCGCCACGATGTAAAAAAGATGTTGAGACTCTAGAAAGAGTGCAGAGAAGAGCAACAAAGATGATTAGGGACTGGAGGATAAAACATATGAAGAACGGTTGCAGGAACTGGGTATGTCTAGTTTAACAAAAGAAGGACTAGGGGAGACATGATAGCAGTGTTCCAATATCTCAGGGGCTGCCACAGAGAAGTGGGAGTTGGGCTGTTCTCCAGAGCACCTGAGGGTAGAACAAGAAGCAATGGGTGGAAACTGATCAAGGAAAGAAGCAACTTAGAACTAAGGAGAAATTTCCTGACAGTTAGAACAATTAATCAGTGGAACGACTTGCCTGCAGAAGTTGTGAATGCTCCAACACTGGAAATTTTTAAGAAAATGTTGGATAACCATCTGACTGAGATGGTGTAGGGTTTCCTGCCTGGGCAGGGGGTTGGACTAGAAGGCCTCCAAGGTCCCTTCCAACTCTGATGTTATGTTATGTTATGTTAAAGTCGTTTCCAACTCTGTTATATACTATGTTTAATGTTCTAATGGAATCGAATAGGAAGTGGAATATTTCCAGAGCAGAAAGAGTCACAAACCCATTTGGCATACATCGAAACTTTCTCGCAGGAAACATACAGCCCCTCCCTCTGGGGAATCCAGATTAAATTCCACCACAGTTAAATAATGAAGGGCACTTCAAGGAAGCAAATGGTCCTAGGTTGCATTCAGAAGCCATTCTCAGGAATGGACAAAGGCTAGCAGGTGGTATCACTGGAAGGGAAACCAGATGTGAACTGCAAGAAGTTAGGGTTGCCCTAATCAAGTATGCACTGGGACTATCTGTCTGTTGTCTGCATTCAAAGCTAACTGAAGGATGCTTGTGGGTTGAAAGGATTTGACTGTGCAATACAGCTGCCCAATTGCCAAAAGTAATGAAATCTTCAGGGAGGATTTCCTATGATTGCATTCCCACCCCTTTCTGTTGTCCAAGGCAAGGGCTTAAATTCCTCTTTGGACACCTGCCAGCCAGGTAGTAAAGCATGCTAATTTGTCTGTTTATAAAGACAGAAGAGTGGATGGGCCTTTCTGTACCGGTGGGCCCTAAGATAGCTATCAATCTTGCTTTTATTATAATTGTTATGTCTGCACTATATTTACTGCAGCTACTTTCTTTATATTTAGTGAAAAGAAAATCATCTTATGGATAATAACCTGCTCGACCTAACAGCTTCCATTTTTTTTTATTTCCAAAAATGATGTGTGTGAGATCCCTTTATGAAGGGTTTAAGCAGGATTTCTTCAAGGAGGAGGAGGAGTTTTGTGCTAAATAATTCTCTTCCCAGCAGTATTTCCTAAATAGCTCTGAAAAGGCTTCTGAATTTCTGAAGCAGCTTTTCAAAATTGCATAAAGGAGTTAAAGGTAGAGTAATCAGTTAGGGATGGTCAAGCTGACATTATGTTTCTAATGGGAATCCCCAACTGGAAATCAGACTCCATGGACTTTAGATGAACATCTCAATGAGCAGAAGAGAAACAATAGGAGAGGAACTTGATGGTGGAGTACATGTTATTGCATCCATATGGAACTCTTACTTAAATAGCAATTCTGACTAACAGTTTTCACCTGGGAGGTTCCTGTCTGAGACTTTGTGGAACAACTGTTCTTGACAATGAACATAACAGACTAGAGGTCTGTGGAGATCCAGGTCATGGTTGTCACAAAGGTGCTTTTTCAAGAGGCAACTGGCCTTTTTTTTTTTTTTCATTCTTTGAAGATGTTTTGCTTCTCATCCAAGAAGGTTCTTGGATGAGAAGTGAAACATCTTCCAAGAGAAACCAGAAAATTCAGTTGCCTCTTGAAAAAGCACCTCTGAGATAACAGACTAAAGACAGATAGAATATAATTCAACCCCATAGAACCGAAACTTGATTCAGCAGAAGTGAAGCCTAATTTTATAAGCATAAGAGGGCTGAAACAGGAATCAAAAAAAGTTAATGGCAAGACCCCAAATTTCTGCTTTTACAACTAATGTCTTGAGAATAGACATGGAAAGCAGCTATAATCTACATACATCTATCTGCCTTAATCTATGTATGACATAGAAGAGGAGGCATATGCCTGATGACTTAGAAATGTGGTATTTTCTCCTCTGACTCAAAATGAATGTGAGTTCAATTCCAGGTTTTTCTTGCTTGGTCTACTTTTAATGAGCACTTTTCACTTATATTGAACTTTAGCCTACTATATTCTATGCAAAACATTTGAGAGCTAATGAATACAGACACCAGAAATAGTAACTTAAGACTGAAAGAACAGCAGGGATATATAATATTTCCTCCCCCCCACATTTAGGGAAGCCAGTTAGACACAGACACTGACCCACAGACCCACCCAGACATAGACACATAGACCCACACACATTAAAACTCAATATTTCAGCTGAGTTTTACCAAAAACTAAGCCTCAATTAGCTAAACAGTTATAAAGGAGAAATGGGCTTGCTTATAGTGCCCGTATTTAATATATATATTTATAAGTATTTGGAAATATATAAAACGTATGCTTGCAGACTTAACTAAGAATATATCTGAAGTTTTAAACATTTTATTAGGTTAGAAGATAAGATACAAAATACAAAAGTAAATAGGAAAGCATTGGGGGGAAATGGGGACAGAAGTGAAGAAAGGTTGGAAAAAAATAATAAAAAGGGTTGACTTCCAACTCCCCCTGTTGCAGTAAAATAAAGCATTAACATCAAACCATAACTTTTTGCTTTTTCATAGTAATATAAAGTAGCCATTTGTATAAGCATCTATCAATCTAATCGGTAAAACCCAAAATCAGAGATTCATTTTTTTCCACCTCAAGCACAAAGTTCAGAAGCGGTTTCCATGTGGAAAAAAAGCTATTCTTTTATTAAAAAGAATATTATTAATATTCTTTTTATTAATTAAAATAGTCCATTTAGCCATTTCTGCCAACTCTATCAGCTTCGGCAGCCATTCGTCCATGGTGGGAATTGAAGAGTCCTTCTATTTTGGTCCATACAATAGTCTTGCTGCTGTCAACATATATAGGGTCAAAGTCCCCCCCTCAAAAAAACAACAACAACCCTAAGAATATATCTCATTGAGTTAAATGAGATTTGCAACTGAATAGTCACTCAAGAAAGGTTTCATTGGGTAGACACATGCAGTCAACTCAAAAGAAATCCCACTAAATTCAACCAAAAGTTATGAATGACCTAAGACTGTAATCTTATATATGAATTGAGGACTACTGAAATCAGAGAAGCTTACTTCTGAGTAAATTAGCATGAGGTATGTCCTCTCAGAGATACCATTTCACCTTACTGTCTTTTGGATTCTATCAGCTTTGTAAAAAAACAAACAAACCCCATAATTGTGACTGCATTTGATTGATGGTGGAAAATAACTGGGGAATGACACACAATAGTGTGTTTAGCTCCACTCAGACAGAATACTTTGGAACCCATAAAGACACAGCATGGATTTATTTATATATGTATGAGTTAACAATGATTTATATCCTGGCTTTCAAGATATTAATCCTCCCAAAACAGTGTGTGAGCAACATAAACAGTTTATAAAAATGCAATAAATATTACGTAAAATCAGACCAAGAGAGAAACTTTTCGGATCTTTCTCAAGCCTGTTGATGGAAACAGCCCTGAAGAAGTGATGGAATTACCACCTCGAAACAGAACTCAATTTGTTATTAGTTATTTCAAGAGGCATGCATTTCAAAGCATAAACGCTGATCAAGAATAATTTCCCACAGATGAAATTGAAGACCATAGAGTTGAAGTCCACAAGTCTTAAAGGGACCAAGTTTGGACACCCCTGCCATAGACTAGATTAAAATCAAATATAATTTTTCCAATAAGGAATGTGTTGGAATTTATTTGCCCATTTGGATCAAAGTCAGAGTCCAAACATATAAACTTCCATACACATTAAGTAACATCTAGTCCAGTTCTATAGCTTTCTCTCTCATAAATTGTCCAAATGAATGAAGAACCTGGTGCTCAGGAACTCAGAACCTGCTTTCCATATTGAAGGTTCCAGATTCATGTACTACCATTGGTGGCCATGCTAGATACTATAATTCAGTTCATCCACCTCCTTGTAGATTAGAGAGAAACTAAGGGGAAATTTTTTTCTGGTAAGTTTTCTTTGAGGCACAGTTGCGCTAATAAAGTAGACTTCTTTTCAGAAATATCAGGTCTACAAATTACAGCACAGATAATTAATTGCAGTGCATTGTATTATAAGGAGTCCTTTCTAATAATCTTCAAAATTTATTTATAGAATTAATGTTGCCACTGTGTTCAGATCTCCTGAAAAATGCTTTTACACAGAGAATTGCCAGGCATTCAACTTAAATTTAATGTGCTGGTAAATGGATAACATGGCATTCTCCCCTCTTCCCTTTTTTAATATCATCTCATTCCTCTCAAATTATATGCATATTGGTTCAGTCTCATTTGTAAAGAATGGATATTGTAAATAATATCCTTCCTAGTGCTGTCTCTGAGAAATGATAGCTTGCATGCACTCATTATAAGAAACCCCTTGTTGTAAATATGCCGGGTGAGGCTGGAATGTGCTTTATATATTTGGTGAAATGGTCTCTATTATATAAATCATTCTCCTTTGCTTCCAATATTCACCAAGACATGATTCTTCACCTTTAATATCAAAAGCATTTGCAATTTCCTCTTTGCATTCAGTGGGCTTTTCTGCTCCCCAGCTTTCAGCTGCTTGTCTCCCGTATGGACAATGGTTAGAAATGTCCTTGGTCTGAGAAACTCCTTTCCCAATTTCAGCTTCTTTCTCCACTTTGACCACCAAGATGATCAAAAACTAAAAAAAAAAACCTACTCTGCATCTATCACAGTTCTTGATTGGTGGATTCCCCTGCTTTTTTAGTTTAACCTGGAGTGGTTAGAAGAAGAAGAAGAAGAAGAAGAAGAAGAAGAAGAAGAAGAAGAAGAAGAAGAAGAAGAAGAAGAAGAAGAAGAAGAAGAAGAAGAAGAAGAAGAAGAAGAAGAAGAAGAAAATCATCTCAGTTTTATCATTTGTCTTGTCCTGTGTGTTAGAAGGAGAAAATGGAAGAGCCATTGTCAAGTTGTTCACCTGGTTAAAAATACAATAAAAAGAAAAGAAAAAAGACTATTTTGGATGCATAGCAGAAAAAAAGATGGATGGAGTCTGTCTTCCTGGTGCACTGATGCAGTCCTAACTTCAAGAAATGATCAGTGGTCTGCCCTGGCCTTGGCTGAAACTGATCCTGTGGATCAACCCTTGGTAAAATTTTGTGACCTGACTTTGGCCTTCTCAGTTATTAAGTATTGTAACTTCTTTCCTGAATTTCTATTTTAGTACTGGGCAGTACTGATTTCCATACAACCAAAATATAACTTAAACCACATTAAAGGTAAAGGTTCCCCTTGCACATATGTGCTAGTCGTTCCCGACTCTAGGGGGAGGTTTTCATCTCCGTTTCAAAGCCAAAGAGCTATGCTGTTCGAAGACGTCTCTGTGGTCATGTGGCTGGCATGATTAAATGCCAAAGGCACACAGAACACTGTTACCTTCCCACCAAAGGTGGTCCCA
This sequence comes from Ahaetulla prasina, assembly GCF_028640845.1. NCBI lineage: Eukaryota > Metazoa > Chordata > Lepidosauria > Squamata > Colubridae > Ahaetulla > Ahaetulla prasina. The sequence goes on from NC_080539.1 coordinate 136,502,200, forward strand.
ATTTTTCTACTTGCATTTTTTACGTGCTTTCGAACTGCTAGTTTGGCAGAAGCTGGGACAAGTAACGGGAGCTCACCCTGTTACACGGCAGCACTAGGGATTTGAACCACTGAGCTGCTGACCTTTCGATCGACAAGCTCAATGTCCTAGCCCCTGAGCCACCGCATCCGTATAAACCACATTAGTAATGTGCAATTAAATGAACAATGCAGTTATTTAAATTATCCCTCTCTTTTATTATTCTAGCATCTCTGATGAGTTAACATCTCTTACTTCTAAAATCTTACCTCTAAAAATCCAAAAAAGGAATAGATTGAGAAGTGCGAATCAGTGTCACAAATTAAGAAAGATGAGGAATGTATGGTCCCATTTATTGGAATTTCAGCTCTGTTTTCCTTCTCTTTCTATGTCTTTCATCTAGTTGGGTTCTGAAAATGATTTGGAGATTCTGAGATCCTTCACTTGCCTTGTTTCCAAGCAGCCAAAACTAGCAAAAACAGCTTTAAAGTTGCTAGAAAAGACCACCCCTCCTCACAGAATGATTGCACCAGAACATTTCAGGATTCATGTCCAGTTACTTTTCTCTAAAGCTGCTCAGGGTTTATTGTTGGTTCTTCAAAGTAATTTGGACAAGTACAACAATACATGCTAACTATCTTTATTGTAGGGTTAAATTAATAGAATATTTCAGTATTTCTCTCCTTTCCTTTTATACTCCAGAAAACTAGGGAGGTTCCTTCTGAAATGCTTCCCATTTCAATAATGATATTGTTTCCTGATTGCTTATTTGTAACCTATGACTACCATTAAGTGTTGTACCTTTTGATTCTTGATGAACGTATCTTTTCTTTTATATACACTGAGAGCATATGCACCAAGACAAATTCTTGTGTGTCCAATCACACTTGGCCAATAAAGAATTCTATTCTATTCTATTCTATTCTATTCTATTCTATTCTATTCTATTCTATTCTATTTTATTCTATTCTATTCTCCTTCTTTGAGCTGAAACGTCTTTCACATGATGGTTGTCTAGTCTGCATCTCTTCCTCTTGTCTCCCAAGATCATTCCCACAAGCCATTATGATTTCAAAGCCAAGATGATGATAATGGTGCTATCCTAACAGGTCATTAGTCCAACCCATACTTATAATTAAGTTTTCTCCCCTGACCTGCAATCATATTGCCAACAGTAATTCTGAGAAGGCTAAAAATCTTTGCAGAGTACCAGACTTCCTACTCTGTACTAAGGGCCCACTTTATACTAAGAGGTTCCCTGGCTACATTGGAAACTTAAATACAAATGAAATGCTCACCTAGATGCAAGCATCTAGCTTTTCTTCTTTTGGATAAATGGGTTATATGTTTGTAACTGAATTGTAAATGTGAAGGGGAATATATTTCTCACTGCTTTTCAATACTGCACATAGTTAGAATTGAATAATGACCATTAACCTGTTTATTTGCAGACATAGGCAACCTGGAGAGATTCAATATTATGCCTTCTCAGTGAACTAACAGCTGATATGAACAGTTATGATATTAGTACTCAAGTGAACATGGCTGAATTTTTCAGTCATTTTTGAGGGTGTTGAAGGAAGTTTCCCAAGAAAGCTATAAAGAACAAAATGGGAAACATAAATATTATGGAATCCATTTGCCTCTTAAGTCTACAAAGAAATGGACACTCTGAGGAATGAAATGGTGTTATAGCATCCTTAACCTATTTTTTAACCTATCTTAGATAATTCAAAATTTATCTGTTTTGTGAAGGAAGCCTATGGAGAAATGCACTCTCCTTGTTTATTCAGATTTCCCCCCCCTAAAACACTATTAAAAAATTATTTAAAAAGAATTGACAATGAACATGGCTTGTTTATCTTCATTTCATCTGACTGTTTCTCAGGAGATTTAAGATCAGCAGAGAATGGGAAAAGTGTCAATAAGAAGGCGGTTGCTCACATTTTTTTTAAAAAAGGAAAGTCTGTAAACAACATTTTTCTTTATTTCTACTATCAATATTTATTTATTATTATGCCTTCCACTCTATTTTGCATCTTTATTGTTCAAGAAGCCAAGTTTCATTTCGACCAATTTAAATTCTAGATCATGCCATTTATCTTTCATTGAAGAATACAGCATGGTTATAAAAATGTGAAGGCTTGTATTGAAACTGTAGTCCAATTACAAATTTAGGAAATGGAACATTAGGTGTAAATTTTCAAACAACATTTGTATTGTTAAACTAATACTCTCAGACCAATGTGGAATTTTTAAGCATTCTTTCATATACTCTAATCCTTCTCTCTCTCCCTCCCTCCCTCCCTCCCATTTCTGTGAGTGTGTATGACAAATTTTGGAAATTCAACTCTATATTTAACACTCAAAAATCTAATACAAGTGTTTCTTCTGATCTCTTACAAAATTTTCAGACTGAATTACTTTCATTTATAGTGTTTGTTGTAGTTCTGGTAGAGCTATGATTCTTTGATAACTGATCCATTCATCTCAAATGAACAAACAGAAGGAATCTGACTTTGCTGCTTTTTAACATCTCCAAGGAGAAGTAATTCTTTACTAAATTGACCATTGCCAGTGAGGTGGGTGGAGAAAGTGCCAAGTAAGCTTATTTCTGACATTTCGGAGGCATTCAAGAAAAACAGTAGAAGAAAAAGCCATCAGAGACAAATCCTTACCTAAAATAGCACATAGGAGCTCACTGCAGAAAACACAATTTTGGAAAATCTGCATTCATTGCTCTTTGTAGCTTTACCTAATAGAGCATTTTATATGCAGCTGTCCCTAACATACAAAATTTTATACCCAGCTCCCATATCTACAGCTTTTTTAAAATGCAAGTTTGTGACACTCTTTTGTCTGCAACCTTCTCAGAGACACCTTCAGTTAGAACTGAAGAAGCTTCTTGGATGAGAAGTGAAACATGTTCAAAAGGGAAAACACCCCCCAAGAAAGTTCAGTTATCTTTTGGGGAAAAAAACACCTATTTTAGATAGCTCTTTGTGGGATGCTTCATGAATATTAATAGTTAGATAACCACCTTGTGATGGTCTTTGCTTTTCTTACTCTTGTTTTTCTTGTTATTTATTTCATTTTTTCAATAGGGACGTGGTGGCTCAGGGGCTAGGACGTTGAGCTTGTCAATTGAAAGGTCAGCAGCTCAGTGGTTCAAATACCTAGTGCTGCCGTGTAATGGGGTGAGCTCCCGTTACTTGTCCCAGCTTCTGCCAACCTAGCAGTTTCAAAAGCATGTAAAAATGCAAGTAGAAAAAATAGGGAGCATCTTTGGTGGGAAGTTAACAGCGTTCCATGCGCCATTGGCATTGAGTCATGCCGGCCACATGACCACAGAGACATCTTCGGACAGCGCTGGCTCTTCGGCTTTGAAACGGAGATGAGCACCACCCCCTAGAGTTGCACATACGTGCAACGACTAGCACGTATGTGCGAGGGGAACCTTTACCTTTACCTTATTTCATTTTTTATTATTTGTACTGTATTGTTATTTTTGTGTGTCACCCAAAGTCAAATGGAGTTAGATGGCACCTAAATTTAAGAGATTAAATTAAATGCACTCTGTTATATACCCAGAGTGGCAAATAATTTTGAACAGGAAACTAAGATTACACTATACATCAGAAGGAGGTTGTGATAATAGCGGACAAAGCCAAAAGTTTTTATTATTCAATGAGTGTGTGTGTGTGTGTGTGTGTGTATGTGTGTGTGTGTGCGTGTATTCATTCATTCATTCATTCATTCATTCATTCATTCATTCATTCATTCATTCATTCAGAAATTAAGTGTAATTTATTGCATATACACCCACACAAACCTTATAGGACCATGGAATATTGTGGTGTTGCTTTTCAACAACAACAACAACAGGATAGATTTAAATGCAAATAAGGAAGCAAATGAAGATAGATTCATATGCAATTCCACCCTTTTTAAAGTCTGTGTGACACATGAAAAGAGGCCTATTGCAAATTGCATCTACCACAATGACTTTGCTAACTCTCTCCAAGGATGTCCCTGGTTTTAAAATGGGTAAATGGGTTGTTACTTACTCCTGCTCACTCACTAATAGGAAACATATTTAACTTGGTATTTTCAGTAGCTTCAAAGGTAACTTTGGGTAGGTTTATTTATAACTGCAATCCCCTAGTTATATTTAGGAGATTGTAAGAAGGTTAATTTGTAGAAGAAATAAAGGAAATGGGACTCTGGAGATAGGTCACGATAATTAGGATGAAAATGATCAGAGGAAAAGATAGACCATTGCTGCAATATGGAGAGAGAGAGAAAGAGAAAAAAAAGGAAGAGATAAAAAGAAGGGTGTGGTTAGGATTAGGACTATATATGCTCAGCAAATATATAGCCAGTCCAAAATAAACAAACAAACAAATAAATAAAAATAAAATTGGAGCCATAGCAAAGGGAGGGGGTCGAGATTTAGGGAAACAAGAGTTGTGGGGAAAAAATGGAGCTTGAAAACGGAGAAATTCTTTCCACAGCGATGAGGAGTCCAGAGGATACAATTAGTTGGGATTCCTCTCTCTGCAGCCATGTAGGAGCACAAAGGACCAGATGTTCTGGTTGGCAGAGAAGAGTTAACCAAGGGAAGAATTGGCAAGGCATCTAGAAGCAGGGAGGGGAGTCCCTTGAAGAATAGTTAGCTAGGTCTGGTGCTAGAGAAGCCAAGGCACATAGGAAGAATAGGAAAACAAAGAGCAGAGTTCAAGTGGGCCAGCATTCTCCATGGAAGGCTTGGAAGTAATGATCAAGCCAGGGGTGAAATCCAGCAGGTTCTGACAGGTTCTGGAGAACCGATAGCAGAAATTTTGAGCAGTTCAGAAAACTGGTAGCGAAAATTTTGAGCAGTTCAGAGAACCGGCAAACACTCTGGCTGGTCTCAGAGTGGGGAGGGAATGGGGATTTTGCAGTATCCTTCCCCTGCCATGCCCACCAAGCCACGCCCACCAAACCATACTCACAGAACTGGTAGTAAATTTTTTTGGATTTCACCACTGGATCAAACCCAAACCAAAGAGACAAGGGAAGTTAGGTTGATCAACCTGTTGCCCATGCCCTTTTGCCTTAAAGCAGAAGCTTCCATTGAGAGGCCGGCTCCAAAAGGATCAGGGTCAAGGAGGTGACTTGAAGTATATATGAGCATCCATTGAATGGGTGCCCAGGGAAGCTAGTTGATGATGTTACCTAGTCTAGCGATGAAACATCTGCAAGCAAACGGCCAAGCTCAGACAGCATCAAGAGCCCCACATTGCTTTCCCTATTTTATATTAACATGTACAAACAGATCTATAAATGCTCATATTTTGAGCCCTAAGAGGAAAAAAAACCCAATAAAAATATATCTACCTCATCCATCTCTTAGCTGACAGTCTGCAAACCACCTGGAACTGGTTTGGAATGGATATGAATAATCAGCCCTACCTAGCATTTAGTTCTGAAGCCAATGTCTTCATCTGAGCAAAGAGTAACATATTAACCATCTGATAGCAATCAGCCACCATAATTAAATCTAAATTCTGTTTCTTCAATTAATTTAATTTCTAAGCATAATTAATTTAATTTATAAACATAATTTCCAAATTATGTTTCTTCCTGAGCCAGTTTGGTCTAATGGTTAAGAGATCAGGCTAGAAATCAGGAGACTGTGAGTTCTAGTCCCTTCTTAGGCACGGCAACTAGCTGGGTGACATTGGACCACTCACTCACTCTCAGCCCACCTCAACCCAACAACTCACAGGGTTGTTGTTATGGAGAAAATAGGAGGAGGATGGAGTATTAGGTAAGTTCACTGCCTTAAGTTAGTTATAAAACTAATCAAGGTGGGATAAAATCAGGGGTGAAATCTAAAAATTTTCCCTACTGGTTCTGTGGGCATGGCTTAATTGGGCATGGCTTGGTGGTCAGATGGCTTGGTGGGCATGGCCAATAACAATACATAATAAAAATAATAAACAAAGTATAAAAAAACAATAAGAGGTACCAAAAACCAACTTTCACACTTTACACACACACAATAATAATAATAATAATAATAATAATAATAATAATAATAATAATAATAATAATAATAATAATAATAATAATAATAATAATAATATTTTAATTTGTATACCGCCTTCTCCCGAAGGACTCAGGGCAGTGAACAGGCAGATAAAATAAAATACACACAGTAATTAAAACATCCTTAAAAACTAATTCAAATGCCCAAAAATGTTAAAAAACGTACTCCCCCGTAAAATAACAAAATTTTAAAAACCCATCCAATAAAAATAAAAATCAGGCTAGTCCAGCCATACGAAATAAATAAGTTTTAAGTTCGCGGTGAACACAACACAACACGACTCACATAAAATGTAAAAGCAGCTGCACTTCACACTTCACATAATCACAAAAAGCTCAAAAACCAACTTTCACACTTTACACACACACAACACAAGACAACTGACTCACACACAATGTAAAAGCAGCTGCACTTCACCCTTCACACAGCCACAAAAAGCTCAAAAACCAACTTTCACACTATACACACATACAACTAACACACACACACAATACAGCTTTCTGAGATTTTGTGTGTTTGTGTAGTTATTTATTTATTTATTTATTAAATTTTTATATCGCCCTTCTCCCGAAGGACTCAGGGCGGTGTACAGCCAGAATAAAATACAGGATATATACAATTAAAACGAATTAAAATATAACAATTACTAAACGGCTGAGAATTAAAATGAATTTAAAATTTAAAATATTAATAAAACCCAATTTAAAATCAATCTATTTATGCCAGTCCCGCTTGAATAAATAAATATGTTTTTAGCTCACGACGGAAGGTCCGAAGATCAGGCACTTGACGTAGGCCAGGGGGGAGTTCATTCCAGAGCGTCAATGTTCCCACAGAGAAGGCCCTACTCCTGGGGGCCGCCAGCTGACATTGTTTGGCGGACGGCACCCTGAGGAGACCCTCTCTGTGAGAGCGTACGGGTCAGTGGGAGGCATAGGGTAACAGCAGGCGGTCTCGTAAGTACCCGGGTCCTAAGCCATGGAGCGCTTTAAAGGTGGTAACCAAAATCTTGAAGCGCACCCGAAAGACTACAGGAAGCCAGTGCAGACTACGGAGCAGTGGTGTTACGTGGGAGCCACGAGCGGTTCCCATTACTACTTGCGCAGCTGCATTCTGGACTAACTGCAGCCTCCGGGTGCACCTCAAGGGCAGCCCCATGTAGAGAGCATTTCAGTAATCCAGCCGAGATGTAACCAGAGCGTGAGTGACTGTGCATAAGGCATCCCGGTCAAGGAAGGGATGCAACTGGCGAACCAAGCGGACTTGGTAAAAGGCCCTCCTGGAGACGGCCGCCAGATGTTCATCAAAAGACAGCCGTCCATCCAGGAGGACGCCCAAGTTGCGAACCACCTCCTTTGGGGCCACTAACTCGCCCCCAACAGTCAGCTGCGAATGCAGCTGACTGTACCGGGGTGCCGGCATCCACAGCCACTCCGTCTTGGAGGGATTGAGCTTGAGTCTGTTTCTCCCCATCCAGACCCGTACAGCTTCCAGGCACCGGGACACCACTTCGACAGCTTCGTTGGGGTGGCCCGGGGTGGAAAATTACAGCTGAGTATCATCAGCGTACAGATGATAACTCACCCCGAAACCACTGATGATCTCACCCAGCGGCTTCATATAGATGTTGAACAGGGTAGGCGAGAGAATCGACCCCTGAGGTACCCCACAAGTGAGGCACCTCAAGGACGACCTCTGCCCCCCTGTCAACACCGTCTGCGACCGGTTGGAGAGATAGGAGAACCACCGAAGTTAGAGTAAAACACTACAGAAACACACCAAATCTCAGAAAGCTGCACAAATATTTTATTTTATTTTATTTTATTGTGGACTTCAAATCCCAGAGTTCCTCAGCTAGCAAAGCCAGCCAGTTGATCACCGAGGAAATAGATTAGCTGAGCGATTGATGCTGTCTGGCTGAAACTGAAACTGCTTTCGGGCTGTCGCCATGCGTTCATCAGTAACCAGGTAAGTGCCTTAGAATCTCTACTCTTACAAGTACAAGTACAAGTAAGGTTCTACTGTTTTTTACTTTTAAAGGCCTGTTTCGGCTGAAGCAAAACCGGCTTTGAAAAGTAAAAAAAAAACAAACCTCTGCAGATGGTGCGGCTCAGCAGAGGCAGGGGGGGCGGGGCCAGAGATTTTTGCTATCTGTCCTCCGAACCAGCAGCCGCCATCGCTACCAGATCGTGCGATCCCGTCCGATCCGGGAGCATTTTACCCCTGGATAAAATCTATAATAATAATAATAATAATAATAATAATAATAATAATAATAATAATAATAATAATAATAATAATAATAATATCATCACCATTGGTCAGCTGCAGAAGACCACCTTACTGGGATCTGCCCACATAATTCACCGATACATCACGCAGTCCTAAATGCTTGGGAAGTGTTCAACTAGTGATCTGTGATACGAAATCCAGCATAGTTATCTTGTCTGCTGTGTATACTGTCATTTTGTGTAAATAAAATAATAATAGTAAAAAGGTATCACAATCTCTTGTCTCAATATAATAAGGACTGCAGTTTTCCTCAGAAGCAATTAACAATTCTACAGTATGTCTTAAAATTAACCCTGATTGATTTCAAGAGCTAGATTTTGAAAGATCAAGAAAACATACAACACAACTTTCAAGCAGTTTCTCCTTGTGCAATCAAGCAAAACCTATATTCAGCCGTGTTTCCCCAAAAATAAGACTCTGTCTTATATTTTTTGAACCCTGAAATAAGCGCTTGGCCTTATTGCCATGAGCTCAAAAGCCCGATTGGACTTATTATCAGGGGATATCTTATTTTATTTTATTTTATTTTATTTTATTTATGTATTTATTTATTTATGGGGAAATAGGGTAGTTCAAGCACATTTTGTCAGAGCATCTAATGTGTGTGTGAATGTATGTGTGTGTGTGTGTGTATGTGTGTGTGTGTATTATATATATATATATATAAATAAATAATCTTACAAGTTTATGATGATCTTTGTATACTTAGTAAGCCAACTGTTAAGCAATTACAGAATGCTTCAGTTTTTAAAATAGTTTGCTCTCAGTAAAGCATTATTCCTTTTAAATTCATTATTTAATAGATAATCTACATTGCTGGGTATATGCATTATCTAATGAAGCATAGTTCTAAATTACAGTAGCTAGAATTACTATGGATTTTTTTTTAACACAAGGGAAAATGCTGCTTGTTCAATAGGTTTTTAGTATAATATCACCACTGTTCTCTGAAATAGCTATGGCCTAGCGTTTACTGTATATATAAAAAGGAGTTTTACTGCTTCAGTATATTCTGAAGGAACAGGAAATGCCAGACACAGAAGCTGCAATACATATATTCTGCAGGGTCATGAAATGTTAGCAATAAAAATCTTCCAGCTCTGATTTTGGCCTGCCACATCTGGCAGAGCAGTCGGTGAAGCAGATAAGCATTCAGCCAGAGAAGCTGGATGGAACAAGAGGGCAATGGAATTAGGAAACCAAAGTGGGTAGTTTGGAGCTGGGACTTAGCCTGGCATGATAAGCTTTCTAGTTAAGGTTGGATGATGGAGTTTTTTTCTGTTGATCTTTCTGTGTTTGCTATCCTCTGGAGGTTAGTATTCAGTGTTACCTTAATGTTGGAGACAGAGGGTCAGAATGATTGCCTTTAATTTCCTGGCCCCGAATGAACTCATTCACTGGTTTACAGTACTTCCACAAATATGCCCAACAAATGCTTCAAAGATTCTGAGGCATGCAATCTCTCCTGATTGGGGAAGAAAGCATTTCACTCTGGCAGAGAATACCTTTTGGTGTGTGTGTGTGTGTGTGTGTGTGTGTGTGTGTGTGTGTTGTGTTACATAACATAACATAATAACAGAGTTGGAAGGGACCTTGGAGGTCTTCTAGTCCAACCCCCTGCCCAGGCAGGAAACCCTACATCATTTCAGACAAATGGCTATCCAACATTTTCTTAAAAATGTCCAGTGTTGGAGCATTCACAACCTTTGCAGGCAAGTTGTTCCACTTACCAATTGTTCTGTCAGGAAATTTCTCCTTAGTTCTAAGTTGCTTCTCTCCTTGATCAGTTTCCACCCATTGCTTCTTGTCCTGCCCTCAGGTGCTTTGGAGAATAGCTTGACTCCCCCTTCTTGACTCCCTCTTCACACATTCATGTGCATGTGTTTGTGTACACACATCTATGCATAATCTCTGAGTTACTGTCTGGCATCATATTTTGCCTCATACCCAAAAAAGGAACCCTCCTGATAAAAAGTGAGGGTTAAATATTTCTCCTGGATGTCACAAGATAGTTCCATTCTCAGACAACTGTATGAAAACATTTATTATAGGAATTATCCGAAATAAGCAAAACAACTGTGTGCTTGTGCGTACAGGATATTTTAGGCAACAGCTAGTATACACAATATTCTCTGCCTTATAGAGAAAAATGTTTTCACACTTCAGTGAGCACAACAAGAAGTGACATGTTCGTCATAATGCAAATGATACTTCTTTTATATTTGTGTCAAATAGGACAAGGCATGTATATAACTACATTATTTTTGTGATAACACATATGCCATCCTTTTGATGTCAGGGAGGCTCGCTACAGACATCTGTGCCCGCTAATGTAATTTTGAGATTTGGGTGCACCAGTAATGATGGTCATGATGACGCTAATGTTGAGATGGCTGGTTGCAACTGCCATTGCCAGATGGTGACTGGCTGGAGACAATGGAAGTGACGGCTCTCATAGCGGCTATAGTGGATGCCGTTCTGGGAGATGCCATCAGCACTGCAGGACTGAGTGCTGGTGGAAAGTACAGCATTGATGGAGCAATAGCAATGGTGGAGCTGGACTGGCTGCCAAGCAGGGGAGCGAGGTGATCATTGCCCTCAGGCGCTAGTGGGCTGGACACCAATGGCAGCTGTTATGATGGTGATGACAGAGAAAAGTGGTGGCGTTGGGCCTGCAGTCTTTGTGTGGCTTAGAAATCATCTGGACAGGACAAGCTACAGCAGGGGTGTCAAACTCGCGTCGTCATGGTGTCACCACGTGCAACTCCCCCCCCTTCACTAAACTGGGTGTGGGTATGGCCAATGCATCTGGCCCATGGGCCATGAGTTTGACAGCCCTGAGCTGCAGGGTCTTGAGAGAGATGGCAGGAGCACTGCCATGGTGAGGAGATCCTGCTACATTGACTCATGATTTTTGCCACCACCTATCTAGATTATTGTGACAATGAAAAGATATTTTCTTCCGAAAATGGAAAAAACCCTAGTGAAGAAAGGGAAGATGAAGGCATTGAGGGGTATTAAGATGAACTGTAGGGCATAGAGGGTTTGAGATAAGAGGAGCATTTTAGTTAGTGGGTGGGGAATAATAGTGATTTTGATCAGTATTAAGTAGAACACCTTACATTGCTGACAGTAGTGCCTTAACACCACTGGCTTAGAAATCAGGTTGATTTTGCCCGACCTCCGGACCTTTCGCCGTGAACTGAAGACCTTTTTGTTCCGTCGCGCAGGGCTAGCTTAAAGTAGTTTTTAAACGGGGGCTTTATTGTATTATTGTTTTAGTCTTTTTGGCCAAAATTGAATTAGTCTTTTATAATTGTTTTTAACTTTTGTGATGTGTGTTTTTATCTGGCTGTGAACTGCCCTGAGTCCTTCGGGAGAAGGGCGGTATACAAATTGAATTAATAAATAATAAATAAATAAATAAATAAATAATAAACACACTGGTATTCCTTTAAAAATTAGTCCATCCTGCTTTTAACATTTCCTGATTCTTTAATGTCATCCATTTGGAAGTGGACCAACAAATCTATATCTTTTAGGCTCTTTTTTAAAGTCTTAGTTTGTTGTATGGAGCCCAAATTTAGAGGCATAGCGTCTCCGTGGACGTGCTCGTCCTTTAGAATGGCTTAGAAATCAGGTTGATTTTCCCTTTAATTGCTTTCTGGAGTTGCTTTAACACAGAGGTTTTTTTAGAGAACATTTGGATTGTGATGTCATCTTGGCTGAGGTTCATAGATTGGTTCTTAGTGAGGTTGCTTATGTTTACGTATTTATATAGCTTTCATTGTTTCATTGTTAATCAGACTGTGTTAAGTTTTCACTGCAATTGCACAGCATATCTTTGTGAACTGTAGATGGATACATCAAAGTACAAAAGTGTTAAATGAATGAATATTGATTTCTTCATAATATTCAAATGAATATTGAAGTCTTCGGTGGGCACATCTTGCTTCCTCATCTGTGGGGGTTTTGTAAGTGCTGAAGAAAATCTGGCCCACAAAATGGGGATTAAAGTGGATCAGCCTGGATTACTTGACAAATCCCTGATTGGTTCTGCTTAATTTTTTTAAGTGAGAAGAACTTAACTCTAAAATAGGGCATGATGCTTGGCAGTAAATGATCAATATAGAAGAAAAACAAGGAGTGGTTGTGAGATAAATAAAGGTGAACTTAGTTTACTAACTTGTTAATAACTTTTATAAAGAAATTTGGAAGATTCTATACAGAAACAATAGCCTCTGAGAAACCTGACCTACTAAAATTTTGAAAGCATTCAATCCCTTTTATTTATTTATGGCACACATTTTTATGTCATTGCAATCAAAATGATTCTCAGCAGCTGAGGAAATTTGCTATGGCCATCTGTATTCCTGACAACCAGTGCAATTACTAAACTTTGGCCTACCATGTCATGTTGCTTGCTATGCTTCAAAACATCCTTTTAAGTGGACTTCCGTGAGGACGCATGACAAAATAGTCATCTGCAAGGGAACAGAGATTTCACTGTGGCAAGATCAGTGAGCAGATGGCATTTTTCTGGCCAGCCAAATCTCTCTTGATAAAGGAAAGATTGTGAGATCACCTAATTGCACTCCAAACAGCTGCTCCTCATGAGTAGACTGCAGGAACTGAGTTTCTTGTGGTCAGCTAGTGAGTCAAGTGGCTGGGAATTGCTTTACAAAATAGCTTTATAGACACAAAAGTTTTGCTGAGCCTAATTTCTTACTCACTTTGACAAATTGCTTATTAATTTCATTTAAACCATTAAGAACCTTCCCATCAGCGTGTTTGGTAAGATACACTGGGTAGATTTGCTTTAATCCTTGATGAAAGAAGTTTTAAAGATAAGTTTAAGAATTTTTTTAAAAAAAATAAGCAGCAAAAGAGTGATTAAAACACATTGATTTTGGAAAATTATAAATGGATGAGGGATGCAGAGGGATGTTGAAATTGATTGTGGGAATCCTTCTCATGGGAAAACGCTGTTGTTTTGAAATCTTCAATATGATAGAATTGAAACATGATAAAATGGGACTCTGGATACCTAAGGAAGCCAGCAGGAATTAAAGATTACAAGCAAAGGAGAAGAACATTTAAATTTGACTTGCTAATGGAGCAAAATACTTTAATACTAGATGTATTCAAGGATCTTTGTGAGCAATGGATCCAGAAGTTAATTTTAAAAGTTTCTGCCTTTATAATGCCATTTGTTCTGACAAAACATCTGAAGCGTCTAATGACCAGATCAAGAATATAACATTATATCATTAAAAACAAACATAACATATTAAAGGTCCAATCCAAATTAAAGGGAAGAAAAATTGAACTGAGCAACACAAGGGCTCCCGCAATGACGGTCACAGACTTCAAAATGGGAGATGCAAACAGAACATTGAAGTACTGTCTCTTTTTAATGCATGTTATGTACATACCAAACATTCTGAACTTGACTATGACTGTGGATACTCCTAATTCAATGACACTTACTTTCTTAACTGAGCCCCGCCCAAGGGCTCTCTCTCAGAAAAGATGGTTCCTGTAGGAATAGGTATTTCCAACCATTCGGTGCAGATTGGGGTGGTATTCATTTACCTTAGCTATTGGTTCACAAACGTGAGTGTGTGCGCCTCCTCCACGCATTCACAGAGACTTCTGCAGGGATGGGTTCTACTTATCTTTACTACCGGTTCTCAATGGGAGCGTGCACACACTTCTGCACATGCGCAGAAGCTTCTGTGCATGTGCAGATCAGCCGTGATAATGTGATGATGTCGTGGCGGGTGGGCGGAGCCTCCTACTAGTTTTACTATTGGTTCTATAGAACTGGACCGAATCAGGGGCAACCCACCATTGGCCTTCTGCGCATGTGCAGAGGGTCAAAAATAAGAAGTGATGACATTTGGGCGGGTGGGCGGAGCCTCCTGCCACCAGCGCTATGGGATTGTGCAATCTTGATAGAATTTCACCATTGGTGCAGATACATTTTCTGAAGCTCCTTTGCTTCACACCTTTCTGTCCCATTTTTTTCATTTTTATTAAACTTGTTCCCTGCAAAAAAGAAAAGAAAAGAAAAGAAAAAGAAAAGAAAAAAATCCACAGGAGCATCTTTTTTTATCTCCTACAATTTATCATCTCAGGGAATTACTGAATGACTTCAATATTGCTTAGACGGCTGCTGATAAGAACATGAGCTCCTGGTAGAATTAACCTTGCTGATAAGGTCAGGAGGGGAGAAATGAAGTTAGGAGCAATCCACAATGTAAAGGGAATGTGGCTTTGTACATCTGAGAAAATGTGCCAGTTCACCTAGGAGGGAAAAAAAGCCCAAAATCCAAAATCAAACCAGGAGGAATGCAGTAGCAAAAGATTTCTCTGTTGTTGTCAAGGGAACTATATGGACATGGCAATAACATTTAGATGAGTGTGGGTGCCAGATGATGAAGCTCCCTAGTCAGCAAGTACTCTGGTTACTTGTGAAGAATATTGAACTTTAATGAGTCACTCTGGAGGAGATGATGTGGCCAGACCAACACCATAACAGAGTCTGAAAGAGGGGTCCCTTGTTTTACAAGGATACATGTTGCATGTTGCAAATCAAGGAAAGCATGAAATGGACAACATTACATTAAGCTTTAATAGGACTGAATATTTTAGGACTACGTTGTTGTGGCCAAAGCTTAGCTCACCTAAAGCAACCAAATCACTTTGAAGATACAACAGACATTTATTTAGCATGCAAGCAACTTACACTGAGAATCCATCAAAGGGTCCTGAGCAAAAACAGAACCACAACTTATGTGTCTTTGGCTGACTACATTGCAAAGTCAAGTCCAAGGAAAAGGCAGAGTGTAAAATCATTCCAGCATGATGTTGGAATGTTGTTGATCAACTCATTTGGGTGACTTCTTATTATTTATCCCTTCCTAAGAGGTCACCATATCAGCTGTTACTATCTCAGAGGGATGATCAGTGAATATAAACAATTCGGTTTGTGGCTGATCCTTGCCCCTGTTGCCACTCAGGGTAAATTCAGCTTGCTGTGAATGTTGACTTACAAGGTTAATTTAAGCTTTTGACATGGTGGGGTTGGGTGGGGTGATCTCATAGATTTGCTCATGAATGCAGCTCGTGTGTGTGTGTGTGTGTGTGTGTGTATTTTCTACAACCACATTCCCCCATTTCTTCCCCTTCAGATGTGCAAATTTATGGAGGGGTTAAAGCTGCCGAAAGAGATAATGTGATCTGTGATAGTAATGACTACATTGTGTGGAAAAGAAAGAACAACGTAATTTACAGCAATAGGAGACATGCATATGCAATAATTCCTAAATTAAGAAACACAAGAAAAATTAGACAACTCCTTATGCTCTAAACCAGCTTCTATACTTTCTACCATACTGTGTTTATATACTATAGCATTGTCAATTTTGATCATTCAAGGGCCATACTTCAATTAGGTGTTTTTCTTGATTTTAATTAGTGTCAGTGAGATCATGAAAAGCAGTTCTACATATAGACATTTGGAAATTCTTTCTACAAGTTATAAGCAATAGTATTCTCAGAACAATGTCTTCCTTTGCTGTAATTCAAGCAAGGGCTTTCTAAGAAATCAAAGATAAAGAGGACCACTACAAAATATAGTTAATCACACAAACCAATCCTGGCTGTGACCCAGAACTCTATCATGCTTAAGATAGGACTAGAACTCACAATCTCCTGGTTTCTAGTCTGGTGCTGATGGCTAACCTTTTTGCCGTTGCTTGCCAAAAGTGGGGGAGAGTGTGGGGTGCTGGTGGTGGTCATTCACATGCATGCCTACACCCATAATTCAATGCACCCCACCCCCTGTGTATGTGCGGGCAACCCCCTGTGCTCCCCCTGCTTTTGGCATGTGATGGCACAGTGGGCCTGTTTTCCACTCTCCCCAG